>NC_064598.1:25305031-25905031 GCF_943734845.2 Anopheles funestus
TCATTTAGCAAATCATTTAATCTCTAAACTCTGGATATACATCTTATACCAAAATAAGGCGAGAGCATTGTTTCGAAAACATAGAAAAAAAAACCCTCACCAAAGATCGGAGACGAAATCAAGCGCATTTGTGTGTGCGCAAACCAGCAGCACAAAGGAAGCACACACTCCAAAAAAAAGTGTCAAATAATCAATTTATTAAACCCACTTGTTTCAATTCAAATGTCGCGCGCCATCATGAACTGCCGCGTCGTGTCGAGTTCTTCTTGGATTTTGTGACTCGCAGGGCTATATTATCATGGTGGTATGTGCGCCGTAAGCAAATGCTTCCGATCGACATCGGATGGTACAAACCAAGTTGCTTTTGATTGCACAACAATCGTACCTTCTCTGAGGATAAACTATATGGTGAAGGACTCTGAAAAGGTGTTCATAAGATATGGTTTAAATATTTCTTGTTGTTACACATTTACGCGTTTACAGTGCAGCAACTTAAGATTAAAATTATTTAAAAAAATGAGATTAAAATGAATTGCAAAACTCTCTAAAAACATCATCCACAAAATACCATTTCTTCTAGCGGATTGGTAAACTTTTCAAGCTCGCACGAGAGTACACTTCATTTAGCACAAAAGCGGGTATGCATTTAATTTAATCATTCCATTCGTTGGAAATGTTCCAGTGCATTTTATTCCGACCGACACGCACTCCGCTGCACGTGTGTGTGCAGCACAATGCACACCGGATATTTCATCCTCAGCTGCAAAGGGTGCATTCGGGTGTGAATGCGTTGGCCTGAGCCTTACAATCGTGGAAGTGAAATCGTTGCACACGATTCGTTCCATATTGCTTGCTACACACTACCTTACCCTTGGGTTGGTGTGCTGCCTTCGCTAAAAGGTGATTTTCCCTCCCACACATGTTGGGACGAAGTCAAACACATAATCGAGTGTGCCGCCCTTACCATGAGCGATGCACTTGTTTTAATGCATTTACTCTTCTGCAAAAGAATTGTTGCATGAAGAGAGAAAGAAAAACGTAAAGAGAGTGAGAGAGAAGGAATGAAGGAGGATAGTTTGTTTTTTTCTTTCTTAGTAAGTTCGGTTCAGTGGTCAGCTGTCGGTTGGATTTTGCTTCGACTTCGTCGATGGTTTCGTTTGCAATTGCATTAGAAAAGTGCTTACGTTGGAAGGAAGAAAAAGTGTGAGCGAAATGAGAGTTGGCCGTTACGGTGAGAATGCATTGTCTTGCAATTTCATGATTTCGTATGCTGTTTGTTGCTTTTTAGTGCATGTTTACTTTTTGCATTGCATTCTGCTGCAGAAAGTCAGACTATTTGCGACTTGGCTGTAGTTTTATTTTCTTGGCAGGCTTGAATAAAGTAAATGCTTACGCTTCGTTTAGCTTAAAGGAAGGTAAGGCAAAACAAAACCATGATAGTGAACAATCATGTTGGTTTAATTAATTTACCATTAGAAAAGCATCAACAGATACTGTACAAAAGGTTTTTGCTAAGGCGAGTCAGAAATGTTAACTTAAAACAACATTATGTTCTTGTAAAAGATGATCAAGAGAGGTAAGAAATCATTCTACTATCTACCATACAAGGTATAGAACCCCAACCAAAAGGCAACAGGTTTTTTTTATTAGTAGCATCTATAAAATAAGCTTCTTAGAACACTATTTTGCTACAAACATTGCTGTTAGTAATGTTACGCTCTAATGATGCGATTTCATGCTTTGCTGCTATCTTACGGTGTATTGTTTGTGTGTTTATTCCTGATCATGGTTTTAAGCATTTGTGTTTTTTTGCTTCTTCTCTGTTCTGCTATTGAAGCAAATGATGATGGTATTGAAGCGTGCTGATTATATTTATGCTGGTCCATGGCACGGTGAAGATAATTTAGAGAGAAGAAAAGGGTGTAGAAAAGGGATGAAGTTTTGTACAACAATCAATGGATCGTGTCCAAGTGTGTACTCCACAATGTGGACTGATAATGAGAGGTACGCTATAGTTTGCTACCCTAACCAGTCAGAGCCAGTAGAGAAGGTGAGATGAGTAGCAGCATAATATTCCCCCCTTTGCTCATCATATCTTAAAGGTTTCGAGCAAATCATCATCACGTGGAATGATGATGCCGAACGGGAAGATAAGTTTTTCAAGGAACACTATTCCATTAAAGGAAGGAACCACTTGAAGAAGTTAGTTGATGTATCGATGGACAGAAACATAAAATACTGTAATGGAGGAAAACCCCTCGGCAGAGAGAAAATATCTCAGGTGTATGTGTGTTTTATATTCGATCCTAGAATCGTGTCCATTTGCTAGGCGAAAGAGCTTCAGTTTTGGTTACAAATGTGATACAAGAAGTGGTTTCGTTCAGTAGATTCGAACGTGAATAAGTGTTACCCTTACACTCGGTTGCTATGCAAAAGGATTCGGGAAAGCTTTGTAAGCTTTTTCGCCCTTGTTGCCACACTGCAGCATTTGTGTAGATGCTGGGGCAGTCGATACTTTTCGTCAGTACCAAAAAGAATAAAAAAAAAGAATACAAGAAACCTAAAGCGTGATTTTATTACGGATCGATCTCAATTGTTCCATTTCTATCAAGTGTTGTTTGTTTGATTTTTTGTGCTTTGTCCGTGGTTTACCTCAAGAGTGTCGATTTGGTTTCCTTTGTGCCGAATTTTAGTATCTCAATCAAAATGTTGTTATTTTTATCATGATTTCTTTCGAAGTTATCATCTCTTACTTCTTTTGCTAACGGAAATATAAAGTACATACAGTAAATTTGTAAAGACTTTATTGGCTGGGTCGTCTGGTGTCATTCGAATGACATGATCAGCTCTGATCGTCTGGTGTCATTCGAATGACATGATCAGCCTCGAATGAACCAACTAAGAAAGTTTTATTCGGCTGTTCGATAGTGAGTTCATTGAATAGCTTATAGAGCCTGTCATTGTTCTTCTATCCATCCCCAAACTTTTTGAGCAATTTCCTTTCAAACTCGATTAAGAGATTTCTATAATCTTGCACAGAGTTCATTTCTCAGAAGCTTACGTGAGTAGCTATTGGAAATATTTATTTATTTGTCCGGAATTTCATCCGCTTTGCGGTGTTGCACTTCTGCAAGAGTCCTCCAAACTGCTCATGATGATAATGAAAATTAGAAGAATTGAATTAGAATTGAATAGAAGTAATTCAAATAATTTCCATTTCTTCTTATTCATTACACAATGTTTTCAATAGTAACAATTAATTTTAAACATCGAGTGTAGTTACTTCAAAATGTATCACAAACTGTATTTAATGTAGTCACTCAATAATAAGGGATTTAATGTTGCGAGCTGTTGGTGCTATTAATAAGGCCATACCGTTCGTAAGCTTCATTCATTAATTCCGAAATATGTTCTTAGAAAAAAGAAGAATGAACACACACACCCCGTTCCACGGAAGCCTGTGGTGGTACAAAATGGTGGCCTCAACCATATGAAACGTGGCTCGAAATCGTAACCAGAAGCATAAAATCAACATGATACATATTGAAGAAAATGAAGCATTTGTAAGATTGTAAGATATTGCCTCCCGGACGGCGGTTGTAAAGGTTGGTTACAAAGGTAGAAATATTTGAATGCGAACAATGGCAGTTGAATATCAATGTAATGTTCAAACCATTATGCATGAACAAAAAAAAAATTATCAATAATATTAAACAATGGTGTACCCTTAGAAGTGTTTTGTGTGTTTGTTTGGTCACTGATGGAGGTGGGTCGATAAATGGTTTCACCACATTTTACCACATTTCTCCCCACGAAAGCTTGATTAGTTTCAGTCGGTATTGCGTGGATTTTATCGCCTATCGTTGTGGCTAAGCTTACTGATCGGATACTCCAAATTAAGTTAAAGGACATTAGTCGAAATTCTAAGAACATTCACCGAATGAAAGTGGAAGAAAATGGTACGCCATGCCTTTTAAATGTCCTTCGTAATGGAAGAAAGAAAATAAAAAAGGTAAAAAAACTAAGAAGGAATCCAATGTGGGAGGTAAAAGTGGTTGAACACATTTCGGGTAGGGTTAATTACGAGTCGATTTAATGATGGATTAGGATTCGATTGGACTTCATCGTACCTTTACTGTTTTTACTGATGTAAGAATTGAGGTTGAGCAATTGAATGAATAATGTACAAGACGGACACAATTAACTGTATGCCGTTCGTTGGAAGGACACACAACCCTGAAGGGATAATAAAAGCACTGAGTAGGAAGAAATTGTTTCCAAGGAAATAGTTAGCTGTCGAACGCCGGAGGTGACGTGTATGTGCCGTTGCCGTAATGATATGAATATCCGATCCCATACCGTCTGGTTCTTATCTTGATACTGTTGCTTAGACGCTGGCTTAGCATTCATCGAATGCAAAACCTTTTGATTCGTTTGAAGTTACATCCTATTAATAGCCATTGGAAAAAGCAAGAATCGTAATCAGAAGTACCTAGCACCACCACTAGACCATACTTTGCATAAGACACTTTCCGGTGTTTCTGGTGCCGAGCGATAGAATGTCGAATGACTTAGAAACGAATGAAAGTGCACCCAACGGCATTCGCCGGGGGTGGGTCAGACGCAGATCTGCTGGAAATAGGAAATTTAGGATTACTTCAAGCGAACATAAAATACAGCATTTGCCTGCAGAGAAGAAAGCTCCATCATCTTTGATTACTTTGATTATGATGGTTAAGGGGGGTAGGGGTGGAGGGAAGGGCAACATCATCCAATCGCAATCACTGCCGGCGATTGATTAAGTTCTAGTTGTTTGCGCACAGTGAGCCTTCGTTGATGAGCTCTTGCGGGAGACTTTGATTTGATCGGTTGTGGAATTGGGCTCCCCGGTTTGTTTTCTCGTAAATAATGATTTGTTTTCCAGAATTTTAGACCCTTTTTTTTGGTGGTTAAATTTAGTTGGAAACTATTATTTAATCATCTTGCTTTTATTGTGGCCCCCGGTAAACACCCGGATGGGTAATTTAAGATTAGTTTCATGACGTCAGTTGTCTTGTTGAATAATCAATTTTGCTATTCAGTTAATACAATCACTAGCGTGTTGTGGGACATCTCAAGCAGTTCTATAAACAGAGAGACTGTTAGTACGCTGCGTGGGTTTTAGCAGACAAATCCAAACCGAGCGTGACAGTGATTTGCACAGCGTTTATCTACGGCAAGCGCATTGTTTTGCTACAATTCTTTTTTTTATTTCTAATGAAATGCAGTTTAATTTAAATGACATTTCATATGCAACTTGCACCCACAATCGGATGGCTTTGTTGGTGTATCGGTTTGCTTTGGTTGCATTAGATAATGTTCGATGACATGCCAAAGTGCTTCGAACTGTACGATGAATTCACAACAAACATCTTGCTGTGGAATAAATTTTCTTTTCTAGATAAACTTTTCTTATTCTAGAGACTTTTCTTCCCAACACGATATCGCCCGGGTGCTAAGAAACATATTTTTAACATCAATTTATTTATGTGGGGTGTGTAGTACGCACGTTTGCTGGTGTGTTTTGATAACCCGAATTACTTCAGTCGAAGCTTGTTTATTGGATAACACACCATGAAAGTAGCTGATGGGGTTCGCTTGGAACTTAATATTTAAAGGTTTTAGTTGAACCAGTTCGCTAAGTAAGTCTTCGCAATGGCATCAACTTTAAAAATATTAAATTTCCATCAAGTATTCCCTGTTACAAATTTTTCATTTAAGTTTAATATAATACTCATTCACTAAATACGCTTAAAAAAGCACACACACACACAGCGGAAAAACCTTCACCGGAAAAACCTTCTCATCACCACATTCACCCACTGCCCTAATGAGAGTGAGCATCAAACACTTTTTTTTCCGTCCGATTTTTCCCGGCCATCATTTTTCCCATTTGGTGGCCGGGTGAGCTGCCATTCTGCCAGTGGAAGTAAAACACATCGTAAATCTTTTTCCCGATGGTTCGTCGGTGTCAAGCGTTGAACAAGCGATAAAACTGTCATTAAGTCAATGTGCTTCATCCTTGCTTGCATCACGACCTTTTGCTAGAATATAATATTGTAAGGCAGTTATTGCTCGTTTTTTGTCGGGGTGTCTTTTTTTGCCTTCTTTTTTATTATTGGAATTGGGAGTTTGTAGCGCTTTCCATTTGTGCTTCCGACATTTTGATAAAATATACATTCTTTTTGGGCAAATTGGGTGTTTGGCAATGTGTGTGTGTGTAAGAAATTTGTATCGAAATGTTCGAGAAAAGCAGAAAGTTAAATTGCCAACCATTTTCCTCGACAGTCAAGCCAAGAACACAACCGACCGACGCGGCAAAGGTTCCCATAATGATGGCGATGATGTAGATCATAAATCATATGCTAGTTGTAACACCACCACCATCGTTATGATGGACGATACATGTAGTAGGTACGTGTGATGTTTGTAGTAGAAGGCAAATTAATTTACCAACGGGATGTTTTATTTGTGTGTGGCAACAAATATTTCTGTAATTGATAGCATACTGATTACAATATTTTTTTTTTAATAAGATTAAAATTTATTAACTAAGATGATGGTAGGCCATTTTGAGATAAACATAGTTAATTAAGTTGATATTGCTTCTAAATACTATCGTAAGGATTAATCTTAAAAGCCACAATTCACAACAAATCTAATACAAAACAATCAGGAGGAAAACCCCATCGAAAAGTCTCTTCATTAATGCGTGCTTCGTCCTAAAATTTTCTCCAATTCGCTAGTCCTTTTAGCACCTTTTTTTTGCTTCCAATCTTTATTTTTAATTTGAACTTCACATTTACGGTCACGTTCGATTGCTTCATCGATTCATCGGTGGTGTTTACATTTGATAAAAAAAGAGTGCGAAAGAAAAATCTGGGGATCAGACTTTCCTGTAACGATAAGAGAAAACTTTTCCCCACAGTGATTATTCCGCTCAGTGGCCACGACACCTCTCGATGCGTAGCGATAAAAGCTCCGTTGTGTTTTCCCAAAAAAAAAGATGCTTATCGAAAGATTTGTTTCGGATCGGTTCAATGTGAAACTGATTTCTATCCCATCCTTGCTGCTCTTGAGGATGACACACCAGGATGCTTTACAGGCGTAGTTGTATTAATTAAATCCCATCAAACACATACCACCATACCATGCGAGTTTTCTCATCACAACATCAACAGTGAAATGATAAAGTTTTCCACAGAAACGCAAACCCGGTGGAAAATGTGATGAGAAATTTCATCGTAATATGTTTACATTTCGGATGAACTTTGGCCATTGAACGCACAACCCACAGTCTGACTGCGGTTTGTTTGCTCTTTTTTCACGCCTCTAGAGAAATCCGGAGGAGGGTTTTTTTTACTTTCTTCTGTTGGGTGTGTGTGCGTGTGCAACTGAAACGTGTTGTTCCTTTTCCCTTGAGGAAAGTAATTTCTAAGTCACATTCATGATAGAAGATTGCAATTTTGCTAATTTAGAGCAGTGTTATGTGCAGCTTAAAGTATCGCGTTGCTTACAAATTTCTACCCATTTTGTGTGAAATAGGTCAATGAAGAGGTGTAGGGGTGTTTTGGGAAAATTATTGCGATTAGAATTTATTCCCGTGAATGATGGAAACGATAAATTTGAGTGAATTTTGAAAAGCGCAAAAAACAGTGAGACAACAATATTTTTATAGGCCATATATTCCCCCACATCTTTATTCTTTTTTCCGGAAAATCCGGAAAAAATTGCATCTCGAACATACGTAACGTTTTCGTCAAATCTTTTAATAGGTTTTTTTCGGTATTTAAATTTGCCGAATAGGAATATTTTTATGCGTACTACCGAGAAAAGAAATGACTCTGGGTGTAGTCACTGCATTAACGAGCAGACAAGATGCTGTCAATTCATCGACAATTTGTAATTTGTGTTTTGTATCAGCCTATTGAGCGGAAAAGATTTCAGAAAGGATTTGTAACAAACGAATACAACTTCTTTGTGCCGCACGTGTAAAGGATTACAGGATTCCTTCCTTTTATTGCCAAGTGGTGAGCAACGTAATAAAATGTTGTAAGAAAAGATTTTCTATTTCATACATTTCATTCTTGGCTTTTCTTTTAGGTCTTCAAGATCTATTAGGTATTTGGTTGGTCGGTTATTATTTTGAAACCTTTTATTTTTTTGACACAATATTCTATTTGTTTGCATGGGAAAAAGATGGGAACCTAATCCTCGAATATTTAATATTTATCCTCGAATATTAAATATTTTTTTAGAAAACCACAAAAACACCTCCCCGGGGGGTAAGTACAAATAAAAACTTTACCCCGCAGGGGTAAAAAAAGGGCATTCAAATTTCTTACACCATTTCACTAAACCGTTCTGCCGTTATACATATCCAATCAATAGAATTTGCGTGCTTTTCACACGTTTCCCAGTGGAAGCCGATGTTACTAAGCGTGGCAGAATACGATAGAATTTTCCACCTCCCAAAACCCCATTTTCAACGGCGCTCTCACGGCTGTGATAAAGTGCGCGGGTCCCAAAAAAACAGAAAAAAAACGAGGACCAACCGTCTGCTAAAAGGACTGTACTCTACTACTGGTTCTGTTGCTGTGGCTAAAGCAATTTGTGTGCAGCACACTTTCACTCGTGCCGGTGGGGACGATGAAAAACTTTGCCGAGCGTGGGGCGGACCAATGTTTGCCTCTTCCCCAAACCCTCTTCCAAACGAGAGCGTTTGAATAAAAGTGGAAACACTCAGACTTCATCTTTTACTTTCATTATGGCTCCACCATTCGTACACCTTTTCGGTATAGGATTTAGTTCTTGTTCTTTGGGCAGAGTTCGCCGCCTCCTTTTTTTTGGTGTAGTACCATTGGAACAAATTTTCTTCACAGAAAGCGTCTGAGTCATTTACTGAAAACAGTGTGCGATTTCTGCTCCAAAAGCACAAGGTCACCGCACTGCTGGGGGTGAAGCAGGCGTAAGAAGACGAAACGGTACGGAAAATGATGACGGTCAAACGAGGAGCAAATGAAAATTGCGTTAAACATGGGAGCGCCCGCTGAATTGGCCGTTCGGATTTTATTTGGGGCGTGCGTGCGAGCGGCTAAAGAAAAGCCTGCCGCCCTTTTCCTTTTTTTTTTGCTTTCCTGGTACGTGTGCTGCTGGTTCTGACAGAGGAAACAGTTGTAAAATGCCTTGTGCCCGTTCCCGTTGCTGCTCGCTGCTAACGACGCTGCTGATTCGATAATTAAATAGTGACGCAATGGCGTTGATTTAGCTAAATTATGAAACGATAATGAAGATAAATCAAGGCTGGTAGATTAAAAAGTGTAGTGAAACCATTTCTTCGCGGTGTTCCTTACACCGGTAGCAAAACGATTTATCATGTTCTCACTACGACATGTCACGACTTTGTATTTAATTTCCATAATGGTAGCGTAATTCATTTACACCTAAATCGATCACTATTTTAATAGAAAATAAAATGATTTTAACTAGTGTTTTAAATTTATTAAAAACAAAAGAATTTAATCAGATTTTTTTGACCATAAAAACAGTTGCATTGACCACAATAAAACTTCCACAAACATTCGCCCAGAAGTAGAAGATCCTTACTAGAACATTAAAGCATAAAAAATGTATAAAAATTCTGATTTTTTAATGTACTGCGGCTAGCTTCTGGCTGAAAGTTTCCACTGGAAAGGACAAAATTGTCCCTCTTGTTCGACTCTCCTCACAGGAATAGATCCAAACCCTGTACTGTAATATGGTGCCTATGGAACTTCCAATGGCATCGTCATTTCCACATACACGGCTCGTCAAATCAGACTCTCGGTTGGCAGTTTATTTGTTTCAAGCTTAATTCCTTCGTCCTTTTTTCCACGTTACAACTCGTGAAAAAGTATATGAATGCAAAAATAAAAACCACAATGGAGTTAAACTTCTCCTGTGTATCACTGCTCCGGGTTATATGCTACGGAAAAATGGCGGGCAAATGGCAGCATCATCATCCCGTGCATACCGGGACGGGAGTTTTTATGTCTCGTGGCAATCCTTACCGGACAAGGCAGACATCTGTATGAAGGCTCTCTAGGTTGGTAAAAGGGGGAAAGAGGAAAAAAATCTGTTTTTAGTCACATTGTTTTACGAAAAAGCAGGAAGAGTACGACGTGGTTAAAGCTAGTATAATAGCATCCATCCGCTTTGGTCGGTTTGCGAGGATAAAGCTATAGAGGATGGATAATCGCTATCCAGTCTTTTAAACCCACCACAGGCATGTCAGAATTTGAGTATCACGTGTGTGTGTGAGGGAGTGTAAAGTTGAAAACAAGGATGCTCGTTTTATCCACGGTACAAAATTAAAGCAAGTTCCTGCAAGCCCTACTAAAGAGATACAACAATATTCTGAACTGGATAGTATTATTGATATACTTAAAGTCGTAACACGGAAGATTTTGTTGAACCCTTATTTCACAGATTTATTGATTTGGCATACAGGAAAAACTAAGAAGGTAAAATATTTAAAAAAATATGATGTAAGGAGCTATGTTGTCAATAGATATGCTAACATTTTTTTGTTTGTAAGAAGATCCCAAGATGCTTTTACAAAAAATAGTCAAATATTACTATTTTGGTTCAAGGTTTCGAAGTAAAACTGTTACCAACCCAATAGGACCCATTTCAGGTGTTTGTCCTCTACGCAACGCTCTCCCAACACTGATCAAAAAGGTGTATTGAGCATGGGAAAGTCAAATTGGTATGTTGTTATGGTGTGTCGTTGATTGCTCACAGCTTTATACTAGTGATGGGTCATACGATTCATTTCATGACATAAATTCATTTCATTTTTCAAAAATTTCATTTCATGAATCGACTCCGCTCCGTGGGTGCAGCAGGTTCGGGACGATCAGTAAACGAGGAGAGGATCAGTAGTTCCGACCAGAACTCGCTGTAACCACGGGTGGGAGAACTTACTGAACCTACTACGGGTCGATCTGAACCGGTTCGGATCACTTATGGATGGCTCCGACCCGGTAGGTTGGGGCCGACTCGCCCATCACTACTCTTATACGCATATGCCCAGTGCAGACTTCCCTATATCCTTCGGGGAAAACGGAACGGTCTGAATAAATGATGGTACGATTTGGATGAAAAAATAAAATACAACAACAGAAAAGCAGGACAGACAACGGGAAAGATGGTAAATTGCGAAGCATATTATTCGCGTTGGGATTTCTACTTGTATTATGAACAGTTGATTTTTTTTTTTGTAAAAAAAAACCAAAATGTGCCAAATCTCTCCATCGCTGTTTGAAATCCTATATCTATACGTATAAGGCACGATTTTTAGCGCTCCCTTAGGTACAACTGACCGATGGTCCTGTAGGGATATTATGCACCCTGCACCTTCCTCCCCCACCGGCTCTCAATACCGACCAGGGACCATTCAGCATTTTATTTGTTTGTTTACCTTTACCCAATCGTGGAAAGAAGAAAGAAGCATTTTTCCCGCCCCGCATTTTCCCCTATGCTCCTTCACCATACCAGCAATATGTGTGTGTGTACTGGTGACCTGAGCTTTACCTTTACATCGTAATACGCCCGGGATGTATGCATGTTTGGCACAGCCCAACATTTTTCATGCAACCGGAAATAGTTTTCAGCAATGGCAACAGTTTCTGTCGTTTTATCGAACACAAAAAAGGAAATAAATAAATATACACATTTTCACGATTTCTCAACTACACAATATCAATCAAACTTTGTCTGCGAAGCTGACTTTTTTGTGTGCTGCATTTCGTCATTCCTGACACATTCCTTCCACAAAACGCATACACCCTCACAAACCGAGCACACCCTTGAACCCTTGCGATTTAATCGGGTGGCCGTTTTTTGTGTGTATTGCCTATTCTGGTTTGCGTTTAAAGTTACGAAGAAGAGCGATGGATGCAATTTTTCGCGTTTTGTTTATGGCGCGAAGAAGCTCTCGACGGGAAATACCTTCGGCTCGCACACTGTCCTCCGGGTGCTATGGTTTTTGCGCCATTACAAAACCATTTTTTTTTTGGTTTGCATGTATATTCACCTGCAGCGTACAAGCGTTTGTTTTGCTGAACTTTGGGCTAGTGGCACCCCCCAGAAGAGTCTTGCACACCTTGGCTGTGTGCCCGCATTGCATTGAAAACACCCCTGATGGATCGTTCGTTTTTGTTTTGCTTTTTTTGGGTGGCAAATGTACGATGCCGGCTATGTGTTTAGACGTTCCGTGTCTATCTATCTTTTCTTTATTCCATTTCGATCGTGATCGGGTGCTGGTCCTGGTGTGCCATCGTACCACGAAGCCACCAAAAAGCATAAAAATTGATTTATTGCAATTGTTGCAACAAGAATACACACTACAGCAAGAGTGAAGAGAGAGATTTAGTTTTTCTATGTGTTAGAATTAGTTTTCCATTTCGGTGAGGGCGAAAACTAAGGCAAATTATCCTTCTTTTTGTATGTCGTTAGTGCGGTGCCTTACTTTGTTAGAAAGGTTTTAAAAATAACACCTCTATACCTCAACACCATTCTGGGTGAGCTTTATTATGGATTTAGACGCTTTTTTCCCCCGTTGCATGGATGTGATTATTTCCGTACGGATATGTTTTTCCAAGCTTTCAATCTTCTTGCCGTATGAGTTCGAGTTTTTTGCGGGCCCATGTTCCGGCTTTTGTTTGAAGGCGCGATAAAATCTTTTCCATGTTACGCGTATTGTTTCATGCCGCTGTACCATAAGAAAAATCACATATTACCAAATATTATTGCAAACATTATCCCATATCCATTTAGCGTGCTGGAATGGCGAGGTGGAAAACTCCTTGGTGAAGGGCCAGAACATTTACTACGCACTACAGTTTGTTTGTTTATTTTCACACATACGAGCAAACGTGGAAAAGCGTCTACCACCACCTCCCTGCTTGGGTTGTTGTCTTTCTGTTGGAATAAGCGTGTGGTTGTTTTATGAAAATATCGTCTCCCGATAACAGTCACACACGCACACACGGATACAGATGGTGAAAGGTTTTACACCGTGTAGCCCCGTTTTTGGGGATGTTACAATTTTTGGGCAAAAATATCAAACCGAAGATATTTTCGATCGATTTCTTGCTCCCTCTCTCTCTCTCTGTCTCTCTCCCCTAAAACCGTTCTTTTGCAAAAGCTCTTCTGTAAAGTGTAGTGAAATAATTGATGCTAATGCGAATGTAAAAGGTCTTGGTTGTGTATGGGAGCGCGCCTTCTTTTACATAGTTCGCTGACAACCAAGATTGATCCTTTCAGGATCTGGCGCATCATTAGGAATGAACGTGTAAACTGTCCTCGTTATGTACGCCTCGTTCACCGGCGTCACTAACGCAATCAGATCAACATCACACAAGTCACGGAGTGTGAGTTCCTTTCAAAACTTTGGTCGGTTTTTGGGGTTTGAACTGTTGGCAAACACGCCACGTACCGCGCGGTTTCGTAAGCACCGGAAGTGGAGCTAAAATTTTACACCATTTCGCACAATTATGTAACGAGCATTAACGAGGAGAGAGAGAGCATCGTTCAGTTGTGTTAAAGCTACTACTGTCTTTGAGTCTTAGCTCTTGCGGCGTCTCTGTAGGTGACGACAAATGTCGACCTAGCGATCGAGGATAGAATTTTGATGGGCTTTACTGCTCGGCGGGAAACATTTTAAAAATCGCTCTTCCTACCCTCTTGAGTCTTATTTTTTGTGAGTACTTTTAGGGTTGAGATTCCTTGTATCTTTTTTTTTTTGCTTCTTTTGTTCTATATCAGACGACCTTCTGAACTGATCCAACCGTGGACTGATGGTAGGAATTTGCATCTGTTAAATCCTTTTTTGAAAGCGAAAACACAACAAAAAATTGTAACTCGCTTCTATTCGCTCGTGTGATCATCTGTGCCACACCAGTTCGGCCGGTTAAAAAGAAGACATAAAAACATCTTGCAAGAATGTTCATCATAACCTCGTTCGCGGCCATGGTGGTGGTGATGGTGATGTTGTTTGAGGTTACAACAAAACCGCGTGAAAATACTCCTACCATTCAAATCTCTACCCGTTTTTGGGCGGTGTAATGCGTCGTGCCCTTACGGAGTTGTGCGGAAAACGCTTCCTTTATACACCGCTGCGAAGGACATAAAACCAACGGACTCTTTCGCGGCTTAAAGTGTGCGTGTGTGTGTGTGGGTCCGTAACAAAACGTTTTATGATGCACCACACCCTAGGTGGGAGGAAGGGAAAGGGTGGGGGGGCGGTTTTATAATACAGTCATTTGGTGCGTAAGGATAGAAATATGTAGGTGATGCGTCAGTTTGTGGAGTGAAATGGGAGTTTTCCTCGGTAGAAGACGACTTTTCCCGCGTTTCCCCACGAGAAATGTCTAGCAACGTAGGAAAGATGGATGGATTTGATGTGTGGGGAGAACAAAAACCTTCGTATTCGGGTAGAAATCACCGGCAAAGGCATTTGTGTGTTTTGTCGCCGCACACGGCTGCGGGGGTTTTCGTGGAATTATGTTGGAACGTGAAATTTTTGACATTTTTTAAGTGTTAAACATAGCGCAAAATCCTTTCCATTTCTAACCACCATCCACCATTTTTTGTTGTTGTTTTTGCGCCTTTGTGTCTGCACTTGTCACATCTAGTCATGAATGACGTGTGCTCACGTTTTTGGCCTTTTGTTGAAAACGCTTGTAAAACAAGCGATTGCTAATGAGTTTGTTTTATATATGTTGGCGTTAACGAGCCCGAAGTGAGTGGTTAGTTGTGTACATTAACACGGCTAGAAAAATGTGTTACCAAAATTAAATATACTAATCTGTTTGTATGTTTATAGTCGTTAACTCAAGTCCTTTGGCTTGACTTCGATTCCAGAGAGTACATAAAACCTTCTTAAGGGAAAATCTTCCAAAAAAGCCGATTCTTTCGTTATTGATCAGATTTAATTTTCAACCCGTGCTGTTTTAGATTCTATAAATTCATCTTTTCTTTATTTCTTAACAAGGTTAACAAGTTGTCGCGTAGTTGAATATAATATATAAAAGGTAGAACAGAATATTGATGAACAGAGAGGTGGACGACAATGCTTGGTTTGGGGCGGGAGTTATTTTTTAGACGACAATTCCGTATTTTGATGAGGGTAAGACAGTTAGCTGGAAGAAAGGTTATGTGACTAGCCACATTCTATACATCCTTTGCTACAGCTTTAAACAACCGTGTGAACAATTCTTTTCCTTTTGCTAAGGTGGATATATCCTTATAAAGTTGATGCAATAAAAAAGGGATTTTATATAGGAAAATAATGGGATAGCGAAGAGATGTCAGAATGTGTCTGTCTACAGGTTCACCTTTGTTTTGCCCACACAAAAAATCTGTTCTGTTATTACATTTTTGTAGCTAAAGATTTTTGGTTTAGTTTTTTTTAGTTGTATTTTTAATTTCATACACTCCTTTTTCTGAAGCTTATTATTTAGGTTATTTTTATATCGAACATTACATTAAACAATGGGTTTCAATTCAAGGACTAAGATAAGACTTGGCTGCTGAGTTTTAGGTATTTTTAGTACTTTAATAACGAAGACCTTTTGACGACAGCATTCGTCAATTTTAGTGGCCGTCATCATCATCATCATCATTGGATGATCGTTGTCGATGATGGGCACTGTCTCAAGGAGAAAAAGCTGCAATGAGATATGAACTATGGTGAAAAAAAAGAAACGCATTCTTACCGTGATCGGAAAGTAGCATATACTTCTAAATATAAGCCGTCGTCCCGTACGGTAAACGGGTGTTTGAGTTTTTTTTCGTTCTTACTTTGCTGTTGTGTGCCCTCGTTTAGCACTCTTACTCCATATGACGGAATGGAGCAAAATGTTGTCGTCGCTATTTCTGTTGTTTGTCCGTCCCATGATGGGCAGATCTTTTTTTCTTTCGGTTTTTAGTCTGTTGTTTTTGCTCTGCTGAAGTTTTTAGTTGTCGAACCAACAAATGATGATATTTCTTTTTTGTTTGTTCAGATTTTCTGTTTGACTCTCACTTTCGCGCTCGGAGCACGCACTAATTTTTCCACCATCCTAATAGGTAGCCGAACCATTGGGCGGGGGGAACCCTCGACTGTGTATAAATCCCATGTTCGACGTATATTTCCACTCTTCGAAGGTGCACGCGGTTCCGTTTGCTAACCTTTTCCGTCAATAATTTCCACCGCTTTTCTTAGCCGTCATTTCACCCTGACACGCACATTCAACAGCCTGGGAAATGAGTGACATGTTCGATATTTTCGTCCAAACGTCGGTGCTGGTGGGGCCCGAGTCAAAATCTGTTTGGTCTGACGAAACAGTGAAACGTGAAATCGTGGAGGCGAACGAAAACAGAACTCCCATTTCCTTTACTTTTCCTCCAACTACCAAACATTGCGTGTGTGAGTGGAGAAAAGTGATTTTACAGTGTAACAAATTTTTGCTCTGTTTTTAAAATGCGTATTTTTCTTACAATTTAAATGTTTTTGCATTGATCATTATTTATCAGTTGCCGGGGCAAGATTGAGTTTGTGTGTTGCTATATACACACGGTCAAATACATCTTTTTCAATCGCTTGTCGGTGCTGACGTGTGGGCGGTATTATGGTGTGTGAAAATGTGTTCCATTGCTTTTACATTGCAACACGGAACGAGGAGAGAGGTGAACGAACAAGAAAGAAAATGGGACGCTTAGACGGGCGCCATAGCTGCGCGTTGTCGCTTCATGTCCTGGCATTTTTGGGGACGTTTCTGTGTCTGTGGTGTAGAGCTCATTTGGTCGATCGATCGATTGACGTAAGTGGATGCGGTTTGACGACGATAATGTCTAAGTGTACCGTACCGATAGAGCAAACGCTCTGCAGCAGAGCGAATGTGTGGTGGACCGAGATGTGGTGTGTTGGAAGGAGGAACACCCGGAAGATACTTCTTGAGCACGCACGCGGATCATGAATAGCGCATCTGCTGCTTTATCTTCTATGTCTTCTATGTCGAAATTGATTTGCCGTTTTGGTACTTAAAGTAATCGGCTTTACTGGATGCTATATTGTTTGCTTTGGATGCTGAATGCATCATAACAGATTATGCTGTTTTATGATTTACTGTTTTGGAATACCTCATCACACTCATCACGTTAATGTTAATGCGTTGTTGTGTAAACCAATAGCAAAGGACAACATATTGTAGAAAAATCGTTCAACCCAATTACGACCTTCGACAACGACGACCTTCGATTAGAAAACAATTTAATTGATACTTAACTGAATTTAAATCGCAATTATTCTATACACCTTACTACAATGCTTCAAATCCTCAAGGAATCCTTTGCCCTCGGACTACTTACCTGAGGAATTACTTCTGTGCATAGTCTAGGTATAGAGCGGATGTGTTTGTGAACTTAGAAGTCTCCAAAGATTTCCCAAAAGGATATCCAACAAAGGTTTTACAAATCGCAAACCAACTTCACTCACTCATTATTCATCAAAACCACGATGCTTTTCTAGCGCGTTTTAATGGCAAATGTTTCGCCTGATCACAACTCAATCAGTGTGGTAACACTGTTTAATTATGCACCGCTCTGCGTTAGTCCCATTAAGCTTTGTTATTTAATTTAAAGCACTGCGTGGGGATTATCCTGCTCATCACCGTGGCATTATAATGAGCGATCGGCGCGTTGTTCAAGTGGTCGGGTTTTCCCAGTTAGCGTCATCAAGGTTGAAAGGGTTCAACTTTTATCATGTAGCAACGCATAACTTACCAGTCGATGATGATAGCGTCTAACGTACTGATAGTGATAGTGTACTGTTTTCGTTTTGATTTTTTTTTTCATCTCCTTTCGCCACCATCGAGGTCTACCACCTTCAAAGTACTGCTTTTGTCTGGAACAGAATTTCAATTATAAATTTTAATGAAGTCGTCTGGAGAAGAAAAGAAACCACTTCCCGATGAATCAATGCCGTGTCGTCTCACGTATGCTGTGCGGGCTAGTGTTTTACTTTGTTTGCATTGAGAAAGGTTAGAGTAGGCGTACGAAGCTACTGGCTTTTTCCGGAACCAATGTGGATGGTTGGATGGATGGATGGATGGATGGATGGTGAAGTAACTCGAGTAAACTTTGCATCTCTGTACGGAGAATAGCTTCCATGCTGTAGAAGTCACGCCGCATTCATATCTGGTGGTTGAACTTCATCAACGATTCATGAGACAAAACTATGCAAAGAGAGTGTATTCCCCTTTTGTCGCAAAGCGACTACTGTATTGGGGACGTCTAACTCCATCAGCTATCGTTCTCTCGCAACTGGCCATCCAGATTACGCAGCTTTGCCGGTGGGAGTAGATCTAATGGACGGTGGTCTTTGCGTGTTTGTAAGAAAATGTGATGGTGCTCCAATTACATAGAGAGAAAAAATCTGGACATTATAATAGAAGGTTCCCTGGTGAAGAAGCTGTTGAGATAAGAGTAAAAAAATTTTGGAGGTGGTGTTTATATACATTATCCAAGAAAGAGGTGACGTCGAGAGATGACTAAAACGAATAATTCATGCGTTTTTGGTTAGTAGATTCACTGAATCACCTTGAGGAGTTAAGTATGCTTTTGCAAAGATTAGGATCTTTAAAAGTTTGATATATTTTTTTGAAGATCTTGTTGGAGATCATTATTTTTTGTTCTAAGGTTATCATTAGTTCTGAGGTATACATTTGCAAAAAAAAAACTGTAAATGTTTTGTGAAGATACATTTTTTGAAAAAATGTATCTACAATAGAAAAGCGCAGTTGCAACTTCCTGAAGTTGTTTCTTAAGTTACAGCCATTCTCCCATGAATGTGAGCGCATCTGTGAATCGTCTGTTCGGGCCAAGTGTTTGGCTGTGAAAAGAACCTAGCTTATACTCGTTGCAAGCCATTACCAGCTGGCTTCTGGCCAGCACGTAACGTCCTCGTGTTGTTGTGCACCTCTTCGTCTCGTGTTGCCCCTTTGTTTTTTAGTGTATACAAGATGCAAGGTTTGTTTTGATTCTATTCTATTCATACACACTCTGCACAGTGAAGAGCGGAAAAGGATATTGTTTTCATTCTGCTATCGAAAATACCTCCTCCGGCCTTTGGGTGTGGAACTAGTTGTAAGGACAACAACAGATATTACGCTGCTCTTTGCGGTTTTGCTACAAAACATAAATAAAGTCGGTTCGTTTTTTAACCTTCTCTGGGTGTTTGATACAGAGGATGTAACAGCAACAGCAGCACTTGAAAGATGATGTCCATTTTCATCGTCTTTTCTATCCAACGCTTGTTTCACTTTTATCTTCTAAGCTGTATGTCACCAACATGGCTATGTATGTATGGGCTATATTTGTGTGTACTCCGGAAATAGTAACCGCAGCAAATAATAGTATAAAGCTGTTGTACGTATGCTTCTACTTTGCTAAAAATATTACATCTCAAGCTCATATCACCACATCCTGTGTTACATGTCATCCCGAAATATGGTGTGTCTGGATGGCAAACATGGTCTTACAACAAATCTTCCAAGTGTCAGTAGTGTATTTTAAGCCATAGCCTTGCCTCGGAAATACATTGTAGTGCACTCATCGTCCGTCCAAAACCACGGTACCGGCGTTGGAAGCTGGCAAATGATTTCCGAAACAAATGCCACAGAATGAAAGCTCGACACCTTAACCGCTCGGTTGGTTGATGCTTTTCGGCCAGTTTATTTTGGGTCGATCCACTTCGCGTACATTTTAGGCTATGCATTAGTCACGTAGATAAGCAAACCAAGGGACAGGAGAATGTAAATGATTCGTCTGTCCTCATAATGCATTCAGGCGGTGTCAAATTAAACATGTGAGATGAGTTTGGCTTTGCATAAATTATAAGGCCTCTTCGACATTCCGACTCCTTCCGGCCTTCCGGGGACTTAGTATGGGTTGTACTAAATTTACCTTTCACTCTCGAAGCAGCGGCTAGCCACCACGCACGCATGCTAGAGAGCAAAATACACACGCGTACGAGCCGTTAGAGAGAAGCGGTTGGCCGCTGTGTAGTGGTGAAAATTTGATGACGTACCAGGCGCCTCCATTTCACGTGTTCGTAAGTTCGGATCGGAAGTTTTAGTTTTGTCCCTAACCGGATGCTAGGTGCAAATTCGAAATTTTGCACATTGCTTACAATAAAGATTTAATTTATTGCACATTACCTACAAGCTAGTGAGCAATGTTCGTTGAGCGGGAATTATGAAATAAATTGCTTTTCGCTTGAAAATCAATGCTTTGCTGCACCGGTGGGTTCAATAATTGCTCGGCGTATGACGCGATCAATTTCTTTTTTTTAATTTATGCAATGTAGTTGACAATGTGTAGTGATCGGATTAAGGTTAAAGGAGCTAAAGATGTACCACATAATTAGCATCACGTGCTGGATGTAAATTGGAATTTTATAGTTGCTTTGTTGTTCATTGTTTTTTGTCTGTTAGTAAGTGTCTTATTTAAAAAATTGCATTTTTTAAGAAACGCCAATGATTGTTCTATATTGTTAACGTTCAAATATATTCACTATTTTCTAGTTTGTGTAAAATAAAGCTAAAACTGCGTTTGAAAATGGCCGCTGCTTCACTCAACGATCTTTTCTTTCTGGTATTATCGTTGATAAAGCTTTCCTCAACTGTCATCATGTTGTTTATCTTATGCTTATCGTTTACAGTGATGATGGAAAAATAAATTAATACTTTGACTAGACTAATTTTCCTTTAATATCTATAGTTGGCTTCACTATCTACGTGTTGTCCAGGAGCCTCATACTCGCAAAGGACGATTTTACTTCCGATGAACGATGGACAGCTTTTTCCGGTCCTTTTTTTTTTTGGTGATTGATTGGTCACTAGGGTACTCTAATATTATGCTAGCTGTGTAGCATGTTTTACTTTGAGGTGTGGACATGATTAGACTATTTTGTTTCAGTTTTTGATCAGCAGTATGATGGTTGCGCCTAGCTGCATGAGACAGAAATGTGATAAGGATAATATTGGGAAATTAACAGCCAAAGTTGCAAAAAATAGCCTTTCTTTTAAGAACAGGAATATAGCTTTTGTAATAATGTTTCCTGCCATAAAAATGATGCATTCTTCAAAATCGTTAAATGATGCAAAAATATTATTTATTTAAATCTTACAATTAAATTTATGCATTCGTGTGAATGCATGTCTTCCTATGGAAAAGATAATAAATGAGTTTTTAACAGCTAAAAGTATCCCGTGGATATCCACTGACCATCTGTTGCTTCATCTCATCGAATGCGCACACTACATCCATGTGCCATTCGAAAACCATCGTTATCATACCGGAACTTTGCATATGTTTCCGGGATTTTCACTCCCACAATGTTCTCGTTGTTTTTCGTCTTGATTTAATGAAAAATAAAAATGAATTCGAACTGGAAAATCCCTACCTATTGCCTCCCAGCTGTCATCGTTTCTCACGTGATAATGCAATGCATTGCACGCTTCCTTTTCTGATAACGTTGTGGTGCGTGCTTTAACCGCTTTACTGGTAAGTTGGAGCTTGTAGTTGCCAGAGGAAAAAAGACAGTGAAGCATAATCAACAACAAACCGAACGCATAAACAGTGTGTGTGGTAACCGTGTATCGTTGTCGATACACAGGACGCCATTGCCAATCTTTTCGACAAGCTTATCCGATAGCCCATTTAGTAGAGATAAGGACGGAAGGAGGAGGGTAAAAAACACACCACACCGAACAGAAATAGCAATAAGATAAAAAGTCAACAAAAATTGCACACAAATAAACCTAGATCCTTGATGTTTGCCAAGGTACGGCGGTCACCAATGATAAGCCATACTAAGCTTATTCGGATATTCCTCAGGATTAGGGCTAAGCTTCGGTGAATTGGTTGCTGTTTCACGATTGTTTAGTTGTCGGTAGCCCATTTCCTACAAATCCAAGGAAGGGACAGTGTTGTGCTTTGGGAAATCAATTTGTACAAACAAGAAAAATCTATTACCGTACATGATAACAAAGAGATAAAATAAACAAATCATAATTTAGCCATAATGATCAGAGTACTTAATTTTGAAACAAGGAAAATATGTTACTATTTTATCCTCTTTATGATAATAGGCAAAGGCTAAAGATTTGTTGTAATTGTTTTTAGGAAAATACTTTTTTGTACTGAAAAAGCTCAACAAGTTTCTACGTGAATTATAGTGTGAATTATAGTCCGTACATTAGCACACTGCGAGCAACTAGTACTTTCTCGTGGAAAATGAAGTGATAAGCTAAATAACATTTTCTTCTTATGAAAATGATTCTTTTCCTCCTATTTTATAATCTGCCTTTTTTCCTGGACACTTTCCCAGTCTAGACTGGGCTTCTGTTATTCTCTTGGTAAAAAAAGGAAAACGCTTTTCCTTCTGAGCTTTTACGGCTTGCTGTGCGAGTGTTACGTTTATGTCGAACGGTGTGCGAAAGTAAAAGTGCTCATTTTAAGGGCCTTTTCTCTATGGGCAGTGTGTTATGTGCAAGCTCGTTTGGCGGTACTTTCGATCCAGACTGGCTCGTCTTTCCGGAAGAAAATTCACTCCACATTCACAACGATTATTCGTTCCCATTTTCTAACTAGTTTGGCATAACGCCAAATTGATAGAGCTAGCCAAAAAATAAAGAAAATGTTCAGTAAGTGGAAAATATGTTTTTCAACAAGTGCATTTTTTCTTCATTCGGAACATCACCTTGAAAAAGTCTTGACCAGAAGAACACACACTGGAAGGGAAAGCTTTTTATGTAATCGAAAGCCAAATGTAATTTTGGAGGCTACTAATGAAAAGCGCAACATGTGAAGGTGAACTAACTACGTTGTTTTGCTACATTCAAAGTTCGTTTACATGAGCAATTTACCGCAAGCAAATTGAAATCTGATACGATTTCAAAACTTACCTACTTACCAATACATTGCTACACGATACAACCCCGTTTTGCGTGCAACTGTGCCGCCGGAAGTGAACACAATTCTTACCCCAATCTAAAACAGAGCGTAAAATTGGCAGAAAAGCTCTGACTAATAATGGAAAATGGAAACGTTTGCTTGTTATTAGACAACTATAACACCGAACCATCCGTTGGTAGTTTCAGTTTCAGAAACAGCTTTAATTAATGTTTTATTTTTATTTTACCTGAACTTAATTTTTTTCTTCTTCTATGAAGTCTATTTAACTTCCCTGTGTGCGAGGAAAACATTTCGGAATAGACGTTAATGTTTGTCCATTATGCTTCGTCGTGAGATAAGAAAGATATCTCTTGCCTATCGTTAAGACGATAAGCTATATAAAGTTAGAGAAAAGTATGGCATTTTTGGTGCATGTTTTGTTTACTGTACAAATTGTACAACCCAAACAGCAACTCTAAACATCCGGTTTAGTGCGTACTGCCTGTTGGGGCTTGGAATCCTCTTTGTTATTTCATGCTGTCCCTATCGCTCGCAGTCGCTTCTTCACCGCCTTCATTGTGCGTATGTTTGATCTTCCAGGGTTTTTTTTCGTAGTTGCTTTCTTCCATTTTTTATGCCTTTTTCAAAGACTTCATTTGTTTTGCCCCCTGCCGGCTGGGTATCATCTTGGTGCCAGATGTGAATGCGTTTCGGTGCGAGCATTTCCAAGACACGCAACGTTAACTATTTGCGATGATCAAATCTGTGGCCATATGAATAGAAAGCGGCAGGCGTCGCTTGTTTCTTGATTGAGTTGAAATTTTCACCCGGTTTTCTGCGCACACTCACACACATACTGTCGAGCTTTGGAAAAACGCGCATGAAATTTTCTGCATTTTCTGCGAAAGCATCGAACTGGAACGCGCTTAAAATAAACGTTACTGTAAGCATTAATTCAATCGCTTTGGAATGTAATTAAAGTCGGTTGAGCGTAGGTTAAAAAATTAAAACAAAATGATACGAAAAAGAAAGGGGTCTAAAAAAAATAAAAATTAATTTGTGTGAAAGGAAAGCTTTTTATGCACAATCTCGTGTATGATCGGATGATGGTAGTGTAGAAATTTTAGCAAAAGTAAATTTATGTGTACGTTATCACGATAAAGCTTTTCTGTTATGGATATTATTTACCTTGTTGTTAAAAATAAACAAAACCAAAATATTAATTGCTGTACTTTATGCTTTGCTAAAAGCAACAATGATCATCAGCCGATAGAAATTAACATGTCGAATATTATCATAAACTCACAATTATATCTTGTGTTTATGGTATACTTGGTGTATACCTTGGTATACGCTGTTTACAATCTGAAATTGAAGCGCCTCACATTAAATTAAAATTGAGGTTTTGTTATAAGTTGATTGTTAAAGGCTTAAGTTTTAAATTTAAATTTGAAATTATTGTATAATCTAGCAAAAATGCTTAGTTTTCTGTCCTTTCCCAGTATGGGTTGAACTCGTTGTACAAATTTTCCGCTTCACGTTTGCTGCTCACAAAACGCACGAAGTAAATCCAACGTCATTAGCTGGGCATAAGACGTATCTTCTTGCGCTGACGTGTTAGTTTATGCTAGGTTTGATGTTATAAGCCTTCGTACGTCTAAGAACCCCTTAACCGTAACACCTTCCACACAACTGTGATCGTTTAACGTTTCCCTTGTACCCTGGCATAATGGTATCGTTGTGTCCAGTTCAGTGGTTTGGTTCGACGGGCAGTATTCCCCAACCTGCAACGCAAACTGAACATCTTCCATGCCGGTGTGTACGGTGCAATTATGTTGAAAATTATCGGTACCATCCTCCAACATTCGGTGACTCTACCTCCCGGCACGCCGACAACAACAACCGGTTTTTTTTTTCTTTCCTAGAAGCTTGGCACGATTCCAGACGTGCCGGGGCAAAGATTCTGTGTCTGCGTCGATACCTTCCGTTCACTACAACCCGCAGTTCAGTGAAGCGCAGTTACTCCCAGGGAGAAGGAAGTATGTTGCATGATTTTCGATCTACCTGCCTGTGGCGGCACCCTATCGTGGATGGGCTTCGTTTTTTTGTGATCAACACAAAATCCAGCACGGCATGTTCTACGTTGTACCATTGCTCGGATAGGGAACGAATCGTTAGAGCTTACCACCAGTGTGTGGGGCAGCTATATCTAATCACAGTCTTTACGGCGCTGCTGGATCGCGGCACTGTACTAGCCGCTCGGGAAAAGTCCAATGAACCTTCTCTGCTGGAAGGGTCTATAGTTCCGATAGTCACGAAGACATCGAAGACATTCGCGTTATGGTGAATCTTCCACCTTTCTTTGGTATTTTCTTACCGTTCGAGTTGTTCAAAAGCTTCGTTTCAGTTTCAGTGTCTGTGTGATGGGGCTAGATGTATCTACAACGTGATTAATTCTCTCTATTTTTGCGGTTAGATTATAGCAAAAAAAAAATACAGCGAAACTGGAAAATACAGCTCCATGTAAAGGCTTAAGTCAATCAGCATCAAATCACTAGTTGTGGTTTGGAAATTCCGTTGTGGAACAGAGCTCCAAATCCAAAGCTATCTGGTTGTTGAACTGAATAATAAACAGATGAAAAGATGATGAAGAATATTATTTTTT
Source organism: Anopheles funestus (assembly GCF_943734845.2). Classification (NCBI taxonomy): domain Eukaryota; kingdom Metazoa; phylum Arthropoda; class Insecta; order Diptera; family Culicidae; genus Anopheles; species Anopheles funestus. Next base: position 25,330,719 of record NC_064598.1, read on the forward strand.
TTCATATAAAATACTATCGTGTAATAATAAAATTCTTCGTTTTTGTAAGGATACATAACAGTTCAAAACTATTTCTTACGAAATCGAATATTGGTTTCCAGCCACAAAGACATAAAGTGGTACAACATTTTACAGACGATTGATAACCACTTTAAACCTTACTGCTCCTAGTAGCGTAGTCAAGCGAATAATGTCCAAAAACAGGATAAAATAATTGATAAATTAGGAGGATAAACAATGTGAAAAACAAATCCGATCAATAACAAAATGGCATACATTGATGAAAACGTTTCGGAAAGAGATTGTACTAAAAGTGGGTAAGAGTACGAAAAAAGGGAAAACACATACAGTGAAAGCTCCAAATGGAAGTAATGGTACTGGCCAGAGGAAACACCGCCTCTTCCAAATTACTAACAACCATGCTCGTTCGACTCAGCGAGCTGAAACCATCCGTTACTAACAAGCGGCAATACGAAATCTTCACATTTTCCCTCCGTGATGTGTACCTCTCCGCGAACCGAACCGTGCATCAAGTGAATCGAGAAAGGAAGTGTAGATTGTAGATGTTAGTGGCACGTCTAAATTTAGCCCTCTGTGGAATTAATATTCAGGACTGTCTCTATGTTATTTAGTTGTATATTTCGCTTCCATTTTGACGTGAACTTTGGAAGTGTAAAAGTTGTCAAAATAAATTTTCCTGGAGGTATGAGGAACTCTATTCTTTATGTTGTAAAATATGATAAAAAACGGAAATTACCAACGCTCACAGCACATTCAAGCTCACAAACAAACGAAAAGGCATAACGGCATCCTTACCAGAAGAGTACGTCATCTGGAAACGCACTCTGGACATGATGCGCAACTAGCCCTCCCTCCTAATGTGATAATATTTTTATTTCAGTGCATACAATGCTTCTTTCCGGTATCATCATCAGCAAACATTAGCGACAAACGCTACATGCATTCGAAGGAAAGATACAGGAATATCTATACCGGCGCAAGTACCTGATAGAAGCAACGCAAACACCGACATTTCCAAAACTTTAGACAACTCAACAACGGTTCGATAATTGATTCTGTATTTCCTATGTTTTGAACAATTGTCAGCAGCGTACTGTTATCAGCAATCATAACCACCGATAAGCAACAGAAAGGGACCATCGTTAACGAACCAAAACCTCGGGAGTTCCCGACAGGTGACAGATACAGGTACATATAGAGAAATATGTACACCACGAAAAGCGGAACAGCAGAGAGAACAAATGTAGCTTGCGCTAGCAGCAACATTGGCGAGCACTGATTTGATTGCAAAAGGCGCGGAGAAAGACAAAACCAAGGGAGGAAAGTACAACGCCGCCTTTTTACACACAACCCATCGAGTCATTCGAGTATCCAATCGGAAGAACTCATGTTGTACTACGGCTGATAAGCGCACCCTTACTCTGGAGGACGGTAAAGAGCAAGCTGTGGGTGAAGCACTGCGACGTAGCTTGTCCCAGTTTACGATAAAGAAAACCAAAACCCAAACACATCGTATCGAATGGTACTCTCAGTATTGCTCGGTGTATTGCACAAGTAGCGGACCGGAACCCGCGTGCGAGTAAGGTTTCGTATGCTGCTGGAAGTCGGCAAGTCGGTAGAAATTCTCTATTACGAGCGTAGTCGAATGTGAGTTTATTGTTTTACATCCATACCAGTGTGGCCTCTCTCGCGTGTAGAACACATCCAGAACCACGGAGTCATCGTAAACAGGGTGGACACGTTATATTTTTATCCCACCTACATTTATTGTGCATCAGATACATTCCAGTGGTTATTTATGTGAGCAAAATAGGATAATATAAAAAGGAGTGTCGTGATCTATGTCTGTTTGACTGTGCTCTTCAAGAAAGGACACCGAGGAAAACAGATGTACTCGGCAGCGTAACACAGACTGCAAAAGGATTACAACGCCCAAACAATTCGGTAAACGTTGGTGTAAAGTGTGGACAAGTAAAGCAACAAAAAAGCATTGCAAATCCCAGCCACCACCACTAACATTGACGACAGGGTGATCGCAAGGACCAGGAAGGTGCTTGTGCTGGTTATATCGCTTGTTAACACAGAGCACAACTGCAGCAGCAGCAGCAGCAGCAGCAGGACATCGTCGTAATCGTTACACACTCCTCCAGAGATAATCGGTTTCGGTCGGTAGCAGCGGGTGGTCGGTTGAGGACGATAGCTTTCACCAGATTTTGTAATCTATATGCAAAGTGCCGATAACAGTAGCAGCAGCAGCAGCAGCAGAAGCTGGTCCATACGATCCAGAAGCCGTGCGAGGGAGAAGAATTAAGCCAGAGTCAACCATTATTTTGTTATAGCAGCAGAGAGTCTCCGGAGGCAGTAACGTCCGGTGAAATTGGCAAAACTTCGCTCCCGCGCTGGTGAGATCGTAAGGAAGCGCGCGACACACGGCGAGACAACGCAAGGTCCTGATCTGAGGTGATACGACGATAACGAATGCTGTGGGCGGATACGGTTTGGTAGATAGTGGTGCGACGGCAAAAAAAAGGTGTGTTCCGGTGTGTGTGTGTGTCACCAACCGAGGAGAAAGAAAAAAAAAGAAACAGAACCGTTGATTCCCGGACATTGCCAGACGGTTGAACATATTTTGCCATTACACACTTACTGTCGGAAAACTGCCGCCGGGGAAAATATCCCCCAGGGGTGCGGGGTTTGTTCGCTAGTGTTCGAAAACATCGAACAAAGTTGTGAAGCAGCAAAAACTTCCAGGATACGATAAGAAGAGGCCGGAAGTGTTTCGCGAACAAGCGAGAGAAAAGCCCGTGTACGTTTCGTTGTTGGTCCGACTGAGTGGCAGTATGGCTGCAATAGCAAAAGAAGCAGTATGAAGAAGCACGGAACTAATAAAAGATAATGAACGAAAAAATAATCACTACCAAACGGTAGAACCATTGGCAAACCCGCAACGGAACGACCACTTTACACAGGAGCAGCATCCCTCGTTGCCCGGGGTGGACATTGATCGCTGCCAAGATATTCGACTTCCCATCCCCATTCGACCATTGCGTCTAATATCTTTGTCAACGTATTCTGGTGGTAGAACTGGCATCACGACGTTACGCAGAAACGGGAAGGTAGCCCTTGTCCAGAAGGTTTCACGCTTCTGTTTAGCAAAACTCACAGAAAAAACGGAACATTTTCCAATCCCGCCGGACTTTTCAAATACTTATCCATCGAAACGGGTGCCCACGGAGTGTTGTAGTTTAACAAGATTGCAAATTCCCGTCACACGCTTCGTTAGAGCGTTTGCGCTAAAAATACAGCATTTTACCCAGAAAAAAAGAACCCCACGAGGATAGAACAGTGCGCGACCGTGTGAATCCAACCGGAAGCGGTATAAAAATCATCCACACCCGTATTTAGGGAGGGGACGGGATGATGATATAGTCCTGTAATAGCTATAATCCTCCCGGAACTGGCGGTATTACCACCCGGCGTTCGAGTTTGTTATCCTCGGTTTTGATTGGGTGACAACCAACGGCCCCTGCCGTCGACGTAAAGTTTGCTCTGGACGACGAACCCCTTACAAGCGGAAAAGCGACCGAAACAAGTGGATCAATCGGTGTAAGACGAAGAACACTTCATAACGGGCAAAAGGACGTGACCGAAAAAAAAAACGCCCCACACACCCAGGGGAAGCAACTGCGCACGGTGGACGAAGTGGTTAGTGTTTCTGGAGGAGTTTCTTTTGTCGATAAAATAGTCGTAAAAAGTTAGAAGAAAATATCCCAACCGCTTCGTGGTGGTGGTGTGCGCCGCAGGAAAGTTTTGGGTGTCGTTTCGTTGCGTTCCCCATTTAGACGGCACTCGGTTACCGCGTGTGAGGTTGTCGGCTGTGTCTACTTCCGCTCCGAAACAACATACAAGCCTTGCAGGCCCTCAAACGGCGAATGGAAAGTTTGACCGTGTGGAATAATACGTGTGAATGTTGTCATCGGAAGAAATAAAATGGAGCGAACATAAATCGCCCATCCAACGTCATCGTACGCATCATTTGATAATTGGTGTTTGCTTGTTGAAATAGTGTGTATATTGAGGGTTGCTATCATTCCGTTGATGTGCCTCTCTGAATGTGAGAGTTTGTAAGGTGCTCCACAACATAGGTTTAAAGTGTTTATGTAAGTGTTTGTGTGTGATATTGTTAATTCGTTAATGTTTTTTATGACGGCCTTTAATGGTGTCAATTTCTTTCCCTCTATAGTGCGTTGAATGTTATTCGTAGTTATTTGTTAACAAAGTAAAGTGGTGAATGTTACGGAAAAATAAAAAAGAAATATAAAATTGTTAATATCGTTGATAAGTAGAAGCATAATTGTGTGTGACCTTCGGGTGTGTTGTGAGGTGCAGTAGTGAGTGAATATAGTATCGCTGGGAATAATAGTCATTCCGTTATTGAGCAAAGTGCAATCCGACACGTGGCTTTTACTGGAGACGTGCATTAGTAACAGCCGTCGGCAACGTCGCTCGATCGTACGATGGTAGTGCTGGAAGGTGGCACGATGGGGACATCATTGCTGGGCGGTCCATACGCCCAAGGTGCCCCGGCACTCAAGATGATGCAGAAACGTTACGTGGGTTTGCACCAGTGGCTCAGTCCGATGTGCGCCGCCAAGGATCTTAAGGAGCATCTAGTAAGTGTACACGGTTTTCGTGAGTTAAGCTCAGACGCTTAGGTATATGCTTAAAAGAGCACGTCTCAAGAATTTCTACGAGTTGTGACAGTTGGGACTTATGGAATCATTTTTGAAGTCATTGCAATTTTGAACTTCTTTGAGGAGATCTTTGAGAATTTAGAATTCAGTTCTTATGTACTATTACTCAATCAAACCATTTTCGCTAGATTTATAGACACTTCTTCTAGTATTCTGCTAGTTCTCCATGCATTTAGCCGCAAAGGATCATTTCGTCAGTATTCTGCAATTTGAAATGTAAACTTATGCAATCTTATTTATTTGAAGTTTGTTGAGGATGTCATGTCTTGCCTATATCATCACCGATTTTCAGAACCAATCAGTTCAGAAGTTTCATACCAAAAAAGGAAACGAAGATATTGAACAAAACATTTGCCACAAATTACCTTTGTCTTCTTGAAATAATATCGATCACTTCTTTATTGTTGCATCGAGCAATCGCTGGTAGTGCATCTTAAAGATAGGAAGCTCTTCCTGTCTGTAGCCTTATTTTTATCTTCCTATCTGGGTACACTTTATGTACCTGCATGCAGTGAGGTGGATGGGCTTTTGGGGGCCGAGTGAAAATGGAAGCTCTTCAATCATCTTATCTAATGAAACCCGTCCGTATGTACGTGTAGAACACCATTCGCCCATACCATGGGTGAGATCAATTATTTCGAGTGGTTCCCGAAGGTGATGCCGACGGTGTGGTGTACCACCAATCACCTATCACCCGTATCTGTGCGAAGTGTAGTGGTTTCGTGCCACGATAAACAAACACGCCAGGTGCACGCCGTGCAATCGGGAACCGGCCAAGGAACTTGCACCCCTGCCCCCTTTTGCTTCCATTTTATTTTTACCTATTCGCGCAATTACTTTAAAAACCCGACAGTGTGCGGAGTAATTGAATGACTTTCGATAGGGATCGACATACGTCGGGTAACAAGCGTTCGGTCGGCTTTGTTGGTTTGTGTGATTTGATGCATTGAATGGTTCGGAACTGGGTCGGTTTGTTTTTACTTACACTTGTTTTCTTTTTTGCTATAAGCTCTGTTCATCAGTGATCGAGAAAGATGTTTGGAGAGATTGTTTTTTATAGGTTCCTTCTTACACCACTAATTGAACGGTTTCAATCGATCGGTAAGGTGTGACGCAAAATAAAAGAAAAAGCGTTTCATGTTTGTAACCGCGCAAATGGCATGTTTGGAGAACAGGATGTAGCAGACAGGCGTGTGATGCACCCCCTGTCCATCGGTAGTGAGTCCATTATCAAAAAATAAACACGAAACGTGTGAGAATCCACTTCATCGATAATGGATCAATGTGTTCCCCTTTGGGTTGGGTTCCATACCATCTCTTCTGAAAAAAAAAACTTATCAGCGGCCCTCTTGTGTGTTGACCGGTTCCGCAAGATATGCATTCATTTCGTCATGCATTTGACGCCAATCGTGCTCAATATTTCTTCATCAATGGTGAATAATTTTGTGAACATTTTGCTGAATAAATGTCATTTACCATTTGCAAAGGAGAAGGATACTGTCTGCTGATGGAAACTAGAGCATAATATTTTCCACCATTTAAGTATTTTCACTTCCGATTACAGTTTTATATTCTCCCTTGATTTGGTTGGAAATTTAAACTCTGTTTGTAGCGTAGGACGGTGGATAAAACTTCATGTTTCCGTCGCCGTCCAGTCGGGATAGAGCAAATAAATTACATTTCTCAGCAAATCATGGTGCCTTGTGTGTCTTCTGTGTGGCGACCATCGTCGGTGGAGCTGTTCTAAGCACGTTAACTCCCGGTTCCAATCTGTTGGCTTGTCCTACTGTAAGGGCTTCGTAGTTCTTCGGCAAACAAGCTGACGGAAGAGGCTACCAGACACCAAGAGAAGCTAGCTAAAATGCGAATAATGCAATAAAATCCTCTATGAAACGGAACTCCCCATCCTGCTCAAGTACGCAGTCATTTGTGTGAAGGTTGTTTTTTTCTTCCTGTGTTTCTCCCTTCATTTTTCTTGTTCTCGCTGTGGTCAAACATTTGTACAATCGTAACATGATGAAATTATGTTCGAGAAATGATATCAAATTGCAGCCAACTAGCGATAGTAAGATTCGGAATACTGGATAGTTGCAACTCCTTTTGCCAACTCCTTTAGATAATTCCAACAGTTTGTTGGCGTGCTGACCACTCTGGACACGAAATTGGATAACGTGAAGGAAGTTTCGGTTGAAACAAATATTAATCACACAATATTTCGTTCATTTTGATGGGAAGCTGACCGTTAATGGGAGAATAACACTTATGTATGGTCAAGTTTAAAGATGTTGAACAGCAGTTCGTTGGTTGAATTCTCATCTCAGACTCTCCAAATCACTCTTCTTCTAAGTATGGCTGCCTTTGAGTGACGCATTGCAATAAATGAATAACAAAATTTAAATCTAATTTGCATTTGATCTTTCCATTTTTAGTATCTTTCCCCTGAGTTTGCCTCAAACTTGAAGAAATACACTTTTTTTTACTACCCAACTTCCCTTTTCACTCATAGCGTAATAGATAAAAGTTTCGAAGTTTTTAATACCCAAACATTGACTTGAGAAGTATACCAGCGCATTAAAAAGAAACAAAAAACAAAAATCCAAAGCACCTCATTTATGACACTATATACACATTCACTTAGCATAACAACGTCAACGGTTTGACATGCAGTACAATTTCAGGATCGTTTATATCCCTGCCATGTTTTGCGTATGTGGTGAAAATGGGCAACCGGATCGAACATTTTCAGTATCAAGTGTAATAAAATACGAACCAAAAAAAGAAGAAAAAAAGAAGCCATCAAATCAAACGACTTTTCGTCTTCGGTTTCCTCCGGATGACACTTCAGTGTCTTTTATAACCTCAACACCATCGCTCCACCGACAGTGCAGCAGTTGTTTTGGGCACCCCAGGACGCGCTAGTCACATTTCAAACGGTTTATTTCGATGTACTTTACTTGTGAGATCGTGCAATAGGCTAAACTCTCTAACGCTTCTAGTGCTGTTCCATCAAAAACCCGTCCCAAGAAAGATTGATTTTTATGTCCTCACATATGACTGACTGTGCACCCGGTGGGTTTCATCCTCATACATATCTATATTCCCGTAGATACACCCACCGTCGTCGGTATGCGAACGCACACGCGAATTGTTTCGATGGCCAACGGAATGATGACACTTTCGATGCACACAATAATAATAACGACTTTGGGGTGGTTCGTATGTGCTATGTGCGGTGAAGGAAAATAGGCGTATAGGCCACAAATGGGAAATATTTTTGATCAAACGATTTTTTTTCTGTTTTGAAAGTGTTTGTCTTTTCTCACACGTCGACTACACTTCAAGTGGATGCGTTTCTACGGTTTTTTAGAATAATATTCACATCAGTAGTTTTGCTGTTCTATTTTGTTTGGTTTTCCAAAGACGTGTTCGAGCTTTTCGATACGATTGATTATAACGTTATTCGCTTGGCAACGGATAAAGGTTAACACTATTACTGATACCAAAAAAAGCAAACTAGAATAGAAAACTTCGTAATGTTGAGGAAATTATGCTTCGGTTGGTGAAGCTCGCAACGGCCAAAGGAGGGAGTCAATCGTATCAAACAAACCGTAGCCAAATGGGCGAACAAACAAACCGATATCCATATCTCTTAGATATTCTGTCGCCGTTGTTAGCCTAGGGGCGGATGATACCCTTATACCAAGCAAAAGTTGAGCGCGCCTTGGCTTGCATATGCATGTTTATCCAACATACATGTATGGATACACACACGCACCATGTATCCATCGTTATTGTGCATGAGTAGTAGAACGGCGAAGTATGTTTAAAGAGCTTCTTAGCTCGAATTGAATTCCGTTACGATTCGATTCTTTCATCCATACCGCTGCGTTTTGCTGTCCGACGAAGCATACGAACTATTGATAGAGTTTATTCATCGTTTTGTGTTCGGTTACATACGGGCACACACACAGACACATTTAAAGAAAAGCATAGAACTCATATGATTATCATTTTGGATTCAAAGCCAATCGAATGGACTTGGCTGTTTTGGGTTTATGCGTTTTCCGGTGACTGTTTGACTATTGTCTTCAAACGAAGAAGCTTTGGGGGACCTTTTTCAAGATAGATTGTTTCTTTTTTGGCTTCATTACCTTAGCAAAGCTTTTTGTTTTTGCACAGGAATATTAGCCAACCATTGCTCAAAAATATGCTAAAGAGTTTGTGTGATTTTTATTGTGAAATTTATTTTATTTTGACGCGAGAGATAGAGTTCATGTTCTTATGCTAATTATTACAATTACTATTTCTTGGCTAGGAATATCCCAATAGATTAATAATACAAACAAGCTGTTAATAAGCGATAAGCAAAACTATGTTAAAAAGGCAACAATTTCTTTGGTATTATATCTCAACTACTGGAACCACTATCAACCACCATAAATGATACACTTCGTACGACTATAGTAAAACCCAATTTGAAGCGATTGTCGCTTATCGCTTTTGCTATTTTACTTCCACTTTATAATGGTCTGTCCCTGCAGACCATGATGATTAACCTCAAAAAGAATGTGCGCATTTATCGTGTATGTAACGCCTTCTTTTTTTTGCTACGTTCTATAGTTATTGGAATTCATTCTGTACGTATGCAGTAGGACACAACTCGTATCTCATGCACTTATCACGCAATGGTGTAACAAACATGTTTTACGAATAGCCTTCTTCTGCAAAACGTCCTCCAAAGTGTCCATACTTGTGGTTAACGTTTGATAAGCGGCAGGAAGGAGTGAACGACTACCACACAATTCCCATGACTCATGTTCATGTTTATCACCGCAGCCTACATTGAATGTAAGCATATTTTGCTTTATTTTATCACAAATATTTAATATTGAAAAGAGAATATTTTTTTTTGTAAGAGGAATTCTAGTGTAATATTATTCCAATTTTGTTTGAAATGGAACTTTTGAAATTTTCCTTATCCTCGTGTGGAGTTCTGGGATAGATTTTATTGTACGTAATGTTTACGTATTTGAAAAATAGTTTTATTTTTAATTTTTATATGCTTTTCATTTAAACTCCGCTACCGCATTCCATCAGTGCAAAATTTGTAATGGATTTTTTTATGCCTGTATCCTAACGATAATGCGATAAAATGGAATCAAAGCATACGATTTGGTTTACACATTACACCACGGAACACTCCTAACGATACAAACACGTGCCCAGTTTTGGTGCTGCTGAGTATGAAAAGTTTAATTGTATCAAGCATCACTAACAGATGCATCATTCGCGTTCGCGTACCCGAAACTTTGTCTTGGCGCACATTGCGCATCCTCATTTTCCGGGATGATGATTTCCACTGAATACGAATGAATCCTGCTCCTTCACGAACGTAGCCTAAAAACCGAAGCACAGACACACACACAAACATGGTAAATTGAAGATAAAGTCATTAAAACTGGTTGAGTTTAACGTCAGGCAACGACTCCATTTTGCAAATGTCTCTACTTTTAGCAACATTGAAAGGAATGAGTCGAACGTCACAAACGTGACGGGGTTTTGCCCCCTCGTGACGGTAACACCCGGGACAGGACAAGCACGAAGGGTTAAGAAATCGATTCCTGAAAGTTCCTTACACCGTCAATGCAACAAAGTTCGCACGATCTGTTTGCTTGAAGTTGAAAAGAAGAAAGAAAGAAAAAAAACCCCTAGCGGGGCATATAAGAGCGAAGGGCTTTGGGCAGCAGCAGCAGCAACCATGTTGAGGATGTTAAAATTCGCTCCGTAAAAGTTTGATGAGCGAACTTTCTTTTGGATGAAGCTTGAAGCCGAAAAGGACCATTTTCTTGTTCCACTTTTTTTGTTCTTAGGATGGACAGCCATCCAATGCTCAATGTATTTTTTTTCTATAACAAATCACTCCTTCCAGATGATCTTATTTCTGTTGCTTGTCTCCGTCAAGATGGTAATGCTTATCAGAACTATTCTGAACAAATAATTTGCATTACAGTGCACTTGAACGTGGTGGCAATATTGACTCCATGTGCGTGTTGTGATTATGTTTAATAAAAAGTTTTAACGAATTTTCCACACGTAATTTATTTGTTTACAACTCTGTTTGTTTGCTAATTTCAGAATGATACTTCCATGTTTGATAATGTATGATTATTATTTTCATTTTTAAACAATCATTTTATTTCCAACAATACAAACCTATTCGTGGTTGATTACCTCTAGCTAGAATCAGTTTATCATAAATTCTGTTTTCTCTATAACATTTCCTTCCATTTTATTTCATGTCCTGCTGTTGACATAAGCAGGAACTTCCTGAAGTCGAGAGACAGGCTTATTTATATTTTGCTCAGGAAAATCATCATTAGCTCACCCTTTTTCTTCCACTTTCTGAACAGCAGACAGCCATTTCCGTAGAAGACACGTACAGAAAAAAGACTTAACCATTTGGATCTATGCGAGAAAAGCTTTGGTAAAAAAAGAGAAAGTCAGATAATGTCTTATCTTCGAACCTTTCTGTAGCTTCTGCGTGAAAAACCACCAGAAGCTGTGTACGAAAGCTGCACTCCTTTAGTAAACTTCGTTACTGCCGGTGTGTTGTGTAATCGTTTCATTGATCGCGTTACAACCAAACGCATCCACAAGGGTTCCCGGTATTGTCTCGCAAGAATTCTTAACCGATAGAATGTTCACAAAACCCAACGTTTCCTGGAATTTGAGCAGCGTGCGTGATTCCACTGGCAGATGGAAGTATCCTGCAATCCATCGTCGGGCCTCTTGGTGGTTTAGTTGTTGCTCAGGAATGTTGAACCGGATAACGTCTACGCAGGGCAGGAAACGCCCCCCAAGAAGAGGAGAAGGGAAAAGGTTGAAAAGTAATAGAATTTTCCTTTCCTTGTATGGGAGCGCTTTTCCTGAATCGGATTGTTGTTCGAGAAATAGTTTCTTCACTCACGATCAAGGAAAGGAATCGTCGCTGCAGCATAAACCCTGTAGGAATGTCATCGTTTCGTGAGCGTCTGTGAAGGTTATGGTTTTAATTTGTGAAATTTGTTTCTAAACGTTTACTAAGTTAAAAACCATTATTTAACAAGTTTTGAAATTTAATGAAACATTTTGACTTAGTTTATTTCTCGCTTTAATGCAAAGAAATAAGCAATCTTGTAAAGCTACTTTAATCAACTTTTTTTAGTATAATATTAAAAAAAACTTTAAAGCACGTACTGCAGGAAATAATTTCCATAGTAAAATCTTTCTCAGCTAAAGTTTACTTCCTTCATTTTACGGTTGATAATTGCATTTACTCACCACTACCTCAACATAGTGGCAGTGATTGTGAATAGAAAGAAAAAACAAATTGACAAATCAAACCCCAACCACAGCACTGTTAAGCGAAGGCCTGTATGATTCGTTCTACTGCGTGAACCACCTTTAGCATTTTGCATGTTGGCGTCGTTGGACGTGTTTGTACTATCAGTTAGAACGGCCATGGAGCAGTGAACCGAATGTTTTTTTGTACATTCAGAAGAAGCAATGACACAGTGATGTATTACTGGGGTTTGGGTTTCCAGCTGTGTTTGTTTTCTTTTTTTTAAATATGATTTTTTTTCTACGTATGAATTCTGAAGGATGCTTGCCCACACTGTATAATTGATACTGTCAACAAAGCGGCTTAATGATGTTTTTTTTCCTGTGGTCAGGTTTGCGTAAAAGCCTATAGAAGGTTAACACAATTTTTATGTTAGGAAAATTACAAAACATAAATATTTATATAAATTTGATTGGTTGTATAATACAACTTAAATGCAAAGAAAACAAAGATTTAAATTTCCCAATTTGTTGATGCCTTTTTTTCCTTCATCATGTACATGAATGATCTTTATGAATCAATCATGTTTGTCAATCAATATTCTTCTTCTATGCCATTTTTCCCATTTTTTTTCTAAACTAATTCCTTGTCGAACACGAAAAAAGCAAAACAAAAAAGTCTTCAAAAGATGGTGATAAAACACATTGCCACGTGTTGTTTGATCTTGTTGTTGTTGTGTGCAGCGCACCACCTCCCAGATACACACACACAGCATCCCCGGAAGTAATCGGCGAAGATGGCATCGAAAAGATCAAATGCCGTTTGAAGTTGGCTTTCTCTCTATCACTTCTGTTTTTTTTTTGTTTGATGATGTGTCATCACGTTGTGCGGTATTTCATGCTTTGGCGTCTGCAATTTGGTGAAGCGATGTATTTTCAAGTGGGGTACCATCCACTTGTGGGAAATAAAAATTCAACAACGAAAAAAAAATGTTGCATTTCAAAGAGGCGAAGACTTTCTTTTTATGGCATAAATTTGGCATCGTTTATTTACATTGCCGTTTATGATGTTTTGAAGGTAAAATTATGAATTTTTAAATGTACATTTACCTGATGATTGCTTGTGTATACAGCGTGGACAAAATATTTCAATACACTAATTTAATTAAATATTACCCTAATGTGTATTTTGAGGTGCATTATGTAGTTTATTTTAATGTTAATATTATGCTCCTCTCAAAAAAAATTAACGAACATTGGTATCGACTTTACTTTCTTCCACATTAAAATACAATCAATTGCTCTGAATTTCTATTACGTGTGCATATTGTTTTTGTGGCTGATTTCTTTCTTTCTTGTTGTGAAACGCTTTAAGAAAACGATACAAGCAAGAGACCATGAAAAAAACAAATCAGTCACCGCTATTATATTGGGTCATGCGGTGCGGTGTATCGATGTAATTGTATTGATAAATTACTTTTGCATCATAATTCGTTTCAGCCTTGTGTGAAACTTTTTCCGCATTCGACGTAAGGAAGCGGACCTTACCCCCCTGAACGATCGTATCTCTTTACTTTTTATCTAGGTGTGATGTAAAGATTGATTGACCGCATTACACATAGTAATTTATTGAATTAATGTGATGGTTTTGAAACATATATCCCCTTCTACGGAAGAAACAATTCATCTGAGCTTTATCTGCTGCAGTAATACGATAAGTCTGTACCAAGCGCTTAGTTATTATCATTGCAGATGCAGTGACATTTTGATCTCATTGTTTGCTCGTTTGTTGTTTTAGTCTATGAGGTTGTACCGCTTGTTAGTAACTCGTCCGTTAGCATACGCGGTTGACATTTGAGCTGTCAAGGGGGCGCTCTCATATATACAACGCTTAATGTCACATTTCCACTATGGTGGAGAAAAACTTTGAAACGAAAAAGACAATCAGTAGCACATTGCGCTTGCCATGCAAACAAAGGCTTCTATTTTCTTTCTTCTCTTCAGCTTTGGTTTGTATCATGTACTAACGCAAATGTGCACTGAGCTCATGCAGCAGCACAAATATGGTATGATGCTGTTCTTCCGTACCAATGGTTGAGGGATCGTTGAAGGGAACATTGCCAAGAACGGTTGTGTCATCTGTTCTGGCGAGAACACGTCATTGTCCTACTCGGTTTCGGGCGTCGCACCATAATTCCACAGCCCACAGAAAGGGGGGGGGGGCGAGACCAGAAAATGTCATTATATGGTACTAATGTAATATTAACACGTATTAAAACTTGTAGACGAGACATTCGTGTGTAAAGAAAAGGAAAGAGACGGGGTCAACAACAACGGGTGTGGTGTAGTAACTTTTATCATCGGTGCCCAACTTTTCTCACAATGGCTTCACAGACATCAGGTTTGGCAATTGAGACGAGACACAGTATCATTTCCTGTCTGTGAAGGCAACCGTTTGTGCAGCCGAATGGAATCATGTTCAAAATGGTACAGTCAAAATGTAGTCAGACTCTGCAGCGTTCCTTACGAGAGTTAGAATCTTGTATTGGTTTAAACAACAACAAAAAAAAGGTTCAGTAAACTTTGAAAATCGAATCAAATTATCAAGCATATTCGGAGAATGATGTCGCCTTTACGTCACTTGTAGTCAAAGTATTCGTCTATACTTTGAAGTTCAGTGCTCGTAGTAATGGGTCTCTCTTTCTATCCATCTCTCTAGCCTTCTTAATACAGCACGATTTTACACACGAAGTCTTTTGCATTAAAAGTATCACCATCGTGAAGGGTAGCGGTGGAATAATGGAAAAGTTTCAAACCCAGCAAATGTTATAGAACACATTCTTTATCGACAGGAAATTTAATTATCGATCTAAGTCCGACCGAGTGGAACCACATTGGCTTAAGAGCATTGAGGTGAAGGAAGAATGTTCCTGACGTGTCGTTCTAGATTTTCTGTTTGCTTCAACAAATTCTTAACAATATCATTAAAATGTTAAAACTACATCCTGGAAGTGCTTAAAATAGATGCAATTATTGATTGGTTTCTTCTTGGGCATATCTATACAACGCTGCATTTTAATGTTCTTTTAAGTTTGATATAAATAAATTTCTGAAACGTTATTCAAAAATATTGGGATTTCTTTTTCGTCTAAACTTGCGAAACATCATCTAGCCAAAAACGGTGCCAGTAATGTAATGAAAGACTCCTATTAACAGCAATTTTGCCATTGTAATTGCCAAACAGTGGAAAAATGGTCTTCGCTTTCACCTGTGGAAAAGCCATTTCCCTCGGAAACCTATTGTTCTCACCAGAACCTTCCGTATAAACTCATTTGCTAACAATTAATTTCTTTTGTTTTTTCTCCTTTTTTCTTTCAGGTAAGTGCCCATCAGTTGAACGGGTCGTACGGGTGGCAGTATGTACGCAAGACGCAAGTACTAGCACTCGGGTGCCACCGTCAGGGTGAGCTCCCGCGTTTATGTGGTGGGTATGACGAAGAAATTAAGAATGCGCGCGCCAGATGAATTAAATAAAGCGGCACCTTGAAATGTGCTAACGAGACCCATATTCTTATACTTGCCGTGCGAAAGATGCGTGTAGGATGAAAAACAAAAAAAAAACGCACACACACACGAACGGTTCAACCTAGATGAAACAGAAAACAAATGCCTTGATCTTTTGTTTCCAACTTTTGCACCACGTTGCCACGCATTGGCCCGGCAAGTGAAATAATTGAGTTGGAAAAGTATGTGAGTGGTTTTTTTTTCGGGCGCTTTATCGTCCTTTCCAACGGTTCATTGTTGGCATAATGCTTACCTTACGTATTTTAACTTTTGCTGCTTAATTTCCAAGCATTTCATCGCGTTAATGGAACTGCTAGAAAGGAAGTGAAGGTATAATAGGTCATCAAGGAAGTGTCTTTGCAATTTTGCCAACTATTGGCTCCTTTACTACCGTTTGATGCTTTGACGTCTTATAATTCTGTCAAACCGATCTTGACAGGTAATACTTCATTTGATAAGTGACTGAATACACTAAAGAGAACAGTTAAAAGCGTGACCTACATCTACCTTAATTGGGTAGGCCAATAAGGGTTTTTTAAAGTGTTTGGTGGGACTTAGAAAAAATCGTTCATTATGAGGTTCTGCAATCTGACAATATTATTGATTAGGACTTTTACTGCCTACCATTGTACTGCTTGAATGAGACCATCAAACAGCAAAGTAGAATATATTTTATGGTTTGCCTAATATTAATATTCGCTTTTGCTTTGATCCTTGCCACAAAATGATCTGCTATACCTTTACTACCACTGACTCATACATGCTTAAGCTAGTGGGTTATATGCTGTACTACCCTGTTACACGATACTCACAGTTAATGACGCAATTTGTGTGCAGACTGTTTCACTTGCAACACATTCACCCGTGTCAACGTATTGGGAAAAGTGATGATCCTTCGTGATGATGATGCAGCACAACCAGGCACAACAATGATGACGGTGATGAGCTTCCGCCCGTGTTGCGGATCACTGGTTTAAATAGAAATCCAAACGTCCAGCGTTTATGATAAATTTGTATATTTTTTTTCTCCTACGGTCAAACAACAGTATGTGTCCCTTTTGTACACACGGGGTGCTTGTTGGACACTATGTTTTGCTGTTTGGTACCTTTTTATCCTTTCCATATGGTGGATACTATGACTACTACTCACTAACACAGCGCACTGGTGCTTACGGTGTTGTCACAATCACCCGTACTCTGGTACCGGCGCGTGCTATGGACAAGAGGAGTGGCCCTTCAAGGATAACGATAATGGCTCGGGGTGTGTGTAATAATGAAATGCCGCAACCGGCTCCTGTCGTTGTGCGCTTTGTCCACCAACACTCACTAACCTCATTGTGTTCGGGTTGGTTGGTGTGGAGGAGTGGTGATACTATTCACACCCAGTCGTTATTTTATTCCGCTCCTTCGCCTCCCCAAACCTCGATGGCAAAAAAGTAACCACCCATCCAGCGCACTGTGTGTGTCCTATCTGTGTTGATTGGCGCCATGTTATGGGTTGTGCTTTTTTTCTCTCTCTCTCTTGTATCCTTTGCAATTCCTTTACTACATCGCATATACACAACCACGCACACGTTTACTGTTTGAGTGTGGCATGATGGTTGAGGATGTGTTGAGCAAGCCGAACCACCCGGGGTCGATTAGCGCTGTGTGTCCTTGGCATGTCCATTGCCGGCTGATGGTGCCTTTTAGAGCAGATACGTTTCATGTCTGCTTTCTACTTTCTACGCTATCGGTTCGGTTGGCATTATTTATTTATTTGTCCAACCGTTTTTTTAACGTTGACTGATGGTGGAGTAAAAAAAAAGAACTGCACGACCATTAGGCAAACCAGTAGTGGTTGCCCCCGGGGGCATTTGATGGCAGGTTTAATGTTAAGGGAGGGAGAAGTAAGCAATAACATTAGGACGCAATCGAACGGCAATTGAGAAATTTTCCCCGATAGAGCTCTGAACCCACACGGCGAACCTCTTTACGATAGAGACGTGAAGTTCGTGAAGAACTTTGAGCTCGTAGATTTGTAGTGTACATTAGTGGTCGAGGAAAGTCTCAAACACGAGCACGATTAAGTGACCGCCAGCATATAAATGCGATGAAGTGCTTTTCGATAGCATCGCTTTGGTTTCCTTTAGAAGAAAAATCCTCATTCCAAGTGGATAAGAATATTTGGTGTCTTTTTGGGACACGAAAATGTAATTGTATATTACTTTAATGGACAGCGCACCAATCAATTGACGTTGATCAATGAGGAACAGACAGAAGCAAACAACAAACTGTTCCTCGAAACGGGCTGTCAACACTGTTCCCTAATCCTCTCATTCATATGATTGCGTTTACACATTCCATCCATTTCCGGACGACACTGACACGGACACTAACGGCCCCAAAAGTATTGGGAAAGATCGCTGAGTTAATGGATATTTAAGCAAATATTACTCATAAACATCCCTTGCGACGACGCAAGGTCTCGTGGACACATTCGTTCTCGTTTAGGAAACGGCAGCTAAGCGGGAAACGAATGCGAATGAACATCACTTACGCGTGCTGGTTAAAAACTCACCCATCATTGATACTCCCATTTGCTTACACAGCACCGACAAAGGGAAATTCGGATTGGGATAGTTGGCGAAGTTAAGGGGAAAAGTGTCCCAAAGGCAAATGAAAAAGGATTGAAATTTAATCTACCGTATCACTCACGGAAGCAAAGTAACGATATTGGAATGGATGTTTGCAATTCTTCGAAAATTATATCTGCAAAATACGTGTTTCATTCGAAATGCAATGTTCATGCAAATGGGGTGTTACAATGACTTTGAATTAATTTTTGATAAGCGTTTTTACGTGTTGAGGTTAAAACTCTGGAACGTTTCTATAACAGAACTGGAACTGAAAGGTCACGTTGGTCTGTGGATTTTTTTCCATCCCGGATTACAAAAATTAAATGCCGAAAGACCGAAATAACTTAATTTTAAAAGTTGGACAGGGTAGGTTAAAGTTTCCTTTATTCTACAATTGTTAATAATTTATAGGACAAATACCTTTGAAATAACTTCGATTCCTTCAAGATGTTTCTCAATCAATTAGGACGTAGTCCATTTTTCGTATTCGTATTTCGTCCTCCGATCTTAAATCATCATTTGATCAAAATGTTTTCCTTACACATTTTGGTTTTTTGATATCTCATCAACTTTTACTAATTTTTATTTACACCGGAGAGAGAAAAAATTCATTACCTTCTGAACGCGGTACTTATGCATCATACCGAAATAGTAATCTTTCATATTTTACATTGCATGTTTCCTTCGCTCTAAACCGGGCAGCTTCATTTATGGTCCGCATTTGTATTGCGTTTTTTGGTAAAATTGATGGAAGCAAATTTGTGTATGCAGATTTGATTTGCCATCGTCGCGAAACCCCCCCCCCCCCCCTCCCCCGCCGAAGCGCCTCCTTTAAACCTGCAGAGAAACTTTCATCTGGCGCATGTAAAATAGGACAAAGCTGTGTGTGCGATATGGAATGGTGGCTTTTGGTGGTGGGTAGAAAGCCCTAGAAAAGTCATTGAAAAAAAAGGCTATGAATATTTTACCCGCACGTTGCCCCCATCGACACACATGCGTCACCGTCGTCATCCGTTTGCCATTGCCAAGCGAGATAAAAAGCTTTCCACCCGGGTCGGTAAAGATGGGCTGCATTCCCTTCTGTTGTACGCTTCGATAACGATGGTGATGGTGGTTCAGCATCAGCTTCAGCTCGCCTTCTCTCGACGGTCACATTTTTCTAGCTTTTCTTCCTTCGCCAGTAGCTGCTGGATGGTTGCGGGCGGGAAACGCTACTTGACTGGTTACCCCCCTTTTAGCACGAGCTTAGATTTTTGCATAAGTAGATGCATTGTAAATCGCTTGTTAACGCAAATGCTTGTTTTGTTCCACTTACAGTGCGGTGTATCTGCATCTGTTTGATTTTGCCCTTTGAAGATAGAGATTGGATTTGGAAATTTTAAGTCGTCTATAAAGGAGGCACCACACAGATTTGTGTAGACTTGGCTACAATTGTATGTAAAACAATGTTTTTTTTTTGTTGGTACACATCTTGTTCATTGGTATTTTTGGAAAGAATTTATTTTCTGAAATCATCATAATCTTGCAATAAACAGGTAGTACCCGAATTTGGGAGTTCAGGTACCTCGAATATCCGCCTCTGTCGAATTCCGATGGGATATCGTTTATACTTGAACGTTAGTCGACTTATTTTGACACCTAATGCATTCAACATTTCAACAAAATGTATTCAAAAAAACATTACTATTATTCTAACAGAACTCTGGAATTTCTTGTATAATATTAATATAAATTTCAACGTTTACAACAAGAAACATTTAAGCTCCGAAACGCTTCGCTCTTGCAGTTTATGACCCTTTTTTATGTGGTGTAAAATTTTCTCGCAAGGTGTAAAACTGTATAAGCGAGAGCAAAATGATCATGTTCCGGTTCTTCGTTAAACCCTGGTTGACTGAGCTAACTCCCAAACAACCACCGTTCACTGTTTACCGGTGACACGGGTCTTACGAAAGCTTCTTGTTTAGCTTTGGTGGGGGAGATTCTAACGGGTTCGTCGTGTGGAGGGTTTCTACCTTTCCTGTTTTTTTTCAGCTTTCCTGCTTTCCCAGCCCTCCCCAATGGCAATACCTCAAACTATCTTGAGGAGAGGTTTTAAGGTTTGGCCGACCCAATGTCGCTTCCATTAACTTTCCTCCGTCTGCGGGGATAGTGTTGTGCTATTAGACCGAACCCTGGGCGTTGGGAAGTGAGGTTGATGTTGCTGCCCTGGGTAATGATGGCGCAATCTGAAGTACAGTTATTTTTATGCAGTCCGTTATTACGAAACGCTTCTCTCGTTAAGGTCGCTCAACGTGCAAAACGACGCTATCGGGAAACTGGGATGGGTAACTACCGAATGCATCGGTGCCGAGAAAAAAGAAGAACAGAGCTGTGGAAAAGAACTTATTTGAACGGCTAAGGGAGGTTTGGAGAGTAAATGTTTACAGTTTGTGTTTATGAGTGTATGTGTGTGAGGTGTGCATCATTAGCGTGTCCTGAAGATGATAACACCAACCTTCTGACTCCTCATGACCACTCGCTTACAGAATAGTCTCGGAGTCGGTAGTTGCATGGACTGGTCTGCCCAGTGCAATTTTGTAATACTCCCATTTGCTTGCTCTGTGTGTATGTGTATTTGTAACGAAAAGAGTTTGTTGCCAGTATATAACAGTGGTTGTAACTGTGCGCTGTATAACCTAAGGGTAGATTCTCCCGCATAAAAGAAAAAGCTCATTTAAATTGAAGCAATCATTAACCGCAATACAACGGTGCATTTGTGCGGTTGATAGATGGATGAACTGTAGAGCGTGTGGAAGAGTAGAGTGTTGGGGGTGGCCAGGTAAGGGTAGCACCGGCATCAGCCAACCTAGTAGTGTTGAAAAATGTGTCGGAGCTTTGGTGTACACCGGCGGTCGATGATGGTGAGATGTGTCCTCGATTTCGTTTCCTTCTTTCGGTGTACCTTTTTTTCTGCCTCTTCCCCGCTCGGAACGGAACCACTTTTGTTGGATTTTTCTCCAGCACACTGATGGAGGGGGAAGAGCAAGTCGTTCCATTTCTTCGCCACTATTTTTCCACAAATGCTTTCCCATCCATCCGAAGGTTCGATCTTCGTTGGCCCATTTAACGTTGTTATTATTTTTTTTACTTTTTTTTTAAACGATAGACATGCATCTTCCTTATGGCAAAGCTTCCAATGATGGAGCTTCACCGATCGTAGTAATGTGGTGCAATTCTCAGGTGAAGCGAACGACTGTCGAAGCGTTGTTGATTATTTCCATTAGTTTGTCTACCTCCGAGTGTGGGGAGGCACACGTAGAAGGAAAACTGAAACATTATTTGAAAAACAGGTTTTGGGGCTCCAGTTTTGCGCTGACGGGCGCATGCGGAACAGCTTTTTGCATCATCTTCACCGGAGAAGTTTAGCTTCCAGCAAGAAGAAACTCGTGGAGTTTTGAGGGTGTGTTTTTGCCCCTGAGAGATTCTTCAATTTCAGATTTTCATTCGTTTACTTAATGCTATTGGGTTATGGGTAAAATCATTAAACTGACAGATGCAGGTTTCGACAACTAAATTCTGTGTTCAGTAATTTATTTGGTTATGTAGATGGTTCTACAAAATAAATTTTTAATGAAGCATATTAATATTTTGAATATGTTTTTTTAATGTGAATAACAAATAAATAAACCTGCGACTCACCGTTCTATGTATATCTTGCTTCTTTGTGGAGTTTTCTCCTGTTTTATGTTGAGACCAAAACAACAAAGTATACGAACTGTGGTACCCTGGATTCCCTTTGATTCGGCTCTGACATTCTCCATCTCTGTTAGCTGTTATTATACTTCCCCGGAACTTTCCAGTTTCGTTCTTTGGCTGTGCTTCGGTTGATCTTCTTAGTTCAAACGCACCGTAGTAACGCATTTGAGAGAATCGAAATCGAGAGAAAGATCAACCAAAAGGAACCGATTGCTTTGTGCCTCGAGTACCGTTACGTTGACCCGATTATATAATGGTGGCGATCATGGTGGTTTGCGCGGGGTATAATACTTTCATGGACTACTCCAGCGCTGCTACATAAGGCTCGATCGCGAGAGAAACAGGGTGTTATATAGCCCTCCCGTCCGAGAGCACAAACTGAGTTCGTTCACACTACTGTCCGCACACTCCGTCACATCTTTGGATGTGTATGCGTGCATATTGTGTGAAGAAGATGTTAAAATGGAAGTCAAGTTCAGGCCTTGCTTTTATATACACTTTAACCAGATCGTACTACTGGAGATGATCTTCATTTATGATTTTAAAAAATCTTCTAAATGCTTAATATATTTTGATACTGACATAAAACAGTTAAAAAGATCTTTCGTGTAGCAAAAAAAATTATAATAGTACTCAGTTTAATCCTCACAATCATTTGACTTTATAATGTACCAATATCCTAAGTATTTTTACGTCGATCGATGAGAAGAATATTTTACCTTCGAATAAGATTAATCGTCAAGAATCAATCCATACATAGCATTAACCTCCTATCGTCGTTCGCTGCACCTTTTTTTGCGGAACACCTGATTGACCTGATTTCCGGTCGACAGTGTTTGGCACGGAAGCCCCCACCCCCCCAAAATGAACGGGATGGGGGAGCAGGGGAGAGCTGTTTTACGCATTTATTTATTTATTTATTTGTCTTCCTTCGGTCGGCTTGAGTCGAATATTTGGACTTTCTCTTAGGATTCCCATTTTATTTTGTTATTTTTATTTTTAGGGCACATAAAAACACACACACTGACTCAATTTTCATGCACATGTTGGGAGTTTTTGTCTTTCTTTCCTTGTTCTCCGATGTGGTATGTTTGGTTGTTGAAGGTATTTTTCTTTATCGAGTTCCGTTAGACTTTACTGTTCCCGAAATGAACGGTAAAGGGGAATGAGTTTAAAGCTCTTTTTTTTGTTTAATGTGCACTGCTTTCTATAAAACTGAAACAGCTGTGTAGATGAAAAAGAATAACAAATAAAAGCATGTACGCGAATTTTGATAATCAATTCGTAATGTTCAACAATAGGTCAGGTGGCCCTTGGGCCAGCTTATGAAAGGGTAATAATGAAATAAAAGTAAATCATCAAAACCAAAAGCAAAATGCGAAAATGGTGTCAATGGGGTTGATTTTCCAAAAGGCAATCAAAAGTAATGGTGTACAATTGTCTACAATAGATAGAAAGTATGATATATCTTGATTTTCAGTAAAATAATTTATTTAAATTATGCACCTAGACGATGTGTGGTGCTGTTATATGATCAATGGTAGAAGGAAATTTTTCTCAATAACCAGACACGATCCGATCGGAATTCTAAAATTGCTATTTGAAACTGTGTTTTCATCACGCTCGGTACAGCATCCGGTGTGAGAGCGTGTAAAATCGATGGAAAGCAACATATATTCGTCATAGTTCGAATTGTTTATTATTGGTGCCACCCGGTCGGCCAGTCGGTTCGGTTCGATTCTCTATGTTCCGGCATGACCTCGTAAAAATTGATGTGGTTTTTTTTTTGTTTAGCAAAAAACCGTACAAAGAATAACTTCACCGTACGCAGATAAGTTGTGTTGCGTAGTAGAATGGTTAGAGTGATGTGGTGCTACTACTCCTGCTGCTAACCCTCCCCGCTTGTAGCTGAACGTCTTCAACCATTGACTCTAAAATCCACCATGTTGACGTTCTTCGTCATTCGGACCAAATGTCTCCAAAACTGGTGGTTCTGGTGGTGTAGCATCCAAGAGGATGTTTGTCTTGAACGAGATTCTACTATCTATTTGTTTCTCCCTCACCATTTCCTGTTCCATTGCGCCCCGGTATCACGTTGCGTCAGTGTATTTTTGCCGACCTGAATGACGTACAGCAAAATGGATGCAGGAGCGATTTATTTCAGGGATTTTAATTTTGTGATCTATTGTAGCATGCAAAATGGTGCTTCTAGAAGATGGAGTACCAAACAACAGCTACGGTGAAACACATTGTAATAGCATTATATATTTAGATGATTTGGTCATATCTGCCCACTAAAAAGGGGGGAGCGATTTAGTTGAGTTTGCAGTATTTAATTCACCTTGTTTACACCATATTCCAAGTATACTTGTATACACCTCTCTCCAGCAGTAGGTACACAGCGGAAGAACAAATTACTCAACAACCAATTTCTGCATTACACGCTCATCAATCCTGAACCTTTTTTTTGTCGGATCGGCCACCCCCTCCCAGTGTGTGCGTTCCGTTGATGGAGATGAACTAAACACGTGTCGAAAGAAATGTAATTTAATCTTTTCCCATTTAGCATCTTTCTTCCCTGCAAATCGGCTGCAAACCGACCAACTTACGGTATGTTTCTCGTTTGTCGGTGATCTGAGCTGATGGTTTAAAATTTTTCTACGGATGAGTAAATTTTTCTCCTCTCGGTCCGGTGTCGAATGTTTTGTTTGTTTTTTTTACTCTTGGCTGATTGCTTCTTGGTGTGCAAAAAAATCCAAAGGTCGACTTAGCAACAACCGATAGTAGATGCGGCTGATCGAAAAATCCGTTTTATATTCCCAAACGGTACGAACAGCTATTTGTTTAGAATGGTGAGAAAAATTGCTTTCAATATTTTTCATTTTCTACTGGCCACCAGAAAGCGTGTGGCAGGTTGAGTGATACATTCCCGGGCGCTGTGGAGAAAAGGTGGAGAAGGTGGGCTGCCCATTAGAATGAGCTATTCGAAAATAGGAGAAGCTGCTTGAAACGAATTTTCCTGGATAACAGAGATAGTTTGTTTTATTCTGAATCTTTGGAAGATACAAAAAAAATGGTGGAATAAAATTCGATGACTAACACACTCACTTCATTTGATCGGAACACTGGCCTAGCTTTTGTTTTTGTTGATTGCTCGTTCTCGAGGGGATTGAGTTCAATCTAAGCGAAATATTTGAATATGAATGATTTGCAGCTTTCACAGGCAAATAGTTTACTGTTTTGCAGGTCAAAACGAAAGCAAGAAGTTTAGCTTTCAACGATGATAACGCCATTTTCTTTACCGCTGTTTGATTTAATTTCTTGGTTTTCCTTCTCACAAAATCCCGGCAGAGTGTGGCACACGGGTCAAGATCTATTTACCGCGTCTTAAATTATAATGAAGCAAACAATCTTACCAACCACAAAAACAAAAAAACCTCTCTTATTTAAGCAGTAGTTTCTTGGGAAGCTTGGGAAATCTTGCCCAACATCCACTTTGGTTAGAAAAAAAGAAAACAAATCACCTACTTCAAACAAAGTGATGGAAATACAAATTTGAGGAAAACAAACAAAAAAAAACTATCTTCCGTTAGTCATTTTAACCTACTTTGGCGGTGGATGGCTTCACACGAGAAAACGGCAACCGGACAACCCTTTTGTCAACGACGTTGGGTGACCATTTGACCATTTCCTCTCGATGATCGTTAAGCAGCATCGTTAGCCTGCAGTACGAGAAAGTGCAAACATAGGAAAAGAAATGGTACTGCTGTCGGTTACAGGTTGAAGATCTTCAACGAAAAAAAAAATAGGAAACATTCAGCAACAAATTTTCTAACGGGTATTCACGGTTATTTGTTCGGTTGGTGAAGTTGGAACAACGAAGCACAAACCCCAAATGTACCAACCAGGAAATTCGGGAAACACTCAAGAAGGATATCCTTTTCTTTAATGGGATTTTTCGGAGGAAAAAAATTGTTTTTCGCTAGTTTCTTCTTAGTCAGCTTTTTTGTTTTCTTATGACAAGATTTAGCTTGCGTCTGCTAAAAGTGTTGCTCTCGGTTATGGTCCACACACTCGCACTACCGGATGGGTGGCGCAAATCATTTATCTTATTATCTAATTTCAAATATCCGTCACAGTTTCGTGTTTTCCTTAGCTACCGGTAACTTAAGGTGACGAATTGTTGACCAAGAAGGATGAATCCTTTTTCCACCTTTGCTTGGTTGGTGATCCTTTTTACCCATCCGATGTGCGATGAGACTTTTAACGTTTTCCTGTACCGGTGCGCTTCGAATAGCCTCGGCATTTTTCTAACTTTTACTTGTCTGACAAAAAAGAAATGTCACTTTTCCGGTTAGGTTTTCGAGCAAAAGATGTTTCTTGGCGATCTTTTTTTTTGCTCCAAACCTTTCACGCTACATGTTTTGAAGCGTGTCCCGGTGGTCAGTCCTCGCCTAAAGCTATTGTAGCGGTTATCCTTTTCCCACGCTGTAAATACACATTGCTGACCCATCTGTCATGGTGCCTTAAACTGTTTGAATGTGAAATCTTTCCATTAAATCTAGCCCTGAAACCATCCTACACGCCGCCGGACAGCAAGCTTCAAAACGATCATAACAAAGCGGACACATCGTGCTGGGGACAGAACAAAAAAAAAAAAGGATTCGCGTTGAGAGGAGAGATGTGTTACCATGATCGTTTAGTTTTGTTTTTTATTATTTTTTTTTATGTTTTCTATACCTTATTGTAGCTTCAATAGTCTCGATAGGATATACCAAGGTTTATTCTTTTTTGTTTATTTCGAAAAGCTTCACATTTGGAATGGACATTTTTAAGTCGTCTGTTGTGACCTTGCCGGCGCTGATCGGGATTGTTTTCCTAGAACCGTAAGGAAAAACCACACGCCAACCCACTTTCACCCATCGCGGGTTGTGAAAAATGGTTTTCAACGTTCTGTTCCGGACTTTTCCGGTTAAGAGTTCTGTGTTTTTCCCCCCGTTTAAAATCCCTTTTTCTTGAATCTCGATCCCTATAGAGCTGCACGATGGTTAGATACGGTTAAGATTTCTCTCCAGTCGCTTTTCTTCAGAATTCACCACCACCAGCACCGTCGTTGTGTACGGGTTTTCTCACAGTTTTCCACCATCCATCCTGTTGCTCCTGTGGGAAAAGTGTGGAGGGACGTTGGCACAAGAAGGAAATATACGTGCTTTTGCGGTTAGTGTTTGTTTTGGATTTGTGTGTGCATTTAAGCTATGTTTCTTTTTTTTTCTTATTTCGAAGCATTGCTCAGAAGAAAAATCAGCTTCTCGGTAAATATTGTTGAGCAAAGTTTGGCCGTTGTTGGGTGAAGAAAATCATAACCACAAAACGTGCACCGGCAGTAGTAACATTAGCAATTCTATTTTTTTGTGAATGTTCCATTTGTTTTCCATTCCATTTTGTTTGTAAAAGTGATATGTTGCAATACTGCTTTTGTTGATGGAAAGTGGTTTGTACACAAAGGGAAGAATTCAATTTTTACGAGATGAATGTTTTTAATCATGTTTAAACGTTTGTTTACATTAATCTTCTTATCTGTTAATTTGTCTGGCGGTCGTGAAACACAGTCTTTTGCCACCAGCCAAACATATCGACATGCCAACCAGTTGATTAGACACACTTTGGAATGTTAGAAGTTTTGATGAACGTTCAGTTAAAAATGAATCTCTTCTTTCTTCTCCCTTTCTTCATTAAACTTCTTTCCCAATTTGATGTCTGCACAGGGACGGCACCTGACCATAACACCTGTGACGCGCATCCGTTGATTCCGCTGTGTTTTACTTTTGCCTTGCAAGCACGTAAAACTCATCTTAACAGCGCATTAGAGCGTGTCCGACTGTTACCGTTCGCGCATAATTTGCCATATTTTCACCGGTAGAAGACGATGGAATAATTTGGAATTTTACGATCGCTCATAAATTATTTTCAATCGTTCGCCCGTTCGCGGCCCAAAACGTTTTCTTCCACATCTGTCTTCGAAACTCGGCTCAAGGTGTGTGTGTGTGGCCGGAAACCTGAGCAGGAATTTCTTCAGTTGGCCCACTTTACGGCGGCTTTACAAGAATCAACCACCGTTCGTATCGTGTCGTCTAATCGATGAGAGTAAAGCAAGTGCAGAAATAGAGGAGGAAAAAAATCCGTACACCCGGACCGGAAGAGCTATAGTTTATCAGCTGTGCGTTACACACAGCGAAAGAATCGGGACAAAGAATTTGCTTTTGCTGAATGGTAATTTTCAAACAACACGCACCAACCACGTAACGTAACCGTAAGTCTGATCTGGTGGGTTGTGAACCCAGCAAGCCAAAGTTTGGATTAAAGTTTGAAGAGCTATTTTTCTTCCTTGCACCTTGCACGGTGACGAATTTGGTGGAAAATTTCTCAACCAACCCGTTTACAGTTGATAGAGTGCTACTACTCGGAACTTGAAAACTTCGTTTTTCAATCGCAGCAAATCGTCAATCGAAGAACACTCAAGACTGATGAAACAAGTTGTACGAAGAATAAGACCAAAAGGGTTGATAAAGTTTGCAATTTTTTTTTTGCTCTCCTTCGTGTAAAGGTTGAGCAAACTGTCAAAAGCAGTGGTAGAATAGCTACCAATTCTGTGTTTGGAAAATGGGTATAAAGTAAAACGATTTTCCACAAATCAGACGTACGGATTAACCGATATCGGTTTCCGGTGGGCCGCAAATATTTGCCCATTGTATGGGGGAAAATAAAGAGTATGAGAGTGAAGAAGAAAGAGAACGGAAGAGTTTATTTTGCTGATCACTTGCAGAAACCCTCCAAAAAGGGACGGAGTTTTTTCATGTTAGTCGGCAAAATAAATTCAAACCTGATGAGAATTTAGACTTTGAAATTGCTAAAATGAACAACCAGAAATGGTGGCCCCGCGAGACTCGTTTGCAAAGTAAAAGATATTCTTTTCAAGAAATTTTGCTTATTTTACTTGTAATTATGTAAAGATCACCGAGAGCTTTCAAGAATAGAGCATTCTGAACGTTCTGCACAACATTCGTTCCGTTTCATTATGATAATCAAATTTAATAGTAATGTGATTGTGCTGAATATTATTTTTGAAGCGAAGATTAAACACCATTTAGTACATCTGCAAAATGACACGTTGATTGCTTTCCACGCTTGAAATGGTTGCCAGAAAATGGTTCCAAAAATCGCCATCGTCCACCCGAAACTCGATTGTACAATGAAACCATACTCATTGAAAATACCGCCTCAAGGAATAGCAGCTCCGGACCTGGCTGTACGCAAAGAAAGAGGACCGCTTTTCTGTTTCATTGCACGAGCTCCGATGAGCACAAAGCGGCACCGGGTAACTTGTTGCTTTTCCCAACCGTGTTTGCTGCTCTGCGGCAGTGGGTGATTAAATTTTTGCTCTCAAACCATGTTCGCAGTGCGCCTGGGATAGCAATTTTCCACTGGATTTTCCTCGTGACGAAACACATCAGCGTGCGAATGAAAAGTGGCAGCAAAAAGCAGCGACTGTGTTTGCAAGAAGATCAACGTGGAAAATATATTGAACCTAATGAGTATTGATTTTCTGCGTTTCTTCGAACGGAAGCGCAGAAGCATTTCCTTGCGAACCTTCACCGGTAGGCGATCGGAAGTCGCAAGTTTTTGGCCCGTCCGTTCGATGCTGTGGAACTGTGGTCTAGCCTTCGGGACATTTGGAGGCGAATGTTTCGCCAGCCATGTACTGTTTGTGCCTTTTCAGGAGGGAGGCACACCCGTTCAATGAAGTTGAAAATTGAAAACTGATTTCGCAGTATAGGTTCATTAACTGAAAAGGCGCATTAACTGATGGTTACATTCGGTGGATAAGGGTTTTTCGTCCTTAAGCGTGTGCAGGGGAAAATGGAAGATATAATTCGTTTCACAGTCTACTACGCACAAAAGGGGGTTTCGCTTTATTGAAGCAATAAATTCATGCAACAGGAGACTCTTTTATTGACATTTTAAATTAAGCCTCCAGACTTAAAACTGTGCACGCTACAGAGAGACGTTTGAAATGTGATGCGAACGTTTCATAGAGTCATGATGGAGGTACCTAATCACAGCTGTGTACATACATAGCTAGAATATAAGTGTTTTAAGCCCGTAGCAAGCATATCCCTTTTCTAGCATTAAAGTATACCGTTGGAGTACTATTGTGTGTATTGCTTCAGACCATACTCAGATTTCTTGCTGATCCTTTTTAAATCATGAATCCAAGGAAATGGGTTTAAGGATGGCAGAAATAGTAAGGCTACGATGTATTATTTATGTACAAAGTTTCAAGCCTACCCTCTGGAACATCAACATCAGAGCATGCCTTCGTTGTTAATTTCGATCAAATAAATCTCCTCTTAACCTCTATCAATCTTAATAAAATTCGATCGAATATGGTATTTTGTCCATGCTCGACCATGTGAATAAACCTGGTTATGAACTCTCGATAGGAACTCATCGCAATCTGTCGGATATCACAACTAACGAAATGTTTTCTGACTTACAGTAGACACTGTGCGATATGTTTGCTTTCAAGCGTATCGTACAACATCTAAACCATTTCTCTATTTTTGTATCGCCTTATCATGGACCAACCTTCCGTTAATGTCCGTTATGAATTTTAACCTTCTAGGTAGTAAATAGTATGAATGCAACCATCACCATTCCTGCCTGCTTATCAATGATTTGACATTTGACGATACGCTGTCACCGTCGTCAAGCGCATGTTGACAGTTTTGCGTGACCAATTCGTCACCATTTTGTACAGCATTTCGTTTACGCTTGTCGATGTTCTCTCTACGTCGTTTCAATATTGTGTTAGCCGTCGCTAAACCATGCACTACGGACGACAGAGTGACCGATAGCTTTCACGAAGGATAATGGGAATGAGCCTTGTGTGTGACAATGTTGACATCTTGTGCATTTTTTTGGGGGACATTTTCTTTGTTTTTCCTTTTGTTATGCTCACAACTCCTCCCAATGTCACAGATTTTCGGCGTCGTCAATGTTAGCTATTGCGTCAAACGCTGTGTTTTGATGACGCCGGTTGGAATGTTGTACAATTCCCTTGTAGTTTTCTTCACGGTTCTTCCTTTTAGAGTGAAAAAATAGCTGAAAACTATTTTTAAATTACTCGTTCATCTGTCCTTCCGATCGGGCCGGAGGCAAGCAAAATGAAGGCAAACTCTGGTACCCGTTGATAAGAACTACGCTTTACAAGTAACTGTTTCTCCAGTCTGTCCCTTCAGGGCGGAAGACCGTTGCCGCTGTCGCTTTTGTAATGGTATGCACATTTTGTGATAAATGAAACTGTTACTTCCGTCCAACGATCTCAGCCTCGGGGCACTTGCCTACCGTCACTGTTGTTTCCGCCTCGGAAAGTCCCTGTTCACATTCACAGACCCGGACGGAACAGTTTCGCCACGGGAAGTAACCATTTTTTGGACAACTTTGACTTCAATGAGAAAGAGAGCTTGGTTTTGTTTTCTGTGCTAAAATAGAAAGAGTTTTTAGGAAAATACAATGCCAGAAATAATGATGAATGTAAGAAAAAGACTGCGTTGTTTGACTGGAGGAATAGACTGCTTCTGAAGTTAAATAATGTCAAATAAATTTCTGTTCAACTTTGTTTCGACTAAACTAATGCCATTTACCTCGTAACTTGAAGAATCTTATTTGTAATTCAATCACACATAAATTGATCATGATTTGTTTATGATCTTCGCACGATGTAGAATATAATGTCCAAGCCTTTCGCATGGTTTATTTCTTCGCAAGAAATCATTACACCGATTAATGAGAACTTCGCTCTGTGTTGTAAATTGTAAAGATTATATCCCACATACTCTCAATATGCTAGATGAGACGTAGACTTAACACTCGTTAATGAATCAAATTTAATCTGAAAACAGCTCATGAGTACAGTGTAAATATAGTGCTCATTAAACTTCCGTAAACAAAACGTCACACACAGTAAACCAAATCCGTGTAACACATGGATTAATTGTGTAAAACAAGTTTCTTTTTTTTTGTAAAACCCTTCTCGAGAATGTTGCTCGTCACACGAACATTATTATATCGAATTTTGGATGAAATCACCCCTCCGAGCGCTCTGATTTTCGCAAGCTCATCAAGTGCGAGAAATGATGTAAATGAGGCGTTACGGTGAAAACGCTTATTATGTGAAAAGTTGGTCGTCCTACTTCGCGCGGACGTATGCACTCAAACACACTACCCAAAGCCGCTACTTACCCCAGAAGGTGAGAGAGAACATACTGTAGCGCAGGGGAAAACACTTTCCAAGTTTTGGGATAATTATCGATATAATGAATCTTCACTGCGTGTGGAATTTGATCCATCTTGGAATGGTCTCTTCGACACGGTTCCCTTCCGGACACGCGTTTCCATCGATATTTATTGTTTCCAAAGTTACACATCCCGCTACCGGTTGCTAATGTTTCGGTGTTGTTACAGTTATGCCTAGCCCTACATAAGAATGTCTGCACA
This sequence comes from Anopheles funestus, assembly GCF_943734845.2. NCBI lineage: Eukaryota > Metazoa > Arthropoda > Insecta > Diptera > Culicidae > Anopheles > Anopheles funestus. Next base: position 25,363,288 of record NC_064598.1, read on the forward strand.
TTGCTCAACAATCAGCTTTACTGACTCGTTTGTTGAAGATTAACAATTTCGGAAAATTCATTAGCAAACAGCACTACAGGCTTATTGTTTCGGTGTTGGTTGTTTTCTCGATATCGTCAATTCTTGGAATCGAAATACCTGAAGGGAAACATAATAGCTTTAAGAGATTAGAGCAGATAAGCTTGTAGATCATGCAAAATCATAATCATCGTTATACAGCAACTGCAACTATTTTCCGATAAATGTATTCTTGGGCATAAATATAAATGTCGTTTTTGAATGTTCTGGTGTTTTTGGATAGAAAAAAAGGTATCTGGTTGGTTTGATGTTTATGTTGCTAAGTTGCCTCACGTACCAAGTTGGGCCGGTTTGAAGTCGCGTATTCAATGTGTACAATTATCACCTAACAGCGTCATAAGCGTAACGAAGCGTAAATGTTTACATCAGCAAGCGTCAATTGTTAGTGTTCAAATATTGCAGACTATATTGCTTAAAAGTCCGTAAAAGTTACTGTGCGTTCAGAAATGTATGTTAAAAATTTATCAATATTTCCATTGTACCATCCACATAGCCTTTGGCGACGTCACTTTCAATTCATTTGCAAATTCTTCACTCAAATAAAGAATGCGTAACACGTTATTGCTTCGGCCACGGAAAGTTAGCAGCACATTTTTCCAAACATTCTTTAATTTCTGCATAATTTCCAGAACGTCGCTATTACAAAAGTGACTTTTCGTGCTTACTTAATGGATCATCTTGCTATCCATCTTCCTCGCATACCGATTCGCCACCGGAAGCAAAACAAGTGACGCATTTAGTTTGATTACTTCCCGATGATGGATGGAATGTCTATCTGACAACTTTCGTTTGTAAGATGAACCATTTGTACACACAGCGGGATGCAATGGATAGCTAAATTTGCTACCATTCTGTGCCGAATTTCAAACATTAGCTAAAATGATTTTTTATCCAAAGAGGAATTTCTTCCAATGGAATTATCCATTTTTGTTCACTTTTCGTAACCTCAAAAGATTTTGAAATGATTTTCAAATGTGATAAATACAGTCTCACTTCCCATAAATATGGATGTAGAGCGTAGAATTCGAACAGTTCGGCAAGAGGCTATGTTCCACAGTTTTATCCCCGAACATTATTTGTTACACTCATCATCCATTTTCATCACCTTAAAAGCACGTGTCTATAGTTTGTGTTTATAAATATTTATTGACCCCCTGTGTTCCCAACGGGGAAGTACGGCGATGAACATTTGATGATGTCTTTTCTCCGTTCGTTCTGCCCATTCCATTGAGGTATCTTTGGGATTAGTGCATCAGTTTCGCTCGTGAGCAATAGTTAAGATACACATTTAATGTCCTAGTTACTTCGTTTAGGTGACCTCAGAAATAGGGTTTTCCGTGTATTGTCCATCTCCTTCACTCCAAATGTTGAGTTTATACTATTGTGTTAGATGACTTGAACGCTATTATATTTGATGACATATTCTTCCCTACCCATTCAGTCCAAGAGTTCAAGAATCTCAATATGTCCCCAGGTGTTTGAGAATGGTTTATTTTTTAACGACAGCTCCTCAAATTATGCAATCATTGTGGTGTGAAGATAAGGGAACCGAAGGAGGAAGTACGGCTGCGTCATCGTAATAAAATTGCATTTTCTTTTTTGTAATTCTATTTAAGATGTGCACGAAACTCAATGAATATAAACGTGTTAGTTTAGCAAAAAAAACAACGACTAGAACACCTAGTGCGTCACGGCTAGATCCATAGTGTACCTAGCAATTCCTAAGGTTCGGTGCCGTTCTTCGTCCAAAGGAAGTATGTTTGGAATTTATATTTCCCTGCTTTACCTGGTCTGTGGCATCAAATATTCCCATTTCATATCTTCCACCGGTTTCTCTGAAACATCGTGAGACAAATCTTCTGGACGCCCCATCGGTGTGAGTAATGATGAAGGTATACACCGTGGCCCGCTTTGTATATATGGTTGATGAGAAACGCAATAGTGTCAGGATGGTGGTCATTTAAGCATAATTAAAATTCTTCCCGTGGCAGTAAAGTGTCACCTAGCTATTTATCCTACTCTTTCTTTTGCTTGTTGGCAATTCTGCTCTCTGACGTCTGCTGTGTGGTATAGAAGAATTTTCTTAATGCACACACCAGCACTGTGTCGCTGTTGTTAGTGTTGTTGGTACATTTTAATGAAGCTTCAAACCAAACACGACACTTTGAAAGAGTAATTTTAAACCAGTATAAAAGTCTGGGCAAAACCATCGTACTCCGAGTGGCGTTTGTATTGAGTTACTTATTTGGCAGCATTTTTTTTGTCATAATGTAACTCTATTTCCTAAATGTATGGTAATATCGAATTACGTCATTAATTATTGCATAACCTTGTGCTTAAGGTTGTTAGTATCCGTTTTTTATCCGGTCGTTAAACAGAATATTAAACTTAATTTAAGCGAAAAGGTGATCAACATCGATACTTCCTTCTTTGGACATTTGTTTTTCTTCGATTTTCCTAATCCACATCCAAATGCGCAGGTTGACCTATTGAATTGAAGGAGAAAAGTTAATCGTAATACTTGCGATAAATATTTTAACGTTTTCTCACGTCACTGTAGACTGTATGTGAGCAATCGCGGGGGAAAACAATACCACCCACGAATGGTTATCATCAATCAGTTTTCCTTCATTTGTGTTCGGCTTTTTTTAACTTCCCCGTTTTTATCGCTCACTCGTGATGAATGTGCTATGGACGAATATAAAACACTAGTTTCATTATTCATACACACGCCACACAATACAGAGGTGGGGCATGTGCGCCCGTTATATAGACCCGCGCAATCTTTGGAGCACAGTTTTGATGGTCGGTTTTGATAAAACACACTACAGCAAGCATAGTTTTCGGGGTTAATAATCTACCAATCTACCTTTAGAGTTAGCCCCCCCCCTAAAGGGCTGTTATGCTCCACATTCGTATGAAAAAAGGGTCTCGGTTGCTGAGGAGGAAAAGTCTGACGCGTGGCTCATTTAACGGCAAGGTAAAGAATGAAATTTATTCCCTCAGAATCATGAGGCTGTGGGTCAACTATATTCTTCTCTTCCGGCCAGGGTGTGCACCACCGTTGTATTAGTGGTTTGCTTTACCCAAAAATAAAAATGCACCCATAAATCGGTAGTTCCATTGATTGGACCTTCTGTTGGTCGCCGTTCACTGAAGCTTACCAAAAAGGTATACAGTGTTTACCGGTAAAGGTGAAATCTTTTATTGATGTTTTTACCCCGATTTACGACCACTACAGGTGTGTTGCTTCTGGGTTGCCCGGAACCTATTCCGAAGGTGTCCAGTTCGCTCCGGGTGCTCGATTTAATAAACCACATTGAACGAGAGAAACGCGGTGGACCTTCCTTGTGGCGGTTGTGATCGAACCCTTGTGTGTCCTTTAGGTTTTTGTTTTGTTTTTGGAAAGGGAAGGAGGACCGCGTTAATAAATCCCTTCCTCATTAAATTCATTTCCTCGGGCCCAATGCGATGGAACACAGCATTGATTTGCTCCGTTGCTTCTTAATGGCGATCTAAAAATGTTTCCTTTAAAAGCATACTCGAACCATCTCATCAAGATGTGAGAAAGAAGGGCAAGAGATATGTGTGCCCTTTTTCCTGCTTTTTTGTTGCTCTATGTTGCTAGATGAGAGGAGCTTTCATGAGCTTTTTTTGGAACAGAATTACCCAATTTGTATTCGTGTTTCTATGGGTGTGTGTGTGTGTACTTTAGCTGATCGATCAATAGCACGAAAAATCATTCAAATTCGATTTAGCAGCCACCTTCCCATCACACCCGACCGGCTTAATGCTACCGGTATACTGCATTAATGAATGTTGCTCCATGTTTTGAAGCCATAATCCAACGACGAATTTGGTTTTAGAGGAGTTATATATATTCAAAATCTCTACCCCTCTTTTGCTATTTCACCACCATCCATCATACGTTCAATGTGATCCTTTGGTCTATGATTTGAATGTCCTAATCGATGTTTTCTATTCAAATAATCGAATCGGGGCACCATAGAAAACGCGACAGCACGAATTATAATCGAAACGAAATCACATGCAGTAACACGCGACTGCTGTGGAGAAAAGAAAAATCTCCTGTGAAAATTGGAAAACAGCCCAACCCGCAGTACCTCCGTCGAAGATTAAGCACATTTTATGTGCTGTGTGGCAGCTACTACTTTGCATTGGAGGATCATTAAGATCGGACGGGATTATTCTGTCATTTAATATGTGCATATTTAGTCCGTGTTGCTCCGAGGCTTACTGTATTTTTTTTACCAATGTTCCCCAACAAAACGCCCCGATGTGGCACAAAGAGCTGAGGAAGGAAGTTGGCTTCTTATTTGTCCTTTTTTTGTTGTTGTTGTGGACATTACTGATAATTACATTCACATTACACGATGGGCAGTGATGAGGGTCGTGAAGGGATGATTAAAATTCTCGAGATTCGATAGCGTCGTTTATGTTGGTAGAAATTATGTTAAGTCAAACATTTCTTCCTCGTAAAACCAAAGTAATGCCAAAAAAACCAGTGTAGCTACTGTTAACATTACGAAAATAACGCGACAAAATAGAAAAGAAGATAATATTATAAAAATATGTTTGGATGTAAAAGGTCAAACATTTCTAATGAAATAAATATCATTTCACTCTGTGAAGATTATGCTTTTACCTGAGCGTTGTCCTTTTTTCACTCCATCCAACCATTAAGTAAAGTACCCGTATGATGAATATTGAATAAAAATATTCGTCCGGATCGGGTATTTCCACTAAACCGGAACAGAACAAAAACCATATCATGCGTGTGGGCATTGAAATAAAGATCCTGAAAATAAGACCCAGCAAGCAAACACCTGCCAACGTTGCGTGGGTGGTTTGCCGGAGAATGTCGGATGTTTTGCATTATCCATCAAGCATATGCACACTTTACCGTCTGGCAGATTACACGGACTGTATACGAAAGGCGTCTTGAATCTAACCTATTCCATCTACTACCCGTCGGGGTTATTTCTTTCGTGTTATTTTTTTACAACGCGTCATCAGCGACGCCATCTTTCACGTTCTGTTAAATCAGCGGTACTCCACTAATCCGATTTCTTAGTCGCTTGATCCTAAACTTTGATTGCTTTTTCTACCCCATCTGACGATGGTACGGAAGGTTCTAATCATGCCGAAAGACTCTCCTAGAATACCTTGAAAATGGAAGCAAATTTTTATTTATAATTACAAATTATTTTGAATTTGTTTTTGTTTACTTCTTGTTTTATGATTTGTTACTTAATGTTTAGATTTACTTTATATTTAAAAACCAACTTAAAAAGGGGTTTTCTTCTTATGTTCATCTTCTTCTCATGATGTCATACAATAAAATATGTTTTCCAATAATTTATTAAGATTATATAATTTAAATTACTTTAATATGTGTAATACGCTACTGACACGTTTGAAAGCCTTCCACACACACACAAAAAGAAAGTTCGTTGTGGGTATTCGAAAGTACATCCTTAATACGTTTACAAGCAAAAACTACGTGGGACATCATCGATGACGCGCTTGTTACGTGAAGCAAAACTCGTTCGAATGTGCCGATCGCGACACGCTGGTCATCGTTATTTGAAATTCAGTAGCTTCTTGATGAGCGTTTTGAATTATTTATAAGCTCAAAGGAAAACAACGAAAGTATCAGTAGTATCACTAAACGGAACATGAAATGTTTTCATCAATTTCATCTCACGATTAGTAGCATGCTGTAATGATTACAACAGGAAATTCTTCTACAGAAAAACAAAGAATTTAGTTGTGGTACGAATACTTGGTATCGTTTTTTTCAGTTACATTTCTTAAAGTGATTAAATATAATAATCAAAATAAATAACTTTTTGCGGTAGAAGAGCTTGTACAGTGGGACATAATTTTACCTCGCAAGAACGCCATCTAACGTTCATTTGAAAATGGTTCTGAATTAAAACAACCGCCCTGCATACGCCGGCGGTGCATAATTTACTCCATTGGAGCGCACCAGAGGTGATCCCGTTATGTGGTTCTCACGATTTTTATGTTCCATTTTACCCAGCACGTCCCCAATTGTCCCCTCCTTTCTACCGCCAAAAACCTTACCCCCAGCACACACACAGACGCAAATACACTCACCAACCATCTATGTAGCATCGTCGTGTGCTTGGAACACACCTGGAAGAGCTTTTTTTTGCTCCATTCTCCATCCGTTTTACACCCTCATCTCCTTCCCCTCTGCCACCCCTTTGTGCAGCTGCAGCATTCACTGCATGCAGAGCAAATATGCTCCGGTCATTGACCGCACGCTTCTGCACCGTGATATGTATGGCACGAAAGATGCAAGCGACGAATGTGTTACAAAAGACGAAAGTCACATTGAAAAAAAAAAGCTCCCGCAAAGACGAATTTAACATTACAGCATTTTTCTTTCCATCTTTTCACGTTGCTTCTCTAACCGAAAAAATGGAGCCAATTTTCTACCTTCTTTCTCTCTTTCCCTCTCTTTTTGTGTAATTTTTTTCTTCTTTTTTGCGCTTTTTCGTTTTCTTACTTCTTCGCAGTTTCCGCATTCTCACAGGTGTGCGTGTGCAGGCACTGTTTTTCGATGTTACAAACCTTTCGGAGAAAGGTTGAAAAGAGATTTCCCAAAATGCAACAACCGTTATAAGTTGCTCGCAGAGCTGCTGGGAAGGGGTGTGTGCGTGTGGAATGTTGGGTGGCAATCAATTTGGATTGGAGTAAGAAAAGAGGGGGTATGGGATGATGCACTTTTTTCTCCTCTCTCTCTCTCCCGGCCATATCTCGACTACAATCGAGAATGCATCAACAAACGCTTCGGTTCTCTGTCTCCTTGCCATTTTTGTTGTTGTTTTGTTTCTTTATTTTGTGCATTTTCGCATCAAAAACATGTTTGGGTTGATTTTTCCGTGTTTTTATCTCATCTTCATGTACGGACAATGTTGAACCGTTGCGTTACTTCTGCTTCGATGCAACTTCTCTAACGTTCTTCGGGTTTGCTTCAAAAATTGTTTGCCTCACTGCCTATCTCTTTAGTCATTTCATCGTCTTACTCTCATATTTATGTCGGAAGTTTCGTGTCCACGCGACCGTTTGTGTATCAGGTCTTTCGTTGCGTTTCTTTGCTTTGCTTTCGGTGCTTTCGTTCACCGCGGGGAGTTGTGCAATTGTTTGGCCTAGTGTGGCCAAAGATATCTCGGCCCAATCGGTGCACTTCTTGTGAGTTGCAATTATATTCCGTTTCGTTCCAATACACCATACCGCGGACACACATAACGGCACAAATGAAGCGACAGGGAGGTTTTTGGCAGATAGGAGAAATTGTTTGACTCCCGGGTGTTCCGCATTTGTCGCGGTCGGGTTTTTTCTTCTTCTTTGTTTGGAGCAAAACCGTGTGACTTCAAATTTTGTTATGTTTTTGTTGGAACAAAATTGGTGAGATCGGCACGATATTGCATCGATGTAAAAGGCGATGAAGATGTCGTCCAACATTGGTAATAATCAATAATGATTATGTTTGGTGCTGTTATTTTCGTCAATTTTTTTAAAAGAGTTTTGAACTTATTATACCAATGACAGTTACAGTAAAAAAAAGACACATTATATCTGGCGCACAATATGTGAGTTGTAATTACCATGATGAAGAAAAGATGGATGCAATTGATGAGTTTTTTTAAAAACAAAAAAAAAACAAAAAATATCTGAACATCTGCAGCAGTACTACAAAACAAATCATTCAACACGAATCATAATATAGTGTGATTTTTATTTCTTGTACACATTACGCACTAAATGTCATCATTATTATCGCAAGCTGATTCATTCATTGAATCATGATTCATTAGCATTGCTATAATAGCCTTGCTACCGAATTGATTGATGGATTAGATAATAATGTTACCCCAAGCAAATACTGTTGTGCTTTAAAAATGAACCCGGCGACAAATAAATCATGCATCTTTCTCGGACGGAAAATTCAAATCTCTCCCGGAGTGTTTGGGCGGAAAATGCGGGAACCCATTTCTCGCTGTGCGTGTGCGTGTGTGTGTGTGTGTTACTTTATTTCGATCATCCTCCCTCATATGTCAAACCGTCTGTCAGCGACGATTATCGGCAATCCGATTATGGGGCACATCGCTTAGTCATCGTCTCTCGATAACTGTCAATCGCACGCTTCCATCATGTCCAACAAGGATCAATAAATGGTGGCCCGCGGCGTTTAACCACCAGTCTCCAGCGACGAGAGGAAAAAAAGGAAATATCCTCTTTTACGTAAGCCGCTTCTGCCGAAATGCGTAAAAGTCTCGATACTCCATGATAGGACGCAAAGGCTTGGCTGTGTCCTTTCCCAGCAGATGGTTTTTCTTTCTTGCTTCACCGTTCCGCACGGCCGTTATTATTTCCGTGCACGGGGTTCAGGTTTTTTTTTCTGCTTTGCCATTGATACCACAATCACCAAAGAATACTGCCTATCAGCAAAGGCATCCCAGAGATCGGGCGACCCGCGGGGGGTTGGGTTAAACTTACGCAAAAAAGAATTCTTCTAGTCTCTGCAGCGGTCGTCCTCGGCAAAGCGTTCGTCGTCGAATGGTTGAAACCACTTTGCCACTGTTCCCTGCAAGTGACAGGCGGCGCCTCCCGATGCTGACGCTAAACGATTATGATGGCATTTTATATTATGCAATTGAGGCGTGTATTCTTCCACCATCGATGTGATATTTCTGTAGGAGGAATCCTTATCGGGCCGGAGAAAGAAATACCTTAGCAAAGTGCTTTCGAGGTGCTTGTACATGTACTTTTTTTTCTACAATATTGACCTCCATAAAATGGCTAGCGGTTTTGCGATGTAAGGATGAGGGAAAAGAGCGGAACTTCTACACAGGACACGTTAAGGACACTGAATAGTACACTGGGTTTACGCTCGTTTTGTAATTTTTTTTTCGAGAGGATTTATTACATCCGTAGTCACATATTGTCGCGTACGGGTGTGTAGAAGCTATTTTCCATTCATATATGAACCATTTCCAAGAATACTCTAAATTTATGTTCTTATCCGCCTGTTAGCGTCTGCACTAAATTGCTAGAGTAAAATTTGCAATAAAAAGAAAGAGTTTTCTTTGAAAATGTTTCTTGACAAATTGTTTACTTTTATCATCAAATCCTCAAACGAATGCTAATTTTATCCATTTGCATGTGACGTGTAACATAAAATTGTTCTTTTTGTTTCATTTTTCACATATTTCATTTTTCACATATTTCTCTATTGCGCCATACTCAAAAAGTTATTAAAATAATAAGATAACAACATACATCATCGGTTTGAAGCAACATAGAAATGGTGATTTTGGTTGTGGTTTTTACTTATCTTTCTTCCTCACTAGGTCGTTAAATTATATTGAAGAGAAAATAATCTGTCTTCGAAATTTTGTGAAAAAAATGGAAAGAATTGCCAGAACACAGGAAAGGGGTCTGTTTTACCTTATGTAAATAATGAAAGAATTTCAATGTGAATCGTATCACCTTCGCAATCTTCTTCTATTTTTTCACTACAATCTCATTAGATCTTGGTCAGCTCTACACCGCGAGCTTATAAAATGTTGTTTTTTTTCTCTTAAATGTATAAAAGCAAGCCATTACATACTAAGAGAAAGTAAACGGAAACCCTGTCTTCCGTTTACAAATCTTCTTGAAATATGCTTCAAAATATTCCACTGACCACCACCATCACCTTTGTTCCTCCTTTTGCAAACTATCTCTACGAAACCCCTTATCTCGGCACTACCATTTAAAGTGGTAGAAATTATGATTTCCTCCAATCGCTTGCGGGAGATGCTCTTTCGCATACCGTCGTAACACTCTAGCGTGCTAGTCTACCATTTTAAATTTTTATCTCCATCGAGCATACCCTCATCGTACCGGAAGAGAGTCATTCAACGAACCAACCATTCACCGGAACATCCCTGACTTTCTAGCCAGAAAAAAACCGCACATTAAACAAACGACGTGTGGGTTCTTAGCAGTGTGCGTACGATAATGTTTGTCAGGACAACGAAGGCATTATGAGACACGAAGCAAACGTCGATTTTCGGTTCAACTCTCTCTCTCTATCTCTCGTTAACTGTCCACTTTAAATGAAGCACGTAATGGCTCAGGATTAAAGACGACTTATGGTGTACGTTTTTGGTGGTTAGAAGCTGGGAATCTTCTACTAATCCTTTGCAACCATCTCTGCATTTCACTCGATTTGTGAGCTTTTTCCAGTTCGTATGCACTGTTCCATTGTTGGAATTTGCCCCATTTGAATGCATTTTCCGATTACCATTAGGAGGAAAAGGTCCACGAATTGAAGCAGCAAAGAATAATTATCTCTAAATGATTTTTTTATTGAGATCTTCAGACGCTGCGGTTTGCTGTATTTCGAAGCGTTTGTATACCTATGTGATGATTTCCTTCCACCAAGTGTTTAATACACAAATACTTTCAGTTTTGATAACACAAATAAATAAATATTTTCCAATATCTTACTGTTTTTATCAAGCTTTTTTAACGATTTGATCATCTTTCAATACAAATCGTTTTTGGAAAGGCTTTCCAGTAAATCCTTGCCCGAAAAAGGTATACATTTATGTTGCCCACTGTGTTCTGGCCAGTTGCAGTTGCATAAGTTCATGCGAATGATTCGTTTTTGGACCGTGTTTGGAGTTTATCCGTGGAAAGTATGACTTCATATAGCGGTGGATTAAATTTTTATGGTTTTATAGCTCAATTAATGCTGAAAATCGTATGCAATGTTTAACGATCGTTGTGTCTCACATTTAAAACGCCTAAAAACAAAAGGAAGAGATTGGATAAACTCTGTGCTTAACGAAAAGTGCAAAAAGCCGTTGCATTTTTGAGGTTACGTGCTAAAATCATCCCCATAAAGTCATCATGATATCATCATCACCGCCTTTGTCGTTGGCGGCCCTTTCACTGCTGTCTACGTTTATTGTCGCCACCAGCTAGCCACAGGCGTGTCCGTATTTGCTTGGCGGTGATAGACATCAAACAGCGGAAAAAATAAGATAACTCAGTATCATTATGAAGATATTGAGCAGCGAAAGGGATTGTTTAAAGTGCACTTTACGGTCAGTATACGAAACAGTGAAATAAAAATACTTTGGGGATGCTATTTAAATATAGCAGAGATGATTCTTTGTTTTGGGGGGTTTCCTTTTTTTGTACCATTTACTTAAGCATTGTATGGATAATCGAAACGAATTCCCCAAACTATTCGATATATACATTAAACCATTAACGTGTATTGCTTTGCGAAGCGTAACATTTTATTGGATGATTTTTATGTGTTCTTCTCTTCTTTTTTGTTTGTGTTTTGCAAATAAGCATTGGCCATACGAAACATTGTGTATGCGGCCGAATACCGTGAAGCGATGGTGTGATAATGCTAACACACCAGCATGAAATCATCCGTCTTGATAAAACGCTAAAAGAAAAGAACTGCCACGGGAAGGAAGTGTTCAAGTAACCGAACGTGTCACGGTACATAACACACCGGGGTAGCATATTGTCACCATATCTTGAACAAGTTCTCGTACCAACTCTCCACCGCATGTACCGTTCCGCACACGCATACGAGCATTTGTGCCAAACCACAGCCAAAGCCATTTGCACAAAATAAGCAAAACTCTGCTGCGCTTTACGCTCTATCTATCTCTCTAACCGGCACACTCACTCAGCCCTTCGTCAAGATAGGGAAGCCTTGCTGTTGATTTGATTGTTGATGCTTAACACACAGGGAACCGCAGGGAAAATGGGAACCACCCCAAAAACATTGATTTGATTTTGCAACCCAACGTGCACCGTTTGCTTCAATGTTTCCTATTTTTTTGTGTGTGCGTCCATGGCCACCGACGGTCTGTGTGCTCGTTAGCTTCGTGTTCGGTATTTGATTGCAGTAGCAAATCTGATCCGGAAGTGCATGGAACTGGAAGTAACATGACCCACACTAAAGAAAAGCAGACTATTCGCTTTCGTTCGCCCGGTTTGTGTCAATTTTTCCTTTGCGAGACTTGTATGTGCACAATCTTATCTGACTGTGTGGCAAGATTTTCGTCGCCTTGTGTCTTCTCTCGCTGTCGTTCAGTTTAAAGCAGAACTGTTTTGGTGCCGGGAACGGGCTGATGTTATTAAGCTCGAAACAGTTCGTAATGGATGGCATTTTATTTACTGATTTGCTGAGTAAATGTTTTGAATTGTCTGTCCAAACCATGTGTCGTTTGTCATTTTTGTAGGGGGTGATTAATTTATTGAGAAGAAGCGAAACGGTTCCTAGCTGGTATGCATTAGAGCTTTATCATAAATTAGCAATATAAATGAGGTGAGTGACGTTTTGCTATCAGATATCATCACTAGAGTATTATATGTTTATTTCACCTAGTAACGCTATCATTTTAAAGTGACGCAAAATGTTCTGGAAGTCCGAAAAAAATTTGAAGTTGGACAACTAGAGGCATTTCATGATGAAAATCCTTCAAAAACACAAAAACATTAACACTTTGACAGCCGCACGCTGCGCATTGTCTACTTCACTGGTCGCCGGCGCCGTTTGCGCCGTTCAAAGCACGTCTCGCGGGCTTGGTTTGTTATCATCAGTATCTTTTTCGTATATTCGTAAATAATTAACGATTTAAAGCATTACCAGTCCGAGTTACATGAATAAAAATTTTTTTTTTCATCGCATTGAGCCCAATGTTTGAACCATTTTAAAGAAAAACACAAAAACCCATACTCGCTTCATTACACCACTGTGGTGTGATCGGCTTTCAACCGATGTGTCTACCATCACACCACAGTGGTGTGATCGGCCGTCAAAGTGTTAACATAAAAGTCCAGAAGTTTGGAAATTGGGTGCCACTGAAGCCAAGAGACCTCGAATGAAGTACACGGCAAATTAATAATTGCAGACATACCTCATCACTGACCGCCAACCCAAATATTCTAACCCGGAACATTATTTGGTGGGATCAGCTGTGTGTAGTCTACTGTGAGCTCCTACAAACAATCCACAGAAATCCTTACTCACCTGAATAGCCCGGACATTGCAACTTTAACTGCTCTTTTCCGATTTAGGGAAAAATCGCCACAAATGTTTTTCCAGCAAAACCTTGAATTACCTTGAGTTCCTAAAATCATCTATCAACTATCTTTTTTTTTAATAGCGCACGAAGCTTCAGTTAAGCGAAGATAATCAGCTGAAGGTTAATAAAAGATTTTTCTCCACCATAAGCCAATTATTCATTCTGTTTGCTCAAGTTCATGGCTATATTTGGGGGCAGGTAAAAGTTAAACACGTTGCTGATGAGTCCACCGAGTGGCATCATCGCGGGTGCCTCGTTTGCTAATAAAGTCATAATTAAGAGAAATTAATTGATCGACTCCACACAATGAATAATCCCCAGTGAGCAAAAGCGAAAAATGAATAAAGAAAAACAAAAACCTTTATTCCCGAGCTCGGTCTCGCAGGATGGGAAACGAACCGGGAAAGGTTGAAGTTGAATAAATAGTGGCGCCTGTAATTAAGAGCTTTCGGTGCATGCAACTTGAATCTCATCGATCCTTTTGTTACCTGCTCATCTTTCCCGTTCCTTTCTTCCACGTGCGTGTTTTATGTGAAATTTGCATTTGCATGAATAGTGTTTGGATTGATAAATTTCGCCCCATGTACCCAAACTAACCAAAAACGCGTGTATGCATGTATCAGAGTGTGTGAAGTGTATGATTGCACTTCCGCACAAAATGATTACATTTCTGCGGGATGCAGCTTCCCGCACTAAATCATTACCTCGGTTGGTCATGGATCATTTCACCTGTTGGTGTATAGTGGTTTCGTGTAATCTCCACTCGTAGTGTGTGGTTGGTGGAAATGAACGAGCCTTTTAAAAGCCGAGCCGCACCAGTTCAATTGCACAAACAAATATGCAAACGAGAGTTTTCGGGTAAGTTAATTAACCTACCTCGTACAGCAGTAATGTGCACTTTTATCGAGCTCAAGCGTGAAGCTGGATGCGTAATGGGAAGCAAGAGTTCCAGTTAAGGGGAAATCTGATATCAAGCGCGATCAGCCGGAAAGGATCCTTTACATGTCTTTACCCGGAAATTCGCTGGTAAAACGGCAAAACGGTCCAGCTTGTACTGCAGGCCGTGCAGGTTCAACTTGATGTTGGTGTGATTCATCGGAACCTGTCATGTCGTTCGAGGTTTAATATGTTTGACTTTTCATCGAGCGATGGACCACAGAGTTCCCAAAGAGTAACGAAGGTGATTGAATTTTGTATCCTGTAGCCGTTGTAGGGAAAAGCAGTCTCCAATCGATAACTAATTAGTGGGTATCGAATGGTTTACGTACCAAAACTATATTCTGATCTGATTCCGCGAGAAACAGACATGCAAGCAGCTACAGCTCCAGTAATGAATCTTCTCGGTTGCCATCGATAAGGTCTCTGTTTCCAGTGTTGTGAATTTGCGAATATAGTTTGGGATATTCGGAGGCTTACCATTTGTTTGCGGACCAAAGTTGAAGCGTCCTCGGCAGCAGCATGAAGTTGACATAATGTGAAACTAGAAAAGATTTCCAACCGACTCTTGATACGATGACAATGCCTTTTGGGCTTGCTATTGTTTTGCTCGCAATACGACATTATCCATCAACTCTCGCTGCTGCATAGGGTGACATACTGAGAATTTTCCCACAAGCATCCATTCATTTTTCCAATCTGCTTTCGGTCAAGTATTTTTTCTGGTTTAATGTCCATTTACAAGAACCTCCCGTTATCCTTTCGGTTTCTAGCATATCATTGTTTTGTTTGCCGAAAGGACCATTCCCCTTCCCCCCACCCCCTTTCTCAAGAGAAAGGGAGGAAAAATAGTTTTGTTGTGGAAATTAGTAGCATTTGCCGTAGTGGAACGGGTGAGTGAGCAGATAACAAAACAGCCCATCAACAACGCTGACCAATGCCGTTCCGGTTTTGCTAACAATAAGCGCCGTTGGCCGATGTTTTGGAACGATTTGGGTGTGGTGGCCAGTTTCGTTCATAAATTTTTACCAAACCCACTCAAACAAATGGGATAGCCCGGTTGGATAATATGAAGGTTCGGAGGTCGTTTAAGGGTTTTTTTTTGTTTTTGTGCCACTGTGTTTTCCTGGCACATCGTAATTCCATCGGTACCAGAGAACAGCAAATAGCCGTACCGCTCTATGTTTCTCTGTGTGTCTGTGTGGTTAGACTTATCATAGCTTCCGGGAGCGACGGACGTCGGGGTTTTCCATTCTATTTTCTTCTTCACTTAATATTTTTCTTGTTCTTTTTTTTTTGGTTCGTCTTTTTCACAAATATTGCTAATGGAAACACAAACTTCTTTTCCCGGCTTTCCGTTTGCGCTTCGCGAGCCACCATTTCGACTGGTTGTTGGAGACGTGAAGACCTGAAGGATAAAATTGGTATTTGTGTGTGTGTATATGCCGATGGGTTAAGTATAAAACTACCAATCGTTCGGGTGGGGGAAAAAAGCAAACCAACCGCGCGCCGTTGTTTCGCTTGGCTCTCTGTATGGCAAGTTTCCGTTTTTCCAATGTTGAGATAAGTCAGAAAACAAACTTACAAAAAGGGATTAAACAAGCAGTTTCGAATGTGAGAAAAAACCAAGCCATCCAGCAGATGGTCGGATCGACTCGGATAGGGTGTGCTGACTTCCACTTCCCCCCGTAGAAAAAAAACATGATATATTAACCATTTGTTCTATCAAAGTGTATATTTCAACCTGGTTCTTTCTTCGAAGTTTGTGCGAAAAGTTTAATCATAGTTGTGATGGGATAGCATCAAATATTCATGTTTTTTAACATCCTCCGTTTTCTGTTTTTCTCCCTCTCCTAACTACAGCAACTTTTCCGCTCGAATCCGGGCCTTACGGCAGCCAACTCGGCCGTCCCAGGTGCGCCGAACGGTCAACCACTGCCCCAGTCGGCTCTCTCGCTTTCGGCCGCCCAGCAGCAACAGTTCCTGCAGCATAATGCAGCGTACGCCGCCCAGCAGGCACCACCGTACGTCATTAACCCGGGCCAGGATCCGTCCCAGTACATGGGAGCGCTCATTGCGGCGGGCGTACCACAATACTATGCACCCGCACCGTGGAGCGTGTATCCGGCCAATCTGGCCATTCCGCAGCAACAGTCACAGCCCCGACGGCCGCTCACCCCATCGCAACAGGGAGCGGAAAACCAACCGTATCAGGTAAGCGTTTAGTGGTAACCGCAATTAGGTTAAATTAGGTTTTGAAAAGCGAAACTATACCCTTTTCATTTTGATCCTTTAATATTTTTGGGAAAATTTACATCCCACTCCTACTACAATCCTATTTAAAGTTGCTGCTTCATCATCATCACAATTAAAGTTCTTTTTTTTGTGCTGTGTTTTATATGTAAATTCTTCTTTGAAAATATTCAATTTATCCCTATTAACATTCGATCGTTAATTTACCTTTCCGTACGGTAAAATTCATCTATACATACACACTGGACACTGATTTATATATTAAAGTTTTTTGTATGCATCACAAACATCACCGGCAAAGCAACTTTGAGTACAAACATCAAATAAGTGAGGGAAAAAATCATTCTTCTTATTTCGCTAAAAATTGCAATTAATATTTCTTCGCTAAAGCTTAATTACTTAATAATCTTTGCGATCAGAAAACTTAATTTGGAGAGAGAAAAAAATCCTTTTATTCTTGCCACACACCATACATCAATTGAGCCACACAAAGCGTCAAACAGGAAAAAAGGCAGATATCAAGATAGAGTTAGTGGATAGTTAATAAAGCAAAATGGGAACGATGAACTTTTCGGTCGGTTTTTGGGGCGAAGTACCCCCTATTACGTCCGTTCGCCCCACACCGCGTCTTGAACACATTTCACGTTAAAGAATTTTCCGAACCGAACAAAAGTTTGTATTGGTCAGCCGGAACGCACCGCTGCTTTTCTGTCTCTCGCGAATGTTTCGACAGTTCTCAGACGATGTTGCACGCTAGGACAGTGGGTGGACATTTGGGGGAGAAAACAACAAAATTAAAAACCCGAAATTAGAAAGTTAGTTAAGTTAGTTGGAAGTCCATTAGCTAACATAGACGTATCGAAAGCTTAATTTTAATTTATTGAACAAATTAATTAAAAAAAAAGGATTTTTATTTGAAATTTGTTTAGATGGTTCTTGGAAGAAATTTCTCCACAAGTTTTATGTTCTTGATAGAACGTTCGATATCCATGAAAAGGATTTCTGCAGAACTAATCTTACACCAAGAAATCAATCGAGATTTCATGCAAGATGAATTCCAAATTTGTCGAAGTTGATTGACAAAAAATTATCCTTTTCAATTGTATTAACCTATAACCAAAAATGACGACAAAAGTGAAATTTAACTTTTTTGGAAAACTAATGTATATATTCATGTTCATTAATAAAAAGTATGAAAGAATCAGTTGCCAATTTTTTAACGCTTTTTATAGAATGTGCCATACATGTGTGCCATACCAATCTGTTTGACAGATGTAAAAAGCTCTTCGAAAATGTTGCATTTTCTGTTGGAATGGATTTTTTCCACCTTAAAATACCGTGGAATTTTGATCGTATCTTTATTTATTGCTATTTTTAGGATAAAACATTCGAAGACATTTAACAAAACTAAAAAAAAAGAAATATCCATCTATTTCTTCTATGTTGTCCCACCGTGCGTTGTTACCATCATCAACCGCAATGGGTAAAATAATTACAACTTAGTAATTGGATTAAGTCTACCAAGCGGCCAGCCCAAAAACATTCAGTTGGGTCTACCGTTTACTTCTTCTCCGCACCGGTTTCGATGCGGTTTTTGCAAGCTTTTCATCTGTTTCCAATCTTTTTTTCGTTACTGGCCATTTTCGAGTAACATGCCCTCATTTCCCATACACTCTTACTTCCGGTGTGCGCCACTCAGACGTGCACGTGATACTACGGAAGGTAAACTTATTTTCAGCATCTAAATTCTACGAACACTTTCATGAAATATGGGTTTTTTCCTGACTGATGTTTAATTATGACTGTGATGAAGTGTTTCATAGACATCGACCGACGATGATTCTATTCATAGTTGGTTGAATGTTAATCGTTTGAATTTTCAAAAGATGTTTTTTTTTAATATTATGAAGGACGTTTAATAAACTTAGAAGAACATCAATCTTAGAATTTTTGATCCATTCGTGCTTGATCAATGCTAAAAATTTGTCTAATTTAACACTTAACAAGCTTCATCAAGATATTCCACTCTCCTGTATTATATTTCGAAAAGCCCTCCCATCATCAGCCAAGACATCCTCTATGTTGGCAAAAAGGTGGGTAAGTTGATGCACCAACCATGGTTTGTGAAACTTGTAGTCAGTTCCTTCCTTCCTGCACTGTCGTAAGCTCAGGGCAAGTTCTAGCATCACCCATTCAAGCATGGTTGTTGCCTCATCGCAAAACCTACAACCTATTTCCGACCTTCGGTTAGAAATGCGAAATGCCTGCAACCGCACCAGCGGGACGGAGGTTAGTAAAGAAGTTAGCTGGCGTATTTATTAATGAATAGTTTACGCCAACCCCGTAAACGTGATTATGCTGCTGCACCTGGATGCCTCACAAGTCGGTGTTTGTGTTGTGCCGAGAACGAGCAGGCGGTAAAGGTAAATCTCGTCCCAAAACCCGAAAGTCAATCTGTTCGTCCAGCCAACCATGCTCTAAAGGGAGCTGAAATGGAAACCTTGCAAGCCAAGCTGCCCTGTTCTAGTAGCAGTGTAGCTAATTGGTATTAATGATTCATTAACACAATACCACAACACTCCCTAACGCAATTGGGAGTTTGTAGATGCAAACACAAACCCGCACACCGGGTCTGAAGAGATGTGTGTGAAAACTCGCTCCAGACGCAAGTCTGTGCACGCGAGCATTAATAAAGTAACACACACAGGACGTCGTCACGCGGTTGTACCAGGGTTTCGCTTGGCC
Source organism: Anopheles funestus (assembly GCF_943734845.2). Taxonomy (NCBI): domain Eukaryota; kingdom Metazoa; phylum Arthropoda; class Insecta; order Diptera; family Culicidae; genus Anopheles; species Anopheles funestus. The sequence continues at coordinate 25,382,463 of NC_064598.1, forward strand.
AACCTCTATTACTTCGAACAGGCGCTGATACACTGTCCCCAGCAGGAAGTTGCCCTCCACCACTCGGGCGGGAAGCAGTTGCACCGCGACTTGCAACGAACAATTTTCATCCCTCTTTCTTCTTTTTTTCCTCCGCAACATTTACACCTTATTTAATGACGAGAAAGGCACACGTCGTATATAATCTTCATCTTTTGGAGAATCGCGTTCCCGGTCATTCACCAAAAGGCGGTTGTACATAATGTACATAACGTCTGCGAAGGTCGGAAAAACTTTTACCGGACGGATGATGATTTAATTTGCTCCAAGGAAAATGCTTTATCAGTGATCCGGCTACCAGAACAGACATTGTTGAAGAAAGATTCATTCGAGCGATGATACTGTGCAAAGGAAAATCGTGAAAATTCAGGCCTACCAACGACATTTGAAAAGAAATATTTGTGAAACTAGTTTTTGCTTTCCACATCTACGAGATTATTGATGAAAGCAGGTTTTTGGTTTGATCATATGTACGGAAGGGCACGGTATACACTATCCCCGGTGTGGGGAGATCGCGTCATCGCGGTCGCGAACTCTTATACCGTCATGCCGTAATGGACGTGATGTGACGAGAGTTTATCGACCTAGAGAGCAAGGGAGAGAGAGAAAGAGAACAAGCACCGTAGCCAAGCGTTATGTATCATCTTGTGACCCTGGCCATCTCTGGATGCTTTGATGGTCACGGTCAGACATTGGCGGACATCACGTTATGGTTCAAATATTAAATCTCTTAAATCTCGTTATTTTATTTTGCGATTCTTGAGAGCTATCTTCACTTCAATGGATTCGTTGGCATCGAGTTGCGCAGACAATTTCTATGCGAATTTTTCTTTACATTGAAAACGGCCAGCATAATGGGCACAAAATTAACACACTCCACGAGACCACCCTCATTGCAGAGTAGTTTCAGTGAAAGCGTGTTAAAAAGAGTGTCCCACAAGCACACGTCATTTTGGCCCTATTGCCAACTGTGGTCACGCAGTGGAGATGGATTGCGGTTAATCGGAACTGAAAAAATAAATATTGAAATTAGAAAATTCAATTCCCTCCACTCTGACAGTTAGTTATTTCGTAAGGAATTTTCCCGGTTGTGTTGAAGTTTTCCAACTGAGTGGGTCATTTACCTTCACCCATTCCAGCCAAATCAATGACGTCGTCGGACGTGATGGAAACGAACCAAGGTATATATAAAACACAGACCAACGAAAATGTCGCCACATCTCCACAGTCCAGCGATCGATGCCCAACAAAAAAAAGGTCACTCTGCGTGTTGACTTGATATTGGTCGTGCGCCGTAATGTACACCGGGCACCAAACCAAATGGTGTTGGGTGCGCTACCTTCCCTTCCCTGACCGGGATTGTTGTAATTTAATTCTTATTGGCAAATCCATCAACGCCGGGGAAATTAAAAGTGAAAGCGTAATGGTTAGAAACAGCAAGGTAAAGGGCTCGTTTACCTGTTCGCCTGCGGGCTGATGAGGGTCATAGATCGTCACTTATGCTAAACAGGGACCGTTCCTCACATATACACATATATGTACACACATAGAGCTTTTGTTATTAGAGCGCACCACCCGCACATTCTCGGTTGGATTACTGTTTTTTTTCGGTAGCATTTTCGTGTGACTGGTATGCTGGATATTACCATCATCAATTAACATATAACGCGTAGCTTATGGTTAGGAAACGACGAGTGCCGAGTGGGCAGAGACGACTATGTGTATCGGATCGATTGAAACGAACCTGAACCCTCAGAGCGCTTTCTGCTACACTGTAATACCTCCATCGAAGGTGTCCGGTTGATGGTGCATAAATGCCATAAAACCTAAGTAGCGAAAGTAAGTAACTGGTTGTTTGCCCCTTTATTCGCTGAATGTGGTTCATGTTGTTGGTGCCACCCTATTACAAACTACTTGAAGGAAAACTTGTTTCCCATTCGACTCTCTAGTTCACTGGGTCTCGATGCTCATGTAAGGAATTCTTCGGACAAGTCCAAAGAAATGTTATCAGGTACTGTTGGGCCTACTTTTGTGCTGATTTTCTGTTCGGATTTTGCACACTGTGACAGATTTTGGACGATTTTAGACTCGTTCGTTATGAAATCACTTTCAAACTTTCAAATGCATAAGCAAAGCCATCTCGTTTCTCTTGTTCGGTTTGTAAACCTGGACGAGTGCTCGTTATATTGAAAGTTTTTTTTCTACAACGAGTTTACCTCCATAATTAGCTAAAAGTATCGTGATGCCTGAAAAAATCAATATACTTGACATATTTTTTTATTTGCATTGCTCTTTCAATTCTATTACAGTTTGTTGTGACGATAAATTTTGGTTCCGATGAAGGTTTGGGGACCGCGACACTTCGTGCCCTGCACTGCGGAAAGGGAAAAAGTTCATTATAATTTTACTTACATTTTATCCAATACCCACTCAACTCCCAACCAGAGGGAGAACCATCATCCGGTGGTTCGTGCATAAGCCTAGATTCCACAGCAAACAACAATGCTTGGTTCATTATCACCCCGGGGACGGACTTCGCTTGGTAATTGCCGAGTTCGCTAGCAATTCGCGTGCAATCAGTGATCTCTTCTCTGTGTGCGCTTTACAAAAAAAAAAACGGGAAGTAACGCGCTCGGGCGGCAATTGGTTAGCCGCTGAAAATGTTGCCATCTTCAATGCTTTTTTTTACGTTCGTTTGCGTTCTTCCGTTCAGGGTTTGCAGGAAGCGAAAGAATTTTACTTCGATTCCTCAGGATTTCAAGAACCTTCCCGTTCTGGTTGGCCGTAAGTCTATTATCGTCTTGTATGCAGAAACCTAGACAAGATCGCCGAAAGGCGAACCAGGGAACCGCTCACTATATTCTCACGGTGACCTCCTTTCGTCTAGCTTCTACTCAAGTGTAAGCTTCGTTATTTTTTTGTATTTGTATATTTGAGAAATGTATCACCATTTCTTTCACCCGTGCTGGAAGAGTGAATTTAGGTTCGCGTGTCGACTTTAATGAACCACCCCGGACACTCCAACTAAAACCCAACCTCCTCCAATGTTCGATCAATCCCCAAACCCCAAAGAAAGAGCACTAGACATTCTTGAAAGCGTGCGCGAAGACGCTCACCTGCCGTGATAGGCCGTACACCCCTCCTGTATATTGATATATAGATAGTTTAGTCCTTTCTTTTCTTTCTTCCCAATAAAAAGAAGAGAAAACAAAAACAGTCTCCTTCATGCATGCCAGCCCGCCAAACATTAGAACTTATGTGCGGCACATAAAACATTAATATTCTCATTTTTAGACCCGCTAGTGGTTTTTTGGGGAGCACGCAGAAGGGAGACATTAGGCTGAGGAAGATAATTATTATTTCTGTAAAGGTAATCACTATTTTATCCGGGACCAGATTACACCATTGATGACGCTATTGTTAGATTATTTTATAAGCTCACACGTAAACAACGTTGCTTTGCCGGAGTTGATGTTTTGGGGTCCATACGTGAAAGCTAATGGATAAAGGTGAAATCGATTTTAACGTATCCTTGTTGATGGTATTTTGTTTGATTAGTGTCCCTTGGTCACGCGCTCGATTAATTTCAAACGGCTGTAATATGTTACACTAGGTATTTCGAAGTTTTTTGAAACGTTTTTTCTAGTATATTGTGTATGTATATTCAATTTTACACGAGTCTTGTATTGTTACTCACTCAAAGTCACTTTACAATCTTTAATTAAAAAACTTCATCTTCAAGAAAAAAATCGTAAGTTGCAGTACGATCAGACCATACAATCGCTACTTTCTCTGTGACAATAAAAAGCAACAACATGAAGCTAAATCTTTAAAAAAATAATCTACTATGTACATGCTTAATCATAGAATCTATTGCTAATACAACATTATAATATTAAAAATTGTACATTTTTCCTTTCTTTTTTCTCTCTTTCTCTTTCCTTCACATGTGTTATCTTTTTTTATTTCGTTCGTTATTTTGCATCGTTGTTTCATTGTGTCTTCCCTTCTGGCAAAACAACACGCAAATCCTTGTGACAACAAATCCGTGTATAACCCTTCGCGTGTATGTGTGTGTGTGAATGGGTGTGTGTATGTGTACAAAAAAAACAATACAACAAATTAAACAACAATTACAACAAAATCAACAACAACAATCCCCAATTTGTACAAAAAAAAACAACCCCCCGAACCGAACGTACACATCGTTGGGGATGTGCAGGTGATATCGGCATATTACGACACGAGCGGTTCGCTGGTGATGGGACCACGCACCGGAACGCCGATGCGGCTCGTCAGTCCGGCCCCGCCAGTGCTGGTGCCGCCCGGTGCAGCTGGTCCGCGGGCACCCCAAGCGCCCCCGATTTATCCTCCGCAGCCACAGACCGCCCAGCAGAATGTCTACTCGGCCCAAAACGGATCCAACGTAGGAGGTATGTACATAGCGGAAGCCATCTTAACTTTCGAATATATTATTTATTTCCTCTTTACTATGTAAATTAAATACTATTTAACGCATTCGTATCGTTGAAGCTGTTCAAATTTTAATTGTTTACTTTTTTGCTGTGCAAATGCTGCAGCATTTTAGCTTCAACCGTGGCTTGTAAATATGTTTAATAGATCATTTTTTCAACAATAGTACATCGAATGTAACCATAATATTGTGTACATTTGTAATACATACATACTACAGCATTAGTATATAATTCTTCATTGTACTATCGATTGTTGATGTATTTTTTTTTTTTTGTTTTTGGATAATTATTCTATCGTTTGTTACATCAAAATGTTAGCGAAAGCTCAATAACCATTCGTTTATGCTTTTGCACCAAAGCAACATAATGCGCGGTCAATAATGTAGGTCAGTAATGGATGGGCAGCGATACACAGAAACACACACTGCACAGAGATGCCAGAAAGCCCAGGGAAACGTTGTTTGCTGCAAGTTGCAGGGGCTTCACTTGTCCATCAACAGGTCCGCTACAATCGCTTTCCATCAATTGGCACGCGGGCAGAAACCCCTTTCTGGTTTGCTTTCCCCACGTGCTTTCCCTGCTGGCAGAAAGAAAATAACGCACCCGAGAATGAAGATCATGTTTCGCTAGGTACAATTTTCCATCAATCAGGTTTGATTGCTTCGCCTTAACCTTCCCTTGGTTATAAGTGTGTCTGTCCCACCATTCGTCATGGCTCAAGAAGGAAATTGATGCAAACACAGTGAATAGGAGAGTGCCCCCCGGGAAGGTTTTCTGTAGTGTAGATAGCAAATCCAATTCAACATACATTCATAGTGGTATAATTTAAAATATGGAATTATATCTTTCCGCACCCTTTTTTACATACCTCGGTGCACATTATATTGCACCTTTCAATGTATAGTATGCAGCAATGTAAGCTCTGTGAGGACAGGACAAAGAGTGAAAGATAGCGTGTCGTTGTCACTTATTCGCACACAGTGGAAAATCTAAATGATCGGGAACTGCATTAAACCAATTATACGGGGTGGGTGTTGAAGTTTTCCCTCCCTTTTAAGGTTGTTGTAGTTCATAGTGTAGGAGAGTGTGAATTAACATTTCATACATTCACAATCAAATGTTCCAAGGTGAATTGTTTGTGCGTTAATTGTATTTCATTATGTTTCCGATTGTTTAAATCAAAACAAGACAGGTGATCTTCATAAAGATCCGTCCTCGTAGTCAACTGCTGTAGGAAGCGGGTTATGATGATAAAGGTAGATGATATCCATCATCTGGCTTTGACACGAATAAACGGCTACCATGGTGCGAGCTTTCGCAAAAAGGGGAAATTTTTCTCTTGCTGGTTAATGTTTTTTTTTTGTTGTGCTCCAAAGGTAGGAGGATAATGACTTGCCCTGGTTTTCTCTGCTTTCTCTGCGTTTGGCGCGGAAAAAGCTGTACGGAAAAGCGAATCGATTGTACGATCAGTGCATTTTGTACTACGTGGTATATTGAGATTAAATTAAATATGTTCCAATATTCAAACTCCTATAGAGGAGAAGCTTGAGAAGTTTAATTATTTTTAAGTTCAAACCGTTAAATGTCTTGATTTGTTGTTTTTCCACTTCTCCTAAAAATGGTGCCACAATTATTGAATTAACGTAGATTTGTGTGAAACATATTTACTCTATTTTCATTTTTACAGAGCTTTTGAGTGGTAAAATCGTAAAGTCTGAGCCATTACTGGATTCTTTTCAAGATGACCTAGAATGTGTTACGGTAAATGTCGAATAATTGTGCCTTGGAGGCGTTTGCATATCTTTTGCAAGTGTGTAAGCTCCGAAAGCTTTGCACAGAATCGAGTTTCATCTCGATAACGCTAAAATAAGGAATCCGTTTCTAAAGATTCCACTTCAACTAGTAAAAAGTCCAGAAATGGTTCCAACGTTATCATTTAATCTCAAACACCCTGTATTGGGTAAAATTTTGCAAATTGTGCGCTGGTGTTCAAATCGAGCAGCTGCACAAAACTTAATTTTTTTACAGAAAGATTGATGAAAAATCTTAAGCCTTTGCTGCTTAAAGGTCTTTTCAGTTACATGCGCACAGATTTTAGGAATTGTGCAACTTATACAAAGTTACGATAATTTCTCAATCGTACATAACTCTAGCGCTTTGTGCTTTACGTATGTGGTTAAATTGTTCCTCATTACATCCAGACCATACTCAATTGATCTTTGCGGTTGCATTGATCTGTTAGTTCAAAGTACAGAGAATGATGCAAACTAAAGAAAAAACGGAAAACTTAACTCTAGGCAAGAAAAATGTTTATCAGCTTACCTGGTTACACAAATCTGCCAGGATTGATTTTGCCACTAAACTCCATCGCCGGCGCATTAGGCGATTCTTTCGAGCGTGAACATTTCCTTTATACCCATTCCGCGCCAACGCTACAAACTATTCCCTTAGAAACCCCTCGCTGTCAATTGTCTTTCTTTTCCTTTGTCGAAGGTTTGTCATGGAGATTTTGTTCCACAGCTCCCTTTTGGAGTGACAGCGTTTTCTTTCCGGCTTATCCAACCAAGGCAGGCGACAACCAGAAGTGCAGGTTGTCACTTGTTTGTCGATTGCATAAAATCGATTACCAGTTCGTTCCGCTCACTGTGCTGCAATGAAAATTGTGGAACCCTTGTGTGGAAAGCATATTGTGTTTGTGTGCGCCCTCCCCGTTAATCATCGTGTCGAAATTGGTGCTTTAAGAAAACGTCCCATTTTCTCACTCCCTGATTGACCGCAACGTAATCTGTTCCGGTTTTTGTAAGAAGGAAGCCTTTCCTTTCTACCTATTTCCTTGTCGGAATTTTCGGCACGAGGCTTCATGAAATTTGTTTTTTGTTAAATTTTCCACTTCATCGAACCATTTGTGCGTGCTGAAAGGCGTGGATAAATTGATCGGCTTTCCGTCAAGGAAACTGGTATGGAAGTAATTAATTTCAGCTTAATCGTTAGTGCTTTCAAGTTGTAGAAAAGAGGGAAGAAACCTTCAATGTATTAATGGTTTATGTTAGGGTGAATTGTACGAGATGTGATTGTATAATTCTACTTCATTTGAGACCTTAGCTGAAAGAATTTTCTTTTGTATATTTTTCGAGATATTTTCTTAATCGTTCACTAGCATTTTATAATCAGCTTTATATGTGAACTAACAAATATCCTTAAACACAAGCCGTTGATCGGTGCACTGCTATTCAAACGATCGTAATTACACGGCTCTTGTTTGGATGATTAGTAAACACTTATCATATGATAAAAATCCTAACATCAATACAAAATGTGCATTAATAATACTACTATTAAAGCTTTCATTACACAAGCTTACCGCGCTACTCGTGGAACGCTTTCTGGCAAGAAATTTGAATTTCGGAATTTCTTGGATACGCGAATTTTTGACTGTTTGCTCCCACCTTGTGTCTTATCTTCTCTTCGTAAAACGCTATTACAACACCGCGACTAACGTGCTGGTCCTTAGTGATGGCAAAAACGACTCCACAGCCGGAGTTTTGCGACCGGTTCTGGAGTCGGCTCCGAAACTGAAACCGATTGCGAACCCAATAGTTTCGAAGCCGGAACTCCAACCAACAGCTTCGTAGGTGTAACTAGCCAAAACAACATGCTTCGCAACTCCTGCAACCCATGCAACTAACTCCGAAGCACACATCATTCCTGTCCTAACCGTTGTTTCGTTTCGCGCTAAAACGTCTTTCTCCACTGTCATTTTTCGTGCATAACTGTAAGTTACTTTGGTAAACAACACTTGTTCTGCACGATCACCTAGTAGTGATGGATCATACGATTCATTTCATAGCTCGACTCGGAGTCGGGTGCAACAGAATCGGAATCGACTCCGACCCGTGGGTGCAGCATGTTCGGGCCGACCCGTGAATATAACTAAGTTCAGTAGTTCCGACCCGAACTCGTTGCACCTTCTGGACCTACTGAACCTACTTCGACTCAAGGTCAGCTTGAACTCGTTGCACCCACGGCTCGGAGTCGCTTATGGTAACTTGCATCTACCGGAATCGGTGCACCTAGTGAATCTATTCGTATTTAGGGATCAACCCGAACCAGTTGAAAGGCTCCGATCCGGTAGGTTCGAATCGACCTGCCCATCACTAACACCTACTATACAGCATTTCGCATGCAATCATCAAAATGGTTCTATCTGTCTTTTCGTAGTGTTCTACTTTAAATGTGCTAATAATAGCAAAGTCCTTTTGGTACTTTTTCTTACTTTTACTTACACACACTCTCATGTTTAAACGCATGAGTTTGCGTTATGAAATGCTGACACTTTGTTGAAAACTCTTTGTATTCGTGTAAGATTGTATTGCTATGTGTGTAGACTGCACACATACTGTGTCCGTTAAGCCCTACCGGCATTGGTAGTAGTTTTAACCGTTGGTTTGTGCGTAGGTAAGCTGTAACGACGATCAAACCGCATGTTAGTTGTAACTCTCAGTTTGAAGTGATGAGAGGAAAGTAGTTCCGCTGTGCGCCAAAAAAAGTCGAATTATGGAGTGCCAAAACTGGTTTGAAGAAGCGAAATTATCCTTCTTCATATCTAAATTTTATCAAACAAAACGTAATGTTCTACCCCACTTCCTCTGAACAACATATCGGCACTAATCATAATCGTTTCTTATCCTAACCTTTGCTTTATACAACAGGACTCGGTGCCTTGAACACATCATCCCTGACCACACGTCGGGATTCGTTTGATCGCAATACATCGGCCTTCAGTCCTTCGCTGGACTATACCTCGAGTGCCTCGGCCAACACAATGGCGATGAATGCTGCTGCGGCCGTAGCTGCTTCGGCGGCCCGCAAGTGGCCTGTCGGTGCTGGAAATTACAGCGGTCTCGGTACGGTAGCGGCTGCCTCGGCTAGCCCGCTAGGGCCTTCGCTCACACCACCGCCGGTATCGAATCTTGGCGCCCTGGTAACAAGCCGTGCGCCCGGTGCAGAGACAAAGTTCCGACAGGTAAATCCCGGCCTTGTGCCCGGTATATCGACTGCAAACGCGGCCATGTTTGGGTCGAACAATTGTGCCGCACAGGCAATCCTATCGCGACTCTCCAGTGCGGTGGCACGCCCAACTGCAGCACCCGCGGCCGCTCCGGTCGTACCGGGCGCTGCCCCGGGTCTGGATCGACCACCGGGCCGTTCCCGGCTGCTAGAAGACTTCCGCAACCAGCGCTACCCGAACCTGCAGCTGCGCGATCTCACCAATCACATTGTGGAGTTCTCGCAGGATCAGCACGGATCGCGCTTCATTCAGCAGAAGCTGGAGCGAGCCATTAGCGTCGAGAAGCAGCTCGTATTTAACGAAATACTTGGAGCAGCCTACAGTCTCATGACGGACGTGTTTGGCAACTACGTCATCCAGAAGTTCTTCGAGTTTGGCTCGCCGGAGCAAAAGCAAGCACTGGCGCAGCAGGTCAAAGGGCACGTGCTGCCACTAGCACTGCAGATGTATGGTTGCCGGGTTATACAGAAGGCACTGGAAAGCATTCCGGCGGAACAGCAGCAGGAGATTGTGCGTGAACTGGACGGGCACGTGCTTAAGTGCGTAAAGGATCAGAACGGCAACCATGTGGTGCAGAAGTGCATCGAGTGTGTCGATCCGGTCGCGTTGCAATTCATCATCGACGCATTCCGCAATCAGGTGTACTCGCTCAGTACACATCCGTACGGTTGTCGGGTGATCCAGCGGATACTGGAACACTGCACACCCGAACAGACGGCACCGATATTGGCCGAACTGCATGCCAACACCGAGCAGCTGATCCAGGATCAGTACGGAAACTACGTCATCCAGCATGTATTGGGTTAGTAGCAGGAATACAAAATATGAATGTGCCTCCGACGCAACTGTTTCTTATGTTAATTGCATTTTTTGTTGTATCACTTCAGAACATGGAAAGCCCGAGGATAAATCTGCCCTGATTGCCAGCGTCCGTGGTAAAGTGTTGACTCTCTCCCAACACAAATTCGCCTCGAATGTGGTGGAAAAGTGTGTCACACATGCTACCCGCGCGGAACGTGCACTACTGATAGAGGAAGTGTGTTCATTCAATGATGCGTAAGTATGGCCAGTTGTCGTCTGTTGTTATAGTACAAATTCTGCAATGATGTTCAGCTTGAAACATTCCTAGCAACAAATAGTGTAATACCATTAATACGAACATGTGTCTTTCTTTTGTTTTTAGTGGACTTCACGTCATGATGAAGGATCAGTACGCGAATTATGTGGTACAGAAGATGATTGACGTGTCTGAACCGACGCAGCGCAAAGTGCTACTGCACAAGATTCGACCGCACATGAATTCGTTGAAAAAGTATACATACGGCAAACACATCATCGCAAAGTTGGACAAATTTTCGCTCAAGACACCAAATTCCCTTGCCGGGGGTGGTGGTGCCGGTGGAGCTGGAAACTCTGCCGCTAGTACTGCCACCGGTGCAAATGGTACTGCTGGTCCAGCGGTTGGCAGTGCCGGCAATGGTACCAATGGTAGTGTTAATGGAACTAATGGTGAGCTCACTGCCACTAGCACCGCAAACGGAACGGTTGTAAACAATGGAACTAATGCGAACGGTGCTACAGTATCAGCTGGCGCTGCCGGATCCGTAGCGGGCAACTGTAACGCTACGAGCGGCGTGGCAGGAAGCAACAATGGAAGCGTTAGTGGCGGTAGCACCAACGGTACCAACGCTGGCCTACGTCCGATCGGACCTCCAACAAATGGAGTAATGTAAGGTTGATCGTGTCGCAAGCATAGTCGAAAAAGGGGCTTACAGCAAGTAGATAGAGTGTAAATATGTATTGTTCGCTATTTTCGAATATTTAGCGGTTACGTTCGAATAACGTTTAGTGTGTCCCCTTAGTAACAGCATACGCGTTTAGAACCATAAGAATGGGTGTAAATGGTCGAATCTTTATCATTTTACGAATTATCCCAACACTTTTCTGTTTGGACCAAGTAACTAACGTTATATGTTTCTACTACGTTGAATAAGCTTATAATTTAAAAAAAAAAAGCACAAACGGATAAAACAAAGGGGAAAAAAAGGAAACCGAAGTCAATATTCGCTTTCGAACGAATAGTGAAGCTCACCAGCGAAAGTAAAGCTTCTCAGTGCTAGTACTGTCTGAACGTTTTGTTTGTTTTGCGTCACCTTCATACATTTATATAATTTGTGTACATTTTTATTTTGTGTACGGTGTTCGATCTCAATTCTATAAACGAAACGATAGCAGAGAAAGTAAATTTAGCAGATCAACGATGATCGATCAGTGCGAATTTGTGTAATGAAAAAAAGGCGCAACACATTCGCATATATTAAAACAACAACGCATACGCATGGTTTGCTTAATGCCTTGATGTAAGTAGTAAAGTTTTTAGTTGAAATAATCCTTTCCCGCGCAAAGGTTTAGAAGCCAAACATTTTGTATTAGGTGGAAATGAAATTAGAGCGTGCAGGATAAACCTCTCCGGTCGTATATGTTTGTTCGGTTACTTTCGAGAACAAATGGTCGAGTCAATTGAACGAATCTGGTGGAATAATTACACTTAACGTTCATGATCGATCTTCAACTGGATAACACTACTATGTCCTTTAGTTTCATTTGTCTCATTTGTGCTATGTGAATGTTTGCTTTGCAAATTCCATGCTCCAAATCCCAACCGTAACCAGCAAACCATGCAAATAAAATGCAGTGCAAGTGTAATGCAATAGTGTTGTAGTGTGACTCAGAGTACCCGTAAACGTAATATTTATAACAAATCCCGTACAGGCGCATTCTCGCGATAGAACAAGTATAAAAGTACAGCATAATAATATGGTAGTGCGACAAACCACTTGGTAAAAAAAGCTGTGGAACTAATGGAGCTTACTATTTGTTGTGGTAAGTGTTTCGCTGTCGGGTAGAACATTAAGCACATAAAGCGATCGAATAATGTAACGTTTGTGATCGCATTGAACGAACAACAGAGTGAAGGGAATTTGGCTAACAATCAGATTGTTATGGTACTAACAGATTAGAACCGAAGCAGCATTCCACTACAGAGTGAAGAGTGAAAATCTATTCTTCAACTGCTACTTCTAGCAAATATATATGTATGTATGTGCGTATGTATGGTACGAAGGAATATCATAGCAGGGGAAACACACAACTAATCGCTGCAAAAAAAAAAATGTGTCGCACATTTTAATGCTGCAAATTGCACATGTATAATGCTGATACTCAGCCACTAGTAAATAGTGGCGCACTGTTTTTTGATAGAAGAAAATCCTCCCTATATAGATGAATGAACACTGCTTCCCTCTCCGTTACGAGGAGAGGGACCATTAAAAAGATGGAAGGGTTGAAACCTTTAAGCAACGTTTTGTGTGCCCGTTTAATGTTAGCATGTTTTAAGTACATTCAATGCAGCAAAAACAAAAGCAAACAAAAAACGAACAACTGTTGAGAAAGAATAATTAGTAGTAGCAATATACTGCTCTAGCGATACATAGAAATGAGCAGCGCAGAAATATCGATTATTTTTAATTATTAACTAGGAAGAAGCTGGCATAGGGATCATTTTTTCAAGAACGTTAAGGGCAAGAAAAATACAGTCCCACATCCACATCCAGAAAGGCAGACGTGAGTTTTTTTCAAATTGAAACCATTTATCAGCAAGCGAGCCACGTTCGGTGTGGGCTGCTAACAACCAAGTGGCCGACAGTAGTAATAGTAGTAGTAGGTGCACGTTGCAGCATTTTTGGTGGATGGTGGACTGCGTAGTGCGTACAAACAGGTACGCACAGGTATTGGCATCTTAGAATTAATGTAGTACACAGTTTTACGTAAGCAGAAATGTAAGCAAAAAAACCAATTAACTGCCATCCCAGTCCAACGTAGATATTTACGTAGGTGCGTTCTGGTGATGTGTGTCCGCTTGGTAAGCGTTTAGTTTAGTCTAACATTTCAAGCACTATTGTAGCGCGAGTTAGCGATTTTCCCAAGTACCGTTAGCAAACCGCGAATGATGATGAATGAATGACAGTCATTTACTTTATTCTCCTTCATCAGTTTTTTTCCCCACTCAAAACGATAGCATTAGGAAGTCTAAACACGTATCAAATCAAAACCTACTTGAAATGTATCAATTAACGCAACGATATAAGCTCCGCATCTTATTTAATCATTTTAAAAACAATAGATTTTTCTCGATCCATTTACGAAACAAAACAACAAAAAACTACACAACATTATACACCGATGTTGTATCGAACCACACACAGCAGACAACAGAAAATGGAGCCAATGTACCCAATTGCTCGTGGTCTGGTTGTAACCGTACAGTTGGAGGGCATTAATGCACCAAATGCGCGGGGATGTGTGAATGTGGTTTTGGGTATTTACTACCCTTCCGAACATCATAAACGAAATGAATAGATTTGCACGATCATGATCGTGCACATTTGATATGACAACAACAGTGTACTATTTGTAAGCTCATTGCATAGTCCCTAGTTCTTATCATGGTAGTAACATAATTAACTAACGAATAGTAAACTGTAAACGTAACGAAACTCACGCATAATGCAAACCGACTGCTGACAGCAGCGTAGAATTATTCGAGGTCGCGCATACTCCTCCTAGCGATCGTTGTAGCGACGAATGAAGGAAAGCGAACTTGTCCAAGACTGGAGTTTGAGAATTTTAACACAACCTGGAAAGAGAAACTATTTCTTTTTTTTTAAATATGATGCTAAAATACCCACATCGTCTGAGTAAAGTTGTAATGGAAAGGGACCGATTTTTGGCATTATACTTGTGGCGCCGTAAAACGAAACGAATCTGCAGCACACTAACAAATTCACCAGTCCCAGTCGAGTGTTTCCACGCATTCGAAATACCATAATTTATTCGGTACGAATGAAATCAGTTCGAATGTTTTGCGTCACTACCCACAACATATATGCTCATAGCTTTTCTATCGAGTATTATCTCTAGTTAAAAGATTGGCCCGTTTTTTTTTTTTTGGTTTGTTCGACATATTACTTTGATATAATTTATTTACGTTATGCGTTTTGCACTATCAACACGTGCATGTATATTTTAATCAAACTTATAATTTTAATCAATAACTAATGAGAAAAGGGGAGGCGTATAAAATTAGCAAAATATGCATTTTTTTGTTTGGCGACAAAGAACAAAACCCATAACTGTAGAACAATTATTTCATAGAAGAATTACGGTGTTTTACTGTCACCACACTATTTTTTTTTCTTTATAACATGGGTTTATGTGTAAAACCTAATTTCATTTAATTTGCAAACATTGAATGCAAACGAAATTAATGTGCATTCATTAGAATGGTATCACATTACTGGGTTTTTTGATGTTGCTTTATAAATGCAAACTATAAAAAAATACATATACATATTAATATTTGTGCTATGTTAAATCAATTAATGAACACAGTGAAAACACTGTGAAGTGCGTGTGTGAGGGGGGAGCTTATAGCAATTGTCTCACGAATCATATATAAATATTCCTCATAATGGATAGACTTTCTTAGAGAAACGATTTTCTAGAATTTAATATAAAAAAAACTGTTTGAAAACGTAAAAAAACAACCCCTGCCACAGGGCAGTAAAAAAAATAACGAAAACTTTAAATAAGGATTGATTGATGCAAAACCATAAACCCATTTAAAGAAAATCCATGAGCTGTAGAAGAAGGAAGGTGACACGGAAATGCTTCACTATTGAAACTATGAAAACAGAACTAGAACTTGATATATATTAACTTCCAATTTTTTTCCCCGTTATACATTTATATACATATATATATATATACATACATATATAGACAGCTTATAAGTTGTGCATACTGTTTTAGTGAGTCGCATAGGGGGTGATGCCGCCGTATAAGCATAAATCCGGTAATGAAACCGTTTAGTGAAAAATGAAAACAGAAAAAAAACCGGCGAATGCAAAACAAAACCTGTACTGCAAATATGATCCAGTTGTATATCGCTGTACAAAATTTACATAGTTATTTTATACTACTTAACCCCCTACCCAGAACAAACACACACACACACATACAGTGGTTCGTTTATAGCGGCGAATATAGAAAACAGAAATTAACTCTCTCCTTATCTCACCACTACAAAGCAGATGGAAATGCTACAAGAGAGGAAAAAAACGTTAGCATAAAAAAACTCGTATTTGAAATAAATAACAAAACACAAAAAAACAATACATTTATCGAAAAAAGTACACTCAAAGCAAACAATAGAAAGGGGGAAGGAAATCCAATCCCTTCTCCTTGATCTCTCGCGAGGCGACTGTATCGGAACGATGGACAGCGTAAAAGTTTTCAAATTTTAAACAATTACCACAAAGCTAGTTGAAGAAAATAAAAAGCAGGAAGCTAGACAAAAATGTAGCGAAGGTGACCCGTAAAAAAAAGAAGCATTTTGAATAGTGTTTGATTGTACATTAGAATTCTTAGATACAACAACAAGATAAAAAGAACAAAAGCTGTAGAAATCCTTCGTAAATATTATACTATATGGCAAAACATGTGTTCTATGATGAACCAATTTGGTGTGTGTTGTGTGTGTGGAACCTTGTGAAGGCAGATTATTAGAAAGATTATTTTTATGTACGCGAACGCAAGCGCCCACGGGCCGAAGTGTGTGAGTGAGAGTGACTTTGAATGCAAAGTGGTTCTGTGCCGTGTCCGTTGTAAGAACAGCATTAAATGAGACAAGCAGGAACGAATAAGCACACAAACACAGAGTTCCATTGTGAAATTAGCAAATCAAGAAGATTAAAAGACCTCACAGAAATGACAAGAAGGCTTCAGTAAACGAAAAACAAGAAGATGCCTGTTGAGTGGTGTGTATGTGCGTATGTATAAAACTTTGTACAAACCACCCCCCCAAAAAAAAACCACTATTAACAAGACGCAGGGAGAAAAGCACGAAACACGCAACGACAACAGAATAGTGAACAAATAGTGCAAACAACAACACACTGAACTAATACAACAACTGCAGGCATTACTACACACAGGCAAATATAGAGCGATCAAGCGAAAGTTAAATATTAGTGGTCGATGTAAATACAGCAATAGTTTCACAAAACTAACACCGTTCTAATGGTTGGACTGAACTGAACATACGAAGAATGATTGAAGAACTACACAACACAATTGTAACCAAAACAACATCCAAACAATGCCGACACATACACACACACAGAATCCTTGAATGAATATGTGTATAAAAGCCGAACAACACCTCGAAACGTGGTTCCTGATACCGCCACACACTAACCATCCCTTTTGCAAACGATGTGATCGATCATCATTTTACACACATTACAGAAGGAAAAACAAAAACACAGACATACGCTGGAGATAAATCATGTGTAAAATTATGCTGTAAAGTAGACAACATTAAGCCAAGCCACACAGAAGCGAAAATAGAGAAAGTGTATATTAATTACAGCACGCCGTGCCGCGGGAGGAACGAAAACGCACGTTCAACAGTGTGTACTCGGGTTAGATTTGTTTTCTCTATAATGGACAGCAGTGTGGGAGGGGAGAAAAAAATGGGGGAGGGTGTAAGAAACGGGGTAGAATGGGGGTGTTAGGGAGATAAAAGATTCCACTATAAAGCGGATATTCCACTCTGAAAACTTCACCATTTTACCGCCATTTAGTGGAATATCCTGAAGAACGTCAAGCGCGCGTATACTGGGAAGTGATAGGAAATCTTATACTTGTAAAAAAAAGAGAAGAAAAACATGTAATTTTTGTTATAAAATTCAAATTTAGTAGGAAACTCTAATGTGCGATGCATCCATGCGGCATATGATGATCACTCGATCTCAGTCACAGTCGCAAACATGCATTTTGCATTTTCAGTTTTGCTGACAAAATTTTTACGTTGTACAAATTAATCTCACACCACAACAACACGCAACCGGTGGTTTCGGTTTGTTTTATATTTGTAAATTTCATCGAAAATGGAAATGGATGTTGTGTAAAAAAAAATAATGAAACCCCCCTCGCCGGAACAAGTAATATACAAGTAACACGAAGAAACTACTAAGTGTTGGAGTGTTTCACCGAAAGATTTACACCGATATATGTGTGTGTGTGATGAGTTTGATTGTTCATTAGAATATTCGGAACTATTAACTGAGTTTTGTTTTTTTCGTTTTCTGTTTGCACATTTGTATTTTATGTATTCCAGCAAAGGAATCTAGTATTGGGGAAATTTTGTGAAAAATTGTACAAAAAAAAAAACAGAAACCATCTCCACTAATAACACTCAGAAGGGGCGAGACAAACAAATGCACCGAAACCCAGTGGGGGAAGTATCGCAAGTTTTTTTTGGTTTGCCATACAGCTTCTAAGTAGCACGAACGTTGGACAGTTAAAGACTTTATCAGCTTCAAAACCCAACTCGGATGATAGATCCTCGGAAGAAAAAAAAACGTGTGATATGTACAGAGCGTAATGTGTAACATAACATTGAGGAAAACTCTTAAAAACAAACGAGGAAAAAGACATTTTTTTTGTTTTGTTTTTATAAAACAAAAGCTGTTTTAACCAATGCTTTTCAGGGGTTGTTTATGCTTAAAAGATTTTATTAAAATGCTGCTTGATCTTAAATTTCCTCCCCTTGCGATCGGATTATTGATCAGTCATGTTCCAAATGTGTCCAGCGTTCGTGCTGCGGATTGTGGTTCGGCAGAACAATCTGCTTGCTGATGACTTCACCCCGAGGGTGGAAAGTGTCCATCTTTTGTGCTGAAAAGATAGTCGCTCCCAGTCGCTGCCCATCACAGCGGCGACATCATTGTGTATAAATTGTTTTAAACTGTACAAAAAAAAGAAGAAAAACAAAGGAAGAAAGAGAAATCACAACACACAACACATAACGCAAAACAGAAACGCGGATGCATTCCTCTTCGTTTTTGGAGGGAAAGGTAGAGCAAAAAGGTGAATTCCCGATCAAAAAAAAGGAAGAAGAGGATACGAATGGTACACAAAACAATCCCCCTTTTACGAACGCTTTACAAGAAACGAACTTACTTACGAATGGAGCGCGTTTACAAAACTCATCCCCGAATCTGATTATTATCTGTAAATTAACGCAAGAAAGAGAGAAGATTCGTTAACGCTAAGCGAGCAAAACGAAAATTTTGTATGAAATTATCCAACAATTGAACTGTGATTTTTTTCTACTTGCACCCAACAACGGATTCCTCTTCTAGCCCCCCAAAAACCACCCATCTACAATCCCAAACCTCCCTCTTCCCCTCCGATCATACGAATTCGGTTTCGATGCGAAAAAACACACAAAGGACATATGAAAAGAAAGGGAAACTCAGAACAGAACCTCACCAGAAGAGGCACACAAACAAGGTTTGCCGACACTGCCAACAAACCGTTCTGCTGTTCCGGCAATTGGTAATTGTAATTGTGTTTTATTGTAAAATTTGTAACGTTGTAAAATTGTCTGCTTCTTGTTCCTGTAGTTACTGCTGCTACTGTAAAGTGTACATTTTTAACAAAAACAAAACAAAGTTTAAATTATTTTACTTTTTATTCTTTCGGAGGCTGCTGTTGGGCCACTCTTTGCTTTTGGGTGCATGTTTGTCGATCAATTTCGTTTAATTGTGAACAAAATAGATGAATCAATTTCTCCCTTTTCTATAACACGTTTGTACTGTTTGTTTTTGCACATTTCAAAGAGTGTCTTTTTAAAAGGAACAAAAACAAGCTTCAACAATTAAGCTACTTACAGCAAACAAATAGAAACCTTTCTCGAAGCAGCCTCTACAACTGGGTTCCCCGATCAGCAAGTGTACTTCTCCTAGAGCTAAAACGGCACGAACCAACAGAGAAGGGGTGGTTTAGGAAGAAAAGAATGCACACCCCCAACAAAAAAAAACCTTTCCCATTCATTTATACAGGTCTACAAATAGGGCACAATGAAGGTGCAAAATAGATTTTTGTTAACGAAAATTACAACAACAGAAACAAGAACAAAATAATTCAGTTTAAAATACTGAGTAAAGTAAGCAAAAGTTTGCCTTAAAATCGAGAGAAGAAAAAACAAACAAACTCAACACACAAGTAAAAGAACCGAAAGAAGCGAACAGGAAAGCGAAAGTTGTAGGAAAAACAAATTTAGCTTGAGCAAACATATAAAACCAACAACACACAACCACACAATGTCTCCCCAAAAGAAACCATCAAATCCCATCTGATGGCGTGTTAACAAAAAAAGCAAAATGGAAAACCTAAGATCCGCGTAAAAGAGTGTGCAAAAAGACAGGAAAATATGAACAAGGAGGAAAACAATCGCAAACAGGAAACTCATTTATCATTGCAATACAGTGAGATTGTCACCACGAAAACAATGGAAAATTCACAAAAAAAAGAAAACACATGCAAATACTACCACGCGGCAAAAGTTGTACCGTTTTGTGAGGTTTGCTTTAAGAAGTTTTTCTCCATTATAACGTACGTGAACAACCGAGAAACCGTCTCTGCAAAATGGTGATGAAAATTCAAAGCATACATGCAAACATTTTAATATGTTTGTATTTTTTTTTTGTTTTCGATTTATTTGTAAGTTCCATTTTGAGTAAACTAGGGTTTTGTAACTTATCCTCATCCATACATATAAATATATTTTTGTCTCTTTTGTCAATTGTAACTCATACGAATTTAGTTATTTAAGTTTGAGCATTAGCATTTTTGTATGAAATCGAATTATTCGATGTAGAAAACACTAAAAGAGGTGAACTATCCAATTTTCGTTGGATTTATGCTCTGCTAGTGTGTGCGTGTGTGCGTGAAATAGTTTGTGTGTTTTTTTTTAATTTGTGTTTAGTGTTGCGATGAAAACGTACAGCAGAGTTTGCAAAGAATACAACCAAGAAACTAGAAAAAAAGCGAAAACTAAAATCACAGAGGCAACTAACCTTTTCTGATGATTGGCGGGTGAGCCTCTACAGAATACAAAACAAAATAACATAAGCATAAAAAGTTGCAAAACATTTGATAACCGATTCGAAGAACGAACACATACACACACAGAGAAAGAGAGTAGGATCAAATAGCAGCAGTTGGCAAAAAGCGGCTAAGAGCAACAACAAACAAAATGAAGCAAAAGGAGCACACACTCACACACGGCTATAAATAAAAAAACAACAACATATAAATATGAAAGTAATATTAATTTGAACATAACTATAAATATTATGATACTATCAAACAAATAAATTTTCTGTAACATTGAAGAAATAATAATTTCTATTTGGTATCCTTTTCTTTATCATCTGCTTGATAAATAGTTCAACAGTTTATTCTTTTTTTAATTTGAACCATTATTTGAGTGAAAAGAAACTTATTGCAACAAATTCGCATTATAATATATCACATTTAAAATTTTTGGTACATTGCTCAAAAATGAGGAAAATTTTACATTTTCTCATACAGGGTAAGGAACTTGGTTCCTCGAATAACTTCTGGCACAGACATCTAAGGGCATGGCCGCCAAAGAAGAAAATGTAGCCATTGGTGTCATCAATCGACCACAGGTTAAAGATTGGCGATCCGTTGGACATCCACCGAGTTATAGGCAAAACTTGGTGCAAAAAAGAGCCTTAGTAAATTTTTATTTTTTTGATTTTTTTGATTTTTTGATTATTTTTCACTCTTTTTTTTTATTTAAAGCATTACTTGAGTGAAAAGAAACACATTGCAACCGATTGGCATTAAAATAAATCAATTTAATTTTTTTTGCAAAATTTCTCGAAAAAAACGTAAGGGGTAAGCCTTATGAAATTTTCGAGTTGAAAATTTTTTTAAAAATTTTTTCCGATTTTTTCTACTTTTTTCAATTTAAAGCATTATTTGAGTGAAAAGAAACTTATTGCAACAAATTCGAATTTTAATATATCACATTTGAAAATTTTGCTACATTGCTCAAAAGTGAGGAAAATTTTACATTTTCTCAAACAGGGTAAGGAACTTGGTTCCTCGAATAACTTCTGGCACGGATATCTAAGGGCATGGCCGTCCAAGAAGAAAATGTAGCCATCAATGCCATCTATCGACCACAGGTTAAAGATTGGCGATCCGTTGGATACCGACCGAGTTATAGGCAAAACTTGGTGCAAAAATGAGCCTTAGTAAATTTTTACTTTTTTGATTTTTTTGATTTTTTTGATTTTTTGATTATTTTTCACTCTTTTTTTTTATTTAAAGCATTACTTGAGTGAAAAGAAACACATTGCAACCGATTGGCATTAAAATAAATCAATTTAATTTTTTTTGCAAAATTTCTCGAAAAAAACGTAAGGGGTAAGCCTTATGAAATTTTCGAGTTGAAAATTTTTTTAAAAATTTTTTCCGATTTTTTCTACTTTTTTCAATTTAAAGCATTATTTGAGTGAAAAGAAACTTATTGCAACAAATTCGAATTTTAATATATCACATTTGAAAATTTTGCTACATTGCTCAAAAGTGAGGAAAATTTTACATTTTCTCAAACAGGGTAAGGAACTTGGTTCCTCGAATAACTTCTGGCACGGATATCTAAGGGCATGGCCGTCCAAGAAGAAAATGTAGCCATCAATGCCATCTATCGACCACAGGTTAAAGATTGGCGATCCGTTGGATACCGACCGAGTTATAGGCAAAACTTGGTGCAAAAATGAGCCTTAGTAAATTTTTACTTTTTTGATTTTTTTGATTTTTTTGATTTTTTGATTATTTTTCACTCTTTTTTTTTATTTAAAGCATTACTTGAGTGAAAAGAAACACATTGCAACCGATTGGCATTAAAATAAATCAATTTAATTTTTTTTGCAAAATTTCTCAAAAAAAAACGTAAGGGGTAAGCCTTATGAAATTTTCGAGTTGAAAAATTTTTTTAAATTTTTTTCCGATTTTTTATACTTTTTTTAATTTAAAGCATTATTTGAGTGAAAAGAAACTTATTGCAACAAATTCGAATTTTAATATATCACATTTGAAAATTTTGCTACATTGCTCAAAAATGAGGAAAATTTTACTTTTTCTCAAACAGGGTAAGGAACTTGGTTCCTCGAATAACTTCTGGCACAGACATCTAAGGGCATGGCCGTCCAAGAAGAAAATGTAGCCATTGGTGCCAACTATCAACCAAAGGTTAAAGATTGGCGATCCGTTGGATACCGACCGAGTTATAGGCAAAACTTGGTGCAAAAATGAGGAAAATTTTACATTTTCTCAAACAGGGTAAGGAGCTTGGTTCCTCGAATAACTTCTGACACAGACATCTAAGGGCATGGCCGCCAAAGAAGAAAATGTAGCCATTGGTGCCATCTATCGACCACAGGTTAAAGATTGGCGATCCGTTGGATACCGACCGAGTTATAGGCAAAACTTGGTGCAAAAATGAGCCTTAGTAAATTTTTATTTTTTTGATTTTTTTGATTTTTTGATTATTTTTCACTCTTTTTTTTATTTAAAGCATTACTTGAGTGAAAAGAAACACATTGCAACCGATTGGCATTAAAATAAAACAATTTAATTTTTTTTGCAAAATTTCTCAAAAAAACGTAAGGGGTAAGCCTTATGGAATTTTCGAGTTGAAAAATTTTTTTAAATTTTTTTCCGATTTTTTATACTTTTTTTAATTTAAAGCATTATTTGAGTGAAAAGAAACTTATTGCAACAAATTCGCATTTTAATATATCACATTTAAAATTTTTGCTACATTACTCAAAAATGAGGAAAATTTTACGTTTTCTCAAACAGGGTAAGGAACTTGGTTCCTCGAATAACTTCTGGCACGGATATCTAAGAGCATGGCCGTCCAAGAAGAAAATGTAGCCATCAATGCCATCTATCGACCACAGGTTAAAGATTGGCGATCCGTTGGATACCGACCGAGTTATAGGCAAAACTTGGTGCAAAAATGAGCCTTAGTAAATTTTTATTTTTTTGATTTTTTTGATTTTTTGATTATTTTTCACTCTTTTTTTTTATTTAAAGCATTACTTGAGTGAAAAGAAACACATTGCAACCGATTGGCATTAAAATAAATCAATTTAATTTTTTTTGCAAAATTTCTCAAAAAAACGTAAGGGGTAGTAAGCCTCATGAAATTTTCGAGTTGAAAATTTTTTTTAAAATTTTTTCCGATTTTTTCTACTTTTTTTAATTTAAAGCATTATTTGAGTGAAAAGAAACTTATTGCAACAAATTCGCATTTTAATATATCACATTTAAAATTTTTGCTGAATAACAGAAAAATGAGGAATTATTTACATTTTCTCAAACAGGGTAAGGAACTTGGTTCCTCGAATAACTTCTGGCACAGACATCTAAGGGCATGGCCGTCCAAGAAGAAAATGTAGCCATTGGTGCCAACTATCAACCAAAGGTTAAAGATTGGCGATCCGTTGGATACCGACCGAGTTATAGGCAAAACTTGGTGCAAAAATGAGGAAAATTTTACATTTTCTCAAACAGGGTAAGGAACTTGGTTCCTCGAATAACTTCTGGCACGGATATCTAAGGGCATGGCCGTCCAAGAAGAAAATGTAGCCATCAATGCCATCTATCGACCACAGGTTAAAGATTGGCGATCCGTTGGATACCGACCGAGTTATAGGCAAAACTTGGTGCAAAAATGAGCCTTAGTAAATTTTTATTTTTTTGATTTTTTTGATTTTTTGATTATTTTTCACTCTTTTTTTTATTTAAAGCATTACTTGAGTGAAAAGAAACACATTGCAACCGATTGGCATTAAAATAAATCAATTTAATTTTTTTTGCAAAATTTCTCAAAAAAAACGTAAGGGGTAAGCCTTATGAAATTTTCGAGTTGAAAAATTTTTTTAATTTTTTTTCCGATTTTTTATACTTTTTTTAATTTAAAGCATTATTTGAGTGAAAAGAAACTTATTGCAACAAATTCGCATTTTAATATATCACATTTAAAATTTTTGCTACATTGCTCAAAAATGAGGAAAATTTTACATTTTCTCAAACAGGGTAAGGAACTTGGTTCCTCGAATAACTTCTGACAGAGACATCTAAGGGCATTGCTGTCCAAGAAGAAAATGTAGCCATTAATGCCATCTATCGACCACAGGTTAAAGATTGGCGATCCGTTGGATACCGACCGAGTTATAGGCAAAACTTGGTGCAAAAATGAGCCTTAGTAAATTTTTATTTTTTTGATTTTTTGATTATTTTTCACTCTTTTTTTTATTTAAAGCATTACTTGAGTGAAAAGAAACACATTGCAACCGATCGGCATTAAAATAAAACAATTTAATTTTTTTTGCAAAATTTCTCAAAAAAAACGTAAGGAGTCAGCCTTATGAAATTTTCGAGTTGAAAATTTTTTTTAAATTTTTTTCCGATTTTTTATTCTTTTTCTAATTTAAAGCATTATTTGAGTGAAAAGAAACTTATTGCAACAAATTCGCATTTTAATATATCACATTTAAAATTTTTGCTGAATAACAGAAAAATGAGGAATTATTTACATTTTCTCAAACAGGGTAAGGAACTTGGTTCCTCGAATAACTTCTGGCACGGATATCTAAGCGCATGGCCGTCCAAGAAGAAAATGTAGCCATCAATGCCATGTATCGACCACAGGTTAAAGATTGGCGATCCGTTGGATACCGACCGAGTTATAGGCAAAACTTGGTGCAAAATTGAGCCTTAGTAAATTTTTATTTTTTTGATTTTTTTGATTTTTTGATTATTTTTCACTCTTTTTTTTATTTAAAGCATTACTTGAGTGAAAAGAAACACATTGCAACCGATTGGCATTAAAAAAAATCAATTTAATTTTTTTTCCAAAATTTCTCAAAAAAACGTAAGGGGTAAGCCTTATGAAATTTTCGAGTTGAAAAATTTTTTTAAATTTTTTCCGATTTTGTATACCTTTTTTTAATTTAAAGCATTATTTGAGTGAAAAGAAACTTATTGCAACAAATTCGCATTTTAATATATCACATTTAAAAATTTTGCTGCATTGCTCAAAAATGAGGAAAATTTTACATTTTCTCAAGCAGGGTAAGGAACTTGGTTCCTCGAATAACTTCTGACACAGACATCTAAGGGCATGGCCGTTCAAGAAGAAAATGTAGCCATTAATGCCATCTATCGACCACAGGTTAAAGATTGGCGATCCGTTGGATACCGACCGAGTTATAGGCAAAACTTGGTGCAAAAATGAGCCTTAGTAAATTTTTATTTTTTTGATTTTTTTGATTTTTTGATTATTTTTCACTCTTTTTTTGTTTAAAGCATTACTTGAGTGAAAAGAAACACATTGCAACCGATTGGCATTAAAAAAAATCAATTTAATTTTTTTTGCAAATTTTCTCAAAAAAAAACGTAAGGGGTAAGCCTTATGAAATTTTCGAGTTGAAAAATTTTTTTAAATTTTTTTCCGATTTTTTATACTTTTTTTTAATTTAAAGCATTATTTGAGTGAAAAGAAACTTATTGCAACAAATTCGCATTTTAATATATCACATTTGAAAATTTTGCTACATTGCTCAAAAATGAGGAAAATTTTACATTTTCTCAAACAGGGTAAGGAAATTGGTTCCTCGAATAACTTCTGGCACGGATATCTAAGGGCATGGCCGTCGAAGAAGAAAATGTAGCCATCAATGCCATCTATCGACCACAGGTTAAAGATTGGCGATCCGTTGGATACCGACCGAGTTATAGGCAAAACTTGGTGCAAAAATGAGCCTTAGTAAATTTTTACTTTTTTGATTTTTTTGATTTTTTTGATTTTTTGATTATTTTTCACTCTTTTTTTTTATTTAAAGCATTACTTGAGTGAAAAGAAACACATTGCAACCGATTGGCATTAAAATAAATCAATTTAATTTTTTTTGCAAAATTTCTCAAAAAAAACGTAAGGAGTAAGCCTTATGAAATTTTCGAGTTGAAAAATTTTTTTAAATTTTTTTCCGATTTTTTATACTTTTTTTAATTTAAAGCATTATTTGAGTGAAAAGAAACTTATTGCAACAAATTCGAATTTTAATATATCACATTTGAAAATTTTGCTACATTGCTCAAAAATGAGGAAAATTTTACATTTTCTCAAACAGGGTAAGGAAATTGGTTCCTCGAATAACTTCTGGCACGGATATCTAAGGGCATGGCCGTCGAAGAAGAAAATGTAGCCATCAATGCCATCTATCGACCACAGGTTAAAGATTGGCGATCCGTTGGATACCGACCGAGTTATAGGCAAAACTTGGTGCAAAAATGAGCCTTAGTAAATTTTTATTTTTTTGATTTTTTTGATTTTTTTGATTTTTTGATTATTTTTCACTCTTTTTTTTAATTTAAAGCATTACTTGAGTGAAAAGAAACACATTGCAACCGATTGGCATTAAAATAAATCAATTTAATTTTTTTTGCAAAATTTCTCAAAAAAAAACGTAAGGGGTAAGCCTTATGAAATTTTCGAGTTGAAAAATTTTTTTAAATTTTTTTCCGATTTTTTATACTTTTTTTAATTTAAAGCATTATTTGAGTGAAAAGAAACTTATTGCAACAAATTCGAATTTTAATATATCACATTTGAAAATTTTGCTACATTGCTCAAAAATGAGGAAAATTTTACATTTTCTCAAACAGGGTAAGGAAATTGGTTCCTCGAATAACTTCTGGTACAGATATCGGAGGGCATGGCCGTCCAAGAAGAAAATGTAGCCATCAATGCCATCTATCGACCACAGGTTAAAGATGGGCGATCCGTTGGATACCGACCGAGTTATAGGCAAAACTTGGTGCAAAAATGAGGAAAATTTTACATTTTCTCAAACAGGGTAAGGAACTTGGTTCCTCGAATAACTTCTGGCACGGATATCTAAGGGCATGGCCGTCGAAGAAGAAAATGTAGCCATTAATGCCATCTATCGACCACAGGTTAAAGATTGGCGATCCGTTGGATACCGACCGAGTTATAGGCAAAACTTGGTGCAAAAATGAGCCTTAGTAAATTTTTACTTTTTTGATTTTTTTTATTTTTTTGATTTTTTGATTATTTTTCACTCTTTTTTTATTTAAAGCATTACTTGAGTGAAAAGAAACACATTGCAACCGATTGGCATTAAAATAAATCAATTTAATTTTTTTTGCAAAATTTCTCAAAAAAAAACGTAAGGGGTAAGCCTTATGAAATTTTCGAGTTGAAAAATTTTTTTAAATTTTTTTCCGATTTTTTATACTTTTTTTAATTTAAAGCATTATTTGAGTGAAAAGAAACTTATTGCAACAAATTCGAATTTTAATATATCACATTTGAAAATTTTGCTACATTGCTCAAAAATGAGGAAAATTTTACTTTTTCTCAAACAGGGTAAGGAACTTGGTTCCTCGAATAACTTCTGGCACAGACATCTAAGGGCATGGCCGTCCAAGAAGAAAATGTAGCCATTGGTGCCAACTATCAACCAAAGGTTAAAGATTGGCGATCCGTTGGATACCGACCGAGTTATAGGCAAAACTTGGTGCAAAAATGAGGAAAATTTTACATTTTCTCAAACAGGGTAAGGAACTTGGTTCCTCGAATAACTTCTGACACAGACATCTAAGGGCATGGCCGCCAAAGAAGAAAATGTAGCCATTAATGCCATCTATCGACCACAGGTTAAAGATTGGCGATCCGTTGGATACCGACCGAGTTATAGGCAAAACTTGGTGCAAAAATGAGCCTTAGTAAATTTTTATTTTTTTGATTTTTTTGATTTTTTGATTATTTTTCACTCTTTTTTTTTATTTAAAGCATTACTTGAGTGAAAAGAAACACATTGCAACCGATTGGCATTAAAATAAAACAATTTAATTTTTTTTGCAAAATTTCTCAAAAAAACGTAAGGGGTAAGCCTTATGAAATTTTCGAGTTGAAAAATTTTTTTAAATTTTTTTCCGATTTTTTATACTTTTTTTAATTTAAAGCATTATTTGAGTGAAAAGAAACTTATTGCAACAAATTCGCATTTTAATATATCACATTTAAAATTTTTGCTACATTACTCAAAAATGAGGAAAATTTTACGTTTTCTCAAACAGGGTAAGGAACTTGGTTCCTCGAATAACTTCTGGCACGGATATCTAAGAGCATGGCCGTCCAAGAAGAAAATGTAGCCATCAATGCCATCTATCGACCACAGGTTAAAGATTGGCGATCCGTTGGATACCGACCGAGTTATAGGCAAAACTTGGTGCAAAAATGAGCCTTAGTAAATTTTTATTTTTTTGATTTTTTTGATTTTTTGATTATTTTTCACTCTTTTTTTTTATTTAAA
The DNA here is from genome assembly GCF_943734845.2 of Anopheles funestus. NCBI lineage: Eukaryota > Metazoa > Arthropoda > Insecta > Diptera > Culicidae > Anopheles > Anopheles funestus. Next base: position 25,411,403 of record NC_064598.1, read on the forward strand.
GCATTACTTGAGTGAAAAGAAACACATTGCAACCGATTGGCATTAAAATAAAACAATTTAATTTTTTTTGCAAAATTTCTCAAAAAAACGTAAGGGGTAAGCCTTATGAAATTTTCGAGTTGAAAAATTTTTTTAAATTTTTTTCCGATTTTTTATACTTTTTTTAATTTAAAGCATTATTTGAGTGAAAAGAAACTTATTGCAACAAATTCGCATTTTAATATATCACATTTAAAATTTTTGCTACATTACTCAAAAATGAGGAAAATTTTACGTTTTCTCAAACAGGGTAAGGAACTTGGTTCCTCGAATAACTTCTGGCACGGATATCTAAGAGCATGGCCGTCCAAGAAGAAAATGTAGCCATCAATGCCATCTATCGACCACAGGTTAAAGATTGGCGATCCGTTGGATACCGACCGAGTTATAGGCAAAACTTGGTGCAAAAATGAGCCTTAGTAAATTTTTATTTTTTTGATTTTTTTGATTTTTTTGATTTTTTGATTATTTTTCACTCTTTTTTTTTAATTTAAAGCATTACTTGAGTGAAAAGAAACACATTGCAACCGATTGGCATTAAAATAAATCAATTTAATTTTTTTTGCAAAATTTCTCAAAAAAAAACGTAAGGGGTAAGCCTTATGAAATTTTCGAGTTGAAAAATTTTTTTAAATTTTTTTCCGATTTTTTATACTTTTTTTAATTTAAAGCATTATTTGAGTGAAAAGAAACTTATTGCAACAAATTCGAATTTTAATATATCACATTTGAAAATTTTGCTACATTGCTCAAAAATGAGGAAAATTTTACATTTTCTCAAACAGGGTAAGGAAATTGGTTCCTCGAATAACTTCTGGTACAGATATCGGAGGGCATGGCCGTCCAAGAAGAAAATGTAGCCATCAATGCCATCTATCGACCACAGGTTAAAGATGGGCGATCCGTTGGATACCGACCGAGTTATAGGCAAAACTTGGTGCAAAAATGAGGAAAATTTTACATTTTCTCAAACAGGGTAAGGAACTTGGTTCCTCGAATAACTTCTGGCACGGATATCTAAGGGCATGGCCGTCGAAGAAGAAAATGTAGCCATTAATGCCATCTATCGACCACAGGTTAAAGATTGGCGATCCGTTGGATACCGACCGAGTTATAGGCAAAACTTGGTGCAAAAATGAGCCTTAGTAAATTTTTACTTTTTTGATTTTTTTTATTTTTTTGATTTTTTGATTATTTTTCACTCTTTTTTTATTTAAAGCATTACTTGAGTGAAAAGAAACACATTGCAACCGATTGGCATTAAAATAAATCAATTTAATTTTTTTTGCAAAATTTCTCAAAAAAAAACGTAAGGGGTAAGCCTTATGAAATTTTCGAGTTGAAAAATTTTTTTAAATTTTTTTCCGATTTTTTATACTTTTTTTAATTTAAAGCATTATTTGAGTGAAAAGAAACTTATTGCAACAAATTCGAATTTTAATATATCACATTTAAAATTTTTGCTGAATAACAGAAAAATGAGGAATTATTTACATTTTCTCAAACAGGGTAAGGAACTTGGTTCCTCGAATAACTTCTGGCACAGACATCTAAGGGCATGGCCGTCCAAGAAGAAAATGTAGCCATTGGTGCCAACTATCAACCAAAGGTTAAAGATTGGCGATCCGTTGGATACCGACCGAGTTATAGGCAAAACTTGGTGCAAAAATGAGGAAAATTTTACATTTTCTCAAACAGGGTAAGGAACTTGGTTCCTCGAATAACTTCTGGCACGGATATCTAAGGGCATGGCCGTCCAAGAAGAAAATGTAGCCATCAATGCCATCTATCGACCACAGGTTAAAGATTGGCGATCCGTTGGATACCGACCGAGTTATAGGCAAAACTTGGTGCAAAAATGAGCCTTAGTAAATTTTTACTTTTTTGATTTTTTTTATTTTTTTGATTTTTTGATTATTTTTCACTCTTTTTTTTATTTAAAGCATTACTTGAGTGAAAAGAAACACATTGCAACCGATTGGCATTAAAATAAATCAATTTAATTTTTTTTGCAAAATTTCTCAAAAAAAACGTAAGGGGTAAGCCTTATGAAATTTTCGAGTTGAAAAATTTTTTTAAATTTTTTTCCGATTTTTTATACTTTTTTTAATTTAAAGCATTATTTGAGTGAAAAGAAACTTATTGCAACAAATTCGAATTTTAATATATCACATTTGAAAATTTTGCTACATTGCTCAAAAATGAGGAAAATTTTACATTTTCTCAAACAGGGTAAGGAACTTGGTTCCTCGAATAACTTCTGGCACGGATATCTAAGGGCATGGCCGTCGAAGAAGAAAATGTAGCCATCAATGCCATCTATCGACCACAGGTTAAAGATTGGCGATCCGTTGGATACCGACCGAGTTATAGGCAAAACTTGGTGCAAAAATGAGCCTTAGTAAATTTTTATTTTTTTGATTTTTTTGATTTTTTTGATTATTTTTCACTCTTTTTTTATTTAAAGCATTACTTGAGTGAAAAGAAACACATTGCAACCGATTGGCATTAAAATAAATCAATTTAATTTTTTTTGCAAAATTTCTCAAAAAAAAACGTAAGGGGTAAGCCTTATGAAATTTTCGAGTTGAAAATTTTTTTTAAATTTTTTTCCGATTTTTTATACTTTTTTTAATTTAAAGCATTATTTGAGTGAAAAGAAACTTATTGCAACAAATTCGAATTTTAATATATCACATTTGAAAATTTTGCTACATTGCTCAAAAATGAGGAAAATTTTACTTTTTCTCAAACAGGGTAAGGAACTTGGTTCCTCGAATAACTTCTGGCACAGACATCTAAGGGCATGGCCGTCCAAGAAGAAAATGTAGCCATTGGTGCCAACTATCAACCAAAGGTTAAAGATTGGCGATCCGTTGGATACCGACCGAGTTATAGGCAAAACTTGGTGCAAAAATGAGGAAAATTTTACATTTTCTCAAACAGGGTAAGGAACTTGGTTCCTCGAATAACTTCTGACACAGACATCTAAGGGCATGGCCGCCAAAGAAGAAAATGTAGCCATTAATGCCATCTATCGACCACAGGTTAAAGATTGGCGATCCGTTGGATACCGACCGAGTTATAGGCAAAACTTGGTGCAAAAATGAGCCTTAGTAAATTTTTATTTTTTTGATTTTTTTGATTTTTTGATTATTTTTCACTCTTTTTTTTTATTTAAAGCATTACTTGAGTGAAAAGAAACACATTGCAACCGATTGGCATTAAAATAAAACAATTTAATTTTTTTTGCAAAATTTCTCAAAAAAACGTAAGGGGTAAGCCTTATGAAATTTTCGAGTTGAAAAATTTTTTTAAATTTTTTTCCGATTTTTTATACTTTTTTTAATTTAAAGCATTATTTGAGTGAAAAGAAACTTATTGCAACAAATTCGCATTTTAATATATCACATTTAAAATTTTTGCTACATTACTCAAAAATGAGGAAAATTTTACGTTTTCTCAAACAGGGTAAGGAACTTGGTTCCTCGAATAACTTCTGGCACGGATATCTAAGAGCATGGCCGTCCAAGAAGAAAATGTAGCCATCAATGCCATCTATCGACCACAGGTTAAAGATTGGCGATCCGTTGGATACCGACCGAGTTATAGGCAAAACTTGGTGCAAAAATGAGCCTTAGTAAATTTTTATTTTTTTGATTTTTTTGATTTTTTTGATTTTTTTGATTTTTTGATTATTTTTCACTCTTTTTTTTATTTAAAGCATTACTTGAGTGAAAAGAAACACATTGCAACCGATTGGCATTAAAATAAATCAATTTAATTTTTTTTGCAAAATTTCTCAAAAAAACGTAAGGGTAAGCCTTATGAAATTTTCGAGTTGAAAATTTTTTTTAAAATTTTTTCCGATTTTTTATACTTTTTTTAATTTAAAGCATTATTTGAGTGAAAAGAAACTTATTGCAACAAATTCGCATTTTAATATATCACATTTAAAATTTTTGCTGAATAACAGAAAAATGAGGAATTATTTACATTTTCTCAAACAGGGTAAGGAACTTGGTTCCTCGAATAACTTCTGGCACAGACATCTAAGGGCATGGCCGTCCAAGAAGAAAATGTAGCCATTGGTGCCAACTATCAACCAAAGGTTAAAGATTGGCGATCCGTTGGATACCGACCGAGTTATAGGCAAAACTTGGTGCAAAAATGAGGAAAATTTTACATTTTCTCAAACAGGGTAAGGAACTTGGTTCCTCGAATAACTTCTGGCACGGATATCTAAGGGCATGGCCGTCGAAGAAGAAAATGTAGCCATCAATGCCATCTATCGACCACAGGTTAAAGATTGGCGATCCGTTGGATACCGACCGAGTTATAGGCAAAACTTGGTGCAAAAATGAGCCTTAGTAAATTTTTATTTTTTTGATTTTTTTGATTTTTTGATTATTTTTCACTCTTTTTTTTTTATTTAAAGCATTACTTGAGTGAAAAGAAACACATTGCAACCGATTGGCATTAAAATAAATCAATTTAATTTTTTTTGCAAAATTTCTCAAAAAAAACGTAAGGGGTAAGCCTTATGAAATTTTCGAGTTGAAAAATTTTTTTAATTTTTTTTCCGATTTTTTATACTTTTTTTAATTTAAAGCATTATTTGAGTGAAAAGAAACTTATTGCAACAAATTCGCATTTTAATATATCACATTTAAAATTTTTGCTACATTGCTCAAAAATGAGGAAAATTTTACATTTTCTCAAACAGGGTAAGGAACTTGGTTCCTCGAATAACTTCTGACAGAGACATCTAAGGGCATTGCTGTCCAAGAAGAAAATGTAGCCATTAATGCCATCTATCGACCACAGGTTAAAGATTGGCGATCCGTTGGATACCGACCGAGTTATAGGCAAAACTTGGTGCAAAAATGAGCCTTAGTAAATTTTTATTTTTTTGATTTTTTTGATTTTTTGATTATTTTTCACTCTTTTTTTGTTTAAAGCATTACTTGAGTGAAAAGAAACACATTGCAACCGATTGGCATTAAAATAAATCAATTTATTTTTTTTTGCAAAATTTCTCAAAAAAACGTAAGGGGTAAGCCTTATGAAATTTTCGAGTTGAAAAATTTTTTTAAATTTTTTCCGATTTTGTATACCTTTTTTTAATTTAAAGCATTATTTGAGTGAAAAGAAACTTATTGCAGCAAATTCGCATTTTAATATATCACATTTAAAATTTTTGCTGAATAACAGAAAAATGAGGAATTATTTACATTTTCTCAAACAGGGTAAGGAACTTGGTTCCTCGAATAACTTCTGGCACGGATATCTAAGCGCATGGCCGTCCAAGAAGAAAATGTAGCCATCAATGCCATGTATCGACCACAGGTTAAAGATTGGCGATCCGTTGGATACCGACCGAGTTATAGGCAAAACTTGGTGCAAAATTGAGCCTTAGTAAATTTTTATTTTTTTGATTTTTTTGATTTTTTGATTATTTTTCACTCTTTTTTTTATTTAAAGCATTACTTGAGTGAAAAGAAACACATTGCAACCGATTGGCATTAAAAAAAATCAATTTAATTTTTTTTCCAAAATTTCTCAAAAAAACGTAAGGGGTAAGCCTTATGAAATTTTCGAGTTGAAAAATTTTTTTAAATTTTTTTCCGATTTTTTATACTTTTTTTAATTTAAAGCATTATTTGAGTGAAAAGAAACTTATTGCAACAAATTCGCATTTTAATATATCACATTTGAAAATTTTGCTACATTGCTCAAAAATGAGGAAAATTTTACATTTTCTCAAACAGGGTAAGGAACTTGGTTCCTCGAATAACTTCTGGCACGGATATCTAAGGGCATGGCCGTCGAAGAAGAAAATGTAGCCATCAATGCCATCTATCGACCACAGGTTAAAGATTGGCGATCCGTTGGATACCGACCGAGTTATAGGCAAAACTTGGTGCAAAAATGAGCCTTAGTAAATTTTTACTTTTTTGATTTTTTTTATTTTTTTGATTTTTTGATTATTTTTCACTCTTTTTTTTTATTTAAAGCATTACTTGAGTGAAAAGAAACACATTGCAACCGATTGGCATTAAAAAAAATCAATTTAATTTTTTTTGCAAAATTTCTCGAAAAAAACGTAAGGGGTGAGCCTTATGAAATTTTCGAGTTGAAAAATTTTTTTAAATTTTTTCCGATTTTTTATACTTTTTTAATTTAAAGCATTATTTGAGTGAAAAGAAACTTATTGCAACAAATTCGCATTATAATATATCACATTTGAAAATTTTGCTACATTGCTCAAAAATGAGGAAAATTTTACATTTTCTCAAACAGGGTAAGGAACTTGGTTCCTCGAATAACTTCTGGCACGGATATCTAAGGGCATGGCCGTTCAAGAAGAAAATGTAGCCATTAATGCCATCTATCGACCACAGGTTAAAGATTGGCGATCCGTTGGATACCGACCGAGTTATAGGCAAAACTTGGTGCAAAAATGAGCCTTAGTAAATTTTTATTTTTTTGATTTTTTTGATTTTTTGATTATTTTTCACTCTTTTTTTATTTAAAGCATTACTTGAGTGAAAAGAAACACATTGCAACCGATTGGCATTAAAAAAAATCAATTTAATTTTTTTTGCAAAATTTCTCAAAAAAAAACGTAAGGGGTAAGCCTTATGAAATTTTCGAGTTGAAAAATTTTTTTAAATTTTTTTCCGATTTTTTATACTTTTTTTAATTTAAAGCATTATTTGAGTGAAAAGAAACTTATTGCAACAAATTCGCATTTTAATATATCACATTTGAAAATTTTGCTACATTGCTCAAAAATGAGGAAAATTTTACATTTTCTCAAACAGGGTAAGGAACTTGGTTCCTCGAATAACTTCTGGCACGGATATCTAAGGGCATGGCCGTCGAAGAAGAAAATGTAGCCATCAATGCCATCTATCGACCACAGGTTAAAGATTGGCGATCCGTTGGATACCGACCGAGTTATAGGCAAAACTTGGTGCAAAAATGAGCCTTAGTAAATTTTTACTTTTTTGATTTTTTTGATTTTTTTGATTTTTTGATTATTTTTCACTCTTTTTTTTTATTTAAAGCATTACTTGAGTGAAAAGAAACACATTGCAACCGATTGGCATTAAAATAAATCAATTTAATTTTTTTTGCAAAATTTCTCAAAAAAAACGTAAGGGGTAAGCCTTATGAAATTTTCGAGTTGAAAAATTTTTTTAAATTTTTTTCCGATTTTTTATACTTTTTTTAATTTAAAGCATTATTTGAGTGAAAAGAAACTTATTGCAACAAATTCGCATTATAATATATCACATTTAAAAATTTTGCTGAATTGCAGAAAAATGAGGAAAATTTTACATTTTCTCAAACAGGGTAAGGAACTTGGTTCCTCGAATAACTTCTGGCACGGATATCTAAGGGCATGGCCGTCCAAGAAGAAAATGTAGCCATCAATGCCATCTATCGACCACAGGTTAAAGATTGGCGATCCGTTGGATACCGACCGAGTTATAGGCAAAACTTGGTGCAAAAATGAGCCTTAGTAAATTTTTATTTTTTTGATTTTTTTGATTTTTTGATTATTTTTCACTCTTTTTTTTATTTAAAGCATTACTTGAGTGAAAAGAAACACATTGCAACCGATTGGCATTAAAATAAATCAATTTCATTTTTTTGCAAAATTTCTCAAAAAAAACGTAAGGGGTAAGCCTTATGAAATTTTCGAGTTGAAAATTTTTTTAAATTTTTTTTTGATTTTTTATACTTTTTTTAATTTAAAGCATTATTTGAGTGAAAAGAAACTTATTGCAACAAATTCGCATTATAATATATCACATTAAAAATTTTTGCTACATTGCTCAAAAATGAGGAAAATTTTACATTTTCTCAAACAGGGTAAGGAACTTGGTTCCTCGAATAACTTCTGTCACGGATATCTAAGGGCATGGCCGTCCAAGAAGAAAATGTAGCCATCAATGCCATGTATCGACCACAGGTTAAAGATTGGCGATCCGTTGGATACCGATCGAGTTATAGGCAAAACTTGGTGCAAAAATGAGGAAAATTTTACGTTTTCTCAAACAGGGTAAGGAACTTGGTTCCTCGAATAACTTCTGGCACGGATATCTAAGGGCATGGCCGTCCAAGAAGAAAATGTAGCCATCAATGCCATCTATCGACCACAGGTTAAAGATTGGCGATCCGTTGGATACCGACCGAGTTATAGGCAAAACTTGGTGCAAAAATGAGCCTTAGTAAATTTTTATTTTTTTGATTTTTTTGATTTTTTGATTATTTTTCACTCTTTTTTTTATTTAAAGCATTACTTGAGTGAAAAGAAACACATTGCAACCGATTGGCATTAAAATAAATCAATTTCATTTTTTTTGCAAAATTTCTCAAAAAAAACGTAAGGGGTAAGCCTTATGAAATTTTCGAGTTGAAAAATTTTTTTAAATTTTTTTTCGATTTTTTATACTTTTTTCAATTTAAAGCATTATTTGAGTGAAAAGAAACTTATTGCAACAAATTCGCATTAAAATATATCACATTTAAAAATTTTGCTGAATTGCAGAAAAATGAGGAAAATTTTACATTTTCTCAAACAGGGTAAGGAACTTGGTTCCTCGAATAACTTCTGGCACGGATATCTAAGGGCATGGCCGTCCAAGAAGAAAATGTAGCCATCAATGCCATCTATCGACCACAGGTTAAAGATTGGCGATCCGTTGGATACCGACCGAGTTATAGGCAAAACTTGGTGCAAAACTGAGCCTTAATAAATTTTTACTTTTTTGATTTTTTTTATTTTTTGATTATTTTTCACTCTTTTTTTTATTTAAAGCATTACTTGAGTGAAAAGAAACACATTGCAACCGATTGGCATTAAAATAAATCAATTTCATTTTTTTTGCAAAATTTCTCAAAAAAAAACGTAAGGGGTAAGCCTTATGAAATTTTCGAGTTGAAAAATTTTTTTAAATTTTTTTTCGATTTTTTATACTTTTTTCAATTTAAAGCATTATTTGAGTGAAAAGAAACTTATTGCAACAAATTCGCATTATAATATATCACATTTAAAATTTTTGCTACATTGCTCAAAAATGAAGAAAATTTTACATTTTCTCAAACAGGGTAAGGAACTTGGTTCCTCGAATAACTTCTGGCACGGATATCTAAGGGCATGGCCGTCCAAGAAGAAAATGTAGCCATCAATGCCATCTATCGACCACAGGTTAAAGATTGGCGATCCGTTGGATACCGATCGAGTTATAGGCAAAACTTGGTGCAAAAATGAGGAAAATTTTACGTTTTCTCAAACAGGGTAAGGAACTTGGTTCCTCGAATAACTTCTGGCACGGATATCTAAGGGCATGGCCGTCCAAGAAGGAAATGTAGCCATCAATGCCATCTATCGACCACAGGTTAAAGATTGGCGATCCGTTGGATACCGACCGAGTTATAGGCAAAACTTGGTGCAAAAATGAGCCTTAGTAAATTTTTATTTTTTTTATTTTTTGATTATTTTTCTCTCTTTTTTCTATTTAAAGCATTACTTGAGTGAAAAGAAACACATTGCAACCGATTGGCATTAAAATAAATCAATTTAAATCTTTTTGCAAAATTTCTCAAAAAAAACGTAAGGGGTAAGCCTTATGAAATTTTCGAGTTGAAAAATTTTTTTAAATTTTTTTCCGATTTTTTATTCTTTTTCTAATTTAAAGCATTATTTGAGTGAAAAGAAACTTATTGCAACAAATTCGCATTTTAATATATCACATTTAAAATTTTTGCTACATTGCTCAAAAATGAGGAAAATTTTACATTTTCTCAAACAGGGTAAGGAACTTGGTTCCTCGAATAACTTCTGGCACGGATATCTAAGGGCATGGCCGTCCAAGAAGAAAATGTAGCCATCAATGCCATCTATCGACCACAGGTTAAAGATTGGCGATCCGTTGGATACCGACCGAGTTATAGGCAAAACTTGGTGCAAAAATGAGCCTTAGTAAATATTTATTTTTTTGATTTTTTTGATTTTTTGATTATTTTTCACTCTTTTTTTTATTTAAAGCATTACTTGAGTGAAAAGATACACATTGCAACCGATTGGCATGAAAATAAATCAATTTAATTTTTTTTGCAAAATTTCTCAAAAAAAAACGTAAGGGGTAAGCCTTATGAAATTTTCGAGTTGAAAAATTGTTTTAATTTTTTTTCCGATTTTTTATACTTTTTTTAATTTAAAGCATTATTTGAGTGAAAAGAAACTTATTGCAACAAATTCGCATTTTAATATATCACATTTAAAATTTTTGCTGAATTGCAGAAAAATGAGGAAAATTTTACATTTTCTCAAACAGGGTAAGGAACTTGGTTCCTCGAATAACTTCTGGCACAGACATCTAAGGGCATGGCCGTCCAAGAAGAAAATGTAGCCATTGGTGCCAACTATCAACCACAGGTTAAAGCTTGGCGATCCGTTGGATACCGACCGAGTTATAGGCAAAACTTGATGCAAAAATGAGGAAAATTTTACATTTTCTCAAACAGGGTAAGGAACTTGGTTCCTCGAATAACTTCTGGCACGGATATCTAAGGGCATGGCCGTCCAAGAAGAAAATGTAGCCATCAATGCCATCTATCAGCCACAGGTTAAAGATTGGCGATCCGTTGGATACCGACCGAGTTATAGGCAAAACTTGGTGCAAAAATGAGCCGTAGTAAATATTTACTTTTTTGATTTTTTTTGATTTTTTTGATTTTTTGATTATTTTTCACTCGTTTTTATATTTAAAGCATTACTTGAGTGAAAAGAAACACATTGCAACCGATTGGCATTAAAATAAATCAATTTAATTTTTTTTGCAAAATTTCTCAAAAAAAACGTAAGGGGTAAGCCTTATGAAATTTTCGAGTTGAAAAATTGTTTTAATTTTTTTTCCGATTTTTTATACTTTTTTTAATTTAAAGCATTATTTGAGTGAAAAGAAACTTATTGCAACAAATTCGCATTTTAATATATCACATTTAAAATTTTTGCTGAATTGCAGAAAAATCAGGAATATTTTACATTTTCTCAAACAGGCTAAGGAACTTGGTTCCTCGAATAACTTCTGGCACAGACATCTAAGGGCATGGCCGTCCAAGAAGAAAATGTAGCCATCAATGCCATCTATCGACCACAGGTTAAAGATTGGCGATCCGTTGGATACCGACCGAGTTATAGGCAAAACTTGGTGCAAAAATGAGCCTTAGTAAATTTTTATTTTTTTGATTTTTTTGATTTTTTTGATTTTTTGATTATTTTTCACTCTTTTTTTTATTTAAAGCATTACTTGAGTGAAAAGAAACACTTAGCAACCGATTGGCATTAAAATAAATCAATTTAATTTTTTTTGCAAAATTTCTCAAAAAAAACGTAAGGGGTAAGCCTTATGAAATTTTCGAGTTGAAAAATTTTTTTAATTTTTTTTCCGATTTTTTATACTTTTTTTAATTTAAAGCATTATTTGAGTGAAAAGAAACTTATTGCAACAAATTCGCATTTTAATATATCACATTTAAAATTTCTGTTACATTGCTCAAAAATGAGGAAAATTTTACATTTTCTCAAACAGGGTAAGGAACTTGGTTCCTCGAATAACTTCTGGCACAGATATCTAAGGGCATGGCCGTCCAAGAAGAAAATGTAGCCATCAATGCCATCTATCGACCACAGGTTAAAGATTGGCGATCCGTTGGATACCGACCGAGTTATAGGCAAAACTTGGTGCAAAAATGAGCCTTAGTAAATTTTTATTTTTTTGATTTTTTTGATTTTTTTGATTTTTTGATTATTTTTCACTCTTTTTTTTATTTAAAGCATTACTTGAGTGAAAAGAAACACATTGCAACCGATTGGCATTAAAATAAATCAATTTCATTTTTTTTGCAAAATTTCTCAAAAAAAACGTAAGGGGTAAGCCTTATGAAATTTTCGAGTTGAAAAATTTTTTTAATTTTTTTCCGATTTTTTATACTTTTTTTAATTTAAAGCATTATTTGAGTGAAAAGAAACTTATTGCAACAAATTCGCATTTTAATATATCACATTTCAAATTTTTGTTGCATTGCTCAAAAATGAGGAAAATTTTACATTTTCTCAAACAGGGTAAGGAACTTGGTTCCTCGAATAACTTCTGGCACAGATATCTAAGGGCATGGCCGTCCAAGAAGAAAATGTAGCCATCAATGCCATCTATCGCCCACAGGTTAAAGATTGGCGATCCGTTGGATACCGACCGAGTTATAGGCAAAACTTGGTGCAAAAATGAGCCTTAGTAAATTTTTATTTTTTTGATTTTTTTGATTTTTTGATTATTTTTCACTCTTTTTTTTTATTTAAAGCATTACTTGAGTGAAAAGAAACACTTTGCAACCGATTGGCATTAAAATAAATCAATTTCATTTTTTTTGCAAAATTTCTCAAAAAAAACGTAAGGGGTAAGCCTTATGAAATTTTCGAGTTGAAAATTTTTTTAAATTTTTTTCCGATTTTTTATACTTTTTTTAATTTAAAGCATTATTTGAGTGAAAAGAAACTTATTGCAACAAATTCACATTTTAATATATCACATTTAAAATTTTTGCTACATTGCTCAAAAATGAGGAAAATTTTACATTTTCTCAAACAGGGTAAGGAACTTGGTTCCTCGAATAACTTCTGGCACAGACATCTAAGGGCATGGCCGTCCAAGAAGAAAATGTAGCCATCAATGCCATCTATCGACCACAGGTTAAAGATTGGCGATCCGTTGGATACCGACCGAGTTATAGGCAAAACTTGGTGCAAAAATGAGCCTTAGTAAATTTTTATTTTTTTGATTTTTTTGATTTTTTTGATTTTTTGATTATTTTTCACTCTTTTTTTTATTTAAAGCATTACTTGAGTGAAAAGAAACACTTTGCAACCGATTGGCATTAAAATAAATCAATTTCATTTTTTTTGCAAAATTTCTCAAAAAAAACGTAAGGGGTAAGCCTTATGAAATTTTCGAGTTGAAAAATTGTTTTAATTTTTTTCCGATTTTTTATACTTTTTTTAATTTAAAGCATTATTTGAGTGAAAAGAAACTTATTGCAACAAATTCGCATTTTAATATATCACATTTCAAATTTTTGCTGAATTGCAGAAAAATGAGGAATATTTTACATTTTCTCAAACAGGGTAAGGAACTTGGTTCCTCGAATAACTTCTGGCACAGACATCTAAGGGCATGGCCGTCCAAGAAGAAAATGTAGCCATCAATGCCATCTATCGACCACAGGTTAAAGATTGGCGATCCGTTGGATACCGACCGAGTTATAGGCAAAACTTGGAGCAAAAATGAGCCTTAGTAAATTTTTACTTTTTTGGTTTTTTTGATTTTTTGATTATTTTTCACTCTTTTTTTTATTTAAAGCATTACTCGAGTGAAAAGAAACACTTAGCAACCGATTGGCATTAAAATAAATCAATTTAATTTTTTTTGCAAAATTTCTCAAAAAAACGTAAGGGGTAAGCCTTATGAAATTTTCGAGTTGAAAAATTTTTTTAAATTTTTTTCCGATTTTTTATACTTTTTTTAATTTAAAGCATTATTTGAGTGAAAAGAAACTTATTGCAACAAATTCGCATTTTAATATATCACATTTAAAATTTTTGCTGAATTGCAGAAAAATGAGGAATATTTTACATTTTCTCAAACAGGGTAAGGAACTTGGTTCCTCGAATAACTTCTGGCACAGACATCTAAGGGCATGGCCGTCCAAGAAGAAAATGTAGCCATCAATGCCATCTATCGACCACAGGTTAAAGATTGGCGATCCGTTGGATACCGACCGAGTTATAGGCAAAACTTGGTGCATAAATGAGCCTTAGTAAATTTTTACTTTTTTGGTTTTTTGATTTTTTGATTATTTTTCACTCTTTTTTTTATTTAAAGCATTACTTGAGTGAAAAGAAACACATTGCAACCGATTGGCATTAAAATAAATCAATTTAATTTTTTTTGCAAAATTTCTCAAAAAAACGTAAGGGGTAAGCCTTATGAAATTTTCGAGTTGAAAAATTGTTTTAATTTTTTTTCCGATTTTTTATACTTTTTTTAATTTAAAGCATTATTTGAGTGAAAAGAAACTTATTGCAACAAATTCGCATTTTAATATATCACATTTAAAATTTTTGCTGAATTGCAGAAAAATGAGGAATATTTTACATTTTCTCAAACAGGGTAAGGAACTTGGTTCCTCGAATAACTTCTGGCACAGACATCTAAGGGCATGGCCGTCCAAGAAGAAAATGTAGCCATCAATGCCATCTATCGACCACAGGTTAAAGATTGGCGATCCGTTGGATACCGACCGAGTTATAGGCAAAACTTGGTGCAAAAATGAGCCTTAGTAAATTTTTATTTTTTTGATTTTTTTGATTTTTTTGATTTTTTGATTATTTTTCACTCTTTTTTTTATTTAAAGCATTACTTGAGTGAAAAGAAACACATTGCAACCGATTGGCATTAAAATAAATCAATTTCATTTTTTTTGCAAAATTTCTCAAAAAAAACGTAAGGGGTAAGCCTTATGAAATTTTCGAGTTGAAAAATTTTTTTAAATTTTTTTCCGATTTTTTATACTTTTTTTAATTTAAAGCATTATTTGAGTGAAAAGAAACTTATTGCAACAAATTCGCATTTTAATATATCACATTTAAAATTTTTGCTGAATTGCAGAAAAATGAGGAATATTTTACATTTTCTCAAACAGGGTAAGGAACTTGGTTCCTCGAATAACTTCTGGCACAGACATCTAAGGGCATGGCCGTCCAAGAAGAAAATGTAGCCATCAATGCCATCTATCGACCACAGGTTAAAGATTGGCGATCCGTTGGATACCGACCGAGTTATAGGCAAAACTTGGTGCAAAAATGAGCCTTAGTAAATTTTTACTTTTTTGGTTTTTTTGATTTTTTGATTATTTTTCACTCTTTTTTTTATTTAAAGCATTACTTGAGTGAAAAGAAACACATTGCAACCGATTGGCATTAAAATAAATCAATTTCATTTTTTTTGCAAAATTTCTCAAAAAAACGTAAGGGGTAAGCCTTATGAAATTTTCGAGTTGAAAAATTTTTTTAAATTTTTTTCCGATTTTTTATACTTTTTTTAATTTAAAGCATTATTTGAGTGAAAAGAAACTTATTGCAACAAATTCGCATTTTAATATATCACATTTAAAATTTTTGCTACATTGCTCAAAAATGAGGAAAATTTTACATTTTCTCAAACAGGGTAAGGAACTTGGTTCCTCGAATAACTTCTGGCACGGATATCTAAGGGCATGGCCATCCAAGAAGAAAATGTAGCCATCAATGCCATCTATCGACCACAGGTTAAAGATTGGCGATCCGTTGGATACCGACCGAGTTATAGGCAAAACTTGGTGCAAAAATGAGCCTTAGTAAATATTTACTTTTTTGATTTTTTTGATTTTTTGATTATTTTTCACTCTTTTTTTTATTTAAAGCATTACTTGAGTGAAAAGAAACACATTGCAACCGATTGGCATGAAAATAAATCAATTTAATTTTTTTTGCAAAATTTCTCAAAAAAAAAACGTAAGGGGTAAGCCTTATGAAATTTTCGAGTTGAAAAATTGTTTTAATTTTTTTTCCGATTTTTTATACTTTTTTTAATTTAAAGCATTATTTGAGTGAAAAGAAACTTATTGCAACAAATTCGCATTTTAATATATCACATTTAAAATTTTTGCTGAATTGCAGAAAAATGAGGAAAATTTTACATTTTCTCAAACAGGGTAAGGAACTTGGTTCCTCGAATAACTTCTGGCACAGACATCTAAGGGCATGGCCGTCCAAGAAGAAAATGTAGCCATCAATGCCATCTATCGACCACAGGTTAAAGATTGGCGATCCGTTGGATACCGACCGAGTTATAGGCAAAACTTGGTGCAAAAATGAGCCTTAGTAAATTTTTATTTTTTTGATTTTTTTGATTTTTTGATTATTTTTCACTCTTTTTTTTATTTAAAGCATTACTTGAGTGAAAAGAAACACTTTGCAACCGATTGGCATTAAAATAAATCAATTTCATTTTTTTTGCAAAATTTCTCAAAAAAAACGTAAGGGGTAAGCCTTATGAAATTTTCGAGTTGAAAAATTTTTTTAAATTTTTTTCCGATTTTTTATACTTTTTTTAATTTAAAGCATTATTTGAGTGAAAAGAAACTTATTGCAACAAATTCGCATTTTAATATATCACATTTAAAATTTTTGCTGAATTGCAGAAAAATGAGGAATATTTTACATTTTCTCAAACAGGGTAAGGAACTTGGTTCCTCGAATAACTTCTGGCACAGACATCTAAGGGCATGGCCGTCCAAGAAGAAAATGTAGCCATCAATGCCATCTATCGACCACAGGTTAAAGATTGGCGATCCGTTGGATACCGACCGAGTTATAGGCAAAACTTGGTGCAAAAATGAGCCTTAGTAAATTTTTACTTTTTTGGTTTTTTTGATTTTTTGATTATTTTTCACTCTTTTTTTTATTTAAAGCATTACTTGAGTGAAAAGAAACACATTGCAACCGATTGGCATTAAAATAAATCAATTTAATTTTTTTTGCAAAATTTCTCAAAAAAACGTAAGGGGTAAGCCTTATGAAATTTTCGAGTTGAAAAATTTTTTTAAATTTTTTCCGATTTTTTATACTTTTTTTAATTTAAAGCATTATTTGAGTGAAAAGAAACTTATTGCAACAAATTCGCATTTTAATATATCACATTTAAAATTTTTGCTGAATTGCAGAAAAATGAGGAATATTTTACATTTTCTCAAACAGGGTAAGGAACTTGGTTCCTCGAATAACTTCTGGCACAGACATCTAAGGGCATGGCCGTCCAAGAAGAAAATGTAGCCATCAATGCCATCTATCGACCACAGGTTAAAGATTGGCGATCCGTTGGATACCGACCGAGTTATAGGCAAAACTTGGTGCAAAAATGAGCCTTAGTAAATATTTACTTTTTTGATTTTTTGGATTTTTTGATTATTTTTCACTCTTTTTTTTATTTAAAGCATTACTTGAGTGAAAAGATACACATTGCAACCGATTGGCATGAAAATAAATCAATTTAATTTTTTTTGCAAAATTTCTCAAAAAAAAACGTAAGGGGTAAGCCTTATGAAATTTTCGAGTTGAAAAATTGTTTTAATTTTTTTTCCGATTTTTTATACTTTTTTTAATTTAAAGCATTATTTGAGTGAAAAGAAACTTATTGCAACAAATTCGCATTTTAATATATCACATTTAAAATTTTTGCTGAATTGCAGAAAAATGAGGAAAATTTTACATTTTCTCAAACAGGGTAAGGAACTTGGTTCCTCGAATAACTTCTGGCACAGACATCTAAGGGCATGGCCGTCCAAGAAGAAAATGTAGCCATTGGTGCCAACTATCAACCACAGGTTAAAGCTTGGCGATCCGTTGGATACCGACCGAGTTATAGGCAAAACTTGATGCAAAAATGAGGAAAATTTTACATTTTCTCAAACAGGGTAAGGAACTTGGTTCCTCGAATAACTTCTGGCACGGATATCTAAGGGCATGGCCGTCCAAGAAGAAAATGTAGCCATCAATGCCATCTATCAGCCACAGGTTAAAGATTGGCGATCCGTTGGATACCGACCGAGTTATAGGCAAAACTTGGTGCAAAAATGAGCCGTAGTAAATATTTACTTTTTTGATTTTTTTTGATTTTTTTGATTTTTTGATTATTTTTCACTCGTTTTTATATTTAAAGCATTACTTGAGTGAAAAGAAACACATTGCAACCGATTGGCATTAAAATAAATCAATTTAATTTTTTTTGCAAAATTTCTCAAAAAAAACGTAAGGGGTAAGCCTTATGAAATTTTCGAGTTGAAAAATTGTTTTAATTTTTTTTCCGATTTTTTATACTTTTTTTAATTTAAAGCATTATTTGAGTGAAAAGAAACTTATTGCAACAAATTCGCATTTTAATATATCACATTTAAAATTTTTGCTGAATTGCAGAAAAATCAGGAATATTTTACATTTTCTCAAACAGGCTAAGGAACTTGGTTCCTCGAATAACTTCTGGCACAGACATCTAAGGGCATGGCCGTCCAAGAAGAAAATGTAGCCATTAAGTCCATCTATCGACCACAGGTTAAAGATTGGCGATCCGTTGGATACCGACCGAGTTATAGGCAAAACTTGGTGCAAAAATGAGCCTTAGTAAATTTTTATTTTTTTGATTTTTTTGATTTTTTTGATTTTTTGATTATTTTTCACTCTTTTTTTTATTTAAAGCATTACTTGAGTGAAAAGAAACACTTAGCAACCGATTGGCATTAAAATAAATCAATTTCATTTTTTTTGCAAAATTTCTCAAAAAAAACGTAAGGGGTAAGCCTTATGAAATTTTCGAGTTGAAAAATTTTTTTAATTTTTTTTCCGATTTTTTATACTTTTTTTAATTTAAAGCATTATTTGAGTGAAAAGAAACTTATTGCAACAAATTCGCATTTTAATATATCACATTTAAAATTTCTGTTACATTGCTCAAAAATGAGGAAAATTTTACATTTTCTCAAACAGGGTAAGGAACTTGGTTCCTCGAATAACTTCTGGCACAGATATCTAAGGGCATGGCCGTCCAAGAAGAAAATGTAGCCATCAATGCCATCTATCGACCACAGGTTAAAGATTGGCGATCCGTTGGATACCGACCGAGTTATAGGCAAAACTTGGTGCAAAAATGAGCCTTAGTAAATTTTTATTTTTTTGATTTTTTTGATTTTTTTGATTTTTTGATTATTTTTCACTCTTTTTTTTATTTAAAGCATTACTTGAGTGAAAAGAAACACATTGCAACCGATTGGCATTAAAATAAATCAATTTCATTTTTTTTGCAAAATTTCTCAAAAAAAACGTAAGGGGTAAGCCTTATGAAATTTTCGAGTTGAAAAATTTTTTTAATTTTTTTCCGATTTTTTATACTTTTTTTAATTTAAAGCATTATTTGAGTGAAAAGAAACTTATTGCAACAAATTCGCATTTTAATATATCACATTTCAAATTTTTGTTGCATTGCTCAAAAATGAGGAAAATTTTACATTTTCTCAAACAGGGTAAGGAACTTGGTTCCTCGAATAACTTCTGGCACAGATATCTAAGGGCATGGCCGTCCAAGAAGAAAATGTAGCCATCAATGCCATCTATCGCCCACAGGTTAAAGATTGGCGATCCGTTGGATACCGACCGAGTTATAGGCAAAACTTGGTGCAAAAATGAGCCTTAGTAAATTTTTATTTTTTTGATTTTTTTGATTTTTTGATTATTTTTCACTCTTTTTTTTTATTTAAAGCATTACTTGAGTGAAAAGAAACACTTTGCAACCGATTGGCATTAAAATAAATCAATTTCATTTTTTTTGCAAAATTTCTCAAAAAAAACGTAAGGGGTAAGCCTTATGAAATTTTCGAGTTGAAAATTTTTTTAAATTTTTTTCCGATTTTTTATACTTTTTTTAATTTAAAGCATTATTTGAGTGAAAAGAAACTTATTGCAACAAATTCACATTTTAATATATCACATTTAAAATTTTTGCTACATTGCTCAAAAATGAGGAAAATTTTACATTTTCTCAAACAGGGTAAGGAACTTGGTTCCTCGAATAACTTCTGGCACAGACATCTAAGGGCATGGCCGTCCAAGAAGAAAATGTAGCCATCAATGCCATCTATCGACCACAGGTTAAAGATTGGCGATCCGTTGGATACCGACCGAGTTATAGGCAAAACTTGGTGCAAAAATGAGCCTTAGTAAATTTTTATTTTTTTGATTTTTTTGATTTTTTGATTATTTTTCACTCTTTTTTTTATTTAAAGCATTACTTGAGTGAAAAGAAACACTTTGCAACCGATTGGCATTAAAATAAATCAATTTCATTTTTTTTGCAAAATTTCTCAAAAAAAACGTAAGGGGTAAGCCTTATGAAATTTTCGAGTTGAAAAATTGTTTTAATTTTTTTCCGATTTTTTATACTTTTTTTAATTTAAAGCATTATTTGAGTGAAAAGAAACTTATTGCAACAAATTCGCATTTTAATATATCACATTTCAAATTTTTGCTGAATTGCAGAAAAATGAGGAATATTTTACATTTTCTCAAACAGGGTAAGGAACTTGGTTCCTCGAATAACTTCTGGCACAGACATCTAAGGGCATGGCCGTCCAAGAAGAAAATGTAGCCATCAATGCCATCTATCGACCACAGGTTAAAGATTGGCGATCCGTTGGATACCGACCGAGTTATAGGCAAAACTTGGAGCAAAAATGAGCCTTAGTAAATTTTTACTTTTTTGGTTTTTTTGATTTTTTGATTATTTTTCACTCTTTTTTTTTATTTAAAGCATTACTCGAGTGAAAAGAAACACTTAGCAACCGATTGGCATTAAAATAAATCAATTTAATTTTTTTTGCAAAATTTCTCAAAAAAACGTAAGGGGTAAGCCTTATGAAATTTTCGAGTTGAAAAATTTTTTTAAATTTTTTTCCGATTTTTTATACTTTTTTTAATTTAAAGCATTATTTGAGTGAAAAGAAACTTATTGCAACAAATTCGCATTTTAATATATCACATTTAAAATTTTTGCTGAATTGCAGAAAAATGAGGAATATTTTACATTTTCTCAAACAGGGTAAGGAACTTGGTTCCTCGAATAACTTCTGGCACAGACATCTAAGGGCATGGCCGTCCAAGAAGAAAATGTAGCCATCAATGCCATCTATCGACCACAGGTTAAAGATTGGCGATCCGTTGGATACCGACCGAGTTATAGGCAAAACTTGGTGCATAAATGAGCCTTAGTAAATTTTTACTTTTTTGGTTTTTTGATTTTTTTGATTATTTTTCACTCTTTTTTTTATTTAAAGCATTACTTGAGTGAAAAGAAACACATTGCAACCGATTGGCATTAAAATAAATCAATTTAATTTTTTTTGCAAAATTTCTCAAAAAAACGTAAGGGGTAAGCCTTATGAAATTTTCGAGTTGAAAAATTGTTTTAATTTTTTTTCCGATTTTTTATACTTTTTTTAATTTAAAGCATTATTTGAGTGAAAAGAAACTTATTGCAACAAATTCGCATTTTAATATATCACATTTAAAATTTTTGCTGAATTGCAGAAAAATGAGGAATATTTTACATTTTCTCAAACAGGGTAAGGAACTTGGTTCCTCGAATAACTTCTGGCACAGACATCTAAGGGCATGGCCGTCCAAGAAGAAAATGTAGCCATCAATGCCATCTATCGACCACAGGTTAAAGATTGGCGATCCGTTGGATACCGACCGAGTTATAGGCAAAACTTGGTGCAAAAATGAGCCTTAGTAAATTTTTATTTTTTTGATTTTTTTGATTTTTTTGATTTTTTGATTATTTTTCACTCTTTTTTTTATTTAAAGCATTACTTGAGTGAAAAGAAACACATTGCAACCGATTGGCATTAAAATAAATCAATTTCATTTTTTTTGCAAAATTTCTCAAAAAAAACGTAAGGGGTAAGCCTTATGAAATTTTCGAGTTGAAAATTTTTTTTAAATTTTTTTCCGATTTTTTATACTTTTTTTAATTTAAAGCATTATTTGAGTGAAAAGAAACTTATTGCAACAAATTCGCATTTTAATATATCACATTTAAAATTTTTGCTGAATTGCAGAAAAATGAGGAATATTTTACATTTTCTCAAACAGGGTAAGGAACTTGGTTCCTCGAATAACTTCTGGCACAGACATCTAAGGGCATGGCCGTCCAAGAAGAAAATGTAGCCATCAATGCCATCTATCGACCACAGGTTAAAGATTGGCGATCCGTTGGATACCGACCGAGTTATAGGCAAAACTTGGTGCAAAAATGAGCCTTAGTAAATTTTTACTTTTTTGGTTTTTTTGATTTTTTGATTATTTTTCACTCTTTTTTTTATTTAAAGCATTACTTGAGTGAAAAGAAACACATTGCAACCGATTGGCATTAAAATAAATCAATTTAATTTTTTTTGCAAAATTTCTCAAAAAAACGTAAGGGGTAAGCCTTATGAAATTTTCGAGTTGAAAAATTTTTTTAAATTTTTTTCCGATTTTTTATACTTTTTTTAATTTAAAGCATTATTTGAGTGAAAAGAAACTTATTGCAACAAATTCGCATTTTAATATATCACATTTAAAATTTTTGCTACATTGCTCAAAAATGAGGAAAATTTTACATTTTCTCAAACAGGGTAAGGAACTTGGTTCCTCGAATAACTTCTGGCACGGATATCTAAGGGCATGGCCGTCCAAGAAGAAAATGTAGCCATCAATGCCATCTATCGACCACAGGTTAAAGATTGGCGATCCGTTGGATACCGACCGAGTTATAGGCAAAACTTGGTGCAAAAATGAGCCTTAGTAAATTTTTATTTTTTTGATTTTTTTGATTTTTTGATTATTTTTCACTCTTTTTTTTATTTAAAGCATTACTTGAGTGAAAAGAAACACTTTGCAACCGATTGGCATTAAAATAAATCAATTTCATTTTTTTTGCAAAATTTCTCAAAAAAAACGTAAGGGGTAAGCCTTATGAAATTTTCGAGTTGAAAAATTTTTTTAAATTTTTTTCCGATTTTTTATACTTTTTTTAATTTAAAGCATTATTTGAGTGAAAAGAAACTTATTGCAACAAATTCGCATTTTAATAAATCACATTTAAAATTTTTGCTGAATTGCAGAAAAATGAGGAATATTTTACATTTTCTCAAACAGGGTAAGGAACTTGGTTCCTCGAATAACTTCTGGCACAGACATCTAAGGGCATGGCCGTCCAAGAAGAAAATGTAGCCATCAATGCCATCTATCGACCACAGGTTAAAGATTGGCGATCCGTTGGATACCGACCGAGTTATAGGCAAAACTTGGTGCAAAAATGAGCCTTAGTAAATTTTTACTTTTTTGGTTTTTTTGATTTTTTGATTATTTTTCACTCTTTTTTTTATTTAAAGCATTACTTGAGTGAAAAGAAACACATTGCAACCGATTGGCATTAAAATAAATCAATTTAATTTTTTTTGCAAAATTTCTCAAAAAAACGTAAGGGGTAAGCCTTATGAAATTTTCGAGTTGAAAAATTTTTTTAAATTTTTTTCCGATTTTTTATACTTTTTTTAATTTAAAGCATTATTTGAGTGAAAAGAAACTTATTGCAACAAATTCGCATTTTAATATATCACATTTAAAATTTTTGCTGAATTGCAGAAAAATGAGGAATATTTTACATTTTCTCAAACAGGGTAAGGAACTTGGTTCCTCGAATAACTTCTGGCACAGACATCTAAGGGCATGGCCGTCCAAGAAGAAAATGTAGCCATCAATGCCATCTATCGACCACAGGTTAAAGATTGGCGATCCGTTGGATACCGACCGAGTTATAGGCAAAACTTGGTGCAAAAATGAGCCTTAGTAAATATTTACTTTTTTGATTTTTTTGATTTTTTGATTATTTTTCACTCGTTTTTATATTTAAAGCATTACTTGAGTGAAAAGAAACACATTGCAACCGATTGGCATTAAAATAAATCAATTTAATTTTTTTTGCAAAATTTCTCAAAAAAAACGTAAGGGGTAAGCCTTATGAAATTTTCGAGTTGAAAAATTGTTTTAATTTTTTTTCCGATTTTTTATACTTTTTTTAATTTAAAGCATTATTTGAGTGAAAAGAAACTTATTGCAACAAATTCGCATTTTAATAAATCACATTTAAAATTTTTGCTGAATTGCAGAAAAATGAGGAATATTTTACATTTTCTCAAACAGGGTAAGGAACTTGGTTCCTCGAATAACTTCTGGCACAGACATCTAAGGGCATGGCCGTCCAAGAAGAAAATGTAGCCATCAATGCCATCTATCGACCACAGGTTAAAGATTGGCGATCCGTTGGATACCGACCGAGTTATAGGCAAAACTTGGTGCAAAAATGAGCCTTAGTAAATTTTTATTTTTTTGATTTTTTTGATTTTTTGATTATTTTTCACTCTTTTTTTTATTTAAAGCATTACTTGAGTGAAAAGAAACACATTGCAACCGATTGGCATTAAAATAAATCAATTTCATTTTTTTTGCAAAATTTCTCAAAAAAAACGTAAGGGGTAAGCCTTATGAAATTTTCGAGTTGAAAAATTTTTTTAAATTTTTTTCCGATTTTTTATACTTTTTTTAATTTAAAGCATTATTTGAGTGAAAAGAAACTTATTGCAACAAATTCGCATTTTAATATATCACATTTAAAATTTTTGTTACATTGCTCAAAAATGAGGAAAATTTTACATTTTCTCAAACAGGGTAAGGAACTTGGTTCCTCGAATAACTTCTGGCACAGATATCTAAGGGCATGGCCGTCCAAGAAGAAAATGTAGCCATCAATGCCATCTATCGACCACAGGTTAAAGATTGGCGATCCGTTGGATACCGACCGAGTTATAGGCAAAACTTGGTGCAAAAATGAGCCTTAGTAAATTTTTATTTTTTTGATTTTTTTGATTTTTTGATTATTTTTCACTCTTTTTTTTATTTAAAGCATTACTTGAGTGAAAAGAAACACATTGCAACCGATTGGCATGAAAATAAATCAATTTAATTTTTTTTGCAAAATTTCTCAAAAAAAACGTAAGGGGTAAGCCTTATGAAATTTTCGAGTTGAAAAATTTTTTTAAATTTTTTTCCGATTTTTTATACTTTTTTTAATTTAAAGCATTATTTGAGTGAAAAGAAACTTATTGCAACAAATTCGCATTTTAATATATCACATTTAAAATTTTTGTTGCATTGCTCAAAAATGAGGAAAATTTTACATTTTCTCAAACAGGGTAAGGAACTTGGTTCCTCGAATAACTTCTGGCACAGATATCTAAGGGCATGGCCGTCCAAGAAGAAAATGTAGCCATCAATGCCATCTATCGCCCACAGGTTAAAGATTGGCGATCCGTTGGATACCGACCGAGTTATAGGCAAAACTTGGTGCAAAAATGAGCCTTAGTAAATTTTTATTTTTTTGATTTTTTTGATTTTTTGATTATTTTTCACTCTTTTTTTTTTATTTAAAGCATTACTTGAGTGAAAAGAAACACTTTGCAACCGATTGGCATTAAAATAAATCAATTTCATTTTTTTTGCAAAATTTCTCAAAAAAAAAACGTAAGGGGTAAGCCTTATGAAATTTTCGAGTTGAAAAATTGTTTTAATTTTTTTTCCGATTTTTTATACTTTTTTTAATTTAAAGCATTATTTGAGTGAAAAGAAACTTATTGCAACAAATTCGCATTTTAATATATCACATTTAAAATTTTTGCTGAATTGCAGAAAAATGAGGAAAATTTTACATTTTCTCAAACAGGGTAAGGAACTTGGTTCCTCGAATAACTTCTGGCACAGACATCTAAGGGCATGGCCGTCCAAGAAGAAAATGTAGCCATCAATGCCATCTATCGACCACAGGTTAAAGATTGGCGATCCGTTGGATACCGACCGAGTTATAGGCAAAACTTGGTGCAAAAATGAGCCTTAGTAAATTTTTATTTTTTTGATTTTTTTGATTTTTTGATTATTTTTCACTCTTTTTTTTATTTAAAGCATTACTTGAGTGAAAAGAAACACTTTGCAACCGATTGGCATTAAAATAAATCAATTTCATTTTTTTTGCAAAATTTCTCAAAAAAAACGTAAGGGGTAAGCCTTATGAAATTTTCGAGTTGAAAAATTTTTTTAAATTTTTTTCCGATTTTTTATACTTTTTTTAATTTAAAGCATTATTTGAGTGAAAAGAAACTTATTGCAACAAATTCGCATTTTAATATATCACATTTAAAATTTTTGCTGAATTGCAGAAAAATGAGGAATATTTTACATTTTCTCAAACAGGGTAAGGAACTTGGTTCCTCGAATAACTTCTGGCACAGACATCTAAGGGCATGGCCGTCCAAGAAGAAAATGTAGCCATCAATGCCATCTATCGACCACAGGTTAAAGATTGGCGATCCGTTGGATACCGACCGAGTTATAGGCAAAACTTGGTGCAAAAATGAGCCTTAGTAAATTTTTACTTTTTTGGTTTTTTTGATTTTTTGATTATTTTTCACTCTTTTTTTTATTTAAAGCATTACTTGAGTGAAAAGAAACACATTGCAACCGATTGGCATTAAAATAAATCAATTTAATTTTTTTTGCAAAATTTCTCAAAAAAACGTAAGGGGTAAGCCTTATGAAATTTTCGAGTTGAAAAATTTTTTTAAATTTTTTTCCGATTTTTTATACTTTTTTTAATTTAAAGCATTATTTGAGTGAAAAGAAACTTATTGCAACAAATTCGCATTTTAATATATCACATTTAAAATTTTTGCTGAATTGCAGAAAAATGAGGAATATTTTACATTTTCTCAAACAGGGTAAGGAACTTGGTTCCTCGAATAACTTCTGGCACAGACATCTAAGGGCATGGCCGTCCAAGAAGAAAATGTAGCCATCAATGCCATCTATCGACCACAGGTTAAAGATTGGCGATCCGTTGGATACCGACCGAGTTATAGGCAAAACTTGGTGCAAAAATGAGCCTTAGTAAATATTTACTTTTTTGATTTTTTTGATTTTTTGATTATTTTTCACTCGTTTTTATATTTAAAGCATTACTTGAGTGAAAAGAAACACATTGCAACCGATTGGCATTAAAATAAATCAATTTAATTTTTTTTGCAAAATTTCTCAAAAAAAACGTAAGGGGTAAGCCTTATGAAATTTTCGAGTTGAAAAATTGTTTTAAATTTTTTTCCGATTTTTTATACTTTTTTTAATTTAAAGCATTATTTGAGTGAAAAGAAACTTATTGCAACAAATTCGCATTTTAATAAATCACATTTAAAATTTTTGCTGAATTGCAGAAAAATGAGGAATATTTTACATTTTCTCAAACAGGGTAAGGAACTTGGTTCCTCGAATAACTTCTGGCACAGACATCTAAGGGCATGGCCGTCCAAGAAGAAAATGTAGCCATCAATGCCATCTATCGACCACAGGTTAAAGATTGGCGATCCGTTGGATACCGACCGAGTTATAGGCAAAACTTGGTGCAAAAATGAGCCTTAGTAAATTTTTATTTTTTTGATTTTTTTGATTTTTTGATTATTTTTCACTCTTTTTTTTATTTAAAGCATTACTTGAGTGAAAAGAAACACATTGCAACCGATTGGCATTAAAATAAATCAATTTAATTTTTTTTGCAAAATTTCTCAAAAAAAACGTAAGGGGTAAGCCTTATGAAATTTTCGAGTTGAAAAATTTTTTTAAATTTTTTTCCGATTTTTTATACTTTTTTTAATTTAAAGCATTATTTGAGTGAAAAGAAACTTATTGCAACAAATTCGCATTTTAATATATCACATTTAAAATTTTTGTTACATTGCTCAAAAATGAGGAAAATTTTACATTTTCTCAAACAGGGTAAGGAACTTGGTTCCTCGAATAACTTCTGGCACAGATATCTAAGGGCATGGCCGTCCAAGAAGAAAATGTAGCCATCAATGCCATCTATCGCCCACAGGTTAAAGATTGGCGATCCGTTGGATACCGACCGAGTTATAGGCAAAACTTGGTGCAAAAATGAGCCTTAGTAAATATTTACTTTTTTGATTTTTTTGATTTTTTGATTATTTTTCACTCTTTTTTTTATTTAAAGCATTACTTGAGTGAAAAGAAACACATTGCAACCGATTGGCATGAAAATAAATCAATTTAATTTTTTTTGCAAAATTTCTCAAAAAAAACGTAAGGGGTAAGCCTTATGAAATTTTCGAGTTGAAAAATTTTTTTAAATTTTTTTCCGATTTTTTATACTTTTTTTAATTTAAAGCATTATTTGAGTGAAAAGAAACTTATTGCAACAAATTCGCATTTTAATATATCACATTTAAAATTTTTGTTGCATTGCTCAAAAATGAGGAAAATTTTACATTTTCTCAAACAGGGTAAGGAACTTGGTTCCTCGAATAACTTCTGGCACAGATATCTAAGGGCATGGCCGTCCAAGAAGAAAATGTAGCCATCAATGCCATCTATCGCCCACAGGTTAAAGATTGGCGATCCGTTGGATACCGACCGAGTTATAGGCAAAACTTGGTGCAAAAATGAGCCTTAGTAAATTTTTATTTTTTTGATTTTTTTGATTTTTTGATTATTTTTCACTCTTTTTTTTTTATTTAAAGCATTACTTGAGTGAAAAGAAACACTTTGCAACCGATTGGCATTAAAATAAATCAATTTCATTTTTTTTGCAAAATTTCTCAAAAAAAACGTAAGGGGTAAGCCTTATGAAATTTTCGAGTTGAAAATTTTTTTAAATTTTTTTCCGATTTTTTATACTTTTTTAATTTAAAGCATTATTTGAGTGAAAAGAAACTTATTGCAACAAATTCGCATTTTAATATATCACATTTAAAATTTTTGCTACATTGCTCAAAAATGAGGAAAATTTTACATTTTCTCAAACAGGGTAAGGAACTTGGTTCCTCGAATAACTTCTGGCACGGATATCTAAGGGCATGGCCATCCAAGAAGAAAATGTAGCCATCAATGCCATCTATCGACCACAGGTTAAAGATTGGCGATCCGTTGGATACCGACCGAGTTATAGGCAAAACTTGGTGCAAAAATGAGCCTTAGTAAATATTTACTTTTTTGATTTTTTTGATTTTTTGATTATTTTTCACTCGTTTTTTTATTTAAAGCATTACTTGAGTGAAAAGAAACACATTGCAACCGATTGGCATGAAAATAAATCAATTTAATTTTTTTTGCAAAATTTCTCAAAAAAAAACGTAAGGGGTAAGCCTTATGAAATTTTCGAGTTGAAAAATTGTTTTAATTTTTTTTCCGATTTTTTATACTTTTTTTAATTTAAAGCATTATTTGAGTGAAAAGAAACTTATTGCAACAAATTCGCATTTTAATATATCACATTTAAAATTTTTGCTGAATTGCTCAAAAATGAGGAATATTTTACATTTTCTCAAACAGGGTAAGGAACTTGGTTCCTCGAATAACTTCTGGCACAGACATCTAAGGGCATGGCCGTCCAAGAAGAAAATGTAGCCATCAATGCCATCTATCGACCACAGGTTAAAGATTGGCGATCCGTTGGATACCGACCGAGTTATAGGCAAAACTTGGTGCAAAAATGAGCCTTAGTAAATTTTTATTTTTTTGGTTTTTTTGATTTTTTGATTATTTTTCACTCTTTTTTTTATTTAAAGCATTACTTGAGTGAAAAGAAACACATTGCAACCGATTGGCATTAAAATAAATCAATTTAATTTTTTTTGCAAAATTTCTCAAAAAAACGTAAGGGGTAAGCCTTATGAAATTTTCGAGTTGAAAAATTTTTTTAAATTTTTTTCCGATTTTTTATACTTTTTTAATTTAAAGCATTATTTGAGTGAAAAGAAACTTATTGCAACAAATTCGCATTTTAATATATCACATTTAAAATTTTTGCTGAATTGCAGAAAAATGAGGAATATTTTACATTTTCTCAAACAGGGTAAGGAACTTGGTTCCTCGAATAACTTCTGGCACAGACATCTAAGGGCATGGCCGTCCAAGAAGAAAATGTAGCCATCAATGCCATCTATCGACCACAGGTTAAAGATTGGCGATCCGTTGGATACCGACCGAGTTATAGGCAAAACTTGGTGCAAAAATGAGCCTTAGTAAATATTTACTTTTTTGATTTTTTTGATTTTTTGATTATTTTTCACTCGTTTTTATATTTAAAGCATTACTTGAGTGAAAAGAAACACATTGCAACCGATTGGCATTAAAATAAATCAATTTCATTTTTTTTGCAAAATTTCTCAAAAAAAACGTAAGGGGTAAGCCTTATGAAATTTTCGAGTTGAAAAATTGTTTAAATTTTTTTTCCGATTTTTTATACTTTTTTTAATTTAAAGCATTATTTGAGTGAAAAGAAACTTATTGCAACAAATTCGCATTTTAAAATATCACATTTAAAATTTTTGCTGAATTGCAGAAAAATGAGGAATATTTTACATTTTCTCAAACAGGGTAAGGAACTTGGTTCCTCGAATAACTTCTGGCACAGACATCTAAGGGCATGGCCGTCCAAGAAGAAAATGTAGCCATCAATGCCATCTATCGACCACAGGTTAAAGATTGGCGATCCGTTGGATACCGACCGAGTTATAGGCAAAACTTGGTGCAAAAATGAGCCTTAGTAAATTTTTATTTTTTTGATTTTTTTGATTTTTTTGATTTTTTGATTATTTTTCACTCTTTTTTTTATTTAAAGCATTACTTGAGTGAAAAGAAACACTTTGCAACCGATTGGCATTAAAATAAATCAATTTCATTTTTTTTGCAAAATTTCTCAAAAAAAAACGTAAGGGGTAAGCCTTATGAAATTTTCGAGTTGAAAAATTTTTTTAAATTTTTTTCCGATTTTTTATACTTTTTTTAATTTAAAGCATTATTTGAGTGAAAAGAAACTTATTGCAACAAATTCGCATTTTAATATATCACATTTAAAATTTTTGTTACATTGCTCAAAAATGAGGAAAATTTTACATTTTCTCAAACAGGGTAAGGAACTTGGTTCCTCGAATAACTTCTGGCACAGATATCTAAGGGCATGGCCGTCCAAGAAGAAAATGTAGCCATCAATGCCATCTATCGACCACAGGTTAAAGATTGGCGATCCGTTGGATACCGACCGAGTTATAGGCAAAACTTGGTGCAAAAATGAGCCTTAGTAAATTTTTATTTTTTTGATTTTTTTTATTTTTTGATTATTTTTCACTCTTTTTTTTTTATTTAAAGCATTACTTGAGTGAAAAGAAACACTTTGCAACCGATTGGCATTAAAATAAATCAATTTCATTTTTTTTGCAAAATTTCTCAAAAAAAACGTAAGGGGTAAGCCTTATGAAATTTTCGAGTTGAAAATTTTTTTAAATTTTTTTCCGATTTTTTATACTTTTTTGAATTTAAAGCATTATTTGAGTAAAAAGAAACTTATTGCAACAAATTCGCATTTTAATATATCACATTTAAAATTTTTGCTACATTGCTCAAAAATGAGGAAAATTTTACATTTTCTCAAACAGGGTAAGGAACTTGGTTCCTCGAATAACTTCTGGCACGGATATCTAAGGGCATGGCCGTCCAAGAAGAAAATGTAGCCATCAATGCCATCTATCGACCACAGGTTAAAGATTGGCGATCCGTTGGATACCGACCGAGTTATAGGCAAAACTTGGTGCAAAAATGAGCCTTAGTAAATATTTACTTTTTTGATTTTTTTGATTTTTTGATTATTTTTCACTCTTTTTTTTATTTAAAGCATTACTTGAGTGAAAAGAAACACATTGCAACCGATTGGCATGAAAATAAATCAATTTAATTTTTTTTGCAAAATTTCTCAAAAAAAACGTAAGGGGTAAGCCTTATGAAATTTTCGAGTTGAAAAATTGTTTTAATTTTTTTTCCGATTTTTTATACTTTTTTTAATTTAAAGCATTATTTGAGTGAAAAGAAACTTATTGCAACAAATTCGCATTTTAATATATCACATTTAAAATTTTTGCTGAATTGCAGAAAAATGAGGAATATTTTACATTTTCTCAAACAGGGTAAGGAACTTGGTTCCTCGAATAACTTCTGGCACAGACATCTGAGGGCATGGCCGCCCAAGAAGAAAATGTAGCCATTGGTGCCATCTATCGACCACAGGTAAATATTGGCGATCCGTTGGATACCGACCGAGTTATAGGCAAAACTTGGTGCAAAAATGAGCCTTAGTAAATATTTACTTTTTTGATTTTTTTGATTTTTTGATTATTTTTCACTCGTTTTTTTATTTAAAGCATTACTTGAGTGAAAAGAAACACATTGCAACCGATTGGCATTAAAATAAATCAATTTAATTTTTTTTGCAAAATTTCTCAAAAAAACGTAAGGGGTAAGCCTTATGAAATTTTCGAGTTGAAAAATTGTTTTAATTTTTTTTCCGATTTTTTATACTTTTTTTAATTTAAAGCATTATTTGAGTGAAAAGAAACTTATTGCAACAAATTCGCATTTTAATATATCACATTTAAAATTTTTGCTGAATTGCAGAAAAATGAGGAAAATTTTACATTTTCTCAAACAGGGTAAGGAACTTGGTTCCTCGAATAACTTCTGGCACAGACATCTAAGGGCATGGCCGTCCAAGAAGAAAATGTAGCCATCAATGCCATCTATCGACCACAGGTTAAAGATTGGCGATCCGTTGGATACCGACCGAGTTATAGGCAAAACTTGGTGCAAAAATGAGCCTTAGTAAATTTTTATTTTTTTGATTTTTTGATTTTTTTGATTTTTTGATTATTTTTCACTCTTTTTTTTTTATTTAAAGCATTACTTGAGTGAAAAGAAACACTTTGCAACCGATTGGCATTAAAATAAATCAATTTCATTTTTTTTGCAAAATTTCTCAAAAAAAACGTAAGGGGTAAGCCTTATGAAATTTTCGAGTTGAAAATTTTTTTAAATTTTTTTCCGATTTTTTATACTTTTTTTAATTTAAAGCATTATTTGAGTGAAAAGAAACTTATTGCAACAAATTCGCATTTTAATATATCACATTTAAAATTTTTGCTACATTGCTCAAAAATGAGGAAAATTTTACATTTTCTCAAACAGGGTAAGGAACTTGGTTCCTCGAATAACTTCTGGCACGGATATCTAAGGGCATGGCCGTCCAAGAAGAAAATGTAGCCATCAATGCCATCTATCGACCACAGGTTAAAGATTGGCGATCCGTTGGATACCGACCGAGTTATAGGCAAAACTTGGTGCAAAAATGAGCCTTAGTAAATTTTTATTTTTTTTATTTTTTTGATTTTTTTGATTTTTTGATTATTTTTCACTCTTTTTTTTTTATTTAAAGCATTACTTGAGTGAAAAGAAACACTTTGCAACCGATTGGCATTAAAATAAATCAATTTCATTTTTTTTGCAAAATTTCTCAAAAAAAACGTAAGGGGTAAGCCTTATGAAATTTTCGAGTTGAAAATTTTTTTAAATTTTTTTCCGATTTTTTATACTTTTTTTAATTTAAAGCATTATTTGAGTGAAAAGAAACTTATTGCAACAAATTCGCATTTTAATAAATCATATTTAAAATTTTTGCTGAATTGCAGAAAAATGAGGAATATTTTACATTTTCTCAAACAGGGTAAGGAACTTGGTTCCTCGAATAACTTCTGGCACGGATATCTAAGGGCATGGCCGTCCAAGAAGAAAATGTAGCCATCAATGCCATCTATCGACCACAGGTTAAAGATTGGCGATCCGTTGGATACCGACCGAGTTATAGGCAAAACTTGGTGCAAAAATGAGCCTTAGTAAATTTTTATTTTTTTTATTTTTTTGATTTTTTTGATTTTTTGATTATTTTTCACTCTTTTTTTTTTATTTAAAGCATTACTTGAGTGAAAAGAAACACTTTGCAACCGATTGGCATTAAAATAAATCAATTTCATTTTTTTTGCAAAATTTCTCAAAAAAAACGTAAGGGGTAAGCCTTATGAAATTTTCGAGTTGAAAAATTTTTTTAATTTTTTTTCCGATTTTTTATACTTTTTTTAATTTAAAGCATTATTTGAGTGAAAAGAAACTTATTGCAACAAATTCGCATTTTAATAAATCACATTTAAAATTTTTGCTGAATTGCAGAAAAATGAGGAAAATTTTACATTTTCTCAAACAGGGTAAGGAACTTGGTTCCTCGAATAACTTCTGGCACGGATATCTAAGGGCATGGCCGTCCAAGAAGAAAATGTAGCCATCAATGCCATCTATCGACCACAGGTTAAAGATTGGCGATCCGTTGGATACCGACCGAGTTATAGGCAAAACTTGGTGCAAAAATGAGCCTTAGTAAATATTTACTTTTTTGATTTTTTTGAGTTTTTGATTATTTTTCACTCTTTTTTTTATTTAAAGCATTACTTGAGTGAAAAGAAACACATTGCAACCGATTGGCATTAAAATAAATCAATTTAATTTTTTTTGCAAAATTTCTCAAAAAAACGTAAGGGGTAAGCCTTATGAAATTTTCGAGTTGAAAATTTTTTTTAAATTTTTTTCCGATTTTTCATTCGAGTTTTACTTTAAAGCATTATTTGAGTGAAAAGAAACTTATTGCAACAAATTCGCATTATAATAGATCACATTTAACATTTTTGCTGAATTGCAGAAAAATGAGGAAAATTTTACATTTTCTCAAACAGGGTAAGGAACTTGGTTCCTCGAATAACTTCTGGCACAGACATCTGAGGGCATGGCCGTCCAAGAAGAAAATGTAGCCATTAATGCCATCTATCGACCACAGGTTAAAGATTGGCGATCCGTTGGATACCGACCGAGTTATAGCCAAAACTTGGTGCAAAAATGAGGAAAATTTTACATTTTCTCAAACAGGGTAAGGAACTTGGTTCCTCGAATAACTTCTGGCACAGACATCTGAGGGCATGGCCGTCCAAGAAGAAAATGTAGCCATTAATGCCATTTATCGACCACAAGTAAAAATTGGCGATCCGTTGGATACCGACCGAGTAATAGGCAAAACTTGGTGCAAAAATGAGGAAAATTTTACATTTTCTCAAACAGGGTAAGGAACTTGGTTCCTCGAATAACTTCTGGCACAGACATCTGAGGGCATGGCCGTCCAAGAAGAAAATGTAGCCATCAATGCCATCTATCGACCACAGGTTAAAGATTGGCGATCCGTTGGATACCGACCGAGTTATAGGCAAAACTTGGTGCAAAAATGAGCCTTAGTAAATTTTTATTTTTTTGATTTTTTTTATTTTTTTGATTTTTTGATTATTTTTCACTCTTTTTTTTTTATTTAAAGCATTACTTGAGTGAAAAGAAACACTTTGCAACCGATTGGCATTAAAATAAATCAATTTCATTTTTTTTGCAAAATTTCTCAAAAAAAACGTAAGGGGTAAGCCTTATGAAATTTTCGAGTTGAAAATTTTGTTTAAATTTTTTTCCGATTTTTGATGCTTTTTTGAATTTAAAGCATTAGCTGAGTGAAAAGAAACACATTGCAACAAATTCGCATTATAATAGATCACATTTAAAAATTTTGCTACATTGCTCAAAAATGAGGAAAATTTTACATTTTCTCAAACAGGGTAAGGAACTTGGTTCCTCGAATAACTTCTGGCACAGACATCTAAGAGCATGGCCGCCAAAGAAGAAAATGTAGCCATTGGTGCCATCTATCGACCACAGGTAAATATTGGCGATCCGTTGGATACCGACCGAGTTATAGGCAAAACTTGGTGCAAAAATGAGCCTTAGTAAATTTTTATTATTTTGAGTTTTTTTGATTTTTTGATTATTTTTCACTCTTTTTTTATTTAAAGCATTACTTGAGTGAAAAGAAATACATTGCAACCGATTGGCATTAAAATAAATCAATTTAATTTTTTTGGAAAATTTCTCAAAAAAACGTAAGGGGTAAGCCTTATGAAATTTTCGAGTTGAAAATTTTTTTTAAATTTTTTTCCGATTTTTCATTCCTTTTTAACTTTAAAGCATTATTTGAGTGAAAAGAAACTTATTGCAACAAATTCGCATTATAATAGATCACATTTAAAATTTTTGCTACGTTGCTCAAAAATGAGGAAAATTTTACATTTTCTCAAACAGGGTAAGGAACTTGGTTCCTCGAATAACTTCTGGCACAGACATCGGAGGGCATGGCCGTCCAAGAAGAAAATGTAGCCATTAATGCCATTTATCGACCACAAGTAAAAATTGGCGATCCGTTGGATACCGACCGAGTAATAGGCAAAACTTGGTGCAAAAATGAGGAAAATTTTACATTTTCTCAAACAGGGTAAGGAACTTGGTTCCTCGAATAACTTCTGGCACAGACATCTGAGGGCATGGCCGTCCAAGAAGAAAATGTAGCCATTAAGTCCATCTATCGACCACAGGTTAAAGATTGGCGATCCGTTGGATACCGACCGAGTTATAGGCAAAACTTGGTGCAAAAATGAGCTTTAGTAAATGTTTATTATTTTGAGTTTTTTTGATTTTTTGATTATTTTTCACCCTTTTTTTTATTTAAAGCATTACTTGAGTGAAAAGAATTACATTGCAACCGATTGGCATTAAAATAAATCAATTTAATTTTTTTTGCAAAATTTCTCAAAAAAACGTAAGGGGTAAGCCTTATGAAATTTTCGAGTTGAAAATTTTGTTTAATTTTTTTTCCGATTTTTTATGCTTTTTTGAATTTAAAGCATTAGCTGAGTGAAAAGAAACACATTGCAACAAATTCGCATTATAATAGATCACATTTAAAAATTTTGCTACATTGCTCAAAAATGAGGAAAATTTTACATTTTCTCAAACAGGGTAAGGAACTTGGTTCCTCGAATAACTTCTGGCACGGATATCTAAGGGCATGGCCGTCCAAGAAGAAAATGTAGCCATCAATGCCATCTATCGACCACAGGTTAAAGATTGGCGATCCGTTGGATACCGACCGAGTTATAGGCAAAACTTGGTGCAAAAATGAGCCTTAGTAAATTTTTATTTTTTTGATTTTTTTTATTTTTTTGATTTTTTGATTATTTTTCACTCTTTTTTTTTTATTTAAAGCATTACTTGAGTGAAAAGAAACACTTTGCAACCGATTGGCATTAAAATAAATCAATTTCATTTTTTTTGCAAAATTTCTCAAAAAAAAACGTAAGGGGTAAGCCTTATGAAATTTTCGAGTTGAAAATTTTTTTAAATTTTTTTCCGATTTTTTATACTTTTTTTAATTTAAAGCATTATTTGAGTGAAAAGAAACTTATTGCAACAAATTCGCATTTTAATAAATCATATTTAAAATTTTTGCTGAATTGCAGAAAAATGAGGAATATTTTACATTTTCTCAAACAGGGTAAGGAACTTGGTTCCTCGAATAACTTCTGGCACAGACATCTAAGGGCATGGCCGTCCAAGAAGAAAATGTAGCCATCAATGCCATCTATCGACCACAGGTTAAAGATTGGCGATCCGTTGAATACCGACCGAGTTATAGGCAAAACTTGGTGCAAAAATGAGCCTTAGTAAATATTTATTATTTTGAGTTTTTTGATTTTTTGATTATTTTTCACTCGTTTTTTTATTTAAAGCATTACTTGAGTGAAAAGAAACACTTTGCAACCGATTGGCATTAAAATAAATCAATTTCATTTTTTTTGCAAAATTTCTCAAAAAAAACGTAAGGGGTAAGCCTTATGAAATTTTCGAGTTGAAAAATTTTTTTAAATTTTTTTCCGATTTTTTATACTTTTTTTAATTTAAAGCATTATTTGAGTGAAAAGAAACTTATTGCAACAAATTCGCATTTTAATATATCACATTTAAAATTTTTGTTACATTGCTCAAAAATGAGGAAAATTTTACATTTTCTCAAACAGGGTAAGGAACTTGGTTCCTCGAATAACTTCTGGCACAGATATCTAAGGGCATGGCCGTCCAAGAAGAAAATGTAGCCATCAATGCCATCTATCGACCACAGGTTAAAGATTGGCGATCCGTTGGATACCGACCGAGTTATAGGCAAAACTTGGTGCAAAAATGAGCCTTAGTAAATTTTTATTTTTTTGATTTTTTTGATTTTTTTGATTTTTTGATTATTTTTCACTCTTTTTTTTATTTAAAGCATTACTTGAGTGAAAAGAAACACTTTGCAACCGATTGGCATTAAAATAAATCAATTTCATTTTTTTTGCAAAATTTCTCAAAAAAAAACGTAAGGGGTAAGCCTTATGAAATTTTCGAGTTGAAAAATTTTTTAAAATTTTTTTCCGATTTTTTATACTTTTTTTAATTTAAAGCATTATTTGAGTGAAAAGAAACTTATTGCAACAAATTCGCATTTTAATATATCACATTTAAAATTTTTGTTGCATTGCTCAAAAATGAGGAAAATTTTACATTTTCTCAAACAGGGTAAGGAACTTGGTTCCTCGAATAACTTCTGGCACAGACATCTAAGGGCATGGCCGTCCAAGAAGAAAATGTAGCCATTAATGCCATCTATCGACCACAGGTTAAAGATTGGCGATCCGTTGGATACCGACCGAGTTATAGGCAAAACTTGGTGCAAAAATGAGCCTTAGTAAATTTTAAGTTTTTTGATTTTTTTGATTTTTTGATTATTTTTCACTCTTTTTTTTTTATTTAAAGCATTACTTGAGTGAAAAGAAACACTTTGCAACCGATTGGCATTAAAATAAATCAATTTCATTTTTTTTGCAAAATTTCTCAAAAAAAACGTAAGGGATAAGCCTTATGAAATTTTCGAGTTGAAATTTTTTTTAAATTTTTTTCCGATTTTTTATACTTTTTTTAATTTAAAGCATTATTTGAGTGAAAAGAAACTTATTGCAACAAATTCGCATTTTAATATATCACATTTAAAATTTTTGCTACATTGCTCAAAAATGAGGAAAATTTTACATTTTCTCAAACAGGGTAAGGAACTTGGTTCCTCGAATAACTTCTGGCACGGATATCTAAGGGCATGGCCGTCCAAGAAGAAAATGTAGCCATCAATGCCATCTATCGACCACAGGTTAAAGATTGGCGATCCGTTGGATACCGACCGAGTTATAGGCAAAACTTGGTGCAAAAATGAGCCTTAGTAAATATTTACTTTTTTGATTTTTTTGATTTTTTGATTATTTTTCACTCTTTTTTTTATTTAAAGCATTACTTGAGTGAAAAGAAACACATTGCAACCGATTGGCATGAAAATAAATCAATTTAATTTTTTTTGCAAAATTTCTCAAAAAAAACGTAAGGGGTAAGCCTTATGAAATTTTCGAGTTGAAAAATTGTTTTAATTTTTTTTCCGATTTTTTATACTTTTTTTAATTTAAAGCATTATTTGAGTGAAAAGAAACTTATTGCAACAAATTCGCATTTTAATATATCACATTTAAAATTTTTGCTGAATTGCAGAAAAATGAGGAATATTTTACATTTTCTCAAACAGGGTAAGGAACTTGGTTCCTCGAATAACTTCTGGCACAGACATCTGAGGGCATGGCCGCCAAAGAAGAAAATGTAGCCATTGGTGCCATCTATCGACCACAGGTAAATATTGGCGATCCGTTGGATACCGACCGAGTTATAGGCAAAACTTGGTGCAAAAATGAGCCTTAGTAAATATTTACTTTTTTGATTTTTTTGATTTTTTGATTATTTTTCACTCGTTTTTTTATTTAAAGCATTACTTGAGTGAAAAGAAACACATTGCAACCGATTGGCATTAAAATAAATCAATTTAATTTTTTTTGCAAAATTTCTCAAAAAAAACGTAAGGGGTAAGCCTTATGAAATTTTCGAGTTGAAAAATTGTTTTAATTTTTTTTCCGATTTTTTATACTTTTTTTAATTTAAAGCATTATTTGAGTGAAAAGAAACTTATTGCAACAAATTCGCATTTTAATATATCACATTTAAAATTTTTGCTGAATTGCAGAAAAATGAGGAAAATTTTACATTTTCTCAAACAGGGTAAGGAACTTGGTTCCTCGAATAACTTCTGGCACAGACATCTAAGGGCATGGCCGTCCAAGAAGAAAATGTAGCTATCAATGCCATCTATCGACCACAGGTTAAAGATTGGCGATCCGTTGGATACCGACCGAGTTATAGGCAAAACTTGGTGCAAAAATGAGCCTTAGTAAATTTTTATTTTTTTGATTTTTTTGATTTTTTTGATTTTTTGATTATTTTTCACTCTTTTTTTTTTATTTAAAGCATTACTTGAGTGAAAAGAAACACTTTGCAACCGATTGGCATTAAAATAAATCAATTTCATTTTTTTTGCAAAATTTCTCAAAAAAAACGTAAGGGGTAAGCCTTATGAAATTTTCGAGTTGAAAATTTTTTTAAATTTTTTTCCGATTTTTTATACTTTTTTTAATTTAAAGCATTATTTGAGTGAAAAGAAACTTATTGCAACAAATTCGCATTTTAATATATCACATTTAAAATTTTTGCTACATTGCTCAAAAATGAGGAAAATTTTACATTTTCTCAAACAGGGTAAGGAACTTGGTTCCTCGAATAACTTCTGGCACGGATATCTAAGGGCATGGCCGTCCAAGAAGAAAATGTAGCCATCAATGCCATCTATCGACCACAGGTTAAAGATTGGCGATCCGTTGGATACCGACCGAGTTATAGGCAAAACTTGGTGCAAAAATGAGCCTTAGTAAATTTTTATTTTTTTGATTTTTTTGATTTTTTTGATTTTTTGATTATTTTTCACTCTTTTTTTTTTTATTTAAAGCATTACTTGAGTGAAAAGAAACACTTTGCAACCGATTGGCATTAAAATAAATCAATTTAATTTTTTTTGCAAAATTTCTCAAAAAAAACGTAAGGGGTAAGCCTTATGAAATTTTCGAGTTGAAAAATTGTTTTAAATTTTTTTCCGATTTTTTATACTTTTTTTAATTTAAAGCATTATTTGAGTGAAAAGAAACTTATTGCAACAAATTCGCATTTTAATAAATCATATTTAAAATTTTTGCTGAATTGCAGAAAAATGAGGAATATTTTACATTTTCTCAAACAGGGTAAGGAACTTGGTTCCTCGAATAACTTCTGGCACAGACATCTAAGGGCATGGCCGTCCAAGAAGAAAATGTAGCCATCAATGCCATCTATCGACCACAGGTTAAAGATTGGCGATCCGTTGAATACCGACCGAGTTATAGGCAAAACTTGGTGCAAAAATGAGCCTTAGTAAATATTTATTATTTTGAGTTTTTTGATTTTTTGATTATTTTTCACTCGTTTTTTTATTTAAAGCATTACTTGAGTGAAAAGAAACACATTGCAACCGATTGGCATTAAAATAAATCAATTTAATTTTTTTTGCAAAATTTCTCAAAAAAAAACGTAAGGGGTAAGCCTTATGAAATTTTCGAGTTGAAAAATTTTTTTAAATTTTTTTCCGATTTTTTATACTTTTTTTAATTTAAAGCATTATTTGAGTGAAAAGAAACTTATTGCAACAAATTCGCATTTTAATAAATCATATTTAAAATTTTTGCTGAATTGCAGAAAAATGAGGAATATTTTACATTTTCTCAAACAGGGTAAGGAACTTGGTTCCTCGAATAACTTCTGGCATAGACATCTAAGGGCATGGCCGTCCAAGAAGAAAATGTAGCCATCAATGCCATCTATCGACCACAGGTTAAAGATTGGCGATCCGTTGAATACCGACCGAGTTATAGGCAAAACTTGGTGCAAAAATGAGCCTTAGTAAATATTTATTATTTTGAGTTTTTTGATTTTTTGATTATTTTTCACTCGTTTTTTTATTTAAAGCATTACTTGAGTGAAAAGAAACACATTGCAACCGATTGGCATTAAAATAAATCAATTTAATTTTTTTTGCAAAATTTCTCAAAAAAAACGTAAGGGGTAAGCCTTATGAAATTTTCGAGTTGAAAAATTGTTTTAAATTTTTTTCCGATTTTTTATACTTTTTTTAATTTAAAGCATTATTTGAGTGAAAAGAAACATATTGCAACAAATTCGCATTTTAATAAATCACATTTAAAATTTTTGCTGAATTGCAGAAAAATGAGGAAAATTTTACATTTTCTCAAACAGGGTAAGGAACTTGGTTCCTCGAATAACTTCTGGCACAGACATCTAAGAGCATGGCCGCCAAAGAAGAAAATGTAGCCATTGGTGCCATCTATCGACCACAGGTAAATATTGGCGATCCGTTGGATACCGACCGAGTTATAGGCAAAACTTGGTGCAAAAATGAGCCTTAGTAAATTTTTATTATTTTGAGTTTTTTGAGTTTTTGATTATTTTTCACTCTTTTTTTTATTTAAAGCATTACTTGAGTGAAAAGAAACACATTGCAACCGATTGGCATTAAAATAAATCAATTTAATTTTTTTTGCAAAATTTCTCAAAAAAACGTAAGGGGTAAGCCTTATGAAATTTTCGAGTTGAAAATTTTGTTTAAATTTTTTTCCGATTTTTGATGCTTTTTTGAATTTAAAGCATTAGCTGAGTGAAAAGAAACACATTGCAACAAATTCGCATTATAATAGATCACATTTAAAAATTTTGCTACATTGCTCAAAAATGAGGAAAATTTTACATTTTCTCAAACAGGGTAAGGAACTTGGTTCCTCGAATAACTTCTGGCACAGACATCGGAGGGCATGGCCGTCCAAGAAGAAAATGTAGCCATTAATGCCATCTATCGACCACAAGTAAAGATTGGCGATCCGTTGGATACCGACCGAGTTATAGGCAAAACTTGGTGCAAAAATGAGCCTTAATAAATTTTTATTATTTTGAGTTTTTTTGATTTTTTGATTATTTTTCACTCTTTTTTTATTTAAAGCATTACTTGAGTGAAAAGAAATACATTGCAACCGATTGGCATTAAAATAAATCAATTTAATTTTTTTTGCAAAATTTCTCAAAAAAACGTAAGGGGTAAGCCTTATGAAATTTTCGAGTTGAAAATTTTGTTTAATTTTTTTTCCGATTTTTCATGCTTTTTTGAATTTAAAGCATTAGCTGAGTGAAAAGAAACACATTGCAACAAATTCGCATTATAATAGATCACATTTAAAAATTTTGCTACATTGCTCAAAAATGAGGAAAATTTTACATTTTCTCAAACAGGGTAAGGAACTTGGTTCCTCGAATAACTTCTGGCACAGACATCTGAGGGCATGGCCGCCAAAGAAGAAAATGTAGCC
Organism: Anopheles funestus; assembly: GCF_943734845.2. Taxonomy (NCBI): domain Eukaryota; kingdom Metazoa; phylum Arthropoda; class Insecta; order Diptera; family Culicidae; genus Anopheles; species Anopheles funestus. Next base: position 25,454,420 of record NC_064598.1, read on the forward strand.
ATTGGTGCCATCTATCGACCACAGGTAAATATTGGCGATCCGTTGGATACCGACCGAGTTATAGGCAAAACTTGGTGCAAAAATGAGCCTTAGTAAATTTTTATTATTTTGAGTTTTTTTGATTTTTTGATTATTTTTCACTCTTTTTTTTAATTAAAGCATTACTTGAGTGAAAAGAAACACATTGCAACCGATTGGCATTAAAATAAATCAATTTAATTTTTTTGCAAAATTTCTCAAAAAAACGTAAGGGGTAAGCCTTATGAAATTTTCGAGTTGAAAATTTTTTTTAAATTTTTTTCCGAATTTTTATTCCTTTTTTACTTTAAAGCATTATTTCAGTGAAAAGAAACTTATTGCAACAAATTCGCATAATAATAGATCACATTTAAAATTTGTGCTACATTGCTCAAGAATGAGGAAAATTTTACATTTTCTCAAACAGGGTAAGGAACTTGGTTCCTCGAATAACTTTTGGCACAGACATCGGAGGGCATGGCCGTTCAAGAAGAAAATGTAGCCATTGGTGCCATCTATCGACCACAGGTTAAAGATTGGCGATCCGTTGGATACCGACCGAGTTATAGGCAAAACTTGGTGCAAAAATGAGCCTTAATAAATTTTTATTAATTTGAGTTTTTTGATTTTTTGATTATTTTTCACTCGTTTTTTTATTTAAAGCATTACTTGAGTGAAAAGAAATACATTGCAACCGATTGGCATTAAAATAAATCAATTTAATTTTTTTGCAAAATTTCTCAAAAAAACGTAAGGGGTAAGCCTTATGAAATTTTCGAGTTGAAAATTTTTTTTAAATTTTTTTCCGATTTTTCATTCGAGTTTTACTTTAAAGCATTATTTGAGTGAAAAGAAACTTATTGCAACAAATTCGCATTATAATAGATCACATTTAAAATTTTTGCTGAATTGCAGAAAAATGAGGAAAATTTTACATTTTCTCAAACAGGGTAAGGAACTTGGTTCCTCGAATAACTTCTGGCACAGACATCTGAGGGCATGGCCGTCCAAGAAGAAAATGTAGCCATTAATGCCATCGATCGACCACAGATTAAAGATTGGCGATCCGTTGGATACCGACCGAGTTATAGGCAAAACTTGGTGCAAAAATGAGCCTTAGTAAATTTTTATTTTTTTGATTTTTTTGATTTTTTGATTATTTTTCACTCTTTTTTTATTTAAAGCATTATTTGAGTGAAAAGAAACACATTGCAACCGATTGGCATTAAAATAAATCAATTTAATTTTTTTTGCAAAATTTCTCAAAAAAAACGTAAGGGGTAAGCCTTATGAAATTTTCGAGTTGAAAAATTTTTTTAAATTTTTTTCCGATTTTTTATTCTTTTTCTAATTTAAAGCATTATTTGAGTGAAAAGAAACTTATTGCAACAAATTCGCATTATAATATATCACATTTAAAATTTTTGCTGATTTGCAGAAAAATGAGGAAAATTTTACATTTTCTCAAACAGGGTAAGGAACTTGGTTCCTCGAATAACTTCTGGCACGGATATCTAAGGGCATGGCCGTCCAAGAAGAAAATGTAGCCATCAATGCCATCTATCGACCACAGGTTAAAGATTGGCGATCCGTTGAATACCGACCGAGTTATAGGCAAAACTTGGTGCAAAAATGAGCCTTAGTAAATATTTATTATTTTGAGTTTTTTGATTTTTTGATTATTTTTCACTCGTTTTTTATTTAAAGCATTACTTGAGTGAAAAGAAATACATTGCAACCGATTGGCATTAAAATAAATCAATTTAATTTTTTTGCAAAATTTCTCAAAAAAACGTAAGGGGTAAGCCTTATGAAATTTTCGAGTTGAAAATTTTTTTTAAATTTTTTTCCGATTTTTCATTCGAGTTTTACTTTAAAGCATTATTTGAGTGAAAAGAAACTTATTGCAACAAATTCGCATTATAATAGATCACATTTAAAATTTTTGCTGAATTGCAGAAAAATGAGGAAAATTTTACATTTTCTCAAACAGGGTAAGGAACTTGGTTCCTCGAATAACTTCTGGCACAGACATCTGAGGGCATGGCCGTCCAAGAAGAAAATGTAGCCATTAAGTCCATCTATCGACCACAGGTTAAAGATTGGCGATCCGTTGGATACCGACCGAGTTATAGCCAAAACTTGGTGCAAAAATGAGGAAAATTTTACATTTTCTCAAACAGGGTAAGGAACTTGGTTCCTCGAATAACTTCTGGCACAGACATCTGAGGGCATGGCCGTCCAAGAAGAAAATGTAGCCATTAATGCCATCTATCGACCACAGGTTAAAGATTGGCGATCCGTTGGATACCGACCGAGTTATAGGCAAAACTTGGTGCAAAAATGAGCCTTAATAAATTTTTATTATTTTGAGTTTTTTGATTTTTTGATTATTTTTCACTCTTTTTTTATTTAAAGCATTACTTGAGTGAAAAGAAATACATTGCAACCGATTGGCATTAAAATAAATCAATTTAATTTTTTTGCAAAATTTCTCAAAAAAACGTAAGGGGTAAGCCTTATGAAATTTTCGAGTTGAAATTTTTTTTAAATTTTTTTCCGATTTTTCATTCGAGTTTTACTTTAAAGCATTATTTGAGTGAAAAGAAACTTATTGCAACAAATTCGCATTTTAATATATCACATTTAAAAATTTTGCTGAATTGCAAAAAAATGAGGAAAATTTTACATTTTCTCAAACAGGGTAAGGACCTTGGTTCCTCGAATAACTTCTGGCACGGATATCTAAGGGCATGGCCGTCTAAGAAGAAAATGTAGCCATCAATGCCATCTATCGACCACAGGTTAAAGATTGGCGATCCGTTGGATACCGAGCGAGTTATAGGCAAAACTTGGTGCAAAAATGAGGAAAATTTTACGTTTTCTCAAACAGGGTAAGGAACTTGGTTCCTCGAATAACTTCTGGCACGGATATCTAAGGGCATGGCCGTCCAAGAAGAAAATGTAGCCATTGGTGCCATCTATCGACCACAGGTTAAAGATTGGCGATCCGTTGGATACCGACCGAGTTATAGGCAAAACTTGGTGCAAAAATGAGCCTTAGTAAATTTTTTTTTTTTTATTTTTTGATTATTTTTCACCCTTTTTTTATTTAAAGCATTACTTGAGTGAAAAGAAACACATTGCAACCGATTGACATTAAAATAAATCAATTTAATTTTTTTTGCAAAATTTCTCAAAAAAAACGTAAAGGGTAAGCCTTATGAAATTTTCGAGTTGAAAATTTTTTTTAAATTTTTTTCCGATTTTTTATACTTTTTTTAATTTAATGCATTATTTGAGTGAAAAGAAACTTATTGCAACAAATTCGCATTATAATATATCACATTTAAAATTTTTGCTGAATTGCAGAAAAATGAGGAAAATTTTACATTTTCTCAAACAGGGTAAGGAACTTGGTTCCTCGAATAACTTCTGGCACAGACATCTAAGGGCATGGCCGTCCAAGAAGAAAATGTAGCCATCAATGCCATCTATCGACCACAGGTTAAAGATTGGCGATCCGTTGGATACCGATCGAGTAATAGGCAAAACTTGGTGCAAAAATGAGGAAAATTTTACATTTTCTCAAACAGGGTAAGGAACTTGCTTCCTCGAATAACTTCTGGTACGGATATCTAAGGGCATGGCCGTCCAAGAAGAAAATGTAGCCATCAATGCCATCTATCGACCACAGGTTAAAGATTTTCGATCCGTTGGATACCGACCGAGTTATAGGCAAAACTTGGTGCAAAAATGAGCCCTAGTAAATTTTAAGTTTTTTGATTTTTTTGATTTTTTGATTATTTTTCTCTCTTTTTTTATTTAAAGCATTACTTGAGTGAAAAGAAACACATTGCAACCGATTGGCATTAAAATAAATCAATTTAATTTTTTTTGCAAAATTTCTCAAAAAAAACGTAAGGGGTAAGCCTTATGAAATTTTCGAGTGGAAAATTTTTTTTAAATTTTTTTCCGATTTTTTATTCTTTTTCTAATTTAAAGCATTATTTGAGTGAAAAGAAACTTATTGCAACAAATTCGCATTAAAATATATCACATTTAAAAATTTTGCTGAATTGCAGAAAAATGAGGAAAATTTTACATTTTCTCAAACAGGGTAAGGAACTTGGTTCCTCGCATAACTTCTGGCACGGATATCTGAGGGCATGGCCGTCCAAGAAGAAAATGTAGCTATTGGTGCCATCTATCGACCACAGGTTAAAGATTGGCGATCCGTTGGATACTGACCGAGTTATAGGCAAAATAAATCAATTTAAATTTCAATTAAAATAAATCAATTTAAATTTTTTTGCAAAATTTCTCAAAAAAATGGCAAGGGGTAAGCCTTATGAAATTTTCGAGTGGAAATTTTTTTTAAATTTTTTTCCGATTTTTTATTCTTTTTCTAATTTAAACCATTGTTTGAGTGAAAAGAAACTTTTTGCAACACATTCGCATTGAAAAATATCAAATTTATAAATTTTGCAAAATTTCTCAAAAAAAACGTAAGGGGTAAGCCTTATGAAATTTTCAGGTTGAAAATGTTTTAAAAAAATTTTTATTTTTTTTGTAATTTAAAGCATTATTTGAGTGAAAAGAAACTTATTGCAACAAATTCGCATCAAAATTCATCAATTTATGATCATCAATCAATCAGTCAATCAATCGTAAATTGCCTTAGGAGATTGGCAAATTTATAGAATATTTTTTTGGGAAATGTTTAGTGACATTTGTAGAATTTTGTCGCAGACAATGATCACTTTTTCCGTTCAAAACAACAAGAGAGCATCCATGCAAAGAGGTAACACTAACAGCCGTTTGCCTGATCAGTGCTTCCTTCATAAGGTGGTCTCTTTTACGCATGTTATCATTGATAGCAGATCCTTGTCTATTGATCGAATGGATTGAAAGAGATAAATATTCTAGATGATAGTAATGAGTGTTACCTCTTTCGTGGATGCTCTCTTGGTGTTGAAAAATCGAATTCGGCTGATGTTAGTGCAACAACGGTAACGTTAACGTTCTTTTTAAAATCTCGAGCGAATAGAAACATTTGTAAGGCTCTGTGAAAAACAATACTTTTGTGATGCTTCGCGTGGAAAGCTGCTGTCATTTGGAGTTGTAATTGAAATTAGATAAACAAAACAAACGCTACAAGCGGTATTGCGGCGTTCGCAAAGCAACAAAACGAAATAAAATTGTCCTCCAAGTAATTCATATCTGTGTGCGCAATAGTTACACATAAAATTACAGTAATTGTGCCTTATTACGCACCATTTTCAGCAAACCAATCGAACATGGAATATCTTACCGGCCTGTCGCAAAAGGAAAATGTTCGCGCCGCCTGTAAAAAGTGTGGTTTCCCGGGACATCTAACGTATCAGTGCCGGAACTATCTGACGGTATGAACATACCATCACCACGTTTCCGATACCTATTCTAATGATATCATACCCTGCTGCCAGGTTGATCCACAAAGCCATGCAGTTGTGCCAAGCCAGCAGCGTCCGGGTAGTGAATCGCCGGAACAAAACTATCTCACGCCACTGCAGGAACTCAGAAAGCAGGAAGAGGAAGAGGAAAAACGAAAGGCCGAAAAGGCGGAACGGAAGGAACGTGCACGAAGGGCTAAGGAGGCACGCAAGGAGAAAAAGAAACGCAAACACCGCAAACGTTCACGATCGCGGTCCAGCTCGAACAGTTCCGATGCAAGCGATACGGACAATACTGACAGTAGCAGTAGTGATGGCAAACTTAAAAAACGTTGCAAAAATCGGTACAAGAAAAAGCTAACGAAAAAACGCAAAAAGTCCAAAAAGGGAAAGCACAGCCACAAGCGAAGAGGTCACGATAGCAGCTCGGATAGTTAGAAATCCTTTGGCGTAGGTAAGAGAGCAGTAACGTTCGATGAAGATTACATCGAGATGTAGCATATCTGCTAAACATCTTATCATAATTTAAATGTTATACAGTATAAAGTTAGAAGGTTCATCGCGTGACAGAATTCAACACATTTCGCCACTCAAAAAAAGCCACTTAACCTAAATCAAAAGGAGGTCAGATTTAAAAAACACAGTAACCCACATTATTAAATCGGCAACTGCAAAAAACCGATGACCAACGCATAAACGTAAATTTATACACTTAGGGTTACCAACGAGAATCAATTTCATAGCCACCCGGTAAAGATAGCTTAATAAGCGGTTTTTGCATGAACAGCAAAAAACGGAACACCGGAACCACAATTAATAACAAATAGCACCATCGTTATTTGTCACCGATTTCGTTATAGCCTGAAGATAAATGTTTGCGACAGAAACCAAAATAATGGCTATTTATTATATTAAGTTATAACTCAAAATATGAACTACTTATTAATATTTTTATAACATCCATAGATAAATAAGCAAACTAAAAGCTTGGAAAAGGGATATAAATAAAGCCAGTTTAACCTGACGAAGAGGAGTCCGAGATGAACCGCCAAAGTGCGTGTTAACCGTCAGGTTGGAAATTATAACCAACCAAAACTATATTGTGTTCTTATTTCAAGAGCTTCGAGAGTCCCCCTACCCAAGGTAAGGCCTCGATGTCTCCATCAATCCAGTAAGGGAAATCTCTTCCAGATTTCTATGATCGCCTGGACGATCAAGTCCGCCCGAATGAAGAAGCGTGTCGTCCGAACGAAAAGTCGTTGATACCGTGAAATGATTAACCTTGCGCAAATCGATAAATGTAACGCGGGTACGAACGGAAACGCGAAGTAAGCAATTGTACACGCGAGCACATTACAGAGACATTTTCAATATGCTTACTAAAACATGGTGTACAAGATACACGCGATGTTGGACTGACCACTGTTGTCTATAACATAAATCAAACAATTTACATATTAGTTAAAAATTTCTTTTAGATAATTTCATAAAACACTTGTAACTAGGTAGATAACATAAACTTTCATAATAACGAACAAAGTTTCATACGGAATGTGTACCATAATGCCATTATTCACTCAAGAAACATCTTGTGAATCTACTTTAGCAAAACTATTTAAAGAAAATTTTCGAACTGGACAGATTGTATTGCAGCAGCTCGAACTCGTGCTGCATCGCGTTCAATCGTTTGCGGGTAAGCGATACGGTCGGTAGCATTTTTTCGTCCGTTGGTTCCACCGAAGCCGTCTGCAGTGGATTTGCTGCACCGCTTGCTGTCTGTTGATTGAGTTTTGCCATTTCCCGTGCATACTTGGTGTGCACCTCCTTGAACCAGTGCAATGAATTGAAGGCGGCCGTTTGGTTGAGCAGTGTCAGCAAATAGGATAGACCTGGAAAATGGAATGTATTAAGTGAGTGTGACCAACAACATGAAAGGCATGTGGGACACCCTACCCATTACGAAACCATCGTCCGTTGGCAGGAACGTTCCGTGGCGATCCTTTTTAGCGATCGTTTCCTTTGCCTTTAGCATTGCCTCTACGTAGCTGATCGTGAGCGGTGGAATGATCAGGTAAAACAGTTCCAAATGTGCAAAACTGTCCGCTGGTGAGGAATTTTCCCCATCCGGCTGATTTCCTCGCTGACGTCGAAAACCATCGAACGCATTGAGAAGCAAACGGAAAAATTCGTTCTCCAGACGCCAGCTGGCACGCACAGTTGCCATATCCTGTCGCCAAATGTTTACAGCTGATTGTTTTGTTTGCGAATCTTTCCCTAAATTCGCTACGGCTGGATCGTTTTCCGTTTCTTCGGCCGATTTCGGTGGATTGGAAACAAATTCTGCCGCTCCCGTACATTCGTGAAGCGCACCGGCATGAAGCATCCGTACGAAAGCCATCGCATTGCCTGTGAGACAGATAGAGGAAACATGACATCATCTTAGCAATCGGTTAAGCGAGCCTACTTAGGTCTGTTATAGCTTACCGATTTGACAGATTAATTTGCGGAACAAATCAACGTACGTTTCACCATCGTCGGAGAGGCCGAGATTTCGGATGCGCCGATTAAAGGCGAGTGCACGGTCGTACGTGTAAGTGGCAGTACTCACGCCAGACGAAACATTCGCAGCGGATGTAGCGGCACCAGTGGAAACGGCGCTTTCGGTGGTTAATTTTTTGGCATCCGCAGCCAACCGGGAGTGTATTTGCTCGTCGTACAAAAAGTGAGAAAACGTGAACAATTTCTGGCGCAAAAACTGGAATGCATAGTTCACCTATGCAACGAGAAATGGATACAAAAAGTAATCTGTAAATGATATGCTATCACATAGGAATGTGTAAAAATATAAAAATGATTTATATCTTACCACTGTGCTTATAATTCCAGGCCCGTGTCGTTTAATCGAGTTGGCAATGTGTTCAATCTTAACCACATTTACTACGCCACCACTACCGGCTGCCTGCTGACGTTCGATAAACAACTGCCCGTGTAAGTCATACCCGTACGAACCGATAAACGTTTCAAAGTCTTCCATCAGCGCTAGCACATCATCATCCTGACCGTGACCACGCGGTCCCCGCCTATCCTCGGCCGTGGTGCGTGGTAATTGATCCTCCACCAACCGTATGCCGTACTTTCGGTCCACGATTGAGCGCATCTCCCGGTAAATGCGCCACTCGGAAGGTGAAATTGTCGAGAGCGTGTAGAACACGTCGCTCAAATGTTGCGCCACCGAATGTCGCGTACAGAGCCACCTTCCGTTCGCTTCCTGTGTAAGCTTGGTGCGAAGGAATGCAAACACCAGCTTTTGGGTGTGGTTCTGATCGGCCATCCCGGTATCGCTACCGTCTCGGAATGGATCGAACGGTTCGATTTGATGCCATTTGCCATGGAAATCCCACCGTATGAAGGCTTCGATGCGATTGCTCATAGGAACTACACTCACCGAGAGTGCATTCTGGCGAGTAGTTTGACCTAGTAAAGCCGTATACTTGCCGGCAACATCCGTCCGTTCACATTCTTCCTCCCAAGCGATAAAGGTAGCAAGTCGCTTAAGCAACGATTCCACTTTACGGTAGGCATCGTCCGTTAGGGCTAGCAGGGGCGTTCCGGAACTGGACAAATTTCCATGGCAAAGTGCAATCGTTACCTGAGCTAAGCCGACACGGTCTGGTGTGGCTGGACCGTGAAGGCATTTTTCCAGCACGTCGATTGTGGACAACTTTTCCAACCAAAGCGAACCACTGGCGGTCGATTTTGATTCCTTCGCTTCGCGCAGTAACTTCTTCTACAAAAAATAAGTAAATAAAACATAAAGAATTGATTGTAAAGAAGACATAATTTGCACTTACTTTGGCATTGTTAACGATGGTATAAATTTTATGCTGCTGGTGCTGAACTATAAACTGCAGACAGGGCACAGTAACGGAGCGACAGGTGGATGAGAGCAAAAATTCTACCACCATGCGCCGATATTGTATCAATCGGTCCGTTTTCTCAGTCGGATTACGACCGTAAAGTGCATACAGCGTACCTAGCACGTATTCCATTTCCTGCACGAGCCTTATGCCCTCCAGCAGCAGGGCACATTTAATGCGTAGGTTTTCGAGCGTAAAATTACCATCCTCCCGGCCTGTTCCGGGTGTGGGAGGGCAGTTGCGAAGCTGAACGTGCGCTTCTACCAACCAGCTGGCCGCATGCTGGCAAAGCACGGCAGGCAGAGCCGATTTTTCGATCATCTGCAGATATGCGTCTCGTGCCTTCTGATAATCGAACGAGGTCGAAAGTGGTGTGCTAACGGAGATGGGAGCCGTACTGGCATCGTAATCCCGCAGCAGCTTATGACCGTGCTCCTGTACGAACTCGTCTGGCAGCCAGGGAAAATTGGCTTCCAGTGGTATCAGTGGAAACTGAAATTTAATTGGAAATGAAGTTACAATAACGTTTATCGCAACAGTACAAAAACCGATTCGCTTACCTTGAGATTTAATTCGAAAAGATTCTTCAACATACGCTGCTCGATCGGTAAGAAGAGGTACAACGCAAAGTTTAACAGCACATTCACCCCAATGATGTCGTTTGATTGTGTGAAATCAATCCCATTAGTGGTGGTTCGTACGCTCGACGCAAGGGTGGTTAGTTTGCGCTTTAGAAACTTCATAAACCGATCGCTAAATGCTTCCCCGGAGCAAACGGGATCGAAACGCGTTTTCACCTTGTACAGTGCCTCAAGCAGACGCTTTTCTCCCGTTATGTCTGGTGTTGTTTCATCACCAATCCAGAAACCAATCGCTCGACACACACTCAATAGATCATGATAAGCAACCGTACGTGATGGGGCGATTTTTGACGCTTGGCGTAGTTTTTGGGCGAAGGAACGCCAGTGTGCTTTGAGGAAAGTTTTCCATAGTATGTGATCTAGCTCCATTACGACCCGTAACAGTTTACCGATGTAGTCGAACAGATACTGAACATGAAGGAAGGATTAATATAAAAGCTATCTTTTACAACGCTCCCGATAGTACTCACTTCCACTTCCAGCGATGGAGGAGACTTTCCCTCAAGGCCTATCTTTTTCGTTCGCTTGGCACGCCCATAGGAAGCTTCTTCATCAAAAAAGGCACCGATCTGGCGTAGCAACAGAACGCCAACATCTCGCATTCGCTCGTAATGACACTGTACCGCTCCCATTAGATCAATGTTGTCAGCAATCCACAGTACCGGTGGACGTTCCGTACTTTCAGCATTACGGAACGATTCTGTACGATCGTAAATATTGCCCGCTAGGGTTCGCACCTCTTGCTCCAAACAATCGATCTCACAGCACAATTGTGCAAAGGTGGCCAAAATCTTGTTCAGCGGTATGTTACTATTGCCGGGAGTTGAGTTGTTCGACTTTCCACTATTGATACTATTGCTCGCTATCATGCGAGCGAGAGACAGTTGCTCATTGTTGCACGCATAATCCAATCGTACAATACTCCGCACAGGACCATCCGCAAGAGCTGGTAGATGAAGCTGGGTTAGCTTTTGGTCGTAATCTTTCAGAAAAATGCCGTACTCTTTGATCTGCGTTGCGTAGAAATGATCTATAAAGGGAAACAGTAATATAACACACACCCAAGGAGTAGCACAAGGTTCGAGCTAAATACGCGATGCACTTACTTGACGATACGTGTGTTTCCATTTTCCACTATTTACTCCATAATATGCTAAAAGAAAAGTAAAATATTAGCACCACAGCAGAACAGAGAATTCGTGATTCATGTTTGTTTGTGTATATTGCGTGATTTTATTTTCATTCTGCTGTCATATGTCAACTGTCAAATGCACTGTTCTGTTCGCTTGGGATTTAAAAAAGCCGTTGCGCAGATAAATTATTCTTCCAAAGGTGTCCGTTTTTTACCTGTTCTATCTTGTAGTTTTTACAGATAAATAATAAATTAAACAACAAACAGATAAATATTTTTGTTAATTACATACACGTGTTTGAATCCCCGATTTGCATTAAATGACATCGCTCGTAGGTGCAACACCGCTCCTAGCAACCGTTGGCAAGGATGTACTAAATAACCTAAACAAACAAATGTTTGATACGAGAAAGTCGGAAACCCCCATTCGTACTATAGTAGCGCGATAATCCATCCAAATCATGTAACTTTTGGCCGTATAATGGGAACAGTTTTTGCAAAATGCTGTAGAAAAGAGCATGAAAATAATGAGTAAGTATAGTACCAATCCGCCGTCGACTCATGTTTATCGGGTACAATATTTGGTCCACGTGTAAATGGTTTCGTTGACCTTCATCGTTGATTCCAGTGACGCACTTAACATCCTTGTGTTGGGAATAGAGAACTCTGGCAAGACTGAAATAGCGTTTAAAATTTGTCATCAAAAGCGGAGTGATTATGCTGCAACGAAAGGATGCCGTTTGTTTGAAACTGTGATCGGTAAGGGGATCTATCGGCACTAGTGAAGCAAAGGTGTGTTTTTTATTCCATTCATTACTGCTTCTTCTAGCGGATACGGATATAAAACTTATTGAAATTGGAGGAGGATCAGATCTTCGAGACATCTGGAAGTACTATTTTTTAGACGTAATTCAAACTGCCTGCAACTCGGGTTACCTAAACCTCGTTGAGAAGATGTTTCATCAAACGTTTACTTGTATAATTGTAGGCCCTAGCAGTAATTTTCGTAATCGATGCTTCCAACATACACAACATCTGTGAATCTTACAACATATTCCAAAACCTAATGGCACACGAGTTTCTGGCGGGCAAACCGTTTCTTATACTTGCCAACAAACAGGACCTTCCCGAATCGGTTGATTGTATCGAAATCTGCGAGTATCTGGATGTCGAGTATCTGGCCAACCGATACCGCTGTCCATGTCTGGTAGAGGCATGTGGCAACTGGGGCAGTACATCATACGAATTGAACGAATACGATGGGCTAACGTACGGCATCCAGTGGCTTGTTGGTACGGTGATGGCCCATCGACAGTTCATTATGAATCGTATCAACTTCCACAAGGCAATGCTCGGACGCGAGGGTGCGGATGCATCACGTACCATTAAAAGGCCACGTACGGGTATAAAGTCTGGTGGTGGCAGCCGTAAGCGTAGGGATAGTCGTCCTAAAACGGCTCCCTCCAGTCAGCTGGCCTGGTTGAAGGAAAACGATAACAATTATCTGATTAAACGAAACAGCATCATTTCCGTCAAAAGTATACCCACCAGCACAACCACGGAACGCACCAACAATTCATCAACCAAGGCAACTACTACCTCCGACAGTGGACTTTCGGTCGTTGATGAGGGAGTTGAAGTTAGCCAGACTAGTAGCAGCACCGGTAAGCGAATGTTGAATACATAATCAATTGTGTAATGTACAGTCATTCGTACTTTTTTCTTGCAGAAACAGTTTTACACGTACGTAAAGATGAGATGACTTTAGAAGATTTGTCCCTTTCCTTCTCCGTCAATGAGGTCAATGGAAAAGCTGTGGAAATGATCGAGAATTAGCCTAATGTGCCAAAAACGGCTGGATGTTAACCAAGGCATAACAATGCACTTCCTGTTTGTAATTTTTGAAAATTTCTTCTCAATTTTTGGATTACATAAACAAGTTCCACCCACCAGCACTGTATGAATCGTGTTTCGTTTGGAGCACCAAGGATCTATCAACCTTGAGCTCGTGTCTCGATGACAGATGTTATGAAAACATTTCCCCTGCAACTCTTGCGTGTATCGTAACGAAATGCGGCTTTCGGTGGTAAATTTCTTCAAGAAAAGTGTAAATGGACACATTTTTCGTGGTAAATATCGTTTGGTGAAGCGCGTTACTCCTCGCGCCATGCAAACACTGGTCCGAGAGTACGAACAAACTGAAGCCAACATGAAGCTGCTGCTTCATCCATACCTGACGAAGGTAATACGGCACCCCGGTGTATGTGTTATGCTGGGCGTAGTAAACGATTTCCCTTTTGCTTTCAGGAACAATCCAGTGGCCATGCGAAGGAACTGGGTAAGAAGGAGCAGATCGTGGCGAAATGGCGAGAGGAACAGCTTAAGATGAAACCGCACGTCACGATAGCGGAACGGTTAGCACACCTGAAGGTGAAAGACGTGTGGGACTGAGTTCGAACGGCGAAACAATTCAAAGTGTGCTCCATTGTAAAAGGGTTTTCTTTTATTGTACAACAAGCTTTTACATCAACAATACTTTTTTGAGGCAGCGTTTGCTTCTCTCTCGTGTATATGTGGTAACAAACATAGTATATCAATAGTGAATAATGTTACGATGAAATAGATTAGCGTGTTTCTGCGAACGTAACTGATTGTCCTAGAATTATGCCGGTATCCAACCGAACGGATTAGGTGTAAGGTCATCCTTATGCAAAACCTTGCCCTGTGATGAATACTCCGCGAACTGGGCCACCACTGGGTCGCGCTGGCACGATGACATACCGATCACGCGACCACCTTTGCCAATGTAGAATGCAACGAATTTCAAGGCGGCCAAATCTCCTTCCACGATTACCTCGTCCGGAGTGCCGTAGCCACAGTAGCGGAACGACTTTCCGAACAGTACCGTCCAGAAAAAGGGTACCGCTTTGAGCGGTGTCGCCACGCCAACCATATTGAGTGCCGCTACGCGACCATGGTACTGTGCTAGGGGATAGTGCCCTATTGTGGCCTGCTGGCCATCATTCGAGTGGACCGGGGCATTGGCAATGTCTCCACCAACATACACCCCCTCCACGTTCGTCTCCAAATACTGATCCGTGTTGATCGATCCGTTGCGATTCAGGGTAATGCCAGAGTTTGCCAGAAACTCGGTGTACAGCGTTGATCCAATGCCAAAAATGCACACATCCGCATCAAGCATCGTTCCGTCGGTCAGCTCGACTTGTTTTAGCGTCCCAGCCTCCCCGGTACACCGCCGGATACCGGAATTCATCACAAACTCGACACCCTTCTCTTCGAACAGTTCCATGACCCGTTTCCCAATTGCATCACCGAACGATTCCTTCAGCGGGACGGCTCCACGCCCAATGACCGTAACCTTGGCCACCTTGCTCACGCAGTAGGCAGCTGCTTCCAGCCCGATAAAGCTCGTGCCCAGTATGACGATCTTCTTTTCCGGTCCAAGCTGTTCGTTAGCCTGTTTCGCATCGGCTGCCGTTCGTAGCACGCAAACATTGGACAAATCCGCACCCTCGATTGGAGGTCGCCGTGGATTCGAACCGGTCGCAATGTAAGCCTTATCGTATCGAATCTTATACCCATTGTCGAGCGTAATTTCACGTGTGGCACCGTCCAGCTTGGTCACTGCGGTGCCCAGCATCACCTCGATGTCATTATCGTCGTAGAACTGTTGTGTCCGCAACAGGCACTTTTCCAAATTCATGTCCATCGTTTTGCTCACCTTTATACGATCGTAGGGTAGGCACGGTTCTTTGTTAATCATCACAACGCGGCCTGTGAAACCTTCCTGTCGTAGAGTTTCCGCACACGTTGCACCGGATGGGCCACCGCCAATGATGACGTACGTACGTTCGTCTTGCTCCGTTCGTTTGGCCATTACGCGTGCCCGTTTGTTTGTGGCCAATTCGGTGCGTTTTGCCCGTACCTTCACATCGCCCGCCTCACCGATGGTTACACGGTAGCAAGGTAACGAATCCATACCCGGGAAGTCTTCTATATCACCCGTCTCCACATTGAAGCAGGCTCCGTGCCATGGACAGCGGACGCGTCCTTCGCCCAGCGCTCCGGTAACGAGCATTGCTCCATAGTGCGAACATTTGTTACCGATGGCGGTCAGCTTTCCGTTCTGGCGAACCAGCAACACCTTGCCCTCGCCCAGTTCAACCTGTTTCATTTGATTCTCGCCAATCTCCGACTCCTGGCAGACGACGGCTTCGATGAAATCATCATCCTGCACAACCGGTCCGCCGTTAGTGACCGTCGACGTTACTTTGGATGCTGTGAGTTAAATAGGAGGTTCAACGCATTAAAACTCGAAACTAATCAATTGATCCGTGACACAACGGTATTGACATACACTAATTAGAAGCTAAAATACCCAACAACATCACTTTCAGTGGGTGAATCATCCAAAACTTGAATGGAATGTTCACGAAAACTACTTACTGAGATACGACATCATTTTGTGACGCACACTAGAGAACTGAGCCTAGAACCAGAAAACCCACGTTCGCATCGATCGAAGGAGCCGGAATTTCTGATGGATAGGGTTTTTTTTCTTCCCTATCCATCCGATTGTTTGCTGCACACGGCACACACTAATGCGTTACCAAGGCAACCGCGCCGTAACGCGCTGTAACACACATACACAGTAAAAACCGCGAAATAGCACACAGGCGCACCCACAAAAAGGGGGTAGAGAAAAAAAAAGTTTCGCGCCGAAAACGTGTTGCGGTGGTTATGGTATGCTTTTTCTCACATCCCTTTCTGGCCGGTTTTGAGAGAAGGGTTAAATTTGGTTCACGACCTTCGATGGGAAGTTTGGATATTTTGCACAATCTCTCCTTCACTATTGCGATGTCAGAAGGTTATGTACAGCAAAAGATTCAAGCACGATCGAGAAGCGGGTTCTTGCCACGAGTTAGATCAAGCGGTAGAGAGCGACTCACGAAACGAAAAAAACCCAAAATTCAAGGACACTGCTTTTTCGCTTGACAGAAACCACATGTTGTTTGTAAAAAAAGCTAATCGCACCATCAACTCCCACTCCACAAAACCACAAGCCATAAAGACGTAACTTTCACTTCTTCCGAATTGGCGTGAACCCTCCCGCGTAACTACTAACTCTCCGTTTCCGTTCATCACATTTCCGTCGTTACAAAACATGGTTTGAAGGGTTTATCTTTGGAGGACAGGATAGCGAGAAAACTGGTCTCACTGAAATCACACGTTTGAACTTGGCCCGTTGCTACGGCAGTCGGTGACCTCCATGCACACTAACACATTAGCACGCGGTTGCTTACCTTTGGCAAGGGATTCGTTCGAATTGCGAACCGCCTTTGACGAACTGCAGCCCATCGTGTACTGATGTTTGGTGACAGGTGTCTGTGCCTAATGACCCTGGGACAGCGAACGATCTGAAGCTCTGGTAACGGCCTTAAATCGCACAGCAAGAACTACTACGAATGGCGCGACAGAACCGCACGACTAATGTGAAGGCCTCGGCAATGTATTAGCGTGTCTTGCTAACTACGGAGACAACGATTTATCCTGCCCATTGGAATGTGGTCGAGTGGGGACTAACTGGCAGCAGCACGACCATCACCGAATGTTCCGCGTCCCGTGGTCAATCGTTAACTAAAACCTGCAACATTCCGTCGGTCCGCTTCGACCGGCTTGCAAGGCGACTGTGGTGTGGACTCACCGTGCACTTGTGCACCGCAGACAAAACGTGCTTACAAACAACGGTTCATCCATCATCGCTTCGTTGAGTTGGTCGCGTTCGCCACCATGCGTTTAATCGGCATTCGACATCGCGATCGTGATGCTTCGTGCCGCGATTGGAGTGGAGGCGCATGCCTTTTTTTTGTTTATTGCAAACCAAACGTACACCGCTCATCTGCGTTGAGTGGGAGGTAGGTTCTAGTGCATAATGTTGCCGTTCGTTCGTTGTATATGCTAACGATATAAAATTGCAACTGAAATTGTACTGCAAATGTAGAACAACCTACCCGGGTGCAGAAACATGCGACCTGGCAATAGCGATTACAATGTCAGTTGTATTAGATGTTGAACTAGTTTCTTTTTTTGTTTATTTTTTCAATCATTTGCTTTACGTCCTTGGGGTGTTTATGAAATGCGAACTCCATTAGCTTCGATCCGCCAGCCTTCTACAACCTACTTTAATTTATACATTTGAACTTCTATCTAAATGCTGGTATAACTCATCAAATGACTCTTTTACCATTCTTCACTTCTTCGAATGGGATTTTTAATCAAAGTACACTGGTTGTATTCACAAAATCTACACCAGTATGTATTGATCCTAGTCCTGTTATCTACATAATAGCAAAAGACTGTGGAATCTGCCACATATCACACTACACTGATAACACAAATAGCAGGTAATAAAAATAAAGCGCAAAACCGGAAACCCTTGTCGCCTTGTCAGCAAACAATTCTGCTTGATAATGTGCGATCGATGAATCACTAGGTTGGTGTTAAGGATGTAACAGCCGATTAAAACGTTGTCTTCGACGTGAAACTTCATCCTACTGCTTAGGAAAACCTATCAACGTAGTGCAAAACCTCGAAGCCAACCTCCACCATGATTAGAATGATAATCATCCACTCCAACCGTACGTGATGGTCATCATTCAGGTTAGAACTAATCAGGTCGGCCAGCTCGACACAGTGGTTAAGTTTTTCGTTCATAACGCGCGTCCGTCGCGAAATGCTAAAGTAGGCGCACGTCTGATTGTACAGCGTTTCGAGCTGCTCCCGGTCCCAGTAAAAATCGGGCGTATCAAGCAGATCCGAGCTGAGGTTGATGACGTGCCGCAATGCAAACAGCTCACCGGTACGGCGCAACATGTCGGGCCGTGAAATTTTAATTTTGTTGCCCTTCTTCAGATCCTCCGTGACATACGCCATCGAGTCGATGTAGCGTTCCAGCGATGCCTCCCAGATACCAAGCTTCACCGACAGTGACATCGCATTGGAGAAGGTGTACTTCTCCAGGTCGGCCTCGTCCGATTTCGACACGTAGAAGCTGTTGTACTTTAGCCGGGCCACTCCGTCATGGTTGAACAGCATGGATTCGCTTTCCTCCAGCACAGTGCCCTCATCGTACGAATCCTGCTCGAACGGTCGCAAAAAGCGCAGGATGTTGCTGCTTTCCAAATCGGTACAGTTCCACAACACTACCGTACCTTCGCGGAAGAAGTACAAATCGCGACACTCGTCGCCCACTTTGTATTTTGCCGTCACGTGCAGGACATCTGGTTCTGTATCGATGTCATCGCTCGATAGAAACTGCTTCGGTTCGTAGAGGTTCTGCTCCCGTAGGGCCCGCAGCAAACGATCGAGATCGTACTCTTCTGCCGTAGCAAACGCGGTAACATTTTTGTAGCCACGGGCAATCTTATCGTTCTCGTCCTCGCGTTTCCGACGGGGACGTTTTTTCATTTGCATACTTTCGTGTAGACTTATGATAGACGATGACGAAATTTTGTTACATTGTTGCAACAGTGACGATGGCCTACCTCTGCTGACGAAGTATGGACTGTTACCCAACTGCGATGCTATAGTTAGATGCCCGGAACTCCCCGGTACGGTTCTGGCTTTGATAGGTTTCGCCAATGGTACATTTCCATTGCCCGTTGTGGAAGCATTTCTGCATACACTTAGCACTAGTGTCGATGACACTCTTCTGCAATTGTTAAACAAATTAATGCTGATAAAACTGGTCATGTTTACTGCGGAGTATAGTAGACCGGCATGTCGCAAAATTTCACCGTACAGGAGTTTTGTTTTCTTTTGAATCGATTTTGCTCCGACGTTCGCTGTCAAAGGAATTGTCAGTTATGCAATTTTAGTACAATGTTTTTACGTATTTTTCAAGGGCTTAGGAGATTTACTATATTAAGAAATACGTAGTGTATTAATCCACCTACAAAATTGCATGTAACCTTCTTCAAATAACTATTTTTTTTTCGATTCAAACTGTTTGAATTTGTCCCCTTGCACGTGTAGTCAGTGCTTAAGCTCAGATGTTAACCGTCAAAGTGACATCTCGAGGTTTAAAGCTAGCGTAAACAAAAACGTCTCTAAAAAGGCTTGTTTGTAACAAACAGTGATCCAATAAGTATTAAGTTTATTATCTATAACTCATCATAATTTCATCATGAAGACGCTGTTCGAGCAACTGAAAACACTTTTCGACTTCGAGCTTTACTCCAATGCGGCGACACTGGTATAGAAACAATGCTGCAAGATTGTTGATCTATTCTGTACGTACTAGCAACGGCACATAAACGCTAATATGATTGTGCTTTTTTCAGGCTAATCTACTTCTTTCCATATACGACACAAATCGTGCCACGCTAAGCCCGCCGGAACACTTCGGTACGCTCGTGTACTATGCCGAATCACTCTTTCATGAACGACGGTTTCGTGAAGCGGAGACGATCTACCGTCAAGCGCTGCAGCTGAAGCGGCTTCTGTCGAAAAACAAATCCCCAAACTGTAAAAGTACAGCAGGTCCCGTTCCGGGACAGGTCGATCTACAGTCGGAGGTAGAGCTGAAGTACAAGACGGCACGATGTCTGATCGAGATGAAATGTTATCGCGATGCAATCGTGTTGCTGCAATCGCTCGCATTGAAACAACGCACGCCGAAGGTTAATATGCTGCTCAGCAAGCTTTGTCACAATCATGGCCACGAGCGAAGTGCAATCGGAACGTACAAGGAAGTGCTGAAAGAGTGTCCTTTGGCGTTTGAAGCGATCGAAGGTCTGCTTACGCTGGGTGTTAAAGGAATTGAGGTGAATTCACTGATCGTGGATGCTACAATGGCGCCACAATGTAACGAATGGATGAGCAGCTGGATCAAGGCGCACGCCAACATTCAGACCCGCAAGTATACCGACGCCATCCAAACGCTGCGTAACATCGAGGCGAACACCTGCCTCCGGAATTATCACCAGCTGTTGGTACTGATCGGCGAATGTTACTACCATAATGGCGAGTACGAACAGGCATACATAACGCTCAAGCGGGCCCACGCCATGCAGCCACACTCGAAAAGCGGATTGCAGATTCTTGCTATTCTGATGGCGAAGAACAAAAAGGTAGCCGAGCTGGAAAAACTCATCACGCCATCTCCCTCGTTGCTGAACGAGTACACTTCAGAGATGTGGTTCGTAATGGGCCAGTATTTGTTTGCTACCGGAAAGTATGAAAAGGCCGTTTACTTCGTGCAAAAAGCCTGTTTCCAGAATTCGCGCAACGTCGAAGCCTTGGTGCTGAAGGCGGAAGTACTATTTCAGGTGAAAAAGTATCAGCAGGGCATCGCTCACCTGCGGTACGGGCAACAGTTTGCACCGTATCGATACGAAATCCATAAGGCTCTTGTGGACAACTATCTGAATATGGGTCGCACACGGGAAGCGCAATTGCAAGCACTGAAGGCGGTTAAGGTGTTGGGTGAATCGGCGCGAACATTGGTGGTGAGTGCACAAAATCGTGAAATGAGTAACTTCACGACGAATAGTTTTTTGATAAAACACTTTTTCTTTGCAGTTGATGGCACGTACATACATGAAAGATGAAGCTGCCCGACCGAAAGCAAAGGCACTCTGTCTCAAAGCACTCGATTTGAACGAAAACTTCTTGCCAGCAGTCTATCTGTTGGCAGAACTATATTTACGGGAGAATGATCTCACGGCTAGGATGAAGCTACTGAAGAAGCATGCAATGCTATCGAAAAACTGCAAACTTCACATCATGCTTGGAGAGATGCTAAACAATGAAAAAGATCATTCCGGCGCACTGGAGCATTATTCCATTGCGCTCAAGTAAGTGTTGCTACTTGTAAATTGGTTTGAATATTTCCCCTTAAAATTTAATTCTACTTCCGATAATCATAGTATGGACCCGTCGAACCGTGCCGCTATTACGGGGTTGTTACTGCTGGGAAAACACACCGGCAGTACGACCAGTGGTACATCGAATGCGGGTGCTTCCAGTTCCTATCTCGAGTCAATGGTTGAGGACGGCAGCGATATGCCGGACAATCCGCTAGAAATGATCGAAATACGTACGACTGGGGCGAACGAAATGGAATCGGAAAGTGATGCAATGTGGTCGGATTTGGAAATCGAAATCAATCAATAGGTAGTACATACGGTAAGCAGAAACAAGTCGAATGAAGGAAGGTAATTGGTTAGTTTAAATTCATTTTTAGCATTAATAAATTCTACTCTATACCCACTACAATGAAGGAATGCAATCAAAAAAATATTTTGTTAACTTTTACGGTTATGCGCTAATCAGTTTAATACGGATCATATGAAAGTACACAAATCTGTTTGTTTTGAGAAAATCCATAATCAATTCTGATTCCACCGGAATTGAATTTTTCTTCTAGGTCCAGTGTACTTCTAGCAGGATCTTCTGTGTAGCTGGCAACCAACCGTAAGTAATTTGTCATTATTATATTCGTTGTCGGGGCGGCCCGGTGGTGCATATGATAAACGGCGCCAGTCCACACGGCCGGACCGGGTTCAAATCCCATCCGGACCGTCCCCCCGTAGCAAGGACTGACTATCCGGCTACGTGGTAAAATAAGTCTAGTAAGCCAGAAATGGCCGGCGTGACCTGTAAGGTCGTTAAGCCAAGAAGAAGATATTCGTTGTTATTAAGATCCCACTAAAACTTGTCTGCGTCTGCTATTTCGACTATATAAATAGTGGAACATGTTATCAATGTCTGTTTTTTCTTGAGTACCATAAAATTTAATCGGTAACACGAGAATCAAACCCATGCTTGTCTTCCCAGCAGTGTTTATCTGAGTATAAGACATGCCTCGTATAATCTACCATTACTCCAAATTGGACAAGATTGATACGACGAATAGAAGGAAGATTTTGCCAGTTGTCTAAGAAAAGATGACCGCAAAAGACAAGTGAAAAGCGCTGAAAGACACATTTCCGAAGAATTGTTTTTGAAAGTCTAAGGATCTAAAACAAAAAGCTGTCCAAGCTGTGTCTGAAGGAAGAGACGCCGTTCCCTTATCTATCAAACTACATACTATCATTCAGTGGCAGAATTATCGATCTTCGATTATCGGAAGCAGCAGAAGTTGGGCAGATGAATGTGATAAATGGTTTCTAAGCAGTAATAATGAGAGAAATTTGTTGATCTTCTACAGGTTTACAGTATCAGTTGTCTGTGTGAACCCATTCTTGTTTCCAAGTGTAAAATTAAAGAATTTTGCACCCAAAATTTGGACATGGTGGAATGACTTTTTTGTTTGCTATGTAGTGTTTTTACCTGATATGTTAATCATAGTTTAAAAAAATGGTGCCCCACAAATCTCCTTATGTGGTGGAAAATAATCCTCAAGCATTAAATCCAGTACGTTCGCAACAATGACCGTACATGGTGAGAGTATAGCGATCCCCCCCCACCACCCAGATAAACTTTTTGGGAAATAAAAACCAACACCCCAAACATGAGCATGTGATTAATTCTACCACGATCGCCATTCGTGCCCTGGTGTAGCGAATAGAATGCGTCAAATTTTCACATCATAAATCAAAAAACCCCTACCGCCGCATTATCCTTCGAAAACTACATCATTAGGCGACGAGATTTACCACGGACAGGGAACAACAAATCGGTTCTCGGGTCCATTGTGTTAGCCTGCTGGTACGACGGCACCTTCGGACGCTGTTGTGAGCCGTTGTGACGACGTGTCATTTCCTTGTACGGGGCAGGGGTTAAATAGTGGCGCGCGCGCATGTAATAAAAGTCCATTGGCAAGGCACAACCATTTCCAATCCGTAATAGGCACCTCAAAGTGAAGCCAACCCAATGGGGTTAAGCGGTTTATGCGCTTAATTAAACGCTCCATGATCGGTACGATATCCGTACGCAAACTGGATCGCTGCTAGCCCTTTCGATCGGAAGGGACACATTACGTTGCCCTGTTCGGAGGACGGAGAGGATAATTTATCATCAATCGAGCCGGGCAGCGTGATTTCCGGTCCCTTCGTAGTCGCTGATATTGTGTGTCGATAACTCTTCTAGAAAAATGTATCGAGATGCTTCCGAATTGCGCTTCGCTGGAAGGAACTCACGAGCATAGAACACTCTAAATGTGGTCTTTAGTTTTTGGATAACACTTTTCGTGCCGATTGAGTGATCTTCCTCATTGGCCTAACATTTATTGGAGTAATTCCTCAGCTTGAGGTTTGACGATGAAACTTCTTATTTCCGGAAGTAACAAAAATTGGGACGAGTTGGGTCATTTCGTGACATGTCAAGCGGGTTCAAGTCAGTCGCAAAATTGATATACTCTTTCTCGTCGTACTGATGAAAGCAAGAACTTCACAAAGACGTTCCTTTCCTTGGGTGAGTAGTGTGGAGATCGATTAGAATCCTTCTAATTTTGTCCGTGTACTGTAAGATACCAACAAAAGAAGAAGGATAGTTACATTCCCTCCCAGCTAGCAGAAAATTCATATGAAAAAATTGCTAAAATCAATAAATTATTGATACTGAAAGTTCGTCAAACATCAGCCTAAAAGACCCAACACTGTCGATCAAAGTGACGCCATCGTATCTGCAGTTTTGGGTTCATTGGGCGCCCCGAAAAGTCGTTGCCCGAATGTCCCTCAACCCTTGGCCGGAAGTAATTCCCCGTGCGATCCGTGCGGAAGGAAAGCATAATTTTATCCTACCCCCCGTTTCGTCCATCGCGTGTCCTTCCGTTACCCGACCCTCGCGCACGGAACACGGAATGGTGAGCATTGAGGCCCCAAAAAAGTACAATAACAACCAGAAGCAGAAGCAGAAATAGCAACAAACCAGAAGAAACAAAAACAAAACACACAGCTATGTATGTACTATCGTCTTAAACCCTCGAACGGGTGCTGTCCGATCTCATGCTCCAACAAAATGCGGACGTCCTTTGCAGAAATTCGATACGCGTTCCTCGTTCGGTTACGCTTGCCCATATATGGAAGGTGGCTGCGGAACAACAAACTACAGTGCCGATAACTGTCGACCCGCTGCCGGGACGGAGACGTGTGTTCTATGCTAGGCTCCATCCATTTGCTCCGGGTTCCACTCATGGTGTCGTGTGCCGTCGGGCTTCCGAACTTTATCATGACAAACGGTATCGCAAAACACAGCACCCAGAAACGCCTGTGGATGGAATTGTTGAAAAACTCGGAGCCAAAGACGGAAGGCAGGAATGGGATTTCGAGGAGAAGCCTTTGCCAAACAGCTGTCCGACAACAAACAAGCCACCGAAGTTCTTTTTTCGCATTTAGATTGGTCAGGCACAGTTGGTTGATGTATGCGTGTACGCTTGGAAAGGAACGGAAAAAAATTTAAATGCCATACAGCCACAATAACACCCCAAAAACCTCATTAAGCCATGTTCGTGCTTTTTTGCCAACTGAAAGTTACGAGTTAGCGCAAATCCTTCCGTTATCTCTTGTTTTATTGCTTATTACTGTTGGATGCTGTAAGAGCTATTGCTTTGGGTCAGAGCACAAGAGGATCTTCCGCAGTGGACTGATGTGCTATAAATTGAATGAATTATTCGTGTTCCGATAGAACGGAACGGTTGAGTGGCTAGTTTATATTACAAAAAAACCGTGACCTTTGAATATAGTATTTATTGATCATCGGTTCTTGTCAGGTCTGATGATCCTTGGTACGGGTGGTTTGTTTAAAGCTTTAATCACTTTATTAACGCACAACACTTATTTTCCATTGCTTGTATATTGCACATGTTTATAGCATCTTGCGTTATAAAATGTTTAATCAATCGCTTATGACAATTTATGATGCAATATACGGATGAAGGTTCATCATGCTAACGGCTTCACTATGATCGGAAGCCATTTTTGAAGTAGGTTTGTTAAAGTTCCTTTTTAAGCTACACATATTTTCTGTTCGCGAGAGGTCACACATTCCGCTTCCTCACAGTCATATTTACACCGAGAGTGTCAAGAGTGTGTTTCTGACCCATTCCATAATTACTTCCGTCACTGGGGCTTCTCCTGTTTCCTTCCCTTTTTCGTACACAACATTCCCGAGAAGTGGCAAAGATTTATCAGACATTAATTTTCTTCGAATCAACTATTAGCGTCACCCTTTTTGCCATTTGTCATGTGTCCAAGCAAGCGTGTGAAAGATCACATTATCCTTCAAGGTGACCACGAAGATGTCCGGCACATCGTGTAAGAAGCATCCTTAAAAATGTTTCTGAAATTCCACCTTCCGACACACACTCGTTCGTTTGTTTGGTTGGTTCTTATTCGATCTTCTGGAGGTCACCAATCGGGTCACCGAAGAGAAGTCTCTCCTCAAGCTGTGGCACACGGATATTTTAGCTGATCATGCTTAAACCCGTACCTACGATCATGCTTACGGTTTTGATGCGTATGTTGTGGAGGAAGGATGGAGAGCGTTGGTGATGCTTACAAGGGGGGGGTGGGGGGTACTATTAATCTCGGTTTCAACCTTCGGTATGCCATATCGATCGGTCGATGTTCGGTCAATTGACCCCTCGCTGTGTCATGTTTATGTGTGAGGTTAAACCGGTACGAGAGCGTGTTCGTGTGTGGTTGTATTTGAGTCGGAAGGGTTATGTAGAATGAAGGAAGCTGCTACGGCAGGGACAGTTACATCCAACTGCAAACAACACGCCGATGATCAGTTTCTTCATCTGCTCTTTTTGGAGACAACTCTGGGAAAGCAAGGAAGTAATCTCGTGTACTGACATAAAGAAGATAAAAGCAGTACGAACGATTACTTGACCACTATTGTTGTGTTAATGCTTTTTTTCATTTTATTTGGAAACGATCAACAATTTATGCTGGATTCGTTTGTCCACTGTTCATGAACACGAACATCCCCATGGGACTTATGGGAGAGACGTGGCCGTGTCGCTGTTTAATTTATATACTTGTGCCTGTTCGCGAGGTTTGAAATACAAATTATGCATTACTTTGTTGCCTTTGGCGTGAGATTGCCGATACTGATGGAGCTGAGTTGAACAGAATGGAGAAAGGAGTACAGGGAGGGAGTAGGGTCAACAGGCATCCTGTTACAAGACACTAAATTAATCACCAGAATAACTGTTGTCTTACTAATGAAATGATTGCTATTTTTTATACTTATATTTTTAAGGTCTGATTTTTTATTGGAGTGTGATCGTGTGATTTTTAGGACTTTGGTGAAATAAGACCCAAGAAAAAAATGCAAGTTCCTATTTTTTGTAGCTTGGAGTTAGAAACGGTTTTCATAAACGTTCTAAACCTTTCTAAATGCAAAACTTGTTGGTCCTTACGCATGTATAATTAGAAGGCATGGGTTCCGACTTGTGCTCGATCGCCTAGGTCCATAATTATCTGGCTGCACTCATTTCACTGCTCCTGCTGTATCACATCAGCCAGACCTTCGGGCAGGTCAGTTCATGGCTTCCGATACTTATTGGGGAAGCACGTACGTCTAACCCCCCCGGCGGGTAGACAACGTAAGCGAACGCCGGCAGTGTCGCACCAGATTCGATCATCATGAGTCATCATGGTCACGTCCGTGTCCGTGGCCAAGCCCAGTCAACCAATTGTCAACCGAACGTCATCCGCGCGCGCGCGCGTGTCATTAGCATATCGATGACCCGCGAAAATGGACTCCGCGTAAGAAAACGATCGAAGCACAGTGCGCCCCGGCGCCAGCTGCAGCAGCTGAACGATTTGCGAATCGAGCTCATTCGCTCATGCGGCCCGATGGCAATGGATGCTGCCCGGTGGCCATTGACTTTTGACGTTTCGTTTGTTTTTGTTTTTTTTTTGGGCTCCATGCTGCCCCATATGCGCCGGTGTGGCTCCACGGTGGCGACGACAGCAACGATCCGCGGGCGAAGAACCCAACTCCCTCCGCCCGTCCATTCCCGATATCGTGGCCATATTAATTCGGAAGCACGAACGGAACCCGACGATCGTAGCCACGGGGCTCAATGTCAATGACGAAAGGCTCTGCGTTGTTTGTTGCGATTTATTTTTTTTTCCTCTTCCGTTTTGTGCATTTCCCTCATCTTCGCTCCAGGACCAGAACCGTATAAGGGCATTTCAAGATTTCACGATTATTTATATCCACCGGCGGCGCCATTACCCTGCCCTGTTGTACGCGTTATG
Organism: Anopheles funestus; assembly: GCF_943734845.2. Taxonomy (NCBI): domain Eukaryota; kingdom Metazoa; phylum Arthropoda; class Insecta; order Diptera; family Culicidae; genus Anopheles; species Anopheles funestus. Next base: position 25,481,801 of record NC_064598.1, read on the forward strand.
GCTAGAGCCACCCCGGCACACAACCGTTTGGGGCCGGTATGGACCGCTCTACCGTTCGTGAAGCTATTTCGTCGATCACGATCCCCTCCCGTCAGTCCGCAGTCTCCACCAGACCGGATCGGTTCAATCAGACCCGGGCTTGATCTTCAAGGTGGTGTGCAATTATGGTGCGCAAAAAAGGAGACTGCTGAGCAGTGCACGAACAGTGGAACAGATGCGAAGGCAAAAGGGGAGATCGCTACTGACCCGCGACGGAAGCGAGAAGGAAGCGAGACGGGTGGACCTTATGGAGGACTGTGAGGTTTAACACCGTCTCCAAGGTGGCAGAAGCTTTTGGGCACGATGTTTAGACTCACGTGCGAGGAAATTGGATAAGGTTCGTCCGAGGAATGGGCAGAACTAGTCGAAGCGTAGTGTCGTGTGATCTTCGTTGTCACCGTGGAGAAGGCGTCTGGTCTACTAGCTTTGAGAAATGTTGGGAATGTTCTCTCTTTCCCGTCTGGTTCTGGGTAGTGTGTAACGATCACAATTATTACAGACTAAAGCAGTCTGGTTTCTACTACGGCAAACACTTAACAGTAAGATCCCGATGGGAGGTAACTTAACGCTATGAAGTGAGGACACGCTTCAGGCAAATCTGTATTGGCTTAGTAAAGCTTAGAACTATTCTTCAAAATCTCCTAAATCTAAATTCTTCTAAATCTCTTGTATTCAGTGTTTCCTAAGTAACAAAAGCTGTTGCGGATTTGTTCCTATTTCTTGAAGACATTATGTGCTTTAGATGGACAACTCACACATCACCATCGGACCATGCATACAGACGCCATCATAGCGCCAAAGTACGTCGTCATCGTTGTCACCATGGTCGCCAACCGTCATGTCATGCATGCCCAGTTACCGTAGCAACCGAGACCGGACAACTCTCAAACAGCGTCAATACTAAGCCATCGATATCTTCCGTACCGCGACAGTTGTGCACATGAATGATTTATCTGCTGCTCACCGTCTAGGAGGTCTCCAAACGGTCGGTCACAACTAACGACCAGAAAGCCTCCGCCACACTCACCCATAGCAACGAATTCTCGCACGGTCAGCCAGTAATGGACCCTGGGATGGGGTGGCAGGATGGGCAAATGTTTTGCTCGTTGCATGAGTCGACGAGTCTACCTAGCAAGGCTAGATCAGCCATTTGTGTGTTTGAGTGCACGCTTTGAAAATGATCTTCAACTCCTTAAAGGGCTAAAAACCGTGGCCGGTTAAAGGGGTGGGTCAAGACCCGGGCGACGAGCCCGGATGGGAACCATGCTGAATGCCTGCGCAACATAATATAAACATTAGGCATTAAGGGGAGGGGATGGGGGGATTGTTGTTTTCGTTACGAACCGTACCGTGGCCATACGTTCGCTGCCATAACGATGGTAGAGAAGGTGCTGCTACACTAACGCTACGCCAACACACGATGCTTCTCCCGTACGCGATCAGCTGCATCGCCATGGTAACAGCTGTCAAACCGATACGTACGGTCTTTTCGGATCGTGCCGAATGGTATGATCACGGTTTTGCGTGCGCTTTGCACCCTTTTGCCCGTTGGTTTCCACACCACCTGAAGGCTTGGTGACGGAAGAGCAGTGTGCTGTGTCCACTTCGCCACGCCGTTTGGACAAGCCTGAGCTTGGGTGTGTAAACATGCGTGTAAAATGCCTCGGGGACAATCGATCGCATCATAGACGAATCGAATGCGATCGGTATTGTAGTTTGTAACCAATGGAGAAATCGACCAGGTTAACTTACACATGGAATATTAGAGGATAAAGGTATACCACTATTATGCCCTTTCTTCTTCTACCTTTGGGTTACGCATCTATGCGGCTAGTTCAATCTAGTGTCTTTTGAAACGTTTCTCAAGATCGTGTAAAAACATTACCCCCAATGTAAGTCCTTATGATTTTGGGTTGTTTTCGTTTCTTTTCAAACTCGTGCATTTACATTTGGTTCAATATCTAATCTTATCTTGATCGTCTTAAAAATCCTAGGCGGTTAAAACAGAAATTCTCCAGAAATGACTAGATTTATTATTTCCAATGTGGAAGGATCGTTAACAGAGGAGTACTACATATCTGTAATACGCTATTTTAGTGTTTCACTTTGATATTTCTGGAAGATATTTTACTTTCTGTTCTTACTATTAGTATCCACCAAAGCAGGGAATATGAAAAGTGCGGATTATTTGTTAAGCTATAACTAGAAGATCTCCCAAGAAGATCTCATGATCCACAATAACATGTTTTCCAAGGATGATTTCCTAGAATACGAAATGAAGAAAAAGACCATTTCTTAGGGATTCGATCTCTAATTCGGAGAACAAAAAAGTAATGGAGATGTTGTTCCATGTTGTTTACAAAAAATTAAGATCTCTTGTTTAAGATACCAACATATACAACATTGTTCAACTTCATTGTTCCTTTATCCCAACTCCGTCTTAAATACAAATAAGATTTATTATTTAAGTATCTTTATTTTTAGAAGAAACGTGATTTACTAGACAACGTCAATTTAAATTGATGACCTCTCAACTAGTTTTAATTGTTAATTGTAAGTACACAAATCTCCGTGTGAATCTTTCGCTATTGCAAAGCAAAATATAAATAGGCTTTTGAAACATTTGTAAGTAATATAGATAGCCATCGTATTTTATTACATTCTCATGTATAGCTCAGTTGCATTGTTAGTGCCTGTACATAATAATAAAAAAAAATAATTCTTTTCTTGCAACCTTTTTGATCACCCTGGCCACATAAAGTTCGTTATTGTTTTGTTTAAAAACCATTCGCTTCTGTCCCGACAGCGTTTCCAACGGCCACAACAAACAAACATACATCCTTTCTATTTCGTTCGCGTTCCCTTCCTGCCCAAAAAGTGTAGGGTTCTCTTCGTTTTCATCCGCGAAACGATCAATCGCTCACTCTCCCCGGAATGGTCGTGTTGCGCACTGAACGATCGTTCGTTCACGTTGCATCGCCTGCTTTGTTCATGATCTAATGTTTTTACATATTTTTACATGATAACTGTACGCGAGGTACAGCAGTGTGGCCATAACCAAACAGACCCACCGGCATGAGTCAGTTCGCTTTTCCCACCCCCATTCGGGCCCAGCATCCCAAGTCGTCGTTCCGCTCGCATTCGACCGGACCGGAATCTTTGTTTGTTTTATTATCCACAATTTTACGGCTTGTTATTATTAGAGGCTTGTTTTTCTGCTGTGCCCACAGTTTGCCTTTCCATCATTCGGGGTTTTTTTCGGATGGTTTTGAGTTTGGGGAGGTTGTGGGCAATGAAATTTTTACCGTACACGGAAGTGTTGGTGAAAAGTCATACCCGCTCCGTTTAGTAGTTCAGACATGAATGAGGTGTTTTTATTTCTGTGAAATCGTTTGGTTTACATTTGCATTTTTAAGTGATACCCTTCAAGTGGTAAAGAAATGACGACAAATGATGAAAGGAAGTTTACTCTCTTAGCTTTGTCGAGAGTGTAGTAAGTTAAATAGCTTTGTTTGAAGTGGTTTTTGGGCAGCGTACAGTATGGCGTTCTAATTCACAGCACGATTAAAATTATGTTGCTTCATCCGTAGTCATCCGTAGAACGTAAATGTAAATTCATCTTTGAGAAATAGATCTAATAATTCCGGAAGTCATCAACCGTGTGCCAGAGTGTGGCAACGATTAATATTCCCTCCCGGAACGCACTAAGACGACGATCGACATGCACCCCTTCTCACATTGATCTTCACCTCGGATCGCCTGTTCGCTGTTTCGTAAAGAAAAAGCGGTTATAAATAACACACTAGTTTGCCGACGATTCACACCACGTCTGTCATAAATTACACACCTCGTCGACACCCGTCGGGCGGAAGTGACACTCTAGCAGTTGAAACTGATAAGAAACTGCCAACGTTTCCTTTCGGGACGTTTGCCTTTTTCTTTCGCAAACTATCATTCGTCATTCTTTTTCAAGGTGTGCATATTTATGCGCGAAAGCATTATTGAGATGTTCGGCTTGCTGTTTCAAATCGACATATTTACGAAAGGAGGCATTTTGCAAAGAAAATGACCGTGAATCATAGCACATTTGTGCGTACGGTATCGGTGTATATGTTTCTTTGTACATGACGTGCACCATCACGAATGTGCGCGAAACGCCAAGAATACGTGCCAAACCGGCAGAAGAATGCTTCTTTTCCATGCCCATGGTCGTTGCACCGAAGAATACGGTAGTAGGCTTTTCCTTTTCGTTTTTCTTTTTTTTTTGTTAATAATTTCTCTTTCTAGTATAAATTCTCTTTTGCGCTTAGGAAAGGTTCCCAGACATTCGCTTCCTGCACACTTCTATAAGGCACAGAAATTGCACATGATTTTCGATGTAATGGAAGACAAAATAAATTTAAAAAAATCTGTAATGTTTACGTTTAGTCTTCAAAAAGAAAAAAAAGCATCAATTTCCGTTTCCCTAAGCAACACATCCGTGACTGCTTTTCTAACCATTTTGCTCAGAACCTTCATTTGCGTACTTAGCGCAAAAAAAGCGACAAGTAAAAGTGAGGACAAAACAATGCTGTAGCGTATGTTTCGCACCCAAAAGGCATCGTTAGTTTTGTTTAGCTTGTTCTTTAGTGTTTTCTTTGCATGCACTGAAGTATTAAGGTGCAACGCTCAAGAAGAGGAGTTTTATTTTGATGTTTTTTAGGCGAAACCTAACCTTCTATTTAGAAAACTGACTGTGTGGTTAAGTGTACATAAAAATGTTTCATAGTTTCTTACTTTTATTTATAACACCAATGTTATACTGTATATCTTTAATGACCTTTTTGAAGCATGTCTTGTCTGTGTTGCTTGAAATTTATTTTTAAATTTATTGCTCATGATTTTAACTGCTAATTTTTCACCGGTACTTTATGCTCACAGTGTCATTTTTATTTAAAGCATCATATTTTTTATAAAACTAATAAAAATAAAGCATGCTTTACCCAGGGGAAACCCCTCCCTTCGGTAATGTCGATAATGCTAGATGGTCATAACAATAAAACAAGATAAAAGTGCATCCTCTCGATCGCACGAGCCGGTAGGGACGTTTACACTGCCGCGAGTAGTTTTACGTGTTTGCCATCAATCCTGTTGCCGCATGCCGTAAGCTGCCGGGCCTGAGTCATCGTTCGCCACACAGTTTCAATGTCATCGTCGGCCATGCACACACGCACGCATGGAAATGCAAACTGCAGTGGTGGTGGCGGTGACAGCGACGGCATTATTGCATCCTTACCCGAAAACGGTATGCGGCCGCAGGATTCCATTGATGGTGAGCGAGAGCGCATGCTGCAGAAGTGCATTTCGCTTGCTCTTTCGTGCGCATCGCGGTAGCCGTGATGCACATTCGTTCCACGATAACAACATTGCCCGTGGGTAGTGGCAATGCGTGGAGCGAACGCAACTGCATATAAGAATGAGAAGCAGAGAGAGAGAGAGAGAGAGAGAGACCGTGTGTGTGTGGAGAGATTCCAGCTGATGCAGTTCGGCGGTGGAACTGTGAGAGAAGTAGACGAAACGCGAGAGAAGCTGCAAGTTTGCAGGGTTCGTTAGTATAGTTTGGTTTGTTGCGCATTAATTTGACTGTTTGCGAATTTTTCGCTTTCATTCGTATTGGGTTGTCTTCTCTTAAACACAAAAAAATTTAATTTTTTTATTAAAAAATTACGACAACGAATTTCTTCTTGTGTTGTTAGTTGAATTATGTACTGTACTACTGATTTTGTAGCTGTACGTAATATTAATAATAATGATAATTAACTCTTACGCACTTCTTCAACAAAACGATAAACCCTGCAGAAAAACAAAACAAAAATGCATTTGTTTCCATCTTCTCTCATTCATGTTGTACAATCGACGAAAAAAATGCGTACCGAGCGAGAGAGAGAGAGAGAATGGACAGAGAGCAACGAGAGCACGCGGGAGAGCAAAGTTGACAGGCGGTCCGCGAACATGAACGCGTACATAATGTACACTGTTCGATTCGTTCGCGTTTAATTCACTCGTTCACGCGCGACTATACGGACGCACGTGCTGTGCTCGGGAAACCGCGCTGTTACAACTCATCAACGGTAAGGAGAAAAACTTCTAGCCACAGACGAACTTCTTATCCCTCTGTTCGTGCCTGTTCGGACCGTGCGTGCGTGTGGACAGCTGCGATTGCGCGAATGTGTGTTTTCTTCTTCCAGCCTGGCAATGCTCATTCTCCATGTGAGCATTCCCAAGTCTCTGTCTGTGGCTGTGTGTGTGTGTGTACGATAGAACAAACTGGTGCTAGAACGGCGACGATGTGTGATGCAGTGTTTTGTGTATATTTTTTGCGTGCAGAGTAGTGTGTGAGCCCAGCATTAGAAGCATTAGTGAATTTGCGTTTTCCACAGCAACTAATGCTGGCCATTTTTTTCCTCGTCTGGAAAAACAACATTTCCCATGTGTGGGCTCAGCCCTAGGCCCTAGTGACAGTTGTGACAGTTTGTGTTTCGGATTGTGTGTTTATTGGAGGAAAAATTTTCCCGTCTCTGCTGTGCTTCGACAAATGGAGGAATATCGTACTTCTGTTCGGAATTGGAAAAGTGTGAACCTTTTCGCGTAAAAAAAGGAGATAAAAGTGTGATAACCTTCTCGCTACTGGACGTGTATTCGCTCAAAGATTCCAAATCAAAGCGGTCAGTGCTATTCTAAAAGATTAGACAATGCTCTGCGAAGTCAAACAGCAACCATAGACTTTTTTTTATTTTGGTTTTGCATCAGCAGTTCCTCATTGCACGTGGCCCCTTCTCCTTAGGCACTTTTTTAGGCTCCATTCGTCAGACTTGTCGCATTGGAATAGAGTTCCGATTGTTTGTTTGGGCAGTGTCGATGGTATGCCCGAGGCTAGTAGGCCTTGGAAGCTGTTGGTTTGCCGTTGATCGAAAACATTGTCTTGCCCTCGCCCCTAGTAAAGTCTTAACGTGCCGACAACCCTTTAGGCAACGGCAACCTCCCGGTTCCGAGCAGCCGATGGAAAAATGTTCGTTTTTTTTGTGGAAGCTCTTTCCGCCTCATGCCTCAAAATGTCTTGCGGTAATGTCCAGTCGTTTCTTGAAGGATGTATTAGGGTCCTGCTTTATCATCTCGTACGAATGCTTTCGTCTTCGACTATTGTTACACTGAACGGGGCAAACCAGCAGTAGCCAACTTTGATAGCTGCATCCTGTTTGATTAAAGGCAATTTAATACTTATCGCTAACGGGGTTGCAACAGCAATCGGATTCGGCAAGGCAGACCACCGTCACAACATGCTGTGGCTGTGGATCGGTGGAACGTCTCGTTATGCATAAACTAGCAAACATTTCTCACCTCACCGCTTTTGGGCTCACGATTTTTGGTTTTCCCACACTTTTCTCATCCCGCCCTCCTCCACGTTTTTGATTTTCCTCTAATCCGTTGTGTACGATGGTGGCAGCCTGTTTTGGCAGTGTTTTACTTACATTTTGTACCCTCGTCCCTTAGCCATCCCCCACGGGTGTACGGTCACGACGCGGCGCTGGTGGTGAATTCTTCAAACTTCACTACCACACACGACGATAAAATGGCGAAAAGGGGGGGGGGGGGGGGGGGGGGGAGTTTTGCTGGTGGAAAGTGAGAGTGTACACACGGAATTTGGTGGAGACGCAGACGGAGACGAGACACGATCGCGGGTGTCGCAAGATAGTGTCACTTTTGTTTTCTTCGTTCATTTCGTTGTCCTACCATTTGTTTTTTTTTTCTTCTCATTCGTATCGCTTTGTCTTGTTCGGTGACCTCGCTAGCCGCCCTTTTCGGCTGGGAAGGGGTTGGAGGGGACGCATTTGAGCAGGGCGAGTGGTGGCGAGCCACATTAGAGACGATCGCTATTGCCACCCAGAGTGAAGTCACAACTTCGCGAACCGTACGGCGAACGGTACAGGGGGATGAGACAAAACACTTCAGCAACACTTATCGAGAAGGAAGCGCGTACATTTGGGCAAACCGTGAAGTGTGCTTTAAGTGAAAATCTTGAAAATTAGTTAACAAAAAATAAACCCCCTCGTTGCTGGTTTCCGTGCGAGCTAATGGTGACACTCCTGACTGCTCAAAATGGCTTCCGATGTTGGTCGGCATATTGTCTTTTTCAACATTCAAAATTTCAAGTGCCCATCTTCAAATTATTTTTAAAATTCATTAAATTGTTCAAGTTTCTTGAAGTTGTCCTAGCTACTATTTTAAATCTCCTATTTTTTTTTTAATTTTAAAAAGAAACCTCTTGCTATTTAAATCCTTTTTATTGTGTGATGTACCTTTTCCAGTGAATTTTCCCTTCAATGTTGCTGCGAGCTATAAACGTTCCACGTTCCGTGTTATAAAACAATAGAATTCCAATCCCAATGTAGACAGTGAAGCAAAAGCAACACGTTTTTCATTTCGGTTTTCGCTCCTTCCAAACCTTTCCGACTTTGTGTGCCCGGCCATATTCAGTGACAGATTTGGTGGTGAAAAAGTGGTGAAAATAAAAAAAAACAGCAAAACGAGTGCAAAACAAGTGCAAACTTCGTACGAAAAAGAAAAGCCAAAGCCTACATTGTTACGTTCTACGGGCAGACGGCCAAGCATATTGGAGAGACTTGTGTGCAGAGCAACGGTGTTGCCAGCATGATATCCTTTACGATCAAACCATCACTGCAAGGCGTTAGCACGACGACAGATACAGTGAAGAATACAGTGCGCACGGTGATGCCAACGGAAGCGGAAGTAGTCGCCGCGCTGTAGAGAGCGAGAAAGTAATAAAACAATCCAACACAAACACACCCATTTGGAGGACGTTTTCGTTGTTCTGCAGCGGCAAAGAAGCATCGGAACGGTGAAAGAAGGAAGCAAACTTCGGGAAGAGGTAGAACGAACCGGTGCACAGAGAACGGAAATCATTCGGTATGTATTCACACATGAAAACACAACTTAACCATAGAGAAAAGTAGATGTCATAATCTGCATATTGAAATCCATGTTCCTTTCGTTGGTTTGTTTCTTTTCCTGCCTTTGCTACTCTTTTGATGCTTCAGGTTTTGTGTTTTTACTTGTTGGATGTTGTTGTTTTATTCCTAAAGATTAATCTACTCTTCTTCTTCAGTTTCCTTCAGTCGGCTTGTGAAATTTATTTTCGTTGCGTCTCGATCCATTTCCGGTTCGATTCCAATGGATGAAAGAAACAGCAAAGGGCTCGCTTCACTCCATCCGTGTACGCTTTGTTCTTTTCAATTCCTGTCAAAGGATCTTTTGGTGGTGTGCTTTGTTTGATGAGGCTTATCACCATTGACCCAGCAGTGTCCGCCGAGGGAGGGGGGATTATTGGGAAAGAAGCGCAGAAGAACACTTTGTTTGACTTGTTGCGCATAACGCGCACCAGACGTGCGTGTTTTGATACGCAACTGTAGCGCGACCCAGCGACAAATACATAATGTGCCGCGTACACCAGGCAAAAACCTGTCTGCCACAGTCGAACGATAATTTATTGCCCCTTCTTTGGGAGCGCAGGGACTTTTACATTGTTGTGGTTGCGTTAGTTACGCAGCAGCTGATAAGGTCGGTTTCCCAATGTACACCCTTTTACGAGGTTAGTTTTTCCTTTAACAGCATCTCAAACGCTTAGCAAAGCAAACGCTCGTGTAGGGTGGAACAGCCACACTAGTACGCATGGCGATTGAAATTTTGATAACTTATCGCAGGGCAAAGATTGGAAATCAACATTCAGTGCACAAGTGACATTGACGGGCAATAAGTAAAGAGGACATTTAATTTGTTTCATTGTTGTTCTCCTTCAACTCTCTTAATGAATTTAAAATGAAAAAATAAGCAAAATTTCTATTAATAATATTAATTTTTTATTTTGTTTAATTGGGGATAAAATGTTGTAAAAATTTATTTCCTTTCAATTTAATTTTTAAATCTCAACTAGAGAATGTTATATTGGTATTCAACATCTTTCAATTATCTTTTAATAAAAAGTAAAAATGGAAAATAAAAAAAGGAAACAAAAAAAACATTAAACACAACAAATTTATAATCAAGAATAAACTCCGTTAATTCAAACAACGATAAAAAAACGAGAAGAAACATATGAAACATAGAAACATGAGAGAAACACTTACAAACCAAAGCAGGAAAATAAATAGAGAAATTAGTCTGACATATTTACTTAATAGAAAGAGTCATGAACCTTATTGCGGTTCAACTTCGCCATCAAAAGAGTAAAAAAGAGGTAAACAGAAGAGTACACAGCTTCTTTTAATTTATTCATTTATTAAGCATTTTATGCTATATTATTATAGCATAGTATAGTATTAGAATTACCTTATTTTTGTAACAAATTATTTATTTTTAAACCAGTTTTGTTCAGCTTAACTGTTTTAGACTTCGTCTAAAATCGTCGTCTGCTAAATCAATTCTCTACATTTAGTTCGTTTGAGCAATAATTCAATGGCGTAAAACGTGACCAAACGACACGTCGTCTATTTGGTTTTTTATTTAATTCTCTCGTTTTAACGACCATTTTCTTTCGTTCTGGAATGGATATTTCTTGCACAGCCATTTTTCCCCCGATAGGGGTTTTGTGTTGGTGTTCGTTAGAATGTGTAAACTTCTACCGATGACCAGCAAGTAGCTGTACCGTTTGCTCATGCTGCAGAGCCAGATCGAGTATACGATTTAATCAGTAACGTTGTGTGCAGTTATTTATTAGCAAGCCTCTTAACTGACATTTATGGTTAAAATTGGCAAAACGATAAAGCACGCCAGAGTTTAAACAACCCACTAAAGGCGGGTGCTGTGGCTTTATAAACGATGCCTCATCGATCATCGCACATCAGGAGTGTCCGTTTTGTGAGCGTGTCATTTCCTTCGGGGAAGCATAAAACACATCACAAACAAACGAACGGAAAGAACGTCTCCGTCTAGACAGGAAGAAGAAATAAAATCAATATGACGGGAGCTCACGGAGCTCGGATTGAATAAAGCTCGGCCCACCCACCGGACTAACTTTGAACTTTGGTCAGACTCGGAAGGGTTTCAAACAATATCAGCAATGCCACCGGTTGACCAGTTGGGTGGATTGTAAAAAACCCTTTAAAAGCTTCTTTTCGCCCCTTGTGTGTCACGTCGCACATTACGGTTGCACCTTTTGGACCACTTAATGGTTTGTCGATGCAATCATGGCGCTGTTATCATACGTTCGCTCACTCACTCGCTAACTCACGGCCAACCAAAGTAGATGTCGAAACAAAAATCAAACACTCCCCAGGTGTAACCAATTCGCCTTCTAACGACGTCCCTTCGTTTGTTGCTTGCCGCGCGTTTGTCGTTTGTAATAAGCTGCGTCCCGATACCGGCCTGATAGTGTTGGAGAGATGTGTTGTTGTGCTGTTCCGCGGGTCTCGCGCGCGTAAATTACAAGCCAGCGTTCAATGTGAGTGTTGATTGTGTCACCCACCCGAAGGGGTGGAGGGTGGTCACACAACACGGTGGCTAGCCTAATGCCCTAACCAGCGTGACACGAGCGGAAAACATACCCCCAATGAGTAATGTGAGATTTATGATAATTTTTCTTTTTTGTTTCACTCAGTTTACTCAGCTTGAGCTTGCGTTCATTGATTAGAAAACTGCAACTGCAGCGAGTAGTAAGTAGCCTTATAGCCGTGTGGTTTACCGTGTGGAAGGAACTTGGAGATAATACCACACCGTACGGAAGATAAACTAGGCCACTTTAGGGTCGTTCGTGAACGTGTCAGAATTCCACATGCACGAATCGATCGTACCAGAAGCTACCGTAAATCACGGCAGTTTACTGGCTCCATTAGCATGCTGGATGGACGCTGTGTGTCCGCAACAGCATAAAAAAAACGAAAGAAAACAGTGAGCAGACGCGGTAGGCATATGGAATTATCGTTATTCTGCTGCATGGGATCGGTAAAGCTGGTACTCGAAACTGGGATGATATGCTGAAGTGTGAATTTTAAAGCCAAAGAGACACATTCTCGGCGTCCATTTTGTTATGTAAATGTGATGCTTAACCAGTGTATGTTGCTGATGTGACCTTAATATCTTTTCATAATAAGGTTTTGCAAAATGTTACATCGTGTTAAGTTATTCAGTTTTTGAGTATTGTAGTACTTCTTGATTTAATAGTACCTTCACAGCACTTATGCATGCACCGTGTCTAGTAGTGATGGGTCGAATCGATCCGGTTTCAGATGCAACCCAACCGGATTCGATTCCGCTCCGTGGAGGCAGGATAGGCGGATTACCAATGTCTACTAGTGATGTGCGTTCCGACATGAACCTGGTAGGTTCGTTCCGTTTCTTAAAATGCTTTAAAATTTCGAACCTGCTGGTTCGCGGAACTAGGCTCGGAATTATGAACCTGGTTGGTTTACAGAACCAGGGTAGTATAGTTGTACATTTCCGTATCAATTACACAGTAATAGCACTAGAGCATCAACAACCCCCCACCCCTCCTTCCCAGCCCGCTTCCCCCTAAAACAATTCAATTTCATCTGCCATTAGATAAATGAACCTACCAGTTCCGTTCCTTTTCAAAAGGAACGTTCCTATTTTTTCCAATTTTCACATTACTAGTGCCTACTATTATATGTCTCGTAAAGAAAACGCAATTTATTTAGAAAATTTTTTACACTCAGAAACTCGAAAAATTGCGGGCAAAAACTAATGTTTCGTAAAAATTTATAGAAAATTTAAACAAATGAAATGTTAAAATGTGACACTTTAAACTAATACCTACTGAATCGAGTTTTGCCATTCTCTTTGAATGATAAAATAGAAAATGTTAAAAATAAAAAAAAAACAGTTTTTTCTAGTAGACAGTTTGCGTATAAAACAATCAGTTGATAGAAAAAGAGGTACTACTAAAACGTGGAAAAGAACACTAAAGACATTGACTTTCATTAAATTGCAAAAATGATTATGTTTCGGAACAATTAGCCTTTTTATTTTCACTTGAACGAGAAACGATTTTACAAGCCGTTTGGTGTGTCATTATTTTAACCCCTTTCCGGTGAATTGTTTTTTCACTTAATCTGCACTTAAATGCGTCATTAATAAGCTTGAAAGATGTACCTTGATGTTTGAAGGGAACACTTGAGCCACTTCACTGTCGTTCACTGAACTATTGGTCTCTATTATTGGTCTGATATCAGTTTGAATGGTTTAACGAGACCAAATAAGAATGGTCCGCTAGTTACACGATAATTTATTTAAACGGATTCGCATAACTGTCAAACTTGACATTTCGTTTTTTGTACAAAATTTAAACAAATATGAATAAAAAATCTTGGATGTTTTTGAATAAAGTTTTATTTAATCCTTTGTATAATATTTTATGTTACAGTTTGTTCGTTTCTGGAATGGAAGAAAGAGAATCAATCCGCTCCTAATGATGGTGATGGTCGAACCTTTTAAAAAGAAAACAACACCATCTATTTATATGCTTTACGTCCAAAATTTAGTTTTTTAAATTTTATGTTCATTATTATAGCAACCGAGACAACAGTGTTTGTCAAAACGATTGATACAACTTCCTAGTCGCGTGTGTGCTAAACAAAGATTACGTCCGCAAACTTCAATAAAAGCCGAGAACGTGACGGTTGGAGCAACAAAGAGAAAAAAAGACACTGGAAACGTTTACCCGAGCACATAAGATCCATAAAAAGATCTGTGAGAGTTGAGTCCTCTATTGCATTGCACTGGATGCACCGAGCTGCATCATCCTATCTACAACCGCGAGCAGGAGGAAATGCATTACAAAAAACAAACAACAATCATTCCACAACCACAAAGCCTGTGCCGCCAACGGTTGTGATTGTACTATCTGTCTGTCTTTGATTCCATTTTCCACCGTCAGTAAGTATTCTCACTCTTCCCTCTTCGTTCGCTTGCGCTTGCTTTCGATTTCATTTTTTATTGTTAACTTTGGATTCGCACATTTTCACGTTGACTCATTCAACGTTTACTTTTGCCCCCGGGGTGTGCGTTGCCGCATACCGCGTGACCTTGATGATGGAATTTTTTAATCAAGCTTCCGCGTATGGCAGCGTCGCGATACCTCCCGCCGTTGGCGGGCTTTGTACCATTGGCCGCCACCAATTGATTGCGGCCGATTTGAGACGGGGGGCGATGCTTTCAACGCGACCCTGCCAGCTATAAAATACCGGTTCGTTGATTTTGGTTTCATTTCTTTTTTGTCTGTTTTTTCTCAAGTTTGTTTTTCCATGTAATGGACAACCATTGAATGGAACAGTTTAACAGTTTTGATAATGAAACAGCAACGCATGGTGTCCTTTCGCAAAGGAATCGCGCAAACGATTATGGCGATGGTGACAACATCCTGCAAATGGACGGACGTGATCCGGATTGCGCATTGATTTTATGTCAATTCCAATGTAAAGATTAGTCTCAACTCCTCCAAAGGTGGAGAAATTGGTGCACTTTTTTGCGTGTGTAAAGTCGTTAACTATTATGGCATAATGTTGCACATCCCCAACACAAGATTGTTGCACAGCTACGCTTTAGTAAAGCTTTTAAGCAAAGTTTGCGCAAAGTGCAAAACGCAGTCACGCACAGGCAGGCAAACAACGAATGCAGTGACCGTGAAAGAATTGCTTCAAACTAAACGGGTGGCAAAAAGGAATTAATTTCATCGCTTCTTCTATGCTGGCTGGACCTATGTTGTGTGTTGCCGTTTTACACTTTTGCGCCACACATTACTGTCACGATTCAGTGAATCCGTCGTGCAATTTATTACAGTTGACATGATTTTTTCCGTTTTTTATTTATCATTTGTTTTCCGGTGGTTGCAATGAACACTCATTAGTATTCCTTTCAAAATTATTAATAAAATAGGAAGTCTTGAGTTTTTTTGCCAACCAAAATGGACATTTTTGCGCTTCATTAACCGGTAACTCATTACTACGGTAGACTGGGTTTAACCTTCTTTTTCTTTTGAAAAAAAAATCTTTGACATTATTAAAATGTAGCTAAAATGGTCGGAAATTTTATTGCTAATAATCAAGGCAAGTTATACGCATTGAAGACAAGTTACTGCTTTATGAAATTATTGTTATGAAATTATTGTTATGAAATTCTCCAAAAATTGTCCAAAGTCTGCTATAAAGCTGACACAAAAACTTAACTTTAAGCAGCATTAAGGAACATAAATCATTAAAACGTAACGAATAGAATCAAAGGATAAGGCGTGAATGTAAATGAATCTTTAAGTAGAATGAATGAATTGAATTACTAACACTATAACTACCAAGCGTTTTAAGTGTTTTTCGTTCGTGGTTAATTTTTAAACAACTTTAGATTGTTTTGGACAATAGTTGGAGTATATTTTATTGTTTATTGGAGATCTTACTATAGAATCGGGGGCGGCCCGATGGTGCATGTGATAAACGGCGGCAGTCCACACGGCCGGACCGGGTTCAAATCCCATCCGGACCGTCCCTCCGTAGCAAGGACTGACTATCCGGCTACGTGGTAAAATAAGTCTAGTAAGCCAGAAATGGCCGGCGTTACAGGTCGTTAAAAGCCAAGAAGAGAGAGAGAGACTATAGAATATGTGTGTAAAATTTATGCTTCTACTACCATGTGATTGGTTAACCGTAAAAATATGTTGTGAAAATGAAGCGTTTCAGTCAAAATGACTGGTCCGCTAGTTCTAGTGCTAAAGATTTATAAATCTCCAAAGATTAGAAATGTTCAAAGATAGAGCTAATATAAGATGAGGTTTTTCATGTTTCATATTCTCTTTTTAAAGAAAAATTAATTCTTGCAATTTTCAGTGATTCATAAATTTTCTAAGATTCATTTATTTTGAGAAATTCGTGAAACTTGAGGAATTCAAAATCTTTCGAGAGATGAAGATTTATAAATTTTTTTGAGAGTTGATTCATATATCGAAGGACATCTTCGAATTTATGATTAAAAATCATAACTCTTCCAAAGAACCTCATTAAACATAACACTAGAGAATAATTGAACAGAATAGAACTAAATGAAAAAAAATGATGAAAAATCACCTCATTAGTATATGAAGTGTTTCGGTTAGCTCACAATCGATAGGAAATGAAAAAATAGAAAGCTTTTTTTTATTCACAAAAAAGAACCCAAAAATGCAGTGCTCCAAATAAAGTTTTGTGCCGGTCACTTTGAAACCACCCGTTTATTCCCACGTTCTCCTCCAAATGGTACAGAGGCAGAACCGAAAAAAAAAAACCTAAACAAAACAATACATTACCATCCAACAAGCCCTACTTTGTTACGCCTCTTTTTCTTTTATCGCCGGCAGTCATCTAAAAGATACAGCTTCATTTGTCGCTTCGGCAAATTGGCCCCTCTTGTTAGGCAATGGCTTTCGATCTAGCAATTAGAAGCATAATGAAAACAACCCCCAAAGCAACTCCCCGGCGGACCACCAACCATTGATCGTAATCTAATCACCATCATGTTTTCCCATCCATCTTCCCACATTTCTTCGGCGGGTTGCAATCGTCACTTGCACGCCACACCATACTGCACGCACTTATCTCACGGTTGAATAACGCTACTGCGCTGCTCCCCAAAAAGGCCCTGGCTGAATGCACTGTCGTGTAATGATGATACGGCTTGTTGCGTTTCGACAACCACTAGCTCTCGGCTAGTGTCTGTTCCCCTTTTTAACCGTGTTTAATTATCAAATTTATAGCTCGGCTCCAGATCGTTTCTGGTAAGGAAAATAGCGACAAAATGGTGTAAGAGCGACAATTGTTCCATTGGAATTTGCGCCCAATTTTTTGGCAGGGGTGTGCTAAATTATACACCCTTATTTTTTTGGTGGGTCAATATCGTGGAAAAAATAGGAAAATTTGTAAGAGAAGAAAACACTGTTTTCCATTCAATGGTGGGACTTTTTCACCTCACCTCGCTTTTCTCATTCGTTGCAAAAAAAAGGTATGTTTATGATGGGTTTGTCTCTTTTAAGAACCGCTGTTTAATAGTACCAACCCGCCTATGGAAAGGGCTCACAGCACGCTAATCTGCCCTTTTACGACTGCATTGTGTGCGCTTGGAGCTTTCAATTTTTTATGATTATTCTTGTACGGGGATTTAATGCCGCTCTTTGTGTATGGAGTGTTTCTATCACTGTTGCGGGGTATTGCGACAAGATAGAGTAATACTTTTTTTTTTAAAGGAATCTGCATACGACAAAAATATTCATCGATCAAACATAATCTAATGCAGTGTTTAATAATTTGCTAAAATAAAATCGTTTATGCAGATACTCTTAATAATTACCGATGGCGCAACGCGTAACTACAAATCAATCTATTATGATTCAACTATCCTTAGCTATAGCATTTCATTCGGTTTTTGTTTCGCTTTAATAAAATAAACATACTCCAGAGAGAAACCGCCTCAATATCGATGAGTGTTCATTAAACGAACTTCGAACTCCGTGCCAGTCAACTGGACACCTTGATGAAGCAGTTAGTGTGACAGCATTGCAACCAATCATGTAGGCAAAAAACCAACCCCCCCGTTGACTGATCACTAACGGCGCCTCTCGGTCATATCGGTTGCGCCCGCAGATTAGCGCAACCTCGGGGGCCGTCAAAACATAGCACCATCGTACGCAAACGCACGCCAAATCCCGCCACTAAGGTTGGAAGGTTGAGTGACCCCATTTATGTCGTCTCTCTCTCCCTCCTGCTCATTAAGGAGGCCAGGTTTTTGCGCCAAACCTCGCAATCGGAATTGGTGGAGCGGTCCAAGACATCGGAATGCTATGAACCACCGTCGTTCGGTGTAACTGCTCGTCGGCAAGATCGGGCACCGTGCCGAAAATGCGGTCAGTTTTTTCGGTGCAATGTTTTTGTGCGGGGCCCCGCATTTTACGTTTGTGCGGCTATGTTGTGCGAATAATTTTGGTTGTGGTTTTTTTTTACTGCAAACTACTTCTTTCCATTGCAGCCGGACACGTCAGCGTGTCTGGCATTTTGGTTCGGTTGTGGCTTAACGCCGCATGGAGACGGGACGCGTGGCCTGACGGTGGCCCCTAACGTTGAAGCTATTACTTATTTCGTCATTTAAAATTTCGTTGCAATAAGAATAATCGCATGCCCGTACCTGAGCGATCTTGCGTTTTGTGTGGGTTTGGGGGTTTTGGGGGGAAAGCATGCGTATACCGTGGAATGAATCGCCGGGTGGGTGTAACGATGCCGCTCAGTAGTCCTGGTAGTGAAACCACCATCAGCCTTCCCAAGTGGAACCATTGTGTTGGATGTCCGCTTCTCTTCCTACCGAGGGAGCAAAAGGTCTTCGACATCAATCATGAGATTGCTCGGTAATGGTAGTTATGCTTTATCATTGAACTTAGCAACAAAAAACAACGAAAAGACAGTCTTCAAAATTCCGCATATTTTCAAACGTTTGCCAATCGTCTAGTGATCGTTTGTCTAGCGTCTTACGACCGACATGGAGGTTTGGGTTCGTGGGGGAGACCACCACCTCTAGGACGTATTATTATTTTGTTATTTTCTTTTATTGCTCTTTTGTGTTAAAGTAGTGTGAAGTTGTAAATCTCCATAATAGCTCCCCGCAGAAAGTGTCAAATAAATATTCACCATGGGAACTGTGTCAAGAAGTGAGAAATTGGTGAATTTTAAAATGTTTCTTTTTTATTTCATTGTACAAGCTTTTATGTGCCAGATTTGTTAAACACCCTTAACAGCGCAATGTGGCTAGGTGAAAGAAGGCGAATGAATCAATTTTTGGCACAAGTTGGGTTATGCAATAGTTTCGCTACGATTGTATGCGGATAAAATAAATCAAAGTTTATGGCGGACGTTTGAAAACATTTGATGAAAACATTGCTAAATATTAATTCACGTATTTTAATCAAAAGGCTTGGAAGGAAGGTTTGGTTTTATGGCACGCTTTCGATAACTAGGAATTGAGGAGGGAATTCTTCATTCAGTGTAGATGATGAATTTATCAAAAATTAAAGCTACATTAAGTTGTTGATGGACTTTACGGAATCTACGCCACATAGTAGTTATCAATGTAATACTTACAAATCTGGTAGCGTAGTAATAATAGCCATAAAGATCGTTGTACACTCTATCCGAAAAAGCCCGGATTAGAGCCCATTATAGTTCGGATGAGAGCCCATTACGCATGATGAGCATGGCCGATTTAAGCTGTAATTGTCCAGAAAAGATATTTAAACTTGTTATCCAAAAATAGAATGAAAACTTCAGCGCGGATAAACGATTTCTATTGCTAATGGACAGGTCCAAAGACATCAAGATCACCTTAGATGTCATTATGGTTCTAAATGAATAATTGAGAAACATTGATTTTTGTTTAGTTCTGGATTTTTTTTTCCTTTTTTGAAGAAATTGAGCCTAAGCTGAATTTCTTTTGGCACTACAATCTGAATTCTATTTTATTCCTTTTTTGGCTTTTGCTAACTCTATTTCTTCGCAACTGTAAAACCAACAATATGCATACAGGGAAACGACTCGGAACCTCCAATTCACGGTATAAGTCACCAAGACTATTTCAGTGTCTGTGAGGTTCTCAGTTAGTAATGATTGTAGGGTGATCGAGTTAATGTTGAACTCCATAGGATTCATACATCATATCCATGAGCTGGTTGCTAAAGACTGTCAAATCAGTTGACCCACCCAATATCATAGGACGCATCTTAATTAAGTTAATTGAATTGTCAAAAACCCACACTGAGAGACCTTTTCGTTTGTTTATCGAGCAATGTATTTAAACTAATTGTTACATTTGTACCGGTGGCTTATTATCGCATTTACGGACCGGTTCCTCTCGACACGCCGCCTCGTCACCTTGGGGAAGAGATAATCACGGTACATGAACCACAAACAAGATATGTGTGAACTTGAATTCTGAGGCACCGTCTTTCCGGGGGCAAAAATCCGTGTGCCCTACAAATTGGTTTAAAGCTTCCTTCAACAAATTATTACTCTGTTTTCATTTTGTTTTATGTCACTCTGTTTGCCTCCACAATTCGCTCTGTGCACTGTGCTTTTGGGTGTCTTTTTTATCCCCTTTTCATGCTTCGGGTAGTATCTTATTATCTCAGTCGATTTAACATCTTTTAAGAGGGTAATCACGGGCTTTTTATTTGTTGCAAGACGGGGCAAAGACGGGGCGATACCTCTATTAGCGGATCATTTGTTGCCTTGCCTGCCATGTTGCATATGTTTGGGCGCATGTTCATCAGCCTGCCGAGTTGGTGGAAAGGTGTATTACACTCTCATCTCACCTGGCACGTAACATAACACCGACACGAAATCTGAGATGCCGGCAAAACATCGAACGAAGGAACAAAAAAGTTCCCTGTCCATTGGCACCTCGGTCATGTAATGTGGGGTGAAACAAAAAAGTACCCTCACGATCACACGAGGGCCAGCGTGCCGATGGACGAGAAAAGGAGAGTGAATCGGAAGGGGGATGTGGGATGAGAAGAGCTGCCCCCAGTGCGGTCACGTTAAACATCGTACTTCCAATTAACCTACCGGCGCTATCGCATTACCGTCATTCATCGTTTTTATTTTTGTCTGCTGTTTTGGGTCGTGCCGTTTCTTCTTCTGGATTTGGTTTTGTGGCTTCTTTTCTTTTTTTTCGTTCTACCTGTTCTTTTTTCG
Organism: Anopheles funestus; assembly: GCF_943734845.2. Lineage (NCBI taxonomy): Eukaryota > Metazoa > Arthropoda > Insecta > Diptera > Culicidae > Anopheles > Anopheles funestus. The sequence continues at coordinate 25,502,602 of NC_064598.1, forward strand.
TTCTTACCATATCGTTTCACTATTCTTCTTATTTGTTTTCCCTGTTTTTCCTGTTGCTTTGATCGGTTTAGTTTGTTTGTTTTGTCTGCATTCGTTTTCCCTTTTTGATTAGTTTTCATTTTCATTACCCTTATCGAGTTTAATTCGTTTTGAATAGCTCCATTATATTAAGGGTGTTAAATTAAAGTAGAAAGAGAGAGAGAGAGATAGAGAGAGAGAGTGAAAGAAAAAGACGTTTCAAAAGAAGCGTGCCTGTTACATTAACTTGCATGTTTCCTACATATTCTGCTCCACTCTTCTCTTCTTTCTTAACATTTCTAGATGCAATTAACATTCTGATTAGCTACCTTCTGTCAATAATGTGGATTTAGCATGATTGTTCTAATTTTAACATTATTTTAGTATGTGTTAAATTAACTTTCCATTTCACTGTTTTCTTTTTTCAGATTTTCTCTCGATGAAAATCCAATCGATACGCGAACGTGGAAGGTCCTCAAAGGCTTAACGAGAAATAATAAGACACTTCCTAAATACCTAAACATACGCAAGAATTGACGAGATATAACACTAAACCATAGACAATAAGCTAGTCAACTAAACAGCTAATTAAAGACGAAAAGTTACAGCGTAAAACGGGACGAGTTAAAGGAATAAGCTAACGATTTATTGAGAACGAGCAACAGAACTGCAGCACAATGAACACCGTCCTGCTGGAATCGCGGCCATATCGGCCATTTAAATCGAGCGAGGAGTATCTGTACGCGATGCGCGAAGATTTGGCCGAATGGTTGAACACAATGTATCCGGACCTGCGCATCAATGTGGAAAACTTTATGGATCGGCTGGATACGGGCGTAGCTCTATGCAAGGTATGTTTTTTTTACTAAATTTAAACAAAATAAAATACACAAACATCATAAAACACAAACAGTTCTCCATAACAAAAGTTAGTACGATGTCATAACAGAACCAAAATGGTAACACATAGTGAAACAACTATTGCGTGTTCCGTTAAATGGACGTGTTTTAAAATTGTGGTACAGATTTTATTTCTCATTGCGCATACATTTATAGTTGGTTGATGTGGTTTTTTATTTTTCACCAAGGACCACAATTCCGTTTTACAATCTTGGCGAAAGTTATAAAATGGCACCGCCACACTTAGGGAGAGTAATAAATTTTACAATTTATGTGCATAATCTTCGGGGTCATCACTATTTAAGGATGGATCAAGATGAATCGTCCTTGAGGAAATGCGTTTTGGACAACCCGTTGATATTTATCACTATTCTTGTTGTTTATTTGCTTTTGAATTATGTTAATTTATACGAAGCAAGGCAATAAAACGTGCGGTTTAATAAAAGATCTGAAATTGTTGTTAGTTTGATGATATGGTTATGAGCCTCACATTTTTAGCAAACAAACATAGATTTGTGTGTTTTGTGAAGGCTACGATTTGTATAAATTAATTGCTCTGATTTCAGAGATTTCAGTTATTAAATAAAACCATTATTACTTAATAAAACACTAGCAAAGAAATGACAAAAATGCATCCAAAAATGCACAAGCAACCAAACAGGTGATTACTTTCCGTTTTCAAACCCGTTGTACGAAGTGTTTCGAATAAAACAATTGATCACCACCCTACGCGTGTTAACGTGATCACTAACCTTGCTTCAATTAATTGTCCACCCCGTCATCGGCAAGATGGAACCCCGCCCCGTATGCTTATATGCATACTTTCACGGCTCGCTATAAACCCATTCCACTGGCAGCTAATTGTGGTGGTGGGTTTTCGAATCGTCTCATTTATGGAATGCATTCTTCCTCACTTGTTCCCTTCCAAACCGCGGGGGGATCAGGGGTTTGGAATTTATCACGCGTACAATCCGTTCCGAACACTGTCACCATTAGTAGCTAACCGGGAAAACGTGGAATCTTCGTGGAGTGTCGTCGTTTGTTGACTGTTCTGATTGTTTAAATTAAAACGCTGCATTTGTTGCTGTTGCTGGCCCCGGCACTCATTAACACCAATTAACTTGAAGACGAACCCGCTCCAGACAACGGGAGATTGCTGTTCCTCCCATACTCCTAAAAACAAATGTCCCAAAACGCTCAGACTAACTGCATCGGGTTCAGTCTTCCCAAAGACCCAAAGAGACATTCTATCGCATTCCGTAAATCTGCGCCCACTCTCTCAGGGAACGATTTGTAGTAAGTATTGTTCCAATTTTCTCGTCCACCGTTGCATCCGCGCGAGACATATGTCGGGAGCCTGGAATTGCTGTGTTCTTGAGGAGGTGGAGGCAAGAGGACTCGGTTTAAGCAGACAATATGTATGCCCTCGCGCCTGTCTGGTGAATTCTGGCTATAAACTGGTTTTTACCATATATACTTCACGTAGAGTTGTTTTTAAACACTACAAATTGACATTTGGTTCCAACTTCCCGCTTTGGGTGTCTCGTTTCTATTTGGGAACTGATTGTGGATATTGGTTTTGGAGCGATGAATGCCGATAGCTTACATTGTAGCTACACACAAAAATAAAGCTGCATCTATCGAAACTTTCATAGCCAAAAAGGTATCTTCACTATCAATGCGCAGTATCTCACAGTTTACTTCCAAAACTTCTTCCGGCACTGTTGCGTGCCGGCGAACTCTGTTGCCTTTCTTTCATTTGCGATCCCTGGAGCCTTATTAGAATCGCACGTCAAGGTTTTCGCCCGTTACTGCCTTATGCCAGGTACGTTGATCTCTTCGTACACCGGTGCGGAAGAATCGCCACCAACTGGTGTTGTGATCTGGCGCCGCATATCACTCGAGACCTTGTCGCCTTGTTGGTGTACACAGAAGGTCACTCGTTGGAGATCACTCTCCACTATCCGCCGCAGCATACCGGACCCCGAATTGCTGGATAAGGAAATTGCCACTCGAACTTGTTGCCGCGCACAACTCGCACACATGCTGGGACGATCCGCGACCATGATCTGCAGATGATGACGACCTGCGTTACACACAGGCGCGAACGCTTGCGATGACAACCACGCTGCCGCTAGGCGACGACGACCTGTTGAATCATGGCTGTGGGGGGCTCTATTGCCACTCGCCTGATCAGATCGACGTTCCTCACGCACGAGGTGTGCTCCTTATTTGGCGGGAATCGTTCCGTGGTTTTTTGTTGTCGTTGTTTTTGAACCGAACAGCGTTGTTGTTTTCGTGCGCTAGTGGCGATCCTGTGAGATGTGGTTAATGTTGAGGGTATCCGCACAACTATGCTCGGCAGCCAAAAAAAGAATGACTCCACCGTAGCGACACACATCAAACGCACAACATGAAAATAGGAAACCGTGCGTGCTGTGGGAAGGTAACTTACCGAATTGTTGGACTCGCAGGTGGGAATGGGGTGCGCATTGCTCTAAATACGTCGTCACGCTGGCGGGCCAGAACTAGAACCACCGTGCGTGCCTGCGTGCAAAGTGCAAAAGGGCAGGACAAGCCGCGAAAGTGTTCGTCGCTCGCAGTTGAACGATCGTGGCGTAAATAGAATCCCATTATTGCATGCCGCGCGTGGTGCAATCCACCCTTCGTTTTGCTGGGAGGAACGGTACGGATTGGTACCACCCGCTGCTGCCAGTTAAGAGGATGCGGAAGTGTACCGATTTGATGCGAATGGTACGTCCCTGTTTGGTGTGGATGAGATCGTAGAAGCAAGGTAGTTGCCCATCGCGATCGAACGATGAAGATCGAAAGAATGGTCACCATCGTTGGGTGATTTTCATGGTAGTAGGGAGGAACGACAGCTAACGACGATGGGAGTAATGCTGGGAACTCCCTAAAAATAGTCCCCAAGAAAATCGTAGCACTAGCGCGAGGGTCTTCCCATCATCAGCTAACGCTTTTGGTCCGTCCATCTTTAACGCCGTGCCTAGTTTGATATGGGAAGAAGCGCAGCATTGCATTCTGATGCTCTTGCCGGTGCCGCCGGATTTAATGGCAAGTTGTTTCATTTTGTTTTCAAAACCCACGTCCGGACCCTTCACTCCCCCTTCAGCGCCATATGCCCGCAAGAGAAGGATTACTGTAGCGATCTCCTGCGTGAAATAACGTGCGACGCTGGGAAGGAAAATTTATTTAGAACAACTGGCCCAACGTAGAACAACGCACAGCACCAGCATTAAGCCACCAGCATTTATTGGGCAGGAGGTGTTGTGTTCAGCTGCTTGAAAGGCCAACTAGCCCGGATTTAATTCATACGGAAAATAAAACATAGCTACACTCAAACTAGCTCGGAACGGATGCTGGGCGTACGGCACAGAGTTCTAGGGAGATTTCACTTTCCATATGCACCGAAGACCTCATACCACACTCAGAGACACGCACTCTCACACACACACGCGTTGCACCCCAGATATGCTATACGGGCACCACAATACGTACCACATTTGGCCGTCTTTCCAATGCTTTCAATGGCACTGTACGTCAAACCAAACGGCAAAGCGCTAGTTCCTGCGAAGGGGTGGAATAAATTGGGTTGTCGGTTGATGGTTTGATTTTTTAGAAAGGGGTTTTTGAATTGGCTGCAATTGAACGCTTTATGAGCTCGAGAATGTGACTCGAGTGGGTGAGATGGGGCCGGCCGGGAAATGGCTTAAATAATCGCTTATCACCGACCAAGTAGGACGGAATACAGCTGTGGTACGCTGTGTTGATGTTGGTTACGATGTGAAGTATCACACCCGCCATCATTGGGTTAAGATTCGGAAGGGTTTAACCGAGGTATGCAATTTATCAAGCTTAGAAAAACTCATACAGTTTGGTGTGTTTTGGATTTTTTAAAATAAATGAAGAAATTTTGAACAAAATGCTAAAGTTTATGCAATACATTACAAAGGCAGTTTCAATATTGCTCTCTTCAATGTATACTGAAGTATACAATTTGTCATTCTAATCGCATTGAGTGCCATTCTTCTGCGGCAACCTTGGAAAATTTTAGAATTGGCGCAAAATTTGAACGTTGTCTCTGGCATTCTAGTATCTGGCAGGAGGGATATCAAACACTGGTTAGCACTCTTCCTTGTCCGTACACCTTCAGTATGGACCATTTATCAATCAAAAGTCGCGTGCCATTTTTGGCCAACGAGGCCGCTTGGTTCCGCAGTGTTTGCCAGCTTGTTTCTGCTCACCCACTCACACGAGGTTATTGGTGTTTTGGGGCTTCGCACATGCACACGGGTTCCTTGAACTTTCGGGCACGACAGAACAACGGACACCGAAGGACGGCATTCGTTCGCCCGCCAGACCTTTATGGGTCCCAGGACCAAAAGGTTGGGTTTATGTATGTGTGTGTTGTGTGGTGGTATTAAGCTACAACAGTACAACAAAAATTGGAGGAATTTTAATGCCCTCGATATGGCTCGATTTCATTCACTAGATAACTTGGAGGCGTACGTATTTGGAGTACATGCGAAACACTTATGGCATAGTTTGGAGACTTGTTTAACAGCAGTAGAAATGTTTTTAAAAGCTTTTTCGCTGCCCAAGGACGTCGACATTTGACAATGAACATTCAAGTGGTCGAAGATGATCTTCAGAGATTGAAATTGGGCCCACAAAATGGCGTTCGGTAGAGTAGGGTGAGTACTACTAAAAGCAAACCCTAAACATTCTCAGCTTTATCTAAGATTGTTTACTGAATTGCCGTCTTTTATGCAAATCCGAGTGAATTATTGCTTTAGTTATGATCTCTTAGTATTTTTTTTACTAAGAGCAAAATATTACACCGATTTTTACATCGACATTTATTTAAAAGTGAATACAATGTAAAGTTATTTAAACTATTAAAGATTCTTCAGATTGTTATTCTCTTGGGAAGGTTTTTACGGCATCCCTAAGAGACATAATTAATGTACTACTACTACATTGCCGTTCGTATCCAGACGCCAAACAATCGTCATGAATGATCGTTAACCATTTATGTGAACTAAATCCATAACGATCCGTAAGGTCTGGCAGTTCCATAAAAAAGGACACATTTAAAGATTTAAAGATCCCGCTCAAGAACTCGTTAAATGAAGAAGATTTTACGACCTCCAAAATTCCGACACAATCTTTAAATCCTTTGCGCAGTGTCGATAGTTCGCTCATATCGGGAGCAGTTGTTACGTTTACGACTTTATTTATAGGTGCAAATGGCATAACACTGTTAAGCGGCTGGGAGCCATTCGGACTACCCAGAACGTTATTTAAATTTTGCCCTCTGTTCGTTCTATAATGATTTCATATTCTCGGTTGAGTACATAATCGCCTAAGCCATCATAAATGGGGATTTTTTCGCAATCCTTTGATCTCCGGTCACAAAGTGGTCCGCGTTAAAACGATTCTGTTGTTCATTTGTGTTCTAACGGTGTACCTTTTGCCCGTTCCACGCCATCCACAGCAAGTAACGCTGATCGTTTCCATCTAATGTTGACACTGCTTAGTAAGATTAAACATTGGAGAGGGGAAAAACAAAAGCTCCATTATTGAAGGATCTGCCTCAAACACCCAACTCTCGTCCCATCTAGTAATAGCAAACGATCAAGCCACGATCCGTCCGAAATGGGCAAACCTTTGACCAAAAGCTTCACTATTTTGTGCTAATGGTACCGCAAGTGTGGAGGTCTGCTATGATCTTGACATCGGCACCGGCACCGTGTGATTATGATCGCCTTTGTGTCTCATCTCATCTCCATATACCGGGCCTGCGGTAACGCGATGCCAATGTTTGACCTCTCGTTTTACACCGTCCCCTTTTCTGACGACCCTCTGGCCATCGACACAAGCAATCGGAGTGCCCAACCGCAATAGCAAACAGTTTGTCTCTTGTGCTCTTGTGTGACCAAAAGTCGAACCCGTGTCGATATAATACCCGCGTTGTCCACTGTCACACGCGCTGTTGCTGACAGTTGATGCTGTGAGGAATCGTGGAATCGTGGGAATTGAAGGAGGTGGTCGGTGGTGTGGAGCGAAGCTGAGTTTGTCAAGCAAACGCGTAGGTGTCCAAGCGCTGGAACGACAATTGACGTTTTGTTCTCCGATAGATGCAGAGATACACATACACGCGCGCGAACGAGTGCGCCCTGGCTAGCTGTACATGGACGTAGAGCCGTGTACTTAACGGAAGGGAGCATTCTGACCCCGTACTTGACTGAAGACGAAGTGATCGCCACGATTCGAAAAGCTCACGTATCGGTCGTGATGCCGTAATAGTCGGCTTAAGCTTGTTCATTTTTTTTCTCTGCTAATACCGACCGTTGCAAGCGGGTCGTGTTGGCTATTTTTGTGCTCCGTACCTCGTTATTTTCCTATCAATTTGGTTCGCAAATGAAGCCTCAAAGTGGCTTAAACGGGTGGCCTGCACGGTTCGCATGAAATAGAAAGCAAAAAATCAATTTTCCTTGCTAGTGGTTTGGAAGACGCAGAGGGAGGTAGCGGTCGCTATTCATGATGGGGTTGTCGACGATGCGTCACGGTTCTGATGTGTGGTTCTAAACATCGCCAGAGGTGTCAAAGATGGGTACTCGAACTTGTTTGCAGTTTATCTTCTCGTAAGGAGAGTTGGATACATTCTTCAATAGTAAAATTGATTGTGAAATAAAGTGGTTTCATCCAATTGCTCGTGTTGCTGTTATGATATTGATTCATTTTTCGATTGTTTGACATGCCTGCATTAGTGCGAACGGCGTACCAGGGATATGGTTGCGGGAGGCAACGAAGCCAAGGTCACCATGGTCGTAATTCCGATGGTAAATTGCAAATCCTATGCGCCTGTGCCGGGGACGGGTATGGGGAGGAACACAGTCGTTCGCTTCCTTGTTTGGGAAGGCACCAAACCATCAATCCATCCGCTTCGGCTGTCGCGTACCATCGCCGGGGCCTTAGCTTAGTGTCGTCGGGTTTTGCGAGCGAGCATATAATTGCGATAATGAAGTCGCCGTTTCCATGCGCTTTTGGTGGCTAAGAATCACCCTTCACAACCCTACACGATCGTGAAGTAGCGGAGGTAGCGAAGAGTCAAAAACGAGCGGCCCCGTCCATTACCTCGCGGAGTCTTTTCCCTTTTTAGAGGTGGCTGCATTTGTCACGCTATTTTAATTCCCTTTTTTTGGTTTTGCTTATTCCCATTGCATTGTACCGAGGGCGAGGAAATGCAGTGGTAATAAACACAAACCCAAAACGTTAACCGCACATCTAATTTCTGTTGTATTCCCTTGCCGCGAAACGAGCACAGGGGTTTGTCCATCTCCACAAAAGGGCAACACTGGCGCATGGATCTTGCTTGCTAAGTACAGACGAAAATGGAAAATTCACATTCACAACCGAGCGCCGCATTGCCGCTTTGCTTTTCTTTAAGGGCAAGGGGGCGTAAAAAAAGGGCTGGCTCGTGTGATATCTTATCGCAACCGTGCAGCCTGCCCTCGCTAAAGGTTCGCCGAAGTGTATCGCTGGTAGAGGTAGAATATAAATATGGAAGCGGCTTAGTCCGCGATACGATCCGATTCGAGAGAACAAGCTCCTAAATATAAGCGATCGCATAAATTAAAGCAAAAATATATTGATCCACTTTCGGTCGTGCGAAACCGAACGATCAAAGCTCCATATTCCTACTGTCAATATTTTAGTATCGGTTTGGTGTTTTTTAGAGTTTAAACCGCTCGACGCCGTCCGCCTTTAATGGGTTTCAGCCGGTGTGTGGACTTTGTTCGCTACGTCAAAGCGCTACATATGTCGATCGCAAATCGATCCTTTTACGATCTCGTACAGCACCGGCACAGGGGTTTGTTCTCGTGGCCATATTTATGTGCTAAGCCACCGCCCGACGCGTTGTGATTGCTTTATTAGTGAAATCGTGTCACAGGACGCACGCGTTCGTTCTGAGAGTTCTTTACGCTTTCCATGGAAAAGTGGTTGATTTTACGGCCATGGTTTGTGGAGGTGTGGCGAGGCGTATTTTTATCTTTTTCACACCATCAACATCATGCTAAAACATGAACTATTACTCATCAGAAATTTTCATGCGTGTATGATTCCGTTTATTTTAAAAATATGTCTGAGTGCGTTGAAATATTTCACTCTCCGATATTGTATTTTTACACAGCTTCGACGTGAACATATCGTAGATTATAATCGTGAGATTACTCATGATGCTGCTGACGCTACTTCAACGTCCAAATCATCCCGCCTTACCAAACCTTTTGCATCAATTACTTGTGCATGCGTTAACTGCCGAAAAGGGTACATTGAAAAAAGGAAAATAGTTGCGTCAACGGACGTCACATTTCTCCGGGACGAGTTCGTTAAGAATTCCAAACCAGTCCGAATTTGTCGATCGAAACCGATTGCTGTCGTACGGCACGAATATTTTGTGGTTGTGCGATTTGCCAAATGAAATCACTCCGTGCTGCCCGAACCCATACACTCATGGTGGACGTTTAATTGATCGGCGAAATTGATTGTAAAAGATACCATCGTACCAGCACTGTCCATTTTGTGGCCACACAAAAACACACACAGCAGAGTCCATTCCATCCGCAGGTGATTAATATTCTTTCCCATTCTTCTACCTTTACTATCAACACAGCATGCCAACAACGTACGTGTGGCCGCCGAACAGTACGTCGCCCGCCGCATGGCGCGGAACAAATCCATGACGAAATCGATCACATCCGGGCTGGCCGGTCCGATCCTTAGTATGGGCAATGTGCACTTTCTGGCCGCGGCCAAGAGTGGTACCTTTTTTGCCCGTGATAACGTATCCAACTTTATCACATGGTGCAGGTAAGCTTGTGGTAGAATTTGAAGGACGAATATCCTGCAATAGAATGTGGACATGTCATTATGCTTAGGTTGACCCAGAAAAAAGCGTTTAGTAAGGGATTATAAATAGAAAAATCATACTAATGCAATGGACATCGCATTCCTTTTCGTGCATTTGCCTGCAGTGGAAGTGATTGCGTGCCAAAAGCATTCGACTTTCTGGTAACCTCGCTCTCTCCATGTCCATGAGTGTATGTATAATTTCGATTTTTTCTTCTTTCATTTCTATTTCCCATTTTCCTGCATTTGCACTTTGTTAACCACAGGAAAAGCCTTCAAATTCTCGAGTGTCTGCTGTTCGAAACGGACGATTTGATAATGCGCAAGAACGAAAAACACGTCATCCTGTGCCTGCTGGAAGTTGCGCGCCGTGGTGCCAAGTTTGGTAAGTTTTCTGTTTGTGTGATTTTCCATTTCCTTTCGTTGGGACCAACACGGGATGGATTGGGTGCGCCACCCCGTCTGGGTCAATAATGCCGGCCCGCAGCGATGACTCAGACCTGCTGTCTGGGGAAAAACAGCCAACGGACGGATGTACAAAATCAATAGTTTTGGTTTCAACAAAAAAAAGCTCTTCAATATCATGATGTCATAGGCATATTACCGTAGGTCAGGGCTGGCCGTATGGAGGAAGAACAAATTATGTATTAAGCAAATGCCCTAGCTGATTAGTATCTTTCGCCCGTACCATCAATCCATCAGATAGTTTTAATAAGCTATTTCCTTTCTCAGGTATGCTTGCTCCAATGTTGGTACAGATGGAGCGTCAGATCGATCGGGAGATAGCGGCCGACAATCGGGCTAATGCTGGTGTGGGCTGTGGTACACAGACCGAAGGTGAGGGCAATGGTTCCGGCACTGGCATATCGACCGGCACGGAAACGGAGCTTTACGACAGTGACAGCGAGGAGGAGGACCACGAGGCGGAGTCACCGATGCTGATGTACGGTCCACAGCCACAGATCGTCACGAACGATCTGAAGAGCCTGGACGAAATGGTAAGTTATCGTACATATGTTTAGGAATTCACCCATTCTACGGTTGCGTAAGGGGAAACTGTTGAAATCTTGCGTTAGCTTTATCTAAATTGTCACTTTAAGTTAGAAGTAGTAAGCCTTAAGCAGAAAAGAACTCCTGAACAGTATTGTAAGGTAAGCGAAGAAACGAAAGTGGAGCTAATGACCAAACCTCGTGTAAGGAAAGAATAAGCTCCATGCTAGACGTAAGAGGTAGTGCCGGTGTCGTCTTATTATGGTCTTAGACGATGGGAGCTTAAAGAAGTGAAAATGGCTTTATCCGCTTTATGCGTCTTTTGGTTCGACCCTAAAACCCTACCCCAGGGTCAATCCAATTTATCTTTTAACTTGAAGCCCGTGCCGTAGCTAAACTTGTCCCAGTGTCCTTGCAACATGCGAGTGAGAATAGGTATGGGTATTAATGCATCATCTTTCTACCGGTTGGAAATGCATAATGTCGCAATACTACGCATAACTTTAGCATCATATGCTACCTTCGGTGCATGTGACTTGCGAGGTGGATTATGAATTGTCAACGACAGGCGAATCCAATTCTGCTGGCCTGTGTTGTGTGACCTTACTGCATTTAGACGAGAAGCATCTTGACTGCAGAGTCTTGTGTCCGGTGCGTACGATGAGATCATACGTACAGTATGTAATAAGCAAACAACGGAGACCTCCATGCTTCAGTAAGCACAAGTATGTAAGGATCCCATTGAACCATGGAGATGTCAAAGAGGTACTTGAGTACCATCCCCCTGTTTGAAAGAGCGACTACGTGCGAGATCTCGTCGTACCAACAGTTTATGCCTACCAATAACTGTACAGGTGACAAAAACCAGCAGCCAAATGGCACCGTATGTGGACACAATTAATTCGACAATTACCATACAACTCTGGGGTTACCGATTGTCGGCAATGCCACCCAACGGTTGGTTTCTTGCGACTTCTGCCACAATATCAGCACATGATGTAACGCGTAGGGTTCGTTGGGCTTCTCTCCCAGTGCGACCTTGCGAGATTAGTGTGTGATGGTAAAGATGATGGTGTTGAAATCGCTCACCGACATAAAAACAAAGAAACAAAGAAAGATGACGATCTGTTGGGGTGGTTGGGACATGCGATCGAACGCATGTGCTGTTTGACAATTTGACAACAGCAACAACCGAATGCTGTTAGACCTATTTGTAAGGTGTCTTGGTTTTTGGCATTGGTAGCTTTCCTGCTTTTAAGAGCTAACCTGTCCATTTCTATCCCTTCCTTCTCCGCCCTCCCAGTTGCTGGTTTTTGTTGGACAAACAATGGTGTGTAGGGCTTTGAACAATTGAACAAATTGAAGTTGTGGGCACACACCACATCGAAAGCGGGATGCAACCCCGAATTGATTCAGGATGTGTGATCATCGTTTTATGTTTTTCACCCAACTCTAAAAGCGATTTTGGTCTTCGATTGATGTTTTTGTTATAACTCTCTTGTTATGGTCTTATGGCAACCTTCCCGAATGTTTGTGTTTTCCCGCTGAGTACTTTTTGAATTTTCGATAGCATGTCAAAATAAATATCTGCTTCAAAAAACACACAACAGCTTCATTTCCAGTGAAACAAACAAACGCACTGTCATGATTACTTTTGCGTTTTTTTTTTGCTTTAAAATGTTGAACTTTGCTTAGATTTTAAACACACCGATGGAAAAAAAGTAAAGTACACACTGTGAAGTAAACTTTAAGCTTATTCGGTTTCAGATGATTATCTCATCCGAATGATTAAATCGTTCCAAAGCTGCTTTGGCAGATAATAAAACTCACAACGTTGTGAGAATTCTAGCTGACTCCTCAAAATTGTCTTATTAAACTTGCTTAACAGATAGTTTTATGGTTGTGTTAATTGCTTCGCCATATCGCATGAAATCAATTTTCGTCAAAATCTTTCCAGAACCACAGACACACACATTTAGATTTAATTTTCACTGTAGATAGAATTGTTGTGTTTCACGCCCCAAAAATTATCTGTCTTGATATTCCCCCTCCGTTTTTTGGTTTCCTTTTGCCATCCCGTTTTTTCGACCCGGGCTCTGCCGAGCAGCAAACTGTCACCGGGCCGCAGTTATGCCATGCCACCCATCACCGACGCCCGTCCGGGGCGTCCCGGCCAAAGGCTCGTCGCTCGTGCCAAACGGTAACAAGAAAACAAGAAAATAGCAAAATAGCGAGTAGGAAGTGGTTCGCTAGATAGTTTTTCGCTAATAATCCACCCGCCTACCAACCACCATTCACCGCTCCACCTTCTTTCCATTCTTCCACACCGCCGCACCTTCTGCAGCGCGGGGGCCGCACCATTTTCCACCCCTTTTGCGGAGCGTATGCAAATGGGTTCTTTATAGGTAGACACAGAACAACGACAGCAGAACAGCAACCGCGCTTGGGGAGCTTGTCTAAACGGCAACAGCGAGCCGGTGACGAGGGGCAAGGGACAGTGGCTACTTCTTCGCCAAGTTTCACGCGAATTGGATGGACGCAATGTGTATGGTAGGGTCCGGGTCCGATATTTCTCTATCGGAACAGGTTCGTTCGGTTTGGCGAGAGCGCGGAGGTTGACCGTAAGTCGCACGCGCTTACGACATTCTTGTTGCGAGGGTTCTGTGTGATTTGGTGTTTTTTTTTCTTCTTCTCCATTTTACTCTTCAAACAACTTTACGGCTTACGCCACGCAATACGCGGCGGCTCGGCGACTGCCCTTATGATGATGGTGATGACCATTATTATTGGCATTAGCATTATTGTTGTTCTTATTATCATCATTATTTCAAAACCTTTCAATCTGGCCGCCCTGATCGCGCGCGCGCGCCTGCTCTGGCACAACAACCCGGTCACCACATGCAAACGGCCACTTTCTTCGTTCTCCCGTCCACCTGGTTCGACCACAGGTTCTGATGTCCAGCCGCGGTGGAGTCCGTACGAGCGCTCGCCAAACGACACAACACCGATCGTAAACAGTGATCTTAGGGCGGCATTTTAGACATTGGCATCGATCGATCGAGCCAAGAGTGAGAATGGCGCAACGTTAGCCCAACGGGCGGAAATCCAACCGAGTCCGTTCGTGTGGGCGAACTTCGGACCAGCCAGTCTCTGCTGCTTTGCTGTATGGTTATTGGTCGGACTGGTCTTGTGCTTGAGTTGACGTAGCTCCAACCCTACTCAAGATCGGCACGGTTTGACAAGGGATGGTTAAGAACAATCCGTTAAATTTGGTCCGCATGTTGCAATATTTGCTATTTAGACAATGGAGCAATCCTTGACCAAACAAATTAAGAAATTCGTCTATTCTGGGTAGAAGATTTGCAATTGCTCATGGAACCTTTTCCAGTACGTTCACACACTAGGTCAAACATTTTGTCAGCATTTATCCCCACACTAGGTCAAACGCTTGGGCTAGCTGAAGCGCTTCCAAGCTCTTATCATGCGCTCCATGACAATATCGCATGTCCACCAGAACCATTATGCTACTGCTAGATCGCCCACGGCACCCGTAATCAATTGACGCCCAGTTGAAAAAGCTCATTAATGTATGCATCACCCTATTTTCTCTCCTTCCGTCTCTCGCAGGTTCGTGATCTGGTGGAAAAGTGCACCTGCCCGTCCCAGTTCCCGATGGTGCGCGTCTCGGAGGGCAAGTACAGAATCGGCGATACCAAAGTGCTCATTTTCGTGCGGGTAAGTAACGTTCGGTGTGGATTACTTCTGCCGCATCGTTCGTAACACGTTCAGCGCGATACGATCGAGTTGCGATCCGCGGCGACTCCGGAAGAGACATTAAATCGTGAAACCGTGGGATGAATGTTGAACGCTTCGGAACGCGAGAACTGCTCGCACAAGTGGGCAGAACGGGCATAGGACGCTTACCGGTACTCAGACGTACTGTAATCTTTGGACGTGTTGTTCGGTCCCAAACGGTAGATCCCTTTTTTCGGGCATTCCAGGCACATGCGTGGCAAGATTATCATTCTTGCTTCGATTTCGTTTCTGTTTCTTCTAGTTATAGCCGTGCTGAGATGGGATTCCGTTTTCAAAGAAAGGTCCTCAAAGAAAGGAGGAAAAAATCATGCCTCGTTTTTTCAGTTCAACGACTTCTTAGAATTCGTCGGTGAAATTGTGGGAACATCTGAAATGCATTCCTCACTAATGCACTTGCATCTACAAGTCCGTCACCTTAAAGGAATTGTTTGACACCTCTGCTTTAGCCTTTTCTGTAGCTCGGAAGATTAACGTCCTTCTCCGAGTGGGAAAATATTAACGTTCTTTTGGAAAAGTCTCAGATGTTTTGGAGTGTATATAGCTCAAACCTTTCCCGCAAATAGCACAAGCATGTTCGACATGCCGCCAGCTATCCTTGACACCTTTTAATTACGTGGCTGTGCTAGCCTTCTAATGCTCTCTTCCTGTACCTGGTTTTATCTTCAAAACATCGGCCGTTTCGTTATCATTATGCTTCCGCTTTTACGCCACGGTTCGATGATGATTGTGTGTGTTTTGTATTTTTCACCTATTTTATCATACAGAGAGCTTGTTTGTAGAGCTCGTTATCTTTTCCCCCTTGATAAGGTTGGCCCGATTGCTAACTTATTAGTTTTTCGGTTCCCTCCTTTACTCATCACATTGATTTTGGGTTGCTTTATCAATCACGATAATATTGATGGTGTTGTAATAAATTTGTTTTGAAAGTTGACTCAAGTTCTGAGAAATTAAGAATCGAGAACGGTTTACTTGATGAAATTGAATAGTGGTCGTGGAGCATATGGAGGAACTATTGCGCCACGCTCCTTGAACGAGATCCGTCCAATCGACTCGGATCGTTTGATAATCCTTCAGGACGCGAACATATCTTGACGATGGCTTAGAGCTAGACGAAATGATATCACGCTCCAAGCACCACTCGAGTATTATTATCATCAATTTGCCAAGAATTGCTATTGTTGTTTAGTCGTGTATTACCGTCTATATTGAACGGTACGCAGATTACAGCTAAAGATTATTCAGGAATAATCAATTTATCTTATCATAAAGGTTCCATACACGAATTTGACAACAACTCAACACAGCGAGCAACTTGTTATATAGCGCATATCGCGATAAGCTTCTTCCAAATCATCGTATGTACTTATACAATTAATAAGTAATTGGAAAATTATTCAAAAGCTTACCCACTGACACCGCCAAAAATGTTTGAATGATGGAACACCCAAAGGTCGTCCAAAGTGCCATCGATTTAGAGAGGTTAGAGAGGTACAAAAAAAACTGAGTGCAAGAAGCATGGAATGTGGGTTAATATTGCGTGAACGTGACTGCGCATCACATTGCCCGGAAGCGTAGCCGGCGTGTGCGCCCGAAAAAGTTCGGTTCCGCTGCAATGCACCCTGTGCGATTACATAAAACAAAACCCTTAGCGATTAAGCAGTAGCCTCTGCGGAGAGGACGGTTTCGACAATGTAGTAACGATCTTTTACGACCCGTAAACCCGCCCAAAAAGGTCCGCAATCAAAACATTAATCATTCATGGAACTGTGTGTGCGTTTTTTTTCTTCTGCGGTTTTTGGGCTTTTGGTGTAGATTCTTCGTTCACACGTGATGGTCCGCGTCGGTGGTGGTTGGGATACGCTTGCACACTACCTGGATAAGCATGATCCGTGCCGGTGTCGATCGCAGCATCGTTCGTCCGCTTCAGCACGGCTGATCACCAAAACTACCAACGCCAATGGGATCGAGCTGCACAAAGCTCAGGTACACTATGATCGGTAAGTGGTCATCGGTAACAGGTCGTCAGCAAGGAGGATATGTAGAACAAAGCTCTTGTTTCCCTCTTTAGATCTGGTTCCCCGTGGAAATCTAGTGCAACTCCAAACCAGAATGGATCACCGATCAATGGTGGTGGAAACAGTAACGCTAATACCTTGTCACCTCCAGCACGTGCCAGAAGCCGTAGCCGTAGTCCCAGTGCTCAGCGTCGTTTACCGACGGAAAATGGGGTTGGTATACGGAATCACCTATGAAGAATGTACATTACCTAATGCTACTACTCTGTACGTCTTTCCTTCAGGATAAACTGCAACCGCCAGGATCTCCGTTGAAAACGTCCAGACGTTCGGTGTCACCGAGTCCGCGCCGGATACAAGAGAACAGTGTTGCCAACAAACGCAAAGCAGCCGGGACGTCAAATAACGCTACTACTGGTGGTGTAGTACACTTCGAATGTGATAATGATCCGGTGGCACCGGTTGCCCCGGTAGTTGGAACGGCGACAGTGTTGCCATCGGAAGATGACAAGAATCGTTACGAGAGCGTTAGCGACAATGGGAGCGAAATCAGTGACGAGGGTTACCGTAGCCTTGGTTTAGTGCAAGGTGGACATAGTGCCGGTACCACAGCCGGCGCTGGAGCTGGTGGGCTGCGGAAGGGTTTCGGAAATAGTCAACATTCGAGTGAAGATGCAGATACTAATGGTACGGTACAAATTCTCCCAAAACAACGTTTTGTTGGAAAGCACACTAATGGCCAACTTATGTAACGATTATCTCGATTGTAGCGCATCTCGATACGACTGCTTCGGACTCGCAAGCTAGCCCAACGGAGGAAGAAAGCTCTACGAAAACGAACGACGAAGATCTGACACCCATCTCAGATGAGCTGGCCGTGGCCAACGAATCTACAGACGTACGCCACTACGTCACCCAGCACGATTCACTAATCGACTGTCCGGATGGTACGATTTCCACCGGTCCGGCTTCCGGATCCTTCGAAAGCTACGGTGTGTACGTGAACGATGATGAAATCACGGTGGACATTGCGAATGCGACCGGTTTGCGCAAGACGGGCTTTTCCGACCGCATTATGGACCGTACCAGTGTGGCCCCTTCTGCTGCTGGTGCTGGCGGTGCCGGATCGCGCATTCCGCGCTCACCTGTTGGGCCGCGACGTAAAGAAAGTGCCGAAAGCACCGCCAGCGGTACGGTTACCGACGAGTTGGCGGTGGTCAACAATCACGGACTCCGCAAACCATCCATCGCCAAATCGGTGACGCGCAAACCGACCGCACTCGCCGGTTCCACCGTGAACAGCGCGGAACAACCGGCGAAGGAAACGAACACTTGGAGTGGTCGATCAAACAAGAAGCGTCCATCGCTAACGTCACAAACGTTTAATGCAACCGGAAAGGGAGCTGCTGCGCCCGCTCCATTTACACGCAATTCACCAGTGCGTGCCTCACTGGCAGCAGAACGCACGATGACGGGTCGGAATCGAACGCCCAAAGCGACCGGTTCGGCCTGTACATCCACCAATACGTCACCGAGCAAGAGCACATCGGATGCAGTGGCAATGCTGCTGCAGCAAATTAAGGATACGCTGGATTCGGGCACAAATGATACGCAGATCGTTGAACGCGTTAGACGGCTGGTGTCGCAAACGAGCGTACCGGATGAGCTGGTCAACGATTTCACCACCGCCTGGGTACACTCCAACGGGAATCTCGATCGTTCGAAGGTGATTTTGGCCGGTTCCGGTACCGGATCGTCACCCTCCAAACCACAGTCCACGTTGTCCAAACGGGCGAGTACACTCTCCAATGCGTCCGATAGTACGCAGTCCAACTGTCGCGACTTGGCGTCGGTAGTTTCGCCACGACGTCTCGATAAGGGCCTGTCCAAGATTCCGGCACCGGTTCGTTCGAATACGGGTCTGTATTGACGCAGTACTGCGTATCGCGTACGTTCCGATGCTGGTGCTACCCTAGCCATATCCAAGCAGTGAAGGTCTATAGTTCTCAACTGATTACAGATGATGCGCGTACCAGCAGCATTTGCTGCATTTTCGGTTCGAAGTTTAATATGAATGTGACGTGATGTATGCCAGTGAAAGACATTGAATTGAATGAAGGTTTTTAGCTGAATTATTAACTTTGATTCCACAATTTGTTCGGAAACTGTTTCGATCTTTACCGCGACTTTGTAAGCAAGCTTGATGCAAGTTTTACAACTTCTCATTTGCTTTTGTTCGTAACCATATCAGATTGAAGTGAAGTGAAGTCCATGTAGAATTACTTTCTTTGAGGGAGTAAAATAATCCAACGGGAAAGATGTTTTATCATTCCTGCAGCGTGACTAATTTTTGTAATCTACAGTTTTGCTCCAAGTTTTGCTTCCTGTTGTTATTGTGCTTAGGATTGTTTAAGTAGATTAAAGTACTAAAAGGAAACCATGCTATATACACAAAATTGCAAGGCGAATCCTATCATTATGCGCTTCCAGCTCGCATTCTCGCGCGAACAAATTCTGTTGTTTACACATCATGACATTTACTGGCGTTTACGTTCCTGGCACGTGTGGTCTCAGTAGACGGACGGGCAGGATAGGCTAGCAATGTTGCGTTTCTGCCCAATATTAACCCAATTTCCAGTATATCCTTTTCATGGAATAAAATTAGAAAGAGAAATGTTGAGAATGGAATAACCAGAAAGGGACGAAACACTGGTAGATATGGTGCCCCCTTCCTTGAAGCAACCCAGAGAGTGCTAAATGACTGACTTTTGCTTTTTTACCGAGCTAGTTTAGGAAAAGAAAAGAAAGCATAGTATGTGTAGGAGAAGTGTTTTTTTTTGTACTAGAATGTGTGAAGTTTCTAGACGTTTTTTTATAGAAGCAAGTTGAATCGGTTCGCATTGACCGACAAAGGCAAAGTGCTTGCAGGGAAAGTAATGTTTTAACTGTACGCCTCCCTAACTCAACTGCGAGTCGAGTCTTTCCCTTTTTACCTAGCCTAACAAACTAATGTCGCATTTTTTATACATTGCACAATTTCCCACTTTCCATCTCCAATAGTTGCTGATAACTCTATAAAACAGATGGTCAGAACAGGAATTGTGTGACTACCGCATAGCTACAAATTAGAAAACAAACAGTACGAAATTTTAAAGCGTCCACATGCGTAGAAAACCGATCAAAGTGCAATAGCGCAATCAGGAAAATGATACAAATTCATATTAAAATTTATGCAAGTTTACAGGTAAACAAGAAAAATGCGATAAAAGTAGTTCAGAGTTTAAAAGCACTGCGGCGCCGGGCAAGGCAGAAGCAAAAGAAAAAAAAGGTTAAAATGTTGGACCTGGAATATCGGAATAAGCAATTATCCACATCACCTGGTGATGAGAACGTTAAGAGACAAGGGGGAAAGGAACCATGATTGAGAAGCATTATGCATAATCAAAGAGTGCTGTGCAATATATGCGCACTAGTGTTAAGTTTGATAAACTTAACGTAGCGCCGTCAGAATGACACTTTAAAATTGGATTAAGGTAAACAAAAAAAAGTTACTAACAAACTGCAGTTCTTACACGAAAATCAAAAAAACCACGATAAAAACACTTGATAAACCGTAGTATGTACGCATTGTTTAAAGTTTTCTTTTTGCTGTTTTCTTTTAACAATGTATCGAGAATTTAAACGTTAGGGCAACATGTAATAAAATCCACTAGCTATTTTGTGGCAATAATGAGCGTAAATAAAAATGAAACCTCCTTCACGGAAAGATTTGTGGTTTGTGGTTTGAGTTGCATTCGTTTGCGGAAAATCCGATTTCAAACATTCACCATTCAGTTTGAAATTTGGATTGCACGAACACACCAATCTTTTATTGGACGAAGAAAACAGAACTTTATATCTTCGCACTCGCACTTGATCAAACACAATAACACTTCGCTAGTTTCTCACTTCCATCGTTCCATCTACAGCAGAGTCAAACGATCAATGTTTGTCCCAGCCATACGACTTGCCGGGTGTTGGTAGTCTTGCGGCCGCTCTGCAAAACATGAATAATACAATTGAAATGCGACTCAATAGATCTAGCTTTGAATGTAGCGAATTACCCCTTTTCCGCCAGTAGCTTTTGGGTGGACAAATCAATCGGTGGAGCTACTTCGCGACGTGCATCACGGATCACGTAGTGATTTGCAGACAGCCTGAAAGAATAGTGAATTTTGATGACATGCTGTAACACACAGAGACGCAGATTAGAGCATATCAACATACTTATGCGCGGGTCCATCGGGTAGATTCGGTGGCGGTTGAGTTCTGGCCGCAATTCCATCCTCAAAGCGGAGCGCATTTGTGTGTTCTCGCTGCAAATACAAATATTCGGCAGTGAAGATACATTACATAATGGTAAGTATTGCAAACCAAATTTGTCATCGGTCACTTTAAGAACCACTTACACCGAGCAGAAAGTTGCGCATCTTTTGCAGCAATGGCGAAATATCACGGCGCACGACCCCAGACATGTTTCTTGCCGTAAAAACGCGCTAGATTTTGAAACAATGCACTTTCGCTAGTTGCGCCCAGCTGTGTACGATAGCCCGTGCGAAGAAAATCAATGTTTTGATTCTGTTCGGCCTAATGACAGTTTGCATACATGATCGATTATCCGTGGCGTTGCGTCCATATTGTCCACTCGAAAGCTTAAAGTAATTTATTTCATGTTTTCCGATTTGGTCCATTTTTCGTAATTATAATACCAGGAACTACGTTCAAACAATCAGAACATTATGTTACCATTTATAGAAAGCTAATTAGCTACATTACACATTTCTGCTGAATAAAACATAAAATTTATTCTTGACCGGATTATTCGTGCATTTTCATGGCCTGCTGTGTATGTACACGGTAGCTGTCAAATGTGGCCCACGTTGTTGTTTAGTGTGTGTTTTCGGCCGTGGTAGTTGTGTAGGCGAACGGGGCAGTAGCAGCCTAAGGGCAAAAGATATAGGATCGGTCGGGTGTAAAGAAGCAGCGAAAGCGAAGGAATTTTCAGAACTTCGACAATTTTCCTCTCGAACGGTGCATATTCTTTCTTCGAGTGATAGCGTGCGCGTCGCCGTCGTCCCCGCGGTGCAAGGACAACTGCTTGTTAATCAAACTGGTGGCCCAAAAAGTTGGTACTGCGAAAAGTTAACACGAATTAAGGAGAGGGAAAAAAACGCATTTACCCCCTCATTGATGGGAGCAGCAGTACGGGAAGATATCTGGATATTATCAGGCTTATTTGGGGGCAAAACAAAAAGAAAAACATTACAAAAGTTGTGTTTCGTGCATCGTGGAAAACACCGTCACTACACTACACGAGTTAAGAGCAAAGCATAATTTCTGTCGGAATACAGAAATTCTGATTACTGCAGTAAAATCGTCTTCCCTACAGTGTTTTTTTTTGTGTATGTGTGTGTTGGCTACATGCAGGTGACAGCTTAGAGCAGCGAGCATATAGGGAGGAAGGCATTCAGATTCGATAGGCCTGGCTAATGTGATATGCATTGTGTCGCGACGAAAGAATTGCATTCACATTACACGAAACGTTATCAATTCCTTACACTATTGCGCCAACGACCAATTTTCGTGCCCATTTGCTTGTGAGTCGCTTGGTGAAAATATTTTATTTTTGTTCCGATCCGATCGAAAGCAATTGGCACGGAAAAGCAGCATCATTAGTAGGCCTCGGAAAAGTCCGCTCTGTGACACATACGCTCGGTGGAAAAACGTTGCCCGTGTGAGCGAGTGTGTGTGTGTGTGCTTCGTCTCGCAGAGGAAAGCAAGAAAATCCCACTTCTCACAGATAGACCAGCAGAGTAATCGGAAAGAACATCATCGAAGCAAACCGTGGTGCGTTTAGCAAAAAAAAAAGGAAAGCTCTTTACCCCAACGTCGACGATTAGTGCATACACAACAGTGTAGAAGAACAGTGAAAAGTATCTTCTCGCGCCCCAACATCACTTACGGTTCGATTTTCTTAGTGTGGTGTTTTCGTTTTCGTTCTTTCTTTGCTTGCCCGTGCGTTGTGTATCCACCGTTCCCTTTAGTAGTGAGGCAGATAGGCAGTGTGTTGTCTCGTTATCAGTATACGTTGAAGCATACACAGGCAAAAACCTGCACGTCGGAAGGCCTATTTGCTAGAGAGCGACTTACCTCATCCTCGTTGTGTGCTGCAGCAGCAATCAGCAACATCGTCATCGTCGTTCGTCCTGTGCACTTGCACACACAAGTGTGTTGGCAGGAAGAAGCAAGAAGGTGGTACGTGCGGAAGTGTGCGGAAGAACGTGGCAGAGTGGCAAACAAAAAAAACATCATCTGAATAAGGGGAAACACGTAGCCTGTTGTGTGGCGGATACGAGGACAACGTGCGCAGCCACGGCGAGGAAAATGTACAGTAAAATGAATGGATATCCTTCGTCATCCTTTCGATCAAGGTACGGTTTGGGGCTGCTGTAAACCAATCGTGTTCAGCACACAACAATTTCGAAGAGGGAAAAAAAACCGGGGCGAAGGGATATTTCAAATCCAACCACATTGATGCTACTGTCGCGTTGAGCATGATGTGTTTTGGGTGCTTTGTTGTGTGTGGAAAACCTAGTACGATATACACACACACACAACGGACGGAGAAAAATCAGGATGACCCAGTCCGAAGGACGACAACGATGGAGAGAGAGTGTGCGAGTGTGCGAAAAAGAGCGAGATCATTATGATGACTAAGAGGTGGAGACCACAGAAAAAAAAACAACTGAAATGTGCATACAATGAAGAGCACACGAGTGTATCGTATATATTGGCGTTTAGTGGAATAGAGTGGAAACATCAAGCCAGGGAAGCGTCCGAAAGGGCGCAAAGGAAATCGATAAAAATGATCCACTTTGAAATAATAATCAAGTCGCCTTCAGAGCCGATAGTAAAGGACTCGCTGAAAACATTCGGGCACAACCAAACACACACCCGTCAATCCTTTCCCAGCATTTAAGGCACGTGCAGAGGCTGGCGGGATTTAGATGGGCGCAAGCACATTATGCTGCTGTGCGTCGTTTAACGCGTCTCACGCGTGTGCGTGCATGTGCCTTGCCGATGGGCCAGTTTTCCCTCACACCGAGGATATCAATCCTCGTCCGTCCATAACGTGGAACAAAAATATCAATTCTGTTTATGAATTTATTTTCCATTTCCCAAGCACCCCCTCTTCCCCTCCCGAAAACCAAATGCATGCCTTCAAACAGATTGCTTCGATCGAGAGGGGGGGAAAAGCATCCTCGAAAGGGCATCGATTGTTACACGGACCCGGACACAGTGATGGGTTTTATTTACATTTTATGTAATTTTATGTCGACAACATTTACATGATTTTCTTCTGTGTGCCTAATTCTAACAATATGTTTCTATTTCGTTTCCTTTTTTTCTCTCATTTTCGGTTCTTGTGTGTTTCCCCCCCGGTTCCAAACCGTCGGCACAACCACTTACAACGGTTTCGCGCTCGTTGCTACTCTATGACACGTGCTCGTGGAAAATGTAGCAGTGGTCGGCTTTGGGGAATGTCACACTCGCTACCCTCCGGAATGGTATGATTTGCCTGTATAATTCCAATCAAAGCTCGCGCTCCGTTGCGCTTACGGTGTGCCTGGTTGGAGTGCACTGGTGATGCTGATGCTGATAAAACGAATCCCCTCACCGAATGGGGATGCTTGTGCTGCGATGTTCGAGACCGTTTGCCTTCCTTAGCAATGATTGCATAGAGCCTGGCTGTAGGCAGTACGTTTGCAAATCGCTTCGAAACTGACGACGCTTTTGCCACCACGACACACCAAAAAAAAAGGGACATTTGAAGCTCTGGCTCGTCAGCTGGCGACAACCTGTCCACGAGTATTGCTGCATTACGACGGTGACGTCGGATCGGTTCTCGTGGCGGACGAAGACAGGGCCATCGCACCACCGAACGGTACGGCTGTATCTGTACGGTCGCTTTTGTTGGCAATCGACCACATTAAGGCTCAATCCGTTTATTCAGCCCGTGTACCGGGCGCTTTTTTTACTTCTTCTACGGGTGCATAAATTTTTGCTCTGTTTTGATGAAGGGGATGCTAAACCCCTGAGGAGGGCGGTCGCATTCGGATGGAATGATACGTCTATGATTGTCTCGACCATTCGCTTCGTTTTTTCCAAGAATCATCACGATGAAAGATTAAGTTCAGATATGCTGATCACAGCCATAAATCACCCCTGAAGCGATGGTAAATACAAGTGAAGTGTGTTACGTTTTCCGCAAAAGACGTTTTCCAGCTCGGGCAGTCTTGCAAGGAACACAAACGCGAACGGAGAAGGGTTTCTTCTATTCGTTTTGCTGGCACAATGGTTTTAGTTTCGTTTTTGGGGCAGCATCCACCAGCCTGTACCGCTACCAACCGTGCTAACCGTGTGCGCGCGTATTTAGCGCGTACGGCGCGCATAAAAAAGGTTCAAATTGTTCTGCAATCTTCCAGTCAAACTACCTGCAGGATGCCGACTTTTCGTCGTATTCGCGTCCCCGGATGTACGGCGATATGCCATCGAGCAGTACGTTCGGCGGTGGTAATCCGTCGACACCGCACCACCATCACCACCACAACCATCATAGCCAGCCGTCGCATCATCACACGTCATCGTCCAGCACGAGCTCGCTGACCGGTGTGAACTTTGGTCCTGGATCGTCCGGCAATGCCGGCACAAACCTGATCGTCAACTATCTGCCGCAGGACATGACGGAGCGGGAAATGTACTCGATGTTCTCGTCGATAGGCCCACTCGAAAGCTGTCGGCTGATGAGAGATCTAAAGGTATGCTCAGCGGAAAGATACACCAAAAACATGCCAGATTCGTATGCTTATCTCGGTTTTCTGAACGCCTATAGGGCGGGATGAGTTGCCCAATTTACAATTAGTTTTACGTGGCGTGCGTTGTGTAAATGGAAGACAAAAAGGAAGTAACTAAATGCCCCTAAAAACCTATCACGCCCAATAGCAGACACATTAGTAGATAGTCGATGAGCAAATGAGACGCTCGGCCGTACAATTTAGCAACGAGCATTATCATCGCTATCATCATCACCATCATGGAACGTCATTCCTATTCGTAATAGTGGCCTCGTTAGTGGCATCTTTTCTCTCTCTCTGTGATGGTGACTGCAGTAATTTAGCATTAGAAATAACATAATTGCGGCTTAGGTGTAATGTAGGGCACCCAACCGAGGGAGGGAAGTTAAGGTTTGTAAATATGTAAAGGCACATTGCAATGCTCTAAGGAGTTGTATCGATTGGCTTTTGGGGGTAAAGTGTGCATTTTTTATTAGTTTTGCTATAATACTCTATCGAAATGTCGTTTTCAGGCTGAAACGTTTGTTCAATTTGATGTCAATTTGATTGGCAAAGACTATGCAAACTACAGTGGAGCGCCGATTATTCGGGTACCTTTTATCCAGCTGTCCCATTAGCCGTGCAGCTCGGAAATGACAATTCCGAAGGAGAATTGACATATGAAATGCAAAACCGATGATGGCAAGAAATAAAAGCTTCAATAGGGAATGATATAATTTGCTCAAATTTGAAAAAAAGAACAGATTTATTTTGCAAAGTGCAAATATGAAAATTAACATCTAGCTTTACAAAAAAAAATCTCTCCATTACATACTAAACACTAATATTTAACAATAAAAAGAGTTGTGCCTATTATCCGTGATATTCGCTTAGCCGGCAATTGCTGAGTCCCGATGAGCTCCACTGTATTATGTTTGTAGCATATTTACCTTGAGAGCAGTTTATCGTAGCATACATTACCTCTATTCCCTTTTTTCCCCCTTTTGAATGTCTTCATTACGCAGCCATCAATATGCCATTAAAACTTATTCACATTAGCTTACCATTTTAACGTTGCTTTCATCGCCTGGATATAACTCCTGCTAGCTAATATGCTGGAATTATCTTACGGTGTGAGGCACGAACCGTGATTTTGCTAGTTTATTGTTTTCTGTCTGTTTGCTCTCTTTTTTAATACAACCCCCCCAAACGTACTGTACATTCGTGTTTGGAACCGAAGCAGACTGGGTACAGCTACGGCTTCGGTTTCGTCAACTACCTAAACGAGGACGCAGCACAACGGGCGATCAAGTGTCTGAACGGGTATCCGCTGCGCAACAAACGTCTAAAGGTGTCGTACGCACGGCCCCAGAGCGACGACATCAAGGAAACGAACCTGTACATAACGAATCTGCCCCGTACGATCACCGAGGAGCAGCTGGACATCATTTTCGGCAAGTACGGTACGATCGTACAGAAGAACATTTTGCGCGACAAGCTGACGGGTCAGCCACGTGGTGTGGCTTTCGTACGGTAAGTGCAACGCAGCCGGGATATATCTCCGGCGACTCTTATTTGTTGCCATCGATTAATTGCCTTCTCGTTTTTTATCTTCCCTTCCCATGTGAAATTGGATCGGTATGTAGGTTCAACAAGCGCGAGGAAGCACAGGAAGCAATATCGGCCCTCAATAACGTGATCCCGCAGGGTGGTAATCAACCACTGATAGTACGGGTCGCCGAAGACCATGGGCGAGCCAAGGCGGCACTCTATGTACCCTCGTACAACTCTATCGTGCACAACAATAGAGGTAGAGTACGAATGCGCAATAATCCGTACTGAACAATCATCTGACATATATTCATTACACACAAACACACATACACACGCCCAGATAAACATACATCTACATCCTGATAACATCCTAGCGTACATGTTCGTGAAGGGTTTTCCTAGCTGGTTCCGAGTTTCCCAGTGCGTCACAGCACAGTTTCGGAACGAGCTTTGAAAATAATCGTGAAGCGAAGGCGTCCCTGCATTCTTCATAATTCGATGCTTTTACCTTGAATGTTCCATGTGGCTCACTTCGGAAACTCGGAATCAAACGAAAATAGTGTACTTTTTTAATGATTGAAATAGAGTTCATAAAACCGGGAATATGACTTTCGAAAAGTCTTTCTCAAATTCTGGTTCTGTTCATTTTCGAAACTATTTTTTTTTTCCTTTATTTGTTGCTTTATGCAGAATAGTTGTATTTTATTAAGTTCTGTGCGCTCCCTATCATTATCGATTGGTTTACTATTTTTTGCAACTTTAGTGTGAGTGGCTTTTAGAAGTCACTGCAAGTTTGCGACTGTCGTTTTAAAAGTGTTCTGTTGTATGTCTATGCCCATGTTGCCAGTACTCTTTAGCAAAGGCTGGAGCAATGTACTTTTTCCTTGCTTTGTTTCAATATTTGATAGATTGATTTCAACTAGCTCTAGCTGATTTTTATTTTAGTAAAACACAAACAAGCATGTTGGACCTCTCGTCCGCTTCTTTCGACTAATCTACTTTAATAAATGAATGTTGGCAAACAGATAAACAAGCCGATTTTTTTTTGTTCCATTGTCGTTAGGGACAGAAAAGGAATGATTTTGCGTTAGCTTTCATATCTACATCAAGCTAAGAAAAAAGATTTACCAAGCAAAAGAGTGAAAAAGGGCCAATGTCGTTTCGTATGTTTGTATGTTATTCGTGTTAAGGGTTGGGACTTTAACACCACAGTAGCCACCCACTATATATAGTTCGTTTAATTTATGGTAAAATAGCATTATTGCTTTAGTGTTAAGAATTGCACTCTGTGTGTTGGAACACTATAATGGAAAGGAGCAAATATCCCTATACAATTCATTAACAACAAATATGTAGAGTAATACGGCCAAGCCAGTACTAACTAAAACAGTGTTTCGGTTGCCTGTAATAGCCAACTTCAGTGCATTCGTTAAACAAAAACAAAAAACAAATTGCTAAAGATTCGTTTCTTTATTTGCTGTCCAGTTTGTTTTGCTTTCGTTTCGATCGACTATTTATTACGTACCTACTGAAAAGCAGATAACTTTAGCATTTGTGGCATGAATATTATATGTTTTCGCGCTACATACACTTTAGCTACTTTTTTTTTCTTTTTTGCTTTTGTCTCTGTTTTATGTAATTAGTGAATATTCATATATTGTTCGTATTTACATCATTGGGTTATTTGTGCACGCTGTTATAAAAAAATATTTTTGTTCAATACCTTCTCTCCTATGATCATTTTAAGGAATAAACAAACAAACGCTATCATGTTTATATTTCGGGGTTTGCATTGGTTCTATCGCTCAACAAGAGAACGTTACTATCCGTAAAGGGTAGTACCATAAACATGCTATAAAAACAACTGGAAAAGCAAAATTCACCTGGGTAATGAGCTATAAAATCCGCTTAAGTAAATGTGAGAGAAATGCATACAGACAGTAATATATATATACAGACATGCGTGAATCTCACTAGTCAGCTGTCTGATCCTTTTTATGGAGATTGGAGATTTTTGTTTTTACCTAATCGACATTGAACAAAACGACCAAAGTCAATACAACAAGTACATTAGCGTTTTTTGCAAAAATAGTTAACCAACAAAAAAGGGAAGGAATGTACGGTTGAAGGCCAGGATATATAGTGTTTTAGCGATAAGAGTCGGTTAAAAACATATCCATAAAAGGAAGCGTAGCGGCAACAGAATTCGTTATTATATCGTAATAAAACAATATGATAGCCCTATCAATGTAGTATCAAGAGTTTTTTTTTTTGAAATAGGTGATAGCTGAGATGAAATACTAAACCGTAAGTTTAATACTTAAGATGACGATGTGTTTTTTTTTGGTTAATAATTTATGTTTGTGTGTATATGGTTTTGTTTTTAAATATATTTATATTTTTAGCAGCTTTCGATGCAACCATCCAATAGAAATCAAGTCGTTAATAGTGCAATAGAAGATGTCCATTGTGCCCGGATTTCATTATCCTTAGATTCTTCTCCTACTCACGTAATGCTTTACCGCTAGGATTGGTGAGCTAAAGCTAAATGTACATTGTATAGTTGGCCTTTCGTTTAATGTAACGCTCGTAGGAGTGGAAACATTCGTTACTTGTGTTCCGCTACTTCATCTCATCACTATTTTTCATGTAGAAGACCGAGAACCAGAACCCGTTTTCTTATTTTTTTATTTTTTCTATTAAACATTAAAACCATTTGCGCCTGTTAACCACCCCAATATCTCTGTGCAAGTGCAGCCAAATGCGTTACACTTCTCTGTCACGCTGTCTAACTATCCTGTAGATAGTGAGCTGTATATCCTTGGCTTAGTTTATTTCTGTTTGTTTAATACTTAGTTCATAACTGTTTACTGTGACGATCATGTTTTCTCAATACTGTTTGCTGAAGATTCAATGCTGAAGAAAGCGATCCATCCATACGCTTTCGTCGTCACCTTCCGCAACACGTTTAGATGTGCTGTCCTCCTTGATGGTAGATCAATCACTCTCTGTAGGCGAAACATGTTGCTTATTCACTGCTCACACACACGTAGATGCAATGGATGTGTGTATGATTTTTAGTACGACATTTTGACATTCATTTCGATCGGTCGGTCGGTAGAATGGTTTCATTTTCTTCTATTTCTCTCTCTCTCTCGCCCGTATGGCTACTTCCAACTACTACACACTGTTCATTTGGAGTCATGTCCAGCAGTACTACTCCCCCCCGGGGGGGATGGTGGAACGCGTCAAACCACACATTTTAAAAAATTTGATAATGTTTTCTTACATTTCTATTTCTCGCAACGTTTTGGAATACCTGCCCTGTGTCTACCCTGGTGCTCTGTGTTCCTGGTTCCTGTTTTGCCTCTTGCCTTCCTCGTACGTTGGCACACGTGCCCTTTCGCTCGACACAATTGCGCCATCATTGCGTGGGGAAATACAACGTGAACGTGGGTTTTATTTTTTGCATTAAATTGTTGTGTGCTGCGGCATGATGATGCCGTTCCAGCCGATGGATTGGACTTTAGCAACAGGAACAACATTGACTCGTACCCTTACTGATATTTAAGGTACTACTAGATAGTAATATGCGTAGTCGCTATTTTAGGCGTTTAGGCCACTAAGTGAGGGTCAAAACAGCGCAGTAGGAGTGGTAGGTTATTATGGAACACACCGTAACGCACTGTAACGCACGGATTAGACTGGGATCGTAACATGCGGAAGATAACGCGTTGAAACGCGTTTGATCGTAAGTGTAATGGAGCCGAAAGAAATGAAAAGTGGTGGTGTTGCAAACATTTGTGAGATTAATATGTAAGATTTTTTATACACAATAACTCAATCAAACTAAACCTTTTTTTTTCGTTAAAGCAAAAACTCTATAGACTGTGCGTGTGTGTGTATATGTACATAAAGGAAAGCAGCAACAGAAAAGGGGAAACTAAACTTAGATTGTAAGTTTTGCTGTCCGGTAAAAGGATTAACAATATTAGTAGAAGCAGCATTTATATCAGAAGGTAGAACCAGATATCATTCCCTTATCTCATAGATAAGATTTAAGCGATCTGTATGACGAGAATATAGGATAAGAATTTATCTTCCAGAAACTGATGTACTACGAAGGACGAACGGCTCACTAGATATTAATATGTTGTTCGAGATCTAAAGAATCGTAAGAAACATCCAAAACAAGAAACAAAAATATACATTAGTATCTGAATTAAATGCCAAGGTACAACGGTACCACCAAGAATGATCAAACTCAATACTTCGTAATAGTTTCTAGCACAATTGTTTGACTAATGACAAAAAAATGTGCTTCAACATTCTTGCAAACCTGTTGCAAAAAGGCTATATAGGCTTGGGCCATACTACTGTGGCTTATTAAAACTTTCCAAAAAAAAAAGGTTTCGATCAAAAATAAGCGGGGGCGCTACGATAGCGACGATGTTAGTAAAGTTTTTTAATGACACTTTTTCAACGTAGAACTACAGTAAATAGGCAATTCTGGCATTTGTTTGTATAGATAATTAGCATTAGCTGCATTACTGTTTGAGTTGTTAAGAACTAAAAACAAAAATTCCCCGCTATTGTTGAGAATAATTTATTTTAAGTTAGTATTTAGTCATATAATGAAACTAGTTTTAAACTGCTTTTAAAAGGGAAGACACTTGATTACTTGATCGACTTACTTTCCTGTTCACTATCAGGTTATAGTAACAGTACGATGATCTCAGAA
Organism: Anopheles funestus; assembly: GCF_943734845.2. Taxonomy (NCBI): domain Eukaryota; kingdom Metazoa; phylum Arthropoda; class Insecta; order Diptera; family Culicidae; genus Anopheles; species Anopheles funestus. The sequence goes on from NC_064598.1 coordinate 25,534,446, forward strand.
GGGTAATGTTAAATGAATACAATCCACTCATTACTTTCTTATATGCTTTCTAGCTTTCGTTCATTTACGCACTCATTTACGATATACTTTCTATACTATTTCTGCCCGCAAAACATCATCTAACTCTGATACGCAAAAAAAGAACACACATTTTTATCGTAAATCCACATTACATTTTTTGCGATCTATCTTTCATCTACTAACAGCAAACATTATCTCTCTTTTCCATTCCTCGCCAATCCTCTGCATGTGGACCGCTGCCAAACTGTGGAACCCTCCTTTTTGTACTCTCCACATCATCACTGTACACTTTTCCTTCCCAAAAAAAAAAACGATCTCGTCCACGCTTCGTTTCACATTTCAGCACTGCTTCCCCGTCAGAACTCGATGAAGTATAGTGATCGTACGAGTGGGCTGCTACGATCGCACCATTCGTTAATATTTTACTAAGTTTTCGATCGCGATCGTCCAGACGGATTTAGCATACGGAACGAAGGATACCGTGGAACAGTTTGCGAGGAATTTAAGTTTGTGATGTACTTTCTACCAGCATCGAGCAAAAATCGTTTCTTTTTAATGCATTTTAGGGAGCGTCGATGGTTGACTAATTCGCTGCCGGCGGACTGAACGCAAAAAAAGGTTGTAAAGCTAAGCGAAACATGCAAAAGTGCTAAGCTTCAAACTACTCATCGGTCATTCCGTAGGAAATGAATGTTAAGCAATTAAAGTCGTGAAGAAGAGTGAAAAAACGCAGCTGTGAGAAGAAGCTAAAATTACGGAAATGGATCAACATCGAGTGAAGCGTGAAATCGAACAGATTTTATACACACAAATACCCGTGTTCAATCGAAACAGCATAATGATTCTTCCTATTTTGGCTAACCTTCCGTAGAAATAATGGCAATTGTAGGTGAAAAGGTTGATTTCTGCGTGCTACTTACAATATTCCATTTCTTGTTTCTTTCCGTTATTTTTGTTGGGTTACTGATAACACCAACCAACTTTTAGCAACTCGACCACGAAGCTAGTAAAGAGTGAACAGTATAGTTAGAACAAGTAAAAGTGGTTGTTTTAGAAAGAAGAAAAAAAAAAGATTTTTGAGAAAAAAATCCTCACAAACGCTAGCAAAACAAACCGCTGTAGCAAGCCGTTTTTTCCCTCATCGAAAGCATTAAAATCTCTATATTAAAAAAAAAGAAAGAAACGGAACTAAAAACAAAAAAAATCAAGCCATAATTACGAATGAAACAGGGTTCTACTAATACTCATTATAGTGTGACAATGTCAACCTGTAGAGATCACCGATCGCCGGTTTAGAGGTTCATCAACTGTTAGACATTTTCTAAACGCACTATTTTAATTGTACAGTTTGCAAAATTCAACCAATGACTAAAACTTGTGCTGCTCACTAGCCACATCTTACTATCGGCGCGGTTTATTAACAAAAAAAAATACTACAACTACAACTTTTCGAACGAAGCTGTACAACTGGACTGAAAGCCTTCGGCACCTTCAATACATGCATAATTCCTTGATGTTTTAATGGGGTGTTTCATACTAGAGCTGGTTCAGTGGCTACGGTGTTTGCGTTTGGCATAGAATCGCTTCCTGCGTTTGAAAAAAATCCCTTTCAGCTGAACACTTAAGAAACATAATCTGCCAAGCTATAAGTCAAACAAAAATAAAATCGAAATAGGAGATCTGTTCTGTTAGCCAACAAAAAAAATCACTCCACAACAAGTGTATATATAAAGGACGCAATTAACATGCGTCACACGTGCAAAGGAAAGAGCCTAACTAACATGAAAAAATTTTGAGCCTACAGATGAAAACGGTGATTGTGCTTAGTTATGAACTAATGCGGGAATTGAAGCGAAAAGGAAAAGACTTTTCCGGCTCTTATGGTGACAAGCAAACAATTGCCATAATCGGCAGTAAGCAATTTCCTTTTAATTCCCATCTTTCTCGACTTTGGCTGCATCATAATTGTGTTTAGATTTTTATTTTTCTCCATGCGTGTTAAAACATTACACCCATGCAAGAACACAGCAAGAAGATCAAATTATAGAGAATCATTCTAGGAAATAAATGCAAAAAAACCAAAACGTGATACAACTGAGCGTGACATTAAGATTTAAACAGCAAATAGTTGAACGAAACGCAAAAATGTACGTATTATAGGGTGATAGGAAAGGAAAAGCCATACGAATCGATGCAAGTGTGTTGTACAGTGTGTAAAAGAAACAAACAAACAAACAAAAAAAATGCAAAACCATACCCAACCACCAGTAAGTAGCTCCTTATTCGGCGACATTCGTCCTTTGTATTTTTCCAAGCAAAACTCTGCGATCCCCCGGTGCCAGTTGCACCAGTTGATAATCCTTCTCTATCCATACCTCATTAAGAAGTTACACAAAAGCAAACCAAAACAAAAAAAAGAAGCTAAACACAGCAAGCATTACGACTAGCGAAATCAGTGCGCGAAACGAGTTCCGATACTATTACGCTAAATTTAATATAAAAAAAATCAAACTCTTCCTCCTGAATACGAAGCAACAAAAAAAAAAACCGAGATAGAATTCCGATTTCAATCAAAACGCCATAAATTATGACATTCACCTCTTTACAGTACGATACACATCCGATTTTTCCGGGCTTTAGATTAGCATATTTGATCTTCCATAGTGATTAAAGGATGATTGCGCTCTTGGCCGCATTATGTTTTCCGCAAACAGTGCAATAAACGAATACGCATACGCAAAGGAAGGTATCAGGGTTACGAGAAGAGAATTCGTTGAAAGACGTGAAAGTGTATTAAACCTTTGGCTCATTTTTTCCTTTTTTTTGGGAATTAATTTTAGCTTGCAAAAACTTTACTTTACTAGTAAAACACTTGCTAAAGTTTTACGTTTGCTAATAGTATGATAAGAAAATGAAGTGTTCTGTTCTGTTTTATGCTGTTGTAAGAAAAATAAGTTATAAAAAAAGAACAAGAAAAGAAAAGAACAAAAGGAAAAAAAGAATACAAAAGAACCTAGCGTTGGAAGAAGCGAATGTTGTTACTATAAAAGGAAGTAATTCAAGAAGAAGAAAAAAAAGTGGCGGATACTGTTTACATGTTATGGCACCAGGAAACTAAGTAGTACGAGATAGCTTGAAAAGACGAAAAAAAAAAACATTTACGTGTCTTATATATTGAACCAATGGCATATATACATATAAAATATATATATATACAACAAACAAAAATATATATACATTCTGTTTGTTCTCCTATTCTACGAAACCTAATGTTTAAAAAAACGAAAACAAATAATAACGACAAAAAAGAGAGAGTAAAAAGAACGAACCATAGCATAGAGACGACGAACCTGCATTACACAAGGCAGACAAGAGAGAGAGAGAGAGAGACGAGAATTGCAATATATATAGATTCTGTACCGTAGTGCAATTGTTGTGTGTGTGTGATTGTGTGTGATTGTGTGAGCGTTTGTATATAAATATATATACTTATGCAGGATGATTAAAAAGAATCCTTTATCTTGTCCTTCAGTTCCATTCAGCTGAAAATGTGTTCCAAGGGAATGTCTTCGTTGTACGAAATCTGCCGATTTGCTGATGATAAATGTACAGGAAATCTAATTAATTTGTCAATTAACAATAGTTGAGTGCGATAGAACCACTTGCCAGTAGTGATTGTAAAGCAAATACTACTGTTTACACTTAAATGTATTGTATCCATTTTTTTGCTTGTCTGTTGAAAAAAGAGCCAAAAAAAAAGCGAAGCCAAGTGCTTTAAATGGTGGAAAAACAAAATGAATGAACTGCTACTGTTTGTGTTGGGAAAGTATGTATAGAATTATAAGCTTCTTAAATTTAATTTTCACAATTTACAGTCCCTTCCAGCTTAGCTCTGATTTGTGTTAATTACGGGTTAAATTAAGCAAACTATCGTCACAAATTTAATCGCAGTGTGTTGTAGTATGCATGGTGTGTGATATGGGTGTGTTCAAGTGAGGTTTGAGTTGTTTTATTCACTCGAATAGCAGAACGTCGTGTAAAACACGAAAAATAAATAAAAAAAAAAACAAACCAAAAATAAAATAAAAACAAATAATGCGAAAACATTATCCAAAAAAAAAAACAAAACAAAACAGAAAAGAATTGAAAAAACGAAACATAAGATCTAGTTATTAGCTGTGATTTTTTGGTTGTGTCAACCAGAGCAATGTATGCAAACTATAAAGAAAGTCGTACTAGTTTCGATTAAAGTGGGTTCGGCAGAGAAGCAAGAAGAAAAAAAACACTGTGTATAAAAATGAAATAATTCATTGACCGAACACAATATGAAAGCGGTAGGGAAACACGCGTATATTGTTGGACAGTTACGAAACTTAGTACTTAGGAAAAGAAAAAAGGAAAATCCGTAGAAACAAACTAAAAAAAAACCACAACGTGTAAGAACCACTCATATAGTAACAGAAATGCGTAAACTTGTAGTTGAAACTAGTGAATCCGAAATATGGCCACATGTCGTATGATCGTCGTTGAAGCAAAAATAACAGAACAAACCCCCAAAAAAAAAGGCACGTTACAATAAGAAGGAATTTCAAGGAAATTATGTAATTCTGCCCCCATTAAGAGGTAGAAAGAAAGAGATAAAAAGAAGCTCGAAGAGATATAGTTGCTTCCAGAAAAAAGGAGAAGAAACGAAACAAACATAATACAACTGAGATGAAAACAAAAAAGGAATAATCAAGTGTGCGGATGACTTGTGTGATTGGAATTATGAATGAATGAAACGAATGTCAATCGTGTGTAATTAGGAACAATGAAAAGCATAAAAAACCGAAGCTGTAATCGAACAAACGAAACAAGGAAAAAGAACAACTCTATTGAACTTAAGCATAAGCGGTTTTTCTCTTCCCCACGGTGTAAGCCACGTGTTTTATGTGCTGTTGCGTGCTGAACGTGCTTTAAGGCCGGCCGCAAGCGGACAGATTTAGATGATGGGTCCTAATAGGACGAAATTGCCCCATGTCAGTTGCCTAAGGGACAGACAGTATGTAAGCAAAAAGGGAGGGAGACATGCGCGCGCGCGCGCGTGTATGCGTGAAAACAGGCAGAAGATTTTTTCCTAATTAATTTAAATCAACATCCTGTAAAGTATTTATAATTCATAGGTAATTTGGAATTGGAATTTCATCACATGGACACAATGACACAATGACGCATGAAGGACGACGAAACGTAAGACGGAGTAGCGGATCAAGCCGGTTGGAGGCTCTTGGAAGGGCGGAATAGCTATTGGGGGGACCTCGTAAAATTTAGTAACAACCTAGGCCTAGGCTTAGTAAAAATCTTTTTTCCAATGTTTCTGATTGAATGTTGTGTACCTACCTGTATGTTCACCATACACATTTCAATACACTTTTGCGAATTTATAACACAACACTCGCCTAAAATGGCCACATTTTTCACGCAATAAGCGAATCACGACTTCACGCAATAAGCTTTATTTTTTTCACCAAAAAAACAACCAACACTTCCTTTATTTCTTTTCACAAAGGCACATGCACACACTTCAATGGACTTTGGCACATTTAAAACACTCACCAACAATAGCCACATTTTTCAAAAAAACACGAATTTACGCAATAAGCTCATTGAGAAAAGGATTCACTTTTTTACCAAAAAACAACCGAAACTCCTTTTTTTTTCTTTGCCCAAAGGCACATGGACACTCGTATGCCCTTTGGCACATCTAAAACACTCGCACTAATATGAACACATTTTTCACGTAATAAGCTCATAGAGAAAAAGACATAATTTTTTCACAAAAAAAAACCGACCCAACACTTGCAACACAAACACAAATGCAAATAATTTGCGAGCTTAGTACATGCATAGTGCACGCACTGATTCTAAATTTTGCTTCCACTCACACACGTACTCTACCGGCGTCGTTTGCGTACAGCAAGCGTTGGAGGAGTTAGAACGCAGGTGCGCAGGTAACAATTCGCTTGCTATCACTTAACCACGACCACCACGATATACCGTTAGTTCCGCATTGATGACTTATTCAATCCCGAAAGACACTTTCTTCAATGGCGTCCTTAACGGTTTTCTTTACCGTTTTGTCAAGCTTTACCGTTTTTTGTGCAAATTTTTCATTACAAAATGATCGAATCTTCTTTCATTTAAACACTTTTCGCTTTTGGTGTATAGAAGACACTCGATCGCCACGAAAAAATATTACGAGAGGCAAGCCAACACTGGAAACAATTTGTTCATGTGCGAAATAAAATTCTTCACTATTTTTATATTACATCAAGACAAGATATACCAACAATTCTTTGTATAAAATAAGATCCTCTAAGATCACTATTTAGGGCACCGAAAAGTTGCTGCTAAACTGTAACTGTACCGAAGTGTATTACGGTCCCATCGCTACTGACCACAATTTCTCCTTCTCTCATGATCGCGTTATCTCTCGTGCTTCGTTATCACGACACACCTACACAACTATAATTCACGAAGCGGCCGCCCGATCTTCGGACACTACGGTCGTCCTTGAGAGACGAATTCGCTTCTCTCTCTCGATCAAATCCGTTCTTACATTTATGGCATGGAAAATGTTTCGGGTTCTTCGACGTCCCCCTGACCGTCAGGATCGTTGGCTTTGACCGGCGCAATCCTTGGCGGCCCACCTACTCCCACCTTCCGTTTGATCCGCCACTCGTAACACAAAACTGTTTAAAAACCAGTTTAAAAGATGTAAAGCACAATAACACAGCAGACTTGGAACAGACCGACAGTACCAGTAAGGAAGAAAGGCAGGAATGTGTGGGCCAGGACGGAATGAAACAAACGAAACAAAAAAAAGAAACCCCAATAGTCGATCGAAAGGATATAGTAGCGCGGTGCACAAAACGTACTCATTACACACATACACACACAACCACACTCCCCATAGAACGGACGTTTAGATACATTATATTATTATACATATATACATATATTATATATATTTGAAATGGTACATTTTCCAAAGTTTAGATATGTTTGATCTATGTAAAGCATTATTAAAGACAAAACTGAAATAAAAAGAAACAAATAACGGAAAAAAACAACAATGGCTTTTAAATTTCTTTACTAAACCAAAATTTGCTTTAGATTTTTTCTCGTATTTTTTTGTTTTGTTTATTTATTAGTTGAGTATAATTACTGGTAGATACTTTAATTCTTTCCATTATGCTGAAAGATACCGTTATGGCACACTGGTAGTCCGGCTGGTCCGATTCTTCCTCTCTTAGCCCACTAACTTCTTTTACAGCTCGTCATGATCGTTATATCCGATCGTTTCTTTTGGATATAGCTCATTGCTGACATCTTCTTGTGGTTGAGTATCCTTGAGGAAAGGTAAGGAAAAATGGAAGCCACATTAATAGGCGAACCAATTACGCCAATCTGCAGTGTGTACCTCTTGAGATTCTTCATTAGTTTCCATTTCATATTCCTCCGCGATAAACGCCTCATCTTCTTGAACATCTTCTTCATACTCCCGGTCTAAATCTGACTCTGATCCACCATCTTCTAGCAGATCAAACTCTTGCTTGATGAAATGAGCCAACTTCTCCTCATACTGCATCCGTTCATTGTACTCGACTGCTTCCTGTGTTGGAAAGAAAGTGTCAGTACACGGCACAATACTCCGGTACAACATGTTTACCTACCCTTCGAGGCTTAAAGAAGTTAGCCGTCACACTGCCCTTCGCTTCGGTTTCGATCGTTTTCAGTGCCTCCGGCATCTGGAGATCATCCACGTGAAACAGCAAGTAGCTCATACCGGCTCGATAGGACTCCTCGTACTGTTTAACTGGGGGAAAACAAATTTCAAAATAAAAAAATAAATTGATTAGAGAAGATCAGGTGAAAATTTCAAGCCCATCAGTTCACCGGTCTCTGAGAAATTGTGAATTATCTTTGAGCTGTTTGAACTTCTTCTTTGGCAGATATTTTGTTTTGAATGTTTCTAACATGCTAACTGAACTCATACCATGATAATACGCCTTCTGCAGGTGTTGATAATGCCGGGGGAATAGATTTTCGTAGTACTTCCCTCGCACCATGCCCATGTTGGAGGTACAGTTGCGTTTGCAATACAACGCATTGGTAAAGTGATCTGCATGAAGATAAACAACAAAAAAAAAACACAATCATCAGTACGAAGCCACGAATTTACCGAAACAGACACCTACTTCCGATGGCGGTAATAAAGTCGGGCAGGAAGCCATGATCAAATTCACCCTCGCAAAATGCGCGACATTCGTTCTCATCGAAGATGTACTGCTTGATGGAACTTTCGAGCCGTTCGATCGCACGCTCCCAGTTGGTTTCCTGCTCGTCTACAATACCACCGATAAGGAGGGGGACGAATTTCTAGCACAAAATAAAATCAAAACCCCATTTTAAGCAGTGTTTAAGAATGTTATCTTCGTTTTTTTGGGAGGCGAAAAAACCCCCTCAATTACCTTTTCCTCAAGATCATGAATTTCGTCCCGATCGACACCGGGCATTTCGATGGCTTCTTCAAAGTTTTTCTTCATCACTGTATCCGACGGATGCTTTACCATGAAAGTGTAGGCGGCCGATGCCGCTAGCGTTACACGATTCGACTGCCAACAAAAAAAAAGACATTAAGTTTAAGGGTTGCTAATAAAATTCATCTAGCAAAAAGCAACCAAACCTTCACGTAGCACGCGTACAGATATGGGTAAACCTTCTGCTCGTGAAAGATGTCCATATAGTGCCCATCGAAGTCCTCACTGAACGGAAGATATCGGTAGATCGCATACTTCCGGGCACACTTCGACAGGCAGAGCGTACGGCGCAAGATCAGTTCGTAGTGTTGCAGATTGTCAATGTTGCTGCTGTGCAGAAAATCACCCCGATGCTTTACATCTCGTGCCGCATATTCACATTCCATCCTACAGTTTGCCACCGACTCGTAGTACGTCCGGTATCCCTCCAAGGCCCGCTCGAGAAAGTACACACAGTCTTCCCACTCGTTCGAAAGGTACGCCTGTACACCCTGTTCGTACTGATCGATGAAGCTGCTACCATCTTCCGGTGTGTCGGATATATAGTTCGGATGTTCCGTTTCGGTGGTGCTTTCGGTGGAAGCTGCTGACGTTGCAGCTTGATTCGTAGTTTGCGCTACGGTCAGTGTAAATAAGCAACACCAGCCGATTACGAGCAGTGGCCTATGCCAGCGTCTGGTGCTTGATATCATCTCCACCCCTTCCACGTCGATCATCTCGCGGAGTTTACCGAGATCGTACGATGGTAAACTTCTCTGCAAAAAGAAAAGGTGTCAGAAAAATAGTTTCCCTGTTCCTACATGCCAACTCGTATCGCTGTGTATTACCCCACTTTACAATCTTTGCTTACACGACGTGACAAATTGTTAAATTCAGCTAAAAATCTTAAAACACTTCTTCAGCATCAACACAGTCACTTCCCGTGCGAACACTTGCGTGCTTCACTTGCGATGCCGACTGGTACCGTCTAGCCATCGATGTGTGGTAGAGAGAAAGAGAGAGAGAGAGAGTTACATATAGACGCATTTCCAGCCTGTCGATGATCGTACGTTCATGCGGCGATCGCGGTCGGAACGCGAGCGCCGATTTATGCTTATACATCAAACTTACCACTACACAGACACAGATGGTCGCCCATGCTTCGTCGCGATCGTTGAGTCAAATCGATAAGAAAAGCCGCGCGTGTGTGAGTAGGATGCAATATTACACCGCGTCCCTTTTTTTCATGCTTGTGTAATGTTTCCAGACACAATGACACTCCAATGCGTGCGGGTCGCAAGTGTTCCTGTTGGAGAAAACTAAACAAATCAATGTCTACTAGAATGTGCTATACCATCGGATTTTTGGTTTACCCTTGGGATGGCAAACAATGGAACTCATTGTTTGTAGTTGAAGCAACTAAAGTAGGCTTTGCGAAAGGAAAAAAAATCATTTTCTATATGCGTTACATAGAACAAGTTACAGCAGATAAACAGGACCTCTCACGACTCTTCACAAGGAATGAGGATGTTTGTGATTTCACACTTGAAGTGCGTATACAGCAATGTGCTTATTGAATGTGTCAACGAAAGCAAACCAGATCATTTTAGAATGTTTTCAAATATACTGCAGTTACTTTTAATGATCATTTGCCATTAGGATGGTAAAGAAAGAATTGTTATTTGACCTATCGCACCATGCCGGTGACGTTATTTCAGACCCAAACTACAAGTTAAAACCTTCAGCTTTATCTTGTATTACAGTTTTCTTTGATGATTTTCGCTAAATATCTTTCTTCGCCTGTTGAGAAGCTTGTCGCATATAGCAATAATGACGTCACGCTGACGACGCGCCACCATCGTTGCTGCTGCTGCTGCTCATTACATCGTTTTTACGGTATTAAATGAAACAAAAAGATTAAATAAAAGATTCAATAAACCTACAAAATGCCAACCGTAAAAGAAGCTTTAGCTTTGGTAATAAAACAAAGTTTATTGAAACATTTTTTTTGTATAGAAACAAACCGCGGAATTCGATGGAATTCGATGGAAATATCCCACGTGCACTTGGCCGGAGCGCGCCTTCTATGCGTGTGTAGTTTATGCTCACGAGCTCCAACACAAGTGTAAGCGGGCAGCTGATTTTTGGCCCTACACACATGCATGCCGTTCCATGCTGTTTTTGCTTTCGATAGTGTTTGTGTAGCGGAACGTAAGCGTACCCGTTTACAGTGTAGTGTTGAAAAGTGTAACGCACGGGCAACACGTAACGGGGGGATAACCGAAATATGTATGTTAATTTCAATCTTATGTTCGATATATGGGCCACTATGAAGCAAGATTTACAATATGAAATATATTTTTAAGATGTAACAAAGGGTTTCCGTGCTTTCTTTGGTCGGTTCCCCATTGTCATAACTCGCCGCCATTCAAAACAATATATGCACACACACATCCGCAAAGCGGTGCAGCCGTCAATGGTGAGGTTGTGGGAGTGTGTGCGAGTGTTTAGCGATGAACAGTCGGACGAAATTTTCATCCAAGTGCAGTTGTGTTTGCTGTTGGCGCTGCAATGCTCCATTGTTCAACTAACTTTCGTACGAAGCGGACGTACTGTTTGTGCTTTCCAAGTGACTTAGCCATCGTGCGTGCATGTGTGTGATCTTCTAAACATAAAAGGTACGTATTCGCGTTCCGAAAACAACTATCAAACGATGGGTTTAGTTTCTGTGTATCGAGTGTTTTAACTATCCTGCCCCCAAAATGTCGTTGTTGTGTTTTGCTTTTGTTTTTTTGCTGAATGAAATAATTGTTCTTTTTAATCGCAAAAATGCTCACACTTGTGCCGTCAAACTGTGTGTGACGTCATGGATACAGGACAGTTAACTTTGATAGCAAACTTTTGTCACCCGTTTGTTAAGGTGGTTGTTGGAGGGAAATTAGCAAAGGGTGTACCTAGGAATGGGTGCATCGATACACGAAAAATCCTGATTATTTTACGTTCGGCGTATCGGATTCCGGATTGGAAGCATAACTCTTCCGGCCTTTTTTTCCATTCACCTAATTTCAAAAATTGTTTTTGTTTTTCATGGTGAAAAAGGTAAGCTAAACTAGGTAGAACGGTGAAGCTTGCAGTTGTGAATTAAAACCATTTTTTTGGTACAGAAACGCGAGACAGCGATGAGAATGAGATGAGATGTGAAATGAGCAGGAAAAGATGGCCCACAATAACGATCACGGTTTGGCGCGGGAGATTACGCATGTTCGGCCTTAATGCATCATGTAACCTTGCACTCTCATCCTGTACACCAGCCAGGATTGAAACGGACGGGGTGGGAAACGGACACGAAGGTCACCTAATTTGCGTGCGTGTCAATGTACGGTGGTGAGTGAGCAAAATGCACAGAACGCTTTTCGGGGGACAATGGTACCTCATCGTGCTACTCTCAAAAAAGTTAGGGAAAAAGCGTTCTTTTCCGTCACCGTCGTGATTTCACACCCTATCAGAGGGGGAGGGGGTGGTTATAGCGACCAACTCACGGGACGCAAATATTGCCGTGTCGGCAATACACACCGCCAGCGAACGATCACGGTCACCTACACAACCGTACGCCGGCCATCATATGCTGCACGCGTATCGCGGTGGTTAAATTCATGTGTAACAATATCGAATTTGATTTCATTAACGCGGCGCTTCATCGAAAATGAAAATGCATCGCACACTTAGATGAGAGTAGAGCGTGCAGAGAGATTTTTGTGTATTGTTTTTGTTTTGTGCGTTTGGTTTTGCATATTTCCTACAGGGAGGAAACTTTTGGCACATTTTTTTGCCACTTTTCGAACGTTTTTTATTGTTGCTCTGCATGGAAGACATTTTACGAATACCATTACGCATTTGGCAATAATGTTGTGTAGAGATAAATAGATGAAATTTAAATAAAATTTAATACAAATCTCCCCAACGTCAACTTCCTCAGCTTGAACACGGTGTAATTCATATCATTATTGCAGACTATAATAAATCGACATCTTGGTTAATGCTTCTCTCTCCCGGTGCGGGAGTTACATGCACATATTAAAAGGCAATAATATATTGAGACACCTTTCGTAGTGCAATACGGCACGACAATGTGTGTTTGGTGCATGAGGTAATGGCAAAATAGGATGCACACACAACGTCCCCAAAAATAAAAAAAAAAACGCAACAAAACTGCATCGCGTAGGTGCATCGGAAAAAGGCGGGGAAAATAAAATAAAATTAACCTCTTTATCATAAAAAAGCATATCACACTTTTTTTGTTGTTCGTTGTTTAGTTTAATATCGGCGGCACTTGCGTTCATTCGTTCATTTCCCCGTTTTTTCAGACGAATATTATGGTTGCAAAAATGAATGTGTGTGCGTGCTTGTATGGGAGGAAGCAAATGCGTGTGCAATGTTGTTGCTCTCACTCTTTCACTCTCACTCTCAGTTAGCGGTGAAAAATTTTCGTCGAACGCGATCCAACACTTCCACCCAACAACCGACGACTACTTGTTCTAGAAAATACGCACACAAACACACACACACACTCGTGTCCGTATTCCCCAAAACCACCCTTTTGTCGGGCTGCATTAGTGTGCGGATATTGGGGGGTGGGCAATGGGAGAATATAGTGTTCACGAGCGACCTTGAATGTTATTGCAAGCCGAAAGGAAAAGCATAAGTTAAAGTGGAAGTACCGTTTTGGGCACACGTTACAAAATGCTTCACAAACTGGCGTTCCATCTAGTAGCCATACTGCACACACACCATTCGATGTGTTTTCTGTCAAGATTTTCGAAAAATGTAATCCAAGTATGGTGGACGCTACAACCACTCGCAAGTGTGATTGTGCTGCGGTCTAATCAACTTCGTATTACGAAGCATAAAAGGGGCAATGACAAGGTGGATCAAGACGGTATGTGGAAGCATGGAAAGGGCAAGGGTTGGGGGGTTGGGGGTGGAGGGTTTGTATTGGCGACCAGGCATAACATAACAAAACGCAGTATAGGTCTCGTATTTGGAGGAAGAAATTAGTGCCTTCACGAACACACATGCCTGTCACATGCGAAGTGAAGCTGTGTTAGTCGTATTATCACGACTACTTCCGATGCGTATGGCTTGCTATGCTATGTTTATATACAAGGGTGTGTGCGTGCGTGTACTAAGCAAGAAAACACATGCGAACATTTGCGTTCGCTACATGATATGATGCTTGTTTGAATTCGGTGTCGCCAACCGTTTACTGTTCACATTTTCTTTTGCTGATCCGTTTTATTGTTTATTTTTCGAAATGTTTACATTTAATTCTGTATCCGCTGCCGATACCACTTTTGTTTCACTCTAGGCAAGTGTTCGACGCAGAAGAAGAATGGTTTGATTGAATTCCATCTTCTTTTTTGTTGTTGTCTGGCTGAATCACGCCACTCTTTTTATCTGGCTGTGTGTTGCATTTAAGTCTCGAACTAATAGACGATGATTCTATCTTCTGGAAAAGATCGTAAAGAGAGAAAAGTTTCTAAAGTTTGCACCATAAAATTCGTAGCATTACGATTCGTTTTTATGCATTTGAATAATGCAAAATAAAACATAAAACTTTTGCGATGCTCCCGGGCGTGATGATTGATTTATTTGATTTTATATCTCTCAGGTCAGAAAGTGCATTCGTATTCCGGCATGGATATGAGGATTTTTTCCTTTGGAAATTATAGGAATTGACCTTTCCGATTTATTGTCCTCAAAGGAAAAACTTTCGCGGACAGTTGGTTGGCAATATTATTGTTTGGCGGTAAATCTTTTACTAGCGGGTCAATGGCATCCTTTTTCACCTCTCAGTATAGAATGACATAGGGAAACACATTCTCGATATACTGTAAGTTCGCTTGCATCAGATAATTTCTTATCACAATATTTAATGTTGGAAAGTGATTTGGTTAGCAAACTTTTTCAAACAAATTTAAAAATAATGGTTGTTTCCGTAAACCCAGATTTTTGTAGATTTTCCCAAAAACAAGGTAAGACTTGTCAATTAGTATAAAGTGTCCCAGATCCCTGAAAAAAACTGGTTTAGGGCTAGTCTAATTCTCCAATCGTACACGATCATTTTATTCATCTCAATAGAGTTTATCTCACAATTTCCTTGATAAAAAAAACCTTAGTCGATATCTAATTTAAATTCCACAATGTTTGTTCAAGAGTCTTTCAGTAGTCAGCACAAAGCTGAAGTACCACGACGATCGAGAAATGTGACGATATAAGCACATTCCTGCGATCACAGCGATCATACGCAATGGCGTATGAAACTGTAAAATAGAGTCTCGATTTTCTTATGTTTCTCTATCGGTTGAATAATGAGTCAGAATTGTATGTGTTGCGAGTTTGATGCGAATTTAGAATGTATATTATATTTTATATTTATCTTACTCTTTTTTAAGTTTTGTCAAATGTATTAGAATCTAATCAATATTTCTATTGCAGTTATTTATTTCAGAAAGCCATTTATTTGGACAAAGTGTTTTTCATACGCCACTCAATTTTTGAGACAAAAAAAAAATCAAAGTGTCACTTACAATTACATTACCTACATAAACGTAGGATATACATAAACACCATGATACAAAACAGTGCCTACGGGAATCCGATACTGGCTAGCGGTTGGTTACCGCCACCGATCTGCTTGCAAAATCAAACCCTTGATCTTGACTCGAACAATAACGATAAGAACGGTACATTCGAAAACGGTGGTAATATTTGCTACAGATACGCTGAACAGTGCGATGATCATCAGCGCGATGGAATCACCCCAGTACAGGAACATCCTACAGATGATGATTCGACAAAGAACCATTTCCAAACATCGCACAATGTTCAGAATAAGACTGATGATGTCTGTATTGTAACATCACGCACTAGTCAGCCCGTCCAAGTATCACAGTCCAATGATGAGCCTACCCAAAAAACAGTCGAAACAACGGACAATGTTTCGACCGTGGAACAAATGGTACAAAACTCTGATGTGGCTGATGTGGTCGAATCGTCAAAAACGCAGGATATGGATGAATCGGATTATATAATACTCCGTCCAATGAATGCGTTTCTATTGTTTTGCAAAGTACACCGCAAAATAGTGAGGAAACGTTATAAGGTGGAAAACAGGTGTGTATTATCTCATGTTCGATTCTCGATCGGTGGAAGAATTACATTTTCCTGTTCTTATTTATTCGCACAGGAATATAACGAAAAAACTCGGCTTATGGTGGGGTCTTCTTACGAAGGAAGAGAAGTTACCCTTTCAAAATCTGTCCAATGAGGTAAGATCTTATCAACATTGCGAATGGTTTATGCACTAAGGATGGTACATTTCTTTGTCATCTTCGGACAGCACAAGGACAAGCTGTATGCCATCGACCCAAATTTCCAATGGACCAAGAAAGCTAAAGTGCGGGCAAAAGCACCAATGGCAACACGTACTAAAGATGCAAGTGCAAATACAACGTCAACTGCTCCAGAGGCTGAACCGATGGATGTAGCTGATGATACCATTTCTATTGAAAGTTTGGAAGCGGCCGAAGCTTTGGTAAGATTGCATGAAGGCATTGAGGTGCTTTCGTTGTCCAAGCTGGCGAACGAAGCAGATATGGGAAAGTTGAACGAGCTGTGCAAAGAAACCGGTATGCAACAGCCTGCTGCAAAACCAAGTTAGTTTTGAAAAGTTTGAAGATAATATAAATTATTCGTAATAACTTAATTTTTGACACATTGTTCTTTATTTTTTAGTTGCGAGTCAGACATTGGAATCACAGTGCAATCAATCATCTCAAATGGCTCCGGACGCGGGTGCTCCTGTTCTTGATGGTTTGGCAGATCAGACTGAAGCTGGCCCAAGTACGCAGAGAGCTCCGCGAGCATGTAAAGGAAAGCGGTACAAAGACTTCATGAGTCATATGCTTTCACGCGCCCAATCGAAACCAGCGACAATCTCGAAGAAGTCGCCAAAAGCTCCCACCAAACAACGGAAAACCGGCAAAGTGCAAACAACTATCGCAAACGCCGTTACAGTTAATAAAGCCTTTATAAAGTTTACCGTAGGCGAGTTACGGAAGGAGTTGTTGGACCAAATTCGTTATTTGCCTGTCATGAGCATTGACCACTTTGTGGCCATACAAAATGCATACAAACAGCGTAAAAAGGCACAAGGTAAGTGGCGCGTGATGTTAGTAAACCACCATACTAATAACTAGTTTTGTTCTTATGCTTCAATCCTTGTCCGGCAGAATCATCAGCACCAGAGCACCAAAGTGACGTTCCAGCTGATGTTGTGGTTGAGTGTAATACAGTCGAAAGTGCACCGATTGGTACAATTGCACAACCCACAGCGGATGACGCAACTGCTTCAGAGGTACCAGAAATGGTGCGACCTACACCCACCAAACTCGTCGGCAGTAGCAAACGGAAATCTCCCAAAGAACGCATTACACATCACCCTCAATCAGCGACGGTGGAACGCCAAACCATCTTGATATGCCATATGCCTGAGGCAAACAACGGTGTCTGCCATGGCCGTGCGGGCCAACATGACAATCCAATGACGTTCCAATAAGGATTTAAATTTGGCGAAAAGCTCAATCTCCAAAAAACGCAACTTCCTTCTCGGATCCTGACGGAAAATGGATCTTTTTATGAAGGATTAAGTACATGATCGTCAGGTGATTAGATTTTATTTTTCTTAAGCCATTCATTAATTTACTTAAGCAGATAAGTATCGGCATATGTTCAATTCCGCTAAGTTACCGGCACAAATAAGTGTTATTTTTATTATTTTATTTTTGTTTTCCAATTGCACCAAGTTAGTTGTTCATTTGTTGATTAAGTTAAAAAACAAAACATTACATTTCATGCTCACGTTATGTAAAGGAGGTTAAAGGCGAATAGTGAATAGGCGAAACATTTTTTTGCATTTTAAGTAACATTAGCAAGGCTAACCAACAGCACAGTCAGAAAGCGAAATACCAAAATGGATACTTATCTAGTTGGAGCGCACACTGTATCAGTGGCCATAGTTCGTCGCCAAAAAACGGAATACAGAGCAATACCTAATCGCTGACAGTTGTAGTGCGTATATCGTATGCATTAAAAAACGATTTTTCAACTTATTTGGGCGATTTTTGAGATGAGTTTCCTGTCACTTATTGGTGCCAGCATTGTGCTCTCTTTTGTAAAGCAATTTGAATTGTAATTGTAATGGAAAATGCGAAAACGATCGTAAAAAATTTGGTGAAACTTCGTGTCCGCCAGACACGACAGTTGATCTGGCATTTGGATTATTTACATTCAGGCACTATTCTCCTATCTTCTCCTATCAGAATGTGAAACAGTTGTCTTGTTTTGTCAGCCCAACAACATTTAGACGTAACCAAAAAGTGCAGCAAGATCTAAATACATAGATCAAAGTGATTTCTTAGTTCTCTATAGAAGATGAATCAATAGGCCAAACAGTTTTAAAGTATCTGGACAAGATGAACTTTGTTGTGCGGAAGTATCAGTTCAATCCAGTGGAGGCGGAGGCCTTTGCTAAGGTTCTGGTTAGTCAATGTAAGGTCAACCAATGGGCCGTAGACCAAAACTGCAGTTCAATTCAGCCATCTTTATACGTTTATTTTTTTCATCGTCATTTATAAGCAGTCCATTTTTTAACACATACGTTATTTGTAATGTAAAGTCAATATACATCTGTTCGAATTGAACAAGAGCCAATTTCATAAATGTGAACTTTGAAACGAAAATACCTATAAATTATATTAACTAGATCGGCAACAGCTAAGTCGTGAAGGAGAAGAATGAAAATAATGTAAGTTATCTGTAGCTAACCTAACCGCCCGATGATGAAAATGAATCTTATTTTACGGGTAAGAAGGTACACAGAGGTGCTGTGAATTCTAACGCGATCAGTTTAGCAAGGTGTCTTTGAATTGCTTCCTTATGTGCCGTTTTTTGTTTTGTTTTTTGTATTTTTTTATTATTATTTTTTTTTTTTAAATATTTAATAGATATAACAATTCAGTTTTATTACACTTAATATTCATAAGCACTCACCCCTGGCGGATGAAATGACGTAAAAATGTTATTTCTTCCTATGGTACGCTTAAAAGCATAAAATGTGTTAACACATACATGTTTATCATTTTATTACGTTGTTTTGCTAATACTGAAGAATTATTTTCTATTTAAAATGGCATTCGTTTTGTGTACTGTTGTTCTCCTTTTTTCTGCAATAATGTTTTGCGTAAGACATATTTAATTTGGTATTTATTTATTACTTCTGTGCCGGACCCACATCACAGCAATACGAAAACGATGAACTGTGGTACTGTAGTTGCCAATTAAATTTTATTCATCACATCACCATGCAAAGTTAACTCCAAAGGACAGCAAAATTGTCCTAGAACAAAACATTGTGATTAAAAGTTTTCAAAACGGAATAGAATTCTTGTTCACTTTTATTGTCCTATTAGTTACAAAAGGTTAAAATGGACAAAAGTTATTGTTATTTGTACTAACCAGTAAAGACATGGAAAGAGACATGGAGCGAGACAGAGAGAGAGAGAGAGAGTAACAAAGAGAGAGAAGGATAGAGTGAAAGGTAAAAAAAACTTTGTTTTGTTGCATATTAATGTCTAATTGATTCATTAAGCGTTTGATAAATATCTGTGTAAGTGTAATAAGAGGACAGTTTTGTATTAAAAAAGTTTAAGCAAAAGGTTTAATCAAAAGACGAACGATACGCAAAAGTGAGGACCAACTTTTAGAATCAATCCATTTGAAAAACTCAAAATTAAATTGTATTTCGTATGTTATACGCAACATTTATCGATGCTGTTAGGTAGGCGAACAATAAATATTACAGAATAATAAATATAAGTACAGAATACAGTTACAGGAGTTAATTTACAATTTAAAACTGTCCAATATTATCATTCTCGCCTTTGAACACAAGTATGATATTTTCTCACACGCATTATGAGACGGATTTAGTCACGACTCGGCCCATAACCGTCCCTGACATGTATCAATACTAACAACCAGTGTTTTAATGTTACAAAATTTCTGTTTTTTCAATTTATATTCTTTTAAAAATAGCCAACACGTAGTGTTAAGTTCAGTATTCTTCTGAAGGTTAAAAGACGCTTTCTCATAGTTTTTTTCTCTGACAAAAAAAAACAAATTTTTATTATGTTATCAATTTCTAAACCTTTATGTAATTTTTCAACATATCCTAAAGACAGATTATTGAGCCCGGATTCCTTTACTGTGCTTTTTATTTAGTTCTCTTTATTGCGGACAACGATCTGAACGATCACTAGAGATCGTTCACTAGAGAGCAACACTAAAGATAAGCATTGTCAAAAATACTTTCTTTTTCAACAAAATAAAATAGTTCAAGTTCGTTAATATCATTTTGTTTTATCAGTTTTAAAGTGCTCGACTCTAAGTATCACATCACATCGCCATACAAAGGTGATCTCAGATCACAATGTGTCATACAACGCCATACAACGGTGATCCTGGATAATTAGATCCTTTATTATTGGATCGGATCAAACGTTTAAACTATTGATCAAATCAGATAAACTGATCCACCTTCAAATTCACATCACTAGTTCTTACTACGGCGGAGCGATCCTAATGGAATTTTGTACGATCACTAACCCAACGGAGGACCCCCAGTTTGTCCAAGCTCTTCTTACTTCTTAACAGGCCTGCAGCAGGCCTCCTCTAAACCGTTCACGGACAAGCGCCATTGTCATTCAATCCATTACCTCGATTTTTCTAGAGGACGCATCAGCGCCATCATTCCATCCCAGTTTCGGCCTACCACGCCTCCACTGTTCATTTGGACAAAGTAAAAGGACTTTATGTCCTGAGGATTTTGCCGCGGTAATCTCCAACCCGAGGTCGAAACTGTTCGAAATTCGTATGGAATCTACGCAACGTGTCTTCCTCGGCAGCGTTTAATCGGCTCGGCCTCGGCTCAGTTTAATTCGCTCAGAATTTTTTAAAAACCCCACTTTCAGAATCTAGTAGCTCTGTTCGGTTTTGTTGTTTCTGTTTTTTAAGCATCATAATGTAATCCTCAGCATCCATAGACGGGGTTTACTTACTGGGATCGAAGCTATCCCTTCAGTATACAGTGTTCTCCGATTCGTCGACAGTCTGATATATTTTTTTAACTTCTTTTTGGAATTTTGGTTATTCGCCCTGTCTCTTCCACATCGATAACCAAACAAACTAAATTGTGAGCGTATTTTACTACGGAACCACGGAACCGAAATGATCGGCGAACTTCGCGTATCACGTGCGGATACCTCATCCTCGACATCGTGTTCCTCTACCGCTACATCGTCCTTGAATGTGTCCCTCCAGCCGAAACGATGCATCAGCTACATGACGATGCAAACGCTGCACGATATGCGGCTCAGCGAAACGCTTTGCGATGCATCCATCGTCCTGCCAGATAATGGTCACGAGTTTCGCATACATCGTGTCATTGTGGGATCGTGCAGTGAATATTTCCGGTACAGTCCTTATAGGGATTTATGTATGTATCATCACGCATGTACATTTTTAACGTTGTCTATAATTCGTTACAGTATCCTGTTTACGACGTCCGTGCCGAGCGAGAAGTACCAGCTGGAGATACCGGGCATACCTAGCTCCGTAATGGAGCAAATCATCCGGTACGCATATTTGCGCGAGTGTGATCTTACTGAGGATACCGTGTTCGATGTGTACGCAGCGGCCGACTTTCTGCTCATGACTAGTCTTACGGAGCACTGTTCCGTGTACATACTGGACCGGTTACGTCTGGACAACTGCGTAACTATAATGCTGTTCGGCAGGTTTGTCAGAAAGTGCTCGCAATAATCTTTCCCCGCAATGTGTTACTGAACCTTTTTTTTGCCTTCTAGACAACGTGCATCAAAAACACTACATGATTCGGCACGAATGTTTATACTGAAAAACTTCCCACAGCTTTCCCAAACTCGGACTAAAGAAAATGAACTACTGCAGCTCGACGTGGACGATATCTGCCAGCTGCTGGCAGATGATCTTTTGAATGTGCGCGATGAAGATACGGCGTGGGAATTTGTTATACGTTGGATCGATCATGATCCTTCCAAGCGCAGCAAGCACATCTACCGACTGATGGGCACGGTTCGCTTTGGGCTGTTAAACACGGAGGTACTGATCGGTATGGAAAATTTAGACCACCTTAAACTGATCTCCTTTTTTCTGCTTCTACAGTATTTCCTTGATAAGGTGAAAGAAAACCAGTATGTGCTTGGGAGCGATGAAACGAAACCACTGGTGATTGAAGCATTAACGTTTTTGTACGATCTGGAAATGATCAGTACCAAAGCTATGAAAGAGGTTAAGTTTTTTTTAAATCTATCTTCCTATCTATTCAAGATTACATTTCAGTAGTTTCCGAGATCTTGATCTTGATCCAAGGAGTTGATTGCGTTTTTCCTAGTTGTTACTATTGTAGAAATAGCACTTGCGGTATTACTCTAGTCCAGCGGCCTCCAATCTTTTTAGACCTTGGTATTTGGTGTGGAGTGTGTAATGATCGCTTCATGCAGTGATCTACCGAAGTAACAATTACATCCCTTGATCAGAACTTACTTTTTTGTTGTTGTTTGGATATCTTTCCCTTTGTATCGAGACACATGTAGATTATTGAAGTATAACTAACCAATTCTTAATTTAAATTTCAGATGAAAACACCTGCAATCGCGACGCCACGATTACCGCACGATGTAATATTTACCGTCGGCGGTTGGGGTGAGGGTCAATCGCAGTCCATCATCGAAACGTATGACACGAGAGCCGATCGTTGGATAAAGGTACCCAGTGAAGATCCGGCAGGACCAAGGGCATACTACGGAGCTGCTTACATCGGGCATCATCTCTACTTTGTTGGAGGCTATGACGGAGTGGAACATTTCAACACTTGTCGTCGGTTCGACATGGTGTTGAAGGACTGGCAGGAGGTATGTAACCATGGATGCAAAGAATTGTCGCTGTTGGCGATATTTGATTGCATTTTACATTTCATGCCAGATTGCACCAATGCACTGTAAACGGTGTTACGTCAGTGTGGTAGCCTTGGATGGTATGATTTACGCGATGGGAGGTTACAATGGTTCCAATCGGCACAACTCGGTGGAACGCTACGATCCACAGACAAACCAATGGACGATGATCGCGCCAATGGGTTCTTTACGGTCTGATGCTGACGCCTGCACACTTAATGGTATGATCTACATTGCCGGTGGGTTTAACGGACATGAGTGTCTTAACACCGCGGAAATGTATGATCCGCAATCGAACAGCTGGTCACCGTTGCCCCCTATGTTGCACCGCCGATCCGGCGTATCCTGTACCGCACTCGGTGGATCAGTGTATGTGGTTGGAGGTTTCAATGGGCTTATCCGGTTAAATAGTTGTGAACGGTTCGATCTGGCTACGAGACGCTGGACGGCTTGCAAGGAGATGTACCACCAACGGAGCAACTTTGGACTGGAAGTTATCGATGATATGCTGTTCGCGATCGGAGGCTATGACGGTGTGAGTGCGATCGCGTACGTTGAATGCTACTGTCCGGACACAAACGAATGGCTCGAAGCAACTGATCTGAGCATGATGCGATCCGCATTCCGTGCTGTGACCGTAACCGGACTACCGAACATCAAGGATTACGTGCATTCGAACAAGGAAAATTTAATCAACGAAATGAATGAGCACCGACACGGTAATGCGCGTAATAGTGCCGTAGTAGCTTCTACGTCCACTAGCGACGTCGAGGATGAACTAGACTAAGCATCCGGAACACACACTCACATCAGCCCAAGGGTTTGGTTCGTCACGGAAACATACCACAGCGCGAAACCGAAGGACGATCATGCGTGGCAAAGTTGTTCAAATCAATCGTTACAAAAGTTACGCAAAGTGAATTGTTTTACATTCGCCTGCGTGTACAGTGGACGAAATTGTTTGTGACGTGGAAGGTATGGATTATCATTATTTTAGAAGAGTTTCAGAAACACCGCATCTTTTGTATGTTTTGATGGAAATTTAAATTTTACACCGTGAAACTCTAACTTGTGTTGATTTGTTAATGTTTGAGAGAACTGATACAACATATTTCAAAAAAGATACTGCTAGCGTTTTAAGGAGATCGTAAGTATCGACCGTATCTTTCTAGAAGGTAGGAGACTGAAACCGTTGGTTACTCTTAGCACTGATAATTAATAATTTGCTTTATTTATATTTCAGACCGTGCACGAATATATAGTAAACTAATAACATTAGGGAATTTTGCTACCGCTGCGTGTAGTATATTACCTCACCTTATACAAACCCCTAGTCTCTTCCATTGATTAATATTTTTTAGGATCGTTACCAGAAGATCAGCTAAGAATTTGTACCGGAGTGTCTTAGTGGGGAACTATTGCTATTTGCAGCCCAAATTTAGTAGTGCATAGGTACGAATAAGATAAACAATTAAGCGTGTGATAACGAAAATGTGGAGATCGTAAAACAGAGCATATGCAGAGCAAAAAAACGTCTCAAACATAACCACTTTACTCATACATAAACAGAAACAGGATTCTAAAAAAAAATGAAAATATTTACAATATGATATTTTGGATACTTTTATCCTTCGCCTACGATAAAATAGCGGCAGGTTTGTTTTTCTTCAACTCCAAACTTTTCATCAACTTTCGCACATCGGCACGAATTTGTTTGAAAGCCTTCTTGTCGTCCATCTCAAGCCCCCGGTGATCGACAAACCCCAACAACGTTTCGACGGATGTCAGTGCCGTGTGCAGTTCGAGCCGTTTATCTGTACCCTCATCGCCGGAATTGTCACCACTGTCGGGGTTTTCGTTCAGCTCGGAAAATTCGACCGCTACCTCTACCATGTTTTCCTCCTTCACAATGATCGCCTCGTTCGTGTTGTACCATTGTTCCACACTAACATGCTCTATTTCTTCGATCTGTTGTATCTCTTCCTCGGCTCCTTCGGGATCCTCCTGGATGTCGTCGTCCATTTCTTCACCTTCACCTGTTATACCTTCTATTTGCTCTACACCTTCAATTTCTTCCACATCCTCAAAATCCATCACCATACCAGTCTGGTGATCCATCATCACAACACACGACTCGTTATCGTTAGTCACCTGTATGATTTCATTTTCCACCACGTACTGTTCCGTATCCGGGATCAGCTTGCTCCAGGCGCTCTTGATCGACTGGGGTAACACTTTGGACCACGCATTTTTTAACCCTATCGCTGCATCCTCCAGCTTTCTGTGCATCACGTGCTTATCGTCGTTTTGGCACTGCTTGAGCAGATCCGTCCGGTAGTTCCACTTGAGCAGTGATACAATTCCCTGCTGCATCGGTTGCACCAAGTTGGCCACATCCGTTGGCATGAACCTTACAACCATGCAACCATCTTCCGACCGTAGGGATGTGTCGGTGATGTGACACGGTGCCGTATCTAGCAGCAGTATCGCTCTCAGGGGTAAAAGTTTGTTCGTCAAAAATTCCCTCACTTCCGGAATCCATTTATACTCGAACCAGTGACGAAAAATCTCCTTGCTCACCCATCCTCCTTTTGCTTCGTAGTAATTAAGGGCGGTTTGTGGAAGTTCTTCTTCCTTCAGGTTCCAGGGATTTTTGGATTTTATTACTATGGTTAGGTCTAGCTTGTGCGTCCCGGTAGCATTCGTACAACATATTACCATAATGCGTTCGTTCGTAATATTCATATCAGAGCCAGTACTGCCAAATTTGGATGGTAACGAGTTCCAGTACATACCCGTCTCGTCCACGTTGTATATTTGATCCGGCAACCAATCTTCGTTTTGCATTACCTGCTGGAACTGGTAGCAGTACCTTCCTGCATTGGTCGTACTGCCACCCTTCGCAGTCGAATGGGTGTATACGCCCGAGATGCCATACCGTTGCTTGAATCGACTCAACCATCCCGACGATGCATTGAACGCACGCTTAAGGCCTAAGGTTTCGTGAAGATATTTCGCCTGGTCGATACACATCGCACTTGTCACCGGTATGCCTGCCGTTCGGTTTTCATTGTACCAGCTTAGCATTCTTGCGTCCAGTTCCTCGAAGGATGATACCTTCATGCTTTTGCGCTTAACGGGCCCTTCGGAAGATTCACAGTTCTGCACAAACTTCCATATTTTGTCTCTCTGCTTTATAATATCGCGGGCAGTCTGTTCGCCTATCTGGTAGCTCTTGGCAAGGTCTTGGGGAGTTTCGCCAGCATCGTGCCGATGGATAAGGGAAATCTTTTGCGCTAATGTCAGCATGGTTTTTTTTCGACGGCGAAGTATGGCTGGTGTTATGGATTCCATGGGCTTGGATTCCATTACCTTGTATTCCATTGGCTTGGATTCCATTACTTTGTATTCCAGTACCTTGGATTCCATCCTGCGCTAGGGTAGTTATAAATCATTACTTAGAGTGAGCATGGAGCGATAAAGAAATGCAAAAGATCAGTACTTTTTAAGTACTGCAAAACAACAACAAAACATATCTTTTTCGGGGGTCAGTTAGTTAGCGATGCTGTTGTTTTGCAATGTTTTATAAAAATTGAGCATTATGCCAACTACTTACGGACAGATGTACAGATGCTTTTGAAAAAGATTTACAATAGATCAGGTTGCTATCCGTTAAACTAAAATACAAACAGGTCCAAGCCGAATAATCGAGGATTAGGTAAATTGCTGTGCTTATTTTATACTGTGTACAAGTGCGTCAAATTGTGTATGTTTTCTCTTTACGCGCTGTTTGACGTTTTTCTCCCAAAACATGATTGTGACATATCGTGTGAAAGTCACCCTGTACAGATTTCTTGATGTTTGGAGTGGAGGATTTCTTTTTTGGTGAACCTTGAATGGAGCGTTGAAATAAATGCTAATGTTATTTTATGGTTGAATTAATTTCGTAAAATTGATGCAAACAAACCGTGTATTTTTATGTTGATGTTATGTTGTATGTTGAGCGAGGGTCGTTTTTCATTCCTGCTTTTTCGAACTCGAACCTATTTCAAATAGAAATCTGAATAAATTTAAGTATATTTTATCACCACGCTAGACGCCCAAATATTGTATTAAAATCATTTAATGTCGTGATAATGTATGGCGCTTGAAAAAGATATATTTAATAGAGAATTTTTGTAATTTCGACAGCACTAAAATCGTGTGTTCGAAAATATTTAATATATTTGTCACTTTTGGATGACCACGCTCCAATGCCCGGTGTGCGGAGGTTTTGTCAAACGCTCTGTACAACATGGCCGCCGCGCCACCATTTTCGAACTCGAAAGGTAGCGAGGACGACGCGTTGCTTTTTCCTCCAATCGAACCGGGCGGTGAAAAATTACTTCCAATAGTTTCCAGTCATTTTTCGGTGTGCAAATGTCGCTCGAATCGATCGCAAGACCGATCCGGTGCTAGATGCAGCGTAAGTGTACGGTTTGCTGCAGAAAATTCGCGTTTATTTCCCCAAACCTTCTGTTCCTGTTGCGAGGTCATCGTAGGCCGCCGCGGTTTTCTTTCCAATTTTCTGCCTCTTGTTCTGTGTGCGTGTGTGTGTGTGTACTGCTTCGTCGTCGCCGTCGCGTCCGGTGCGATGCCGATCCGGTTTTAATGGTGGTTGGAGTCAAGGTGTGCGCGTTGCGAGAGTTCTGAATAGTGCGTGCAAACAATTGTAAACCCTTAATTTTTTTGACGCTGGCATGGTAAACGTACCGATGAATTGAATTTGGTACGAGACAAATTTCAATTGTCGCTGTGTGTGCCGCACATCAAGATGCAGTGAGACACAAAACCCGTCAGCAGTCGTGAGTTCCGGGATGGACGGTGCAAGTGATGAAGCTATGGTACTATGGTGAAGGGAATAGAAGGGCGACAGGCAATCCGCTTGTCGTCACGCCGCTGCCGGTGGAACACAGTTCGGTCGGGCTGGCTGAAAAGCAACCGGGCAAATTACAGACCGGGAACCACACTGCTGTAAGCGCGCGCGTTCCCCACTGCGTGCGTGCCTGTGTACGAATGTGTATGAGTGCGTGTGTTTGCTGCTTGTATGTGTGTGTGTGTGTGTGTGCGCGCACGAGTAGTGGTGGTGTTTCTTTTTGTGTGGTGTGATGGCGCTGATGGCTACTCCGAAAGGCATCGCGAATGCCGCGCGTTGATTGCAAAGCCAACTGCGAATAAAGCAGAAGCAGCGAGAAAAGGAAAAGGAAGAAAGCAAGAAAAAGCAACGCCTCACTCGAATGACGAAAAAGTGTGGCTTTTGCTCCTGTGTAGCATCAGCGGGTGCGCTACGATTTTCCCCGATCGTTGATGCGGTGTTTTTTTTTTGCTATAGTTCGGTGTTGTATTAGGTGTGCCTCCTTGGATATAGTTTCAACTATTCTAACCTCTTCTCGATTTCACCGTCATCACCATCATCATCATCATCATCATCATCATACTTATGGTTTCTGTTTGTGCGAACCCGACGGTCGCCGAAACCAAGCCAAGACGCGAAGGAAGAGAACGTTTAGTTTGCTTTTTTCACCTCTTCTTGCTCCATTAATTCACTCGTTCTTTCCAAACCGCCGTCATTGCGGACGGCAAGGAAAGGTGTGTGCTACATTTCTTTTCCCGTTGTGTGTGAGTGTGTGTGGGTGTGTGTATGTGTGCGATTGTATTCAAAGCGCATAATGGAAAGTGCTGCTAGGT
This sequence comes from Anopheles funestus, assembly GCF_943734845.2. Taxonomy (NCBI): domain Eukaryota; kingdom Metazoa; phylum Arthropoda; class Insecta; order Diptera; family Culicidae; genus Anopheles; species Anopheles funestus. The sequence goes on from NC_064598.1 coordinate 25,562,866, forward strand.
GAGAAAACGTGGTAGACGAATTAATGAGATGAGCGGTGAGATGCGGCTTTATTTGCTCGTATGAACGCTACTCATCTTTACTCATCTCACTTTGCCCAGTTTTTTCGTAATGCAGCTGGGGGCTTAAGGTAACGCGCGTTTAATTGAGGAAACAAAAAAAGTGTGCCCAACATGACTTTGTGTCGTCATTTTCATTATTTGCTAGTGACGTTAGTTTGATTTTTTTGTTACTGTTGTTCGTGGTGACGTATGCGTAAATGAAACATAAAGCTATGTAGCACTTACAATTGTATGAAGTGTGGTTGTGATATTAGGAAGAACAAAAATGCCGGACGCATTAATGTAAAAAAAAACAAAGCATCATGAGGCTTGTGAGTTTCCTCTCATTCTCACAACCCCAATGCTCATCGTGCTGATGAGATTGTCTGTACCACAATTTGTTGTTTGCTTTGTTAACCGGAACAGAGACTGTACTAGTTTGTACCCGTAGTATGCAATACTCTTCAATGGTTAAACACCATCACAACCACCACCACCACCACCTGAACCCCGGTGGCGTTATTCGTTTGTTGGACAGCGCAAGGTCAATTGTAAGAGTTCCGCGAACATATTTCGTCTGTCTATACGTGCCGGCGGCTTTCGGGGGCTGTGAATTACGTTGAAGAGGGAAACAAAAAGTCTCTCACGCCTCCTTCGCATGGACTGAAAAAAAAAGGCGAGACATGTGTACGGGTGAAACAGAAACACTTACTTTTGTTGAAGAGCATCGTAGCATTCGGAATTGTTGTAGACAGTTGTAGAATTAAACGGCTGATGACGCATAAAATTGCGCAATGTTCCAGACATTCCGACAACGATTGAACGAAAAAAAAATCGATTAATCGTTTTTGTCGAGTAGCAAAACGAAAGGTAAGTGACATTTAACTGCAAACTTTGCAATATAACTGTACGTTATTGTGGTTATCTTTGCTTCCGCTCGATATTATTCACTGTCCTGTAAAAAGCAAACAACTTTTTCTTCACAAATTTATTTGATTTTGTAAAAGAATGAAAACAAAAAAATCGTTTTTATTTGATGTGTCCCTGGCCGTGATAAAGCGCGTCCGGTTCTTCATTCTTTCATCGAAGCAAGCTCAACATGTAATGATTGTAGCAAGTTGTTTCGAGTGGTTTATTTCGTTGCTAGTTGGCGACTGCACACTCGTTGCCTGCAAACAGGTGCTCACTGCGAATATGTAATCTTCTCACCTTTACACGATGAATGATTTAGCGCCGTGAAACAGTAGTAGTACGTTCTGGTGAAAAGCGCGTACACCCGTCCTGCCCCTCGGGGTTGGTTGTGTGTGTGTGTTTTGTAAAAATAAACGACCTCCTGCTGCTGTTGGTTGTGTTGCCACCACTTCATCCACAGCATCCTCAGCAATTGAACCGGATTCTTCCTTTCCAGGCACCGAAATGGGGCACACAGAGACCCTAGCTAAGTCTGGATGTGAAAGAACAAAAAGAAAAAATCTCAGAGTGGATAAAAAAAATAGCGTCACTCTTTTTTTTATATTCCGGCTTACATACTCACCCCCTCACCCTTCGTAAACCCCATCTAGCATAACCTCAACCAATCTTTCCCCTTCTTCCAGCGCGCAACCAAAACTCATTTTCGTGACGTTAACTTCTGTCTTTTCCGATTTGTTGCGGTTTCTCCAGTGTTTCTCACCCGCTTTTGCTTATTCATTCGCGCGTTCCTTTCATGCGCGCGTCTCTGTACTGCTCGCTCCCGTGCGTGCGCGTAATGGGCGCACGGGGCTTTTTACAGGGTTGCTCAGGCCCTTATACGAACTATTAGAGCATTGAAACTCAGCCTCTGACGAACTAAAAGAGCACTGAAACGTCGAACGATAAATAAACAAATAAAAAAAATCAATTCTAAAAAATATTTATTTTGTTTTTCAAATGAAAATCAGCTTCGATTGTAAAACTTTTGTTTAAATTTTCAAATGCGTTAAAGATCGATTACAATGGAGCATCGAAATACGTAGACTAAACAGATTGCATGACGGATCTGCCGAATACGCATTTCCTAGTGTCGAGTAATGATTTTATGGATTCGAGAAACCCTGTTTTTTCTTGCTGGACTTTTTCACTCTTTCCTCTCTGGCCACCATCCTCTTGCCCTCATGGGTGGTGTTTTGCGCGCGTCATTTGCGTGTTGACCCACGCTCGCTGTTTGTTGGCCTACGAGTCGCCCTGCTTTCGGTTACCGGCGTCCCTCTTTATCCTTTTTGTTTCCCCCACATTTCAATGTGAAAGACATCCCGGTTTTTACATTTTCATAGCGTCATCTCGCAAAAGGCGTCGGGATGAATGGTGGAATTAAGGGGAACAGAAGGAGCATGGCTAGCAAGTGGAAAAAGAGGGTCGAAGTTGGGGTCAGATCCACTCGGCTGCCCCGCCCGCGTGTATGTTTGTCCTCGAACCTGGGACCTACGCTATGTTGTAGGCGATTTATTTCTTCTCCTTTCTACCTTTTCCCTTTCATCAATCCCCACCCCAGGGGGGGGAAAGGAGCCAGCCATAAACGTAAATCGGTTGCCTTTTTCCCTCTCCATTTTGCTCTTCATTTGATGTTGTGTTGTTTTTTTCCTCCTTCTTCTGTTGTTTGGTTAGTTTGTTTTATGCGTTCTTTCGTTTTCTGCCTAAGCTTGGCGCGCGGGTTACGTCTTCTCCTTTTTCGATCGTTCTTGTTTTCTTGTGTTTTTTTGTATGTTTGCTGCGCTTCTCTTCGTCGTGGTGCGCCTATGTTACCCTGTGTGTCTGCTTTGTCATCGTTGCCTTTGCTCTGATGTGTTGTGGATGTGTTCTTTCCTGATTTTTTTTTGCCACTCTCGTGTCCCACCTTGAGTATCGCAGTGTGTTCGTCGCTTGTATGTTTTTTGCTTTGCGCACACACCTTTTCATGCGCTTGACTTTTGCTGCTTTTGGTGCGGTGTTATTATTGTTGGCAATGGAAAAGGGATGTTACAAGAGCGAGAGGAGTGGGCATTATGGGCAGGGAAACATTAATCCATTCGCTGCAAGCTATAGCGTGAATGAGTGAGCAATGCTCTCGGATGAAGGAGAAGGGTGCGCAGGACGTGCGCATAATTTTATTCATACGCTACTTTGTTTTTACAACTCCCATCAGTTCTGATCAGCGGGTTGAAAAGGAATCGAAAACGGAAAAAGCTGATTCTTTAATGGATGGAGAGAGAGAGAGAGAGTATGAAGAATTGGATGGTTGGTTGTGTTGGGTTTCCACAGACGGCATTCAAGCCAACGAGACCTAACATATTACTGTGTCTTTTTTTTGTTCGTTCAATGTTTTTTTTCTTCTATTGCTCTAACAACCTCTTCGCTAACTACTGCTCTTGCCCCCCAAATTGAATAGCACGATTATTATTCGACGATCGATGTGAGAATGAAACGAATAATATTTAAAACATTACCGGAACAAAAGGGAAACGAGCAAACACACAATGGTCGATGCGCGCTGCACGATCCAAGCTTGCCGCAAAACAAGAAGCGCCATCTCACCATTTGCATTAAAACGCATCCGCGCGATTTACGGTGTGCTGACAAGCGTGTGTGTGTTTGTGTGGAAATGGTTTATGTCATTTTCCATGCACTGTTGCCTGCCTGGGTTGATTTCGTGTGTTTTTTTTTTGTATTGACAAATGGAAGTAGCTGAAGCTTGAAAATTAAATTATTGTAACGCTTCTGTGTGAGAGCCAATTGGGCAGGTTTTATCCACTAACCTGTGCTTTGTTTTTGGAGAATGGTCAAGAGTAAAGTGTGTACCATAATGTCAGTAAATGGATTAATTCGGTATGCATCAAGCCTCTATCGCAACCGTAAATTCTATTGAATACAAGTAATCGAATCAGATTTACTGTAAACAAAAAACACCGCTGCGATTTCATTTTTGTTTTGCTTTTTCATTTAAGGCCCATTAGTAAAATCCTATTAAGCTTATCACCAACAGAACAATAACAGAACACATCAGTAGAAAAATACTCTACTCCAGGTAGACGCATCTTTAACATCAAATCACTTTTTAATGCGTTTTTCGTTTTGAATGAAATGTTTTAGGGAAATTTAAATTAATCATTTGAGTTTCTAATTCTGTTCATTTTATATTGGTATTGCCCGATATACGCCATGCTATACGCGATTTTTTCGAAACTGACATTTAACTTCGTTAACAAAGAAGCAAATTAAAAAAAAATTCAAAGCCTGTTGTAACGAGTATCAATCTAGCAGTAACAACAACTTTACAGTTATATTGAAAGAACATTATCGGAAATAGAAGCAATGGACGAAGATGAAGAAATATTCAATAATGTAAGTCAGAATATCTGCAAAGAGATGGTGATATACAAAGAAATTTATCAAAAAAAAAAAAACTATTAGCATGCAACTCACTATGGATAGTTTTGTAAATATAAGTTAGTTGTAGCGTTTATCGTTTCATGTATTCCTTATTATTGTCACTGATTAAATCATGAATTAAAATGTTATTTTTATTCATATGCTATTGGTTTGACTCTGAAACAATGAGGTATAAACGAAAAGTAAACAAAAATTCGATATACGCTAATATTCGAGATACGCGATTGCTTCCGGTCCGCATTGATAGCGTATATCGGGGATTACCTGTTCACAAATTCCCAGCTGTTTCGATATTAGTTTTCTATTATATTTTTTACATTCTACATGAGTATCGTTTTTGTAAATAATTGTATTTACCTTCATATTACAGTTAATTTAATTTTCTCACTTTCTTGTAATCATCGCATGGGGAACAATATATTGGAAATGACGATGGAGGAAAGCATCACATGAATCCAGGACAACACCATCACTGATTCCCATCCCACAAACAAATGGTTTTCCCTCTAGAAAGGCACTGTTATACCATTTGCAATTGATTTCAACCCGTCGTCAGCAACCCTTCTCTCAGTGTTCTGTACCCATTTCCATTTCCCGTTCCATTTCCGGATCCCAGGTTGTGTGGTTGTTTTGGGAAATAATTAAAATTATCGATTTTGTCCCAAATGATGTTTCTGATCATGAATGATCCTAACTTGCTCCATCAGTAAAAGAGAGATAGACAGAGAAAGAGAAGCCGTGGTTTGGTTTTGTATGCAAAAGGTGTTTCTTCTTTCGATAGAAAGGTAGCATTACCTCTTTACTGCAAACGGAATGAATAATTTTACTGTATTATAAACGATACGGTACCGAAAGCGAACGATAGATGAGGTAAAAGGCAGGGAAAAAATAAGAAAAACACAAACTCATCCCTTCCTCCCTTCTCATTCCACCCCTTAGCGAAATGCATGTTACAGATACACAAATTGATAAAATTGCCATCACACACACAACACTGGGGCATTTTAGAGGGGTGGCAGGGTAGAAAAAGGGATATTTGGAGCAGTGCCAAACACCTCTGTGTTTTGGTTTTGCCTGCTGCATATGGTAGCATTTTCCTGGCGGGATTCCGCGTCCAACGTCCTTTTTCACTGTTTCCAGTCACCACGTGCTCGGGTATTACTGCCGATAGGAAAAAGGGGTGAGAAAGGGAGCTCTTTTGTTCTTGCTTTCGCTCCACCAGGCTCTCTGAGGGGGCAAAATAGCCACAGCATGCACAATACCCGTTGCATCATTGCAGTCACACTGTTCGTTATTTGCGTGTGTTTCTCTTCGCAGCTTGTGTATGTGACGGCTTTTTGACAGATGTAGAAGAACGAGCGAGAGCGAGCGAGATAGAGACAGCAATAGTATCGATTGGCACACAGTCTCTGTGCAAAAAAGGGGTTGTTGAAGTGGGTGGTTGGGTGGAGCGAGCGGGTGGTGGGAGCGAGAATAAATTGGGACGGGTGTCTTTGTTTCATCTCGAATTGTTTCATCCCTTCGTAGCATCACTTCCCCCTTCCCTCTAGCTACATAGGGGGAGGGTGGCCACATTCAATGGTCGTTTTCCGGATCGATTCGAGAGCATTTTTGATGAAATTTTACTCATCCACTGTCGATGGAGCGGGCGGCCGTAGACTCTCGGCGAGCGGGGTAGGCCGATCGAAGAGGGGTTGTTTGTGTTACAGAAAGAGGGTAGGGTCACAAAAGGAGAAGATTTGTGGGTGGGAAAATATTGCGCATCGGGTGGTGAGATCGGGATATGTGGATCGTTTTCGCGTTAGCGTTTAATTTCAATATGGACATTTACCGCAACGTTTGTGCTGTACTGCCGTTGATTAGTTTTTGCGAATCGGCGTTGGGGGGAACAATAAATCAATCATTTACGGATTGATGTAGAGAAATGATTTATTATCAGTGTCGCGTCGTTACCTCTTTTAAGTGGTGTATGCTAGAAAGGGTTTAAAATAGCTTCTTTTGTTTAATTAATTTTATCTACTTAGCTAATTACTAACATTGTATAAAAGATGCATGTAAGCATAAAAAAAATATAAAATATAAAAGATGCATGTTGAAATGTAAGATGCATCATATTCTTTTAAAGAAAGTAAAATAATCACTTCATTACTTTTCTAAATTATTGTTACCTTAACTCTCATTCGAATGGTGGTACTGTTGTATGTTTAAAATGATATCATTGTTGCAATCATTCCCATCCTGGAGGATTCCAATTCAACCCGCTGCGGTGCGTGTTTTGTGCGCCAGTGAGAAAGACCGAGCGAGTGACCGTGCGAGACAGAAAATCGAGAAAGAAACAGCAATAGAATACGTGTCATCGCATTTGCATTCGCTGCAATCACATATTCCGACTAGCATACGTGCTCTGTGTACCCTTGGTAATGTCACCATGTGTTCGCCCGGTCGACCACCACCATGCCGACAGTTCACCCCTTTAAATGGATAAAGCAAGCAATTGATGGTGGTGGTGATGGTGTGATGGTAGTTTGAATCGAGACACAGCAAGCAAGCAACCACATGCACAACTCGGATACACTAAAAAAGAAGAAGGAAACCCTTTCTTTTTATCCTTTCGGCTTTTCATGCTTCACTTGCTAAACCTACGGATAAAGCGTAGAACAAGCAATACTGAAAAAAAACGTTAGATCAGGGCAAAAGGTGAAGGAAGGGGATGAGGGAAGTGGCAGATGCGTAGCATAAAACCGGGGCCTGTCTGTTGGACACACGTCGGGTAAGGATGGTAGTGTACGAGCTTGAATAAAAAAAGGGTTTAAGTGAAAGGTGGTTTGCGGTAAAAGGACAGAGGAATATGTGAGAGAAAGGAAGACTTGGTGGTTGGAATTTTAAAAACCAAAAAAAAAACTCCTCACCCTTAAGAGGGGTGGGGCAGATAAACGTTACATTTTACCTGTTTAAACTGATCGCGGTTTTTATGGGTGCAGTTTTTGTTTGTTTCCAGCACGCTCTATTTTTTTGCATCCGATGAGGTAGAAGACAATCTCCTTCTTTCTCTCTCTTTATCTCTCTCTCTCTCTCTCTCTCTCTCTCTCTCTTTCTTGACTCATGTAAGGGAAAACGGTAAAATCGTTTCCACGATCCTTTCACCCCAAAAGTACGCGTCCCCTCCGGTCCTTTTGTACGCTCGGAGAAGCGCATATCTTGACGGTGGCGTTACCAAGGGTAATTCCAGAAATATTCAACACGGCCAATACAGACGATTCTGTGAATGCGAACTGGAGAAAAAAAAACAAAACAACATGCGAAACAAGATTTGGCGCGCGTAGAGGGTGTGGGAAGAATTTGTCGTTGTATTATTTAGTATGTTGCTGGTTTCAGTATAAAACATTGCCCGAGTTACTGGTTTTGCTTGCTGGTGACGCAAACGAGGGATGTTTTTTATTTCCTGTTTCCTGCATGCAAAAGTAAACACTTCAGCAGGAAAGCAAAGGTTGTAGCTTCTTGTGATGTAAAAGGTCATTCGGAGAAGAGAGAGAACAATAGAGAGGAGTTTCGTATTTAGGAGTTCTTTGATGTTTGGAATTAATTTTTGGATTCAGGATATTTAATTATTTGAAAGGTGTATGACTGTTTTTTTATCTTATATTTTATTGTTCAATTTTATGCAAAGAAATTTAATGGTATGAAATTCGTAAGGTAGCAATACGGCCAGGCCGTTCTTTATGAATAAAAAAAAACGTAAGGTAATCTTAAATTATTAACTTCAGTGTAGATATTTTCGTCGTCCAAAGCAGGGCATTTTAGCACGCTAATATTGCTCTTCAATTACAGAAGAACGTCGATTATCCGGCGTGCTCGGGACTGTACTAATGCTGGTTAATCGATTTCCACGGATAAATAATAAGGTCATTTATATATCCAGATACTATGGTGGTCCCATTGATGCTAAAAGTGATTGTTGATCAACCTAATTATTATCAAATGACAATTAAAATTTAGAAAGTAAAAAAAAAAATCATTTCAAATATTTCGTTTGGTGACGATTTTAATAATTTTAAGCAACCTTACGTCAGTACAAATGTTCACAACGGTTTAACAGCTGTCAATTTTCGGCGCACGGTTAATCCGCCCCCGGATAATCGACTTTCTACTGTATATATTTCATAGTGTAACTTCTTGATGACATTATTAACTATTCTTTTTTAATTTTTATTCTTTTTTATTCCTTTTTAAGAAATTTCAAAGTATCTTAGCGAAAGACTCAATTTCTAGGATGGACTTGAGATAGATTTTTGAGGCGATGAGACTCGTAATCTTTGTGAACATTTCACCGATTCTTAATTGACTAAAAATTTAACGTAAAAAAATATAGAATACACATTGTCCAAAATAAAATAGTTAAACTCAAAAAAAAACTAATGCAAAAAATATAAATTGCATTTGTTAACAATTAGGATAAACGCTTCAATATAAACCCCGAAGCTCACTAACCTTTTTCTTATGACCTTCCGCAAGAAGTTATGTTGCGTTACCGTCTTCCACTGTTAACCTTCCCGTGCTCTACAACACCACCGAAGATTATCCTCCCACACTCGTCACAGCCAAGGGTTACCACGAGCACAGCACGATGATGTTCGCGTGCTTCCGAGTGCATTCTATTTCCATTTCTTGCGGGTGTTTTTGGATGGCGCTGCACGTTCTCCATCACCATCTCGTACGCGAAGTAATGTTCTGTTACTCACCATGAGAATGCGACATGCATTTAATGTGCAAACCGTTTGTTGCGCTTTCGGCCGTCTGTGCGACGATTCTGTTCGCTTCTTCGTCAAAAACCGGTTCCGGACACTGTATACGGCAAACAAGCATGAGAAACTCCCCTTTTAGTGTGTGATTTTAACCACAGACGAGGGCGAGGGAGATGCAATAAGTGGTGGGCAAGAACGGTGGCAACGTTGGTCGGTGCAACGCGGATGTCGAGAATGCACTTCTCGTTGCAGAGTGTCTCCATTTGAACAAACTGACGACGACGTCGATGGTGGGGTTGGGTGGTTGTGTTGGGTTTTCGTATAGCTGTACACCTCTTATCAACAGTGCGAGTGCTGTTTGCTTCGGGCTTACGGGTCGGCACCGGACAGTGTTGACGGTTGTTTAACTGTTTTGGTATGGAAAATGTAAAACGTTATCTACTAAATAACATTTTAACACGCCGCTCCCGTATGTGCGCGCGCGTCTGTGTTAAGAAAAGAGGCACGCTTTAAGCGGGTGTGCGATGAAGTGCAATATAAATGCGCTCTACAATTATGAAATTATCGTCCTATGCTTGAGAATGAGATTTTTGTAAAAAAATCTTTTTCAGTTTTTTTAACATTTTATATTAAATGTTGCTAATCTATCGTTTTGTGAGGAAAGAATTAATTATTCATAACAGCAAGAAGCGAAAAAACAATTATCTGTTCCCTTTTTTATTACTTAATGATGGAATGGGTGGAATATTACTACATACACTAAAACATTTTCCACTCGTCTAACCAGCTGTTAAATTCGACAGATAGTAGTTGTGCTGTGATTTTCCTTCGGTAGCTACATATTTTGCACCTAATCAATGTGTGTTCATCTTTGAGTCGCCTGCTTCAGTGTCGTAAATATTGATTGCCTTTTTCAAACAAAAAAAACCTCTTCTTTTTTCCCTCTTCTTTCATACGGAAGAAAAATGTGTGGTGCTGTTGTGGTGCGAGATAAGGGAAAGAAATGAATCGAGCATGGCGTCAAGCCCGCCCTACTTTCAAGACCGGCCAGCAGCAGCAGCAGGCGGCATATTTTCCGTGCGCAATTTCCTTTGCTCTTCCCATTGCTGCTTCACCGTTCACCACACGATGGTCACAGTTTACTCTTTAAAGCATGGAAAATGGTTGGCAGTGGAAATCGAAATCTTACCACTTCTTGCCAAACTAGGCAACAGCAGCAAACACTTTAAAGCCACAAAAGGCCACCAAGGGAGGGTGGGAAAACCCAAACGGCTTTTCTCTTTCTCTCTCTCTCTTTCACGCTCGTTTGCACATCCTCTCTGGATGGCTGGAACTAATCTGGAAGCGGAAAGTTGGAAAGAAAACCTATGCTAAGCTATTTCTACGTATGTGTGTGTTTGGGGAGATGGAGGGGTGAGTTGGATTGGGGGTGGTTTCTGTTACTGCTGCTGCTGCTGCTTCTGCTGCTGCTGCTGCTGTATGTATCGATAGCGCTGGCGAAAAACGATTTATAAATAAATCTCATTTTCCAACCCAAAATAAGAGGTGGAAATTGGTGCTTCTTCGGGGATTTGCTCCCTTCCAAACATCCCCCTCCCTCTTGGCCAATGGAAAAAATCCCCTTTGTCAGTACCTTTTTCCCAACTTCACAGATACACACACACGTACGCGCTTAGCGTGCTTGTTAAAATTTAGGGCTATTTATGCTGAAATGTTCACCCAAACTCCCCCATTCCCCCATGCAAAACCATTCAATTTTAAACATTTCGTTTTTGCTTTTCCCGGTTTACACCCACTTGTCTTCCTGTCTTTTCTGCATTTTACACGCCTGCTAAGCTAATGATGATGATACATACGCACACACACACGCAATGCTCATTCCAACTCTGTTTGTAGACCCTCCTCCCTGGGAACCACCTTTCGCCACGCTTAGAGTCCCTTTTTCTTCCATTTGAACCTTGTCGGAATGTCCCAAACCTTGTTGTCTGCGTGTGTGCGAGTGTGTTTGTGTGTGTATTGAATGATGGCAAGATTAGAGCGCGCGAAATGATGGACCACGTCTCGTGGAAGCGGGTTTTGAGAAGGGCAAGAACTAACTTTTTTGTTGTTGTTCGAATGATGCATCTCACGTGAGAGCTGGGTGAAAGAAGGTTTATGTTAAGATCGACCACGTGTATGCATGTGTGTGTATGTGTGTGTCAGCATATTGTGAAGCCGCAACGTTCTGTTCTTCGATTTGCTTGCATTAGGTGTATGCCCGAGCCTGCTGAAGGCAAGGAACACGGACGCAAGACTTCAATTAGCGTATAGGGTAGGTGCGCGAAGTAAGGAATGAAGAGAGCAATGTTCATTCCCCCCCCCCGCACCGCAACTAAAGGAAGATGCAGGGCGCCTCCATCCCCGTAGCAGTACATGGGTGGTGGTTGCATTACATTTTGCGATGGAAGAGAGCGAGAGAGCGAGAGAACGTACGCGGTATTCGATTTCTCAAACCACTTCGAACTGGTATCGCTGCATTGTGTGATGGATGGAAAAGGGAAGGAAAACAGGTTGGAGACGCGCGTGCGAATGAGAGGCGAAACGATAAACAAGCGTGGAAGATAGCGGCGAGCTGTCCAACCCCAAAATACATTCCCTTCCCTTGTAGTGAGCTACGGGCAACAACATTGACGCCGGTTGTATGTGTCCGGCCGGCCAGCACTAAAAGGGTCGAATCTTTTTTAAAGCCGTTGTTGGTGCGTTTGCTGGATGTTCAAGGAACGGAGACGCGTCGAAACAAAAAAATAAAACCGGTTTCGCCCCCCTCGCGGGCCAGTCGTCGCACAGAGTTCATCCAAAATGGACCGCGCGCGCACGGGCTCTCTGTCTCTTCCTTCTGTGTTCTCCCTTCATCACATCCATCACAGACAAAACTGCTCTTTGCTTCTCCTTACCCTTGGAAACTTGGTAAGAGGGTGAACGATGCGACTGACGCTCGCGTTTTTTAGGGGTTTTGCCGCCATTACTATCGCGCGCGCCCCGGCACACTATGGAACGAGTTTCTTGGCGGTGGAATCTTGGTGTGTGGTTATGAAGGAAACTATACCTCCTGGAAGCAGAACGCGTCCGTGGGGTAGGGTTAAAAATCACTATTTTATTTGCTCCTGCACTTCGCTTCCCTTGTGCGCGCACACACGTGTATAGACGTTGAAGGTGGCGTCGGTTTTTTGCTGTTGTTGCTTTGCCATACTGAAAAAAAGGTGCGCTTCTTTCTCGCTTAGCACCGGTAGCGAGATATGTGAGCTTTTCATTTGTGAGAACGGGCTTATAGACGCGATGAGATGATTTTGTATTGATTGAGAGGGAGGTTAAGAAGGAAAAAGGGAAGAAAGAATGAAGGGGAGAGGCAGGGTATGGCAACCAGGAACGGGAGAGGAAGGTCGATGGAAGAACCAATCCAAGTAACCTTTTAAGTGCTTCGATTCTGGCATATAGACACGCTGGGCTGTGGGTTGGAAGGTTGGAATCGATCGTCTCAAGATGTTTCGTTTGCCCGTTTTGATTTTTCTTCTTTCATCCCGGTTCAATTATCGGTTTAGTTTTTCTTATGCTGCATATTGCAGCATAAGAATGCATAAGAGCATCTAATGCAAACATATTTCCTGTACTGTGCTTTAAAGGGATATATTTTTAGTCAACTTTCATAATTATTATTAATTTATTTTTCGTTTGACTTTCGACGAAATTCCTGTAGGTATTGCAATCTCAGGTTACTCCGTTACAATCCTTGGGTCTCCGAGGTATTGCCATTTTACTCGTCAAAATACTTCAAATCCTAAATGTGAGATGATTTTCTTTTTAAAGATTACCCCAATTCTGGATGTAAATCTTCGCTTAATAAAAAGATGCAAATTGATTTCTCAATTTCATCATCAACCAGTCATCAGCACCTTATGTATTTACCTTCTCGTCTGAACTTGTTCCCTGCAAATAATTCTCTTAGGTGTGGAATTGTTACTGAACGCCCTTGCCGGTAGGGCATCGATTGCGAATGTTTGTTGTTTTTTTTTCTCTTTTCTGTACTTCAATCATTTACAACTCTCCCACTCACCCCTATACCACCCTGTTCTCACGGGGTAACCCTTTGCAAGATGGGACGCTTATCAGTAGCACACAAAACGGGAAGCACAACAGTAGACGACAATGTGTGTTCTTTTTTCCTCGAACAAAACTTATCTCCCCATTCGTCGCTCTGGTCCCTCCGCCGCCCCCCTTTCATTCGCTCGCTTTTTGACTTCGACTCATCCCGTGGCCCATTGACATCATCCGGCTTTAAAGCGCCACGAGGTGTGGTGTGGTATAATCGTAGTTGCAAAGTTGCGCTCGTACAGGTCCAGAATTTGCTCACTGCAAAATCGCTCCTACATTCACACACGAGACGTGGCTCTTATCATCAAGATTGTCCGCTTTTCGCGTCGTAACGAGGGTGACCAAGCGGGTCTTGTTACGTTCGCTTCAAGGCAGTTTAAAGTGGTACGTTTTTTTCTTTTTTCCCGGCAAAATTGTATCTCCAAATCGCTGGTAAAACCTCGCACAACCTTACGCCACCACGATAGGATGTTTGAATGAGAGGCGAAGGGATGGATTATGATAAGCCTCTTCGTTGGTGGTAGTTATCGTCATCTATACGTTTTAAAGCTGCTGTTGTTCATTCGAATGTTGGACTTAAATTTGCTCTACAAACTCTCGTTGGACTCTGCTGTTGCTTGACAAATCAATGTTTTGACGATTCGCGTTGTTTATTGTTTTTTATTTGCCGGTGTTTTTTTGGTGTGGCGAAATGAACAGATGCGCGTTCTTTATTATCATCATTTTACTGCTTCTAATCGTGTGATTACGTTGTATGTAAAATGCCGCAAAATGATAATCATGTGCAATCGTTTGGAATATTTTTCCCCGCCGGTCGCTGCAACTATTCATGAGTAGCATTTGATAATGAGAATCGGTTTCCGGTTGTCTATTATGAGTTGCAAAAATATAAGGGAAGGACATTCTATTATAACGCTCACGCTACGGGTTGGAATATTTGAGGGAATTATTGCAAAAAATGGTGAAATTGTTGAAAACAAAATGGTCACATTATTATTGAGACAAGTAGGAGAAAATTTCTATTCACTATTCTATTATTTGAGCTTTATGGTTGCTAATCTATTGAATTTATTGTTTCATTACAGATCTATTTGGATGATCGACAGCTACCTTTGGGAACATCTTGAATTTTTTAGGTAAGATATCTCCTTAGTTCCATTCAACAAAGGATCCTTGGACAGAATCAACTATTTTTTAAGGACACTGTGAGGTTTTCGCCATTGAAAAAATATCTTCAATAATCATTGGGTATCTAATGCTCTTGTATTGCGTCCAATATATTTGTGTATTGGGTCACTTGGATTTAAGCGCTCATTGAGACCACCACAAGTACGTTTAAGTAATTATGAAATTTGCAAATTTATTTTTCTCCTCAACTACTAAACAACTAATTTAACCATAGTTGATGTTATTACTTTGCCTATTTGGTCTTAGCCTATATTAATCAACAGGCAAAATATGTTTTCTTCAATCAAAAGTTTCCTTTCCCTGTTCGTTTGGTTCATTTTGCGAATTGTAATATGGTGTAAAAACCATCATACAAAAAACGCGACCACCGACCGGCATGGTCAAATGGTACCGCTTCGGCGATGGTGTGGTGATTTATTGATTTTCACCTTTTTTTCTGCGTTCACCTTTGTGGCGTTGTCGTCGTTCGTTGGTGAGTGGAATTGAAAATGGAACGGGCGTACACCAAAACTCTCCACTAACGGACGAGGGAACGGAGCCAGCGGATGAGAAACGGACCTTTCCCATCCACCTCGTTTGCTCCCGATCCCGCCCCCCCCCCGGCATCTCCCTCCCCCTCCCCCCTCGTAATCATTTTCTATGGCGTTATGTTGTTTTTCGTTTACTTCACTTTTTCGCATGTTACTTCGATCCATTTCCGGTGCGAAAAAGCACAAAGCGAATAGTAACGATTGCAAAGGACAAAGGAGAGAACGAGAAAGTACGACCGCGGGGCCAAACCGAGCATGGTCGACCCGAGAGACAGTTGGATGGGGGTTTTTTCGTGTTGCCGTTCTTCATCTTTAGCAAACGGCCCCGGTAACGGTGCGCGTTTTATTGCGTGACGCGACCGGCGGTGTTTGCGCCCGTCCGCGCGTCTTTGCGCCTTTTGAATCATCACCTTTTTAGAGCAACACCTTATGCAATTGTGCTGTGCGAAACCATTGAACAATACACTTAATCTAAAACATTTGATTTAATATTAGTGCACAATGGTTTCGCCTGGAGCTCTGTAAGTTATGCAATGCGATGGAGGAACACGCCGTAATGACTAAGTTGTGAACTTATGGAACTGAGGAACCGGAAAGAGGTTGCAAAAAGGTCGTACAAATAGAACAAGATAACTGTGGAAATTGATGAAGTTTTTAAAATAATATCTGGAGGAGTTGTTGAAGTCCATACATGTCTATTTGTTGCCTATTTTGTGGGAACTGGTGATGGGTAAATTATAAAGGTTGTCGCTGCTAGTTGGAGTCGGAGCAGGAATGAATCCGGCAAAAGTGAAGATGGGATGGCGACTCCTGTTGAATATCGCATCTCTCCCAATCAACCCATCCGGAATCGATCGGACCTATCCGGACTCACCCGGACTCACCCGGACTCAGCCGGACTCAGCCGGACTCAGCCGGATTCACCCGGACTCATCCGGACTCATCCGGAATCGAACGGACTCATCTGGACTCATTCGGACCCATTTGGACTCATCCGGACTCGATCGAACTCGGAATCGATTGGACTCAGCCTTACTCGATCGAACTCGGAATCGGCCGAACTCAGCCGAACTCGATCGAACTCGGAATCGACCGGACTCACCGGAGTCAATTTTGGTTTTTAGTCGGAGTCAGAATCAATTTTTCATACGCGGAGTCGGAGTGGATACACAATTCCACTCCAAATTACACTACTAGGAACTTAGAAACTGAGGAAAAAGATATTCCATAAAAAACCACTGCTATGAATGCCTCAAAGTTCTAGAGATACACACTGCACATGAAGAAGAATCAATGTTTCCATTCCCAGCTTACTGATCCAGTTTTGGGTTGTTGCATTGCGGATGAAGAACTCGTGAGGTCCCAAGCTCTCCCGATGTGATGTGGATTTTGGATGCCATTTTATTTTCATTGTTGATCGCTTCTCTCCCCCCAACCCCGAAATCAAAATCTTACGTCTCGGATTTGGAGTGGTCGCTGCCCACTATCCCACCAAATTCCACCTCCACACCCCTTCCCCTTATGTGTGAATGTGTGGAGTGTTTTCCTTTCGCTTCTGGTGTGCCATTTTTTTGTGTGCGCTCTCGTGTATGTGTGATTCATTTTTTTTATTATAGTCCAATTCTTTCGGTATTCGGTGAAGTAGCGCGCTGCCCACGAGTGTTTTTTTTTAGCCAGCCTTCATTATCTCACTGGTTTGTCTGTCCCTTCTCCCGTGTGTGCGTCGTCGAGTCGTCGTACACTATGTTCGCCATTCTCTTTATGCTTCCATCTTCGGGATTTGGTTGCGTTCTTCATCGTTTCTTCCTTTTCATAAAAGCACCAACGTCGTGTGCTGTGCCTTATATTCGATACGCTGCGGCAATTCACGGTCTGTTGTACTTTTATGGCAAAGAGCCAAAGATGGAAGAAACACGGGGTTGATCACCAGTGAGAAGAAGATTATGTATGCATGAGGGAGGCGGGAGAGGAGACGGAGGGTTGGAGTGGGGTGGTAAAGAGGGTTGAATCATGAAGAAGCTTGGAAGGGATGGTGACGCGCCGACGATGGTGACCAATCTATGCCCCCAACGCCCCACCCTTCCCCCTAGTTTTCTCCCGCTGTCAAGTTCACTTCTTCATTTACCTTTTTTTTGCTCTTCTCCGATTATCATGTTTCGATCGATTGGGCGGTTGGTTGGCTCGCGTCTCTTTTTCTCCCAAGCCGCATTTCGATATGCTGTGTTACATATTATTCGTTACGATAGTGTCTCACTTTTCTGCACGTTTCTTATGTTGTTATTGTTCACTTCGTTACCCATTCATTGGGGTATTGTTTTTATTGCTAGTGTTCCCGTTTTTTTTTGGTTTCTTCTAGTCTTCTGCTGTAGCACTCCCGATGACGTGGAAGCTTCGTTTCTTTCCTTTTTCTTTGCTTTGGGCTTTTTTTCCACTGTCTGTGTATTCGCGTTTACTTTTATTATTTTTGACCGATTTGCTGCTGCTGCTGCTTGCATTTCATCATGATTCCGTTTCGTGTTTCTTTTCCTCAATGTTCGGTCACCTTAACCCTTGTTTTGTTGCTTTCGTTATTGTTCATGGTTTGAAGTGTTTTTTTGCTACGTTTATTGGGTGTCTTTTTTTTCTCTTTGTGAATTTTATTTTCATGTTCGGTTTCTCCCTTCCTCTTCATCGTACGTTATTCTTCGTTACAATTTTTTGAGACCTCACATACGTCCTTTTTCAGCATTTTTGTTTTTAATTCGCAACACGTCTGCAACGGTGCATAACCGAGCTTTTTGAGGGTGCATGGTGACTGTTTTATTATTTTTTTTTTACTACAACCCACCTTCCACAGTCAGTGGTTTCGTATTCGCTTTCCTGTGTGAGATAAGTGGGGTTAACGCAAGAACTAACGGAGCAGTGATTTTGATTGAACCGGTTCATTCTGTTCACATTGTTACTATTTCCCGATTGTATGACTTTTACACATCTATTCTATGATAGTGGGGTCTATGATACCTTCCACTAGTTTTTTTATATGGACTTTGACGTTTCGCGGCTTATTTGCTGCATGTTTTCCATACAAACCGCTCAGCAAAATAAGCCTGCGTATTTCAGATTAGAAAATTTGTCTAATGTTAGTTTCGATCAGCTGCTCGACAAATGTCAAAACAAGGCATTTTTCTAGCAGGTCTGAAACAGGTTAGGCCATATTTGATTCGGCTGAATGTTGATTGAATTTGGATTTAAAACAACAATGAAATTACATGAATTTAATTATGTTCAGCTTTTTATGAAAAATAATAGAAATTTTTACTTGTGCTATGCCTATATTTCGAACTACATTTCGACGCTGTAATTTCTGTTTCGTCAAAACGCGGTTCTACAAAACTGCAGCCTAATGTAATTCTTTATGTCAAAATGCTAGGTCCTTGAGGAATCCATGCATGATGATATTACCTGTCAACAATTTCCCGCTCGATTCTGCTCGATGTTTTGACAGATCCGGGCTAAAAATTTTAGCTTTCTAACTTAAGGTATCATAGACCCCAGTAATTGCAACAAACTTGAATTTTGAAGAACAATTTAAGATAACTTTCGGCGTTCCAATTTATTTCTTAATTCTTTCTCGTTCCGTTGCGTGAATGATCGTGATTTTTTATTCTGGTTTTGCGATTCAAAACAGCATCTTATTGTACACCCTTTTTTCCTCCATTTTGGGAAAAGATGGGAAAAGAAATCATCCTTCAATCCGTGTGCCTTCTAAAGTGACCTTGGTGGCGCTGTCGCTTCTGTTATTAAATCCAACCGTGGCTGTTGGCACTTGGAAGTGATTCGTCATGATGCAGTGCAAGAATGAAACTGTTTGATGAATTATTCAATTTAATTGATCTAGTCTAAGTGGTTGATAAGGAGTTCTTTTAAAAGTCTCTCATAATCCGTGAGCATAATTTTTGCAACTAAAAATCTTAATAACTCACCAAAAAAAGTTGCCATTTAGAGCGATGAACAATACATTACAGTTGAACTTAAATGGTAGTACTGTTGATGTTGATGGTAGACGATAAACGCCGACTTCTTTCATATGTCACTTTTTTGTTATTTATCCTATTGCTCGAGGTTGTATGCGTCAGTTTTTACTGTTTTCTTCTTCTGCATTCTGCTTGTGCATAGTTTGTCATCGTATAGCTGCACTGTTGCACCCGGTCAGTTGCTTCAAACACTCAATCCTCACCATGTATTCATCATCGAGGATGATCGAAACACTCGACACAACAACAAACACACACAGCCCAACAGAGAAACAGTAGGAAAGAAACGCGTCGTTCGCGCCCTGTTGTTGGGTTAAACTGTGATGATGTTTTACGAAGGGGGATTGTACGAGGGTAGGAGGGAGAATGGGTTGTGTGTGTACCTTTTCGAGTCGATTCAAGGTTGTTGTGTACACTGTACACGGTGACAAGACCTTGTTTCGAAGGGCATCTGACGCGGATTCCCGAAGACACGACGACGTCCGGTGAGGGAAGAAGCTTTGCTGTTGGTATGCTTTTTTCATACAGCACTTATACACACACGTTTGTGAATTTAGTCGTACAACAGTTACCGAAGGGCGAGCAGAACACCCTGATAAGAACACTCCAACCCCCTGAGCACGCGTGCTTGGTGGGGCAAAATGCATTCACCAAAATGAAAGGGTGAGAAACCATCTTCTCACTCTGCTTACTGCTAGTGAGAAGTGAGCGCGCATTTGTTTAGCTTTGTTTAAATGTATGTTTCTTCATTTTTCATTCATTTTTTTTTTACAAAACCGAGACTCAACTGAGCGTCGATTTGTTATATTTCGTTATCGAAAAATTTCGCAGTTTAATAATCGTGCAAATTCTGCGCCCTCGCCTTGCAATCTAAAAATGCATTGGAATGTGTGCGGTCGGAAATAAATTCCCCACACACGTCGGAAAATGTTGCCTGTTTCCCACACCCTTACTTCGGTTGCCTTTTCCACAGTTCTGTGTGTGAGGCGGCAAATTCCACGAATAATATTTTGGTCCAATTCGCTTAAGTTCGCTTGTTTCTGTTGCGTGCGTATGTGTGTGTGTGCGTGTACTTGTCATGGCTGGTTGAATTGCTAAAGTTATGCTAACCACCCCTCTGTAGTGGGTAGGGGGTGGCTAGGGTGACGCTTATAATGAGAAATTGATGGCGGTTGTTAAAATTTGCTGACGCGTCGTTGAAAAGTTGTATTATATTTTCTAAACCGGGGAAAAGTGTGACTCGAAGTGGTGGTGGTGGGTGGGTGTAATGAAATTTGTAACAAAGTTTTTCACTCTCTCATAAAGCATTAACTCCCATATAAAGTATTGCGTAATTCACGCCTGCATTCGTATGTTGACAAGAAAAGGAAGAGAGAATTGCTCTTTGGCTAACCACAAACGCCATTTCTTGTTATGAAGAAAATGCGTAAAAAAGGCAATTGGAGGTAAGGGTTTTTACCGGGGCGTAACTTAAGAGAAATGCAAACATTCCCAGTTTCTGCCTCTCCAGTTGATCAACGATCGCGCCCGATCATAATCATCATCAGCAGCAGCACCAACATTACTAAACCCAGGGCCCGTGTTTGTGATCATTATATTATTCCAAGATATACCACCTCACTTGGCACATGCAGATCGAAGGAAAAGCTTTACCGTGCGAGAATGATGTACAATAATGAAGCGCGATGAACCGTCGGGATGGAGGAAGCAACAGCAGAGGAGACATGTTGCGCTCTTGGGATGTACGGGTTATAAATAGCTTCAACGATGTTTGTATATTTAAATAACATCTGCGTAGTTAGCATGTGCCAGCTATTGCCGACGCGAACTCTTAGCTTGGCGCGGGTCGTTTTCACGATTTTCTTTCCCCGTTCGCGCTGTGTGCTATGCTCTCTGCTCTCCAAACGTGCTTTCTCGCCTTAAGCTAAAAAAGCTAAAAACGATCGCGATCCTCAAGAGCAAAACCCCCAAGCGCATGTATCGCGCCTCGATCTCCTCCGATCTCCTCCGGTTTCTTCTCAAGTTGCGCGGCGCGCGGTTATTGACGTTGCCAGCGACATAAATATTCAACCGGCAAAGAAAGACCAGACGACACGGCAGACAATGACCGTGCTTCTGAAGGGTTGTTGCGAACACACAAGCAGCAGTAGCAGCAGCACCAGAAAATATGAACTAAATTTAAAACCATTCCGATTTGAGTCAGAGAAGGGCGGTGAGCGTGGGGTGGGATTGTGTTTCGGGAGGGGACCTTGTTTTTTGCATCCCATTTAAATATGCATTCATCCATCGGTTATGGGTTTAACGTGATTAATGACGATATGAATGTTAAGTTGGTGCAATATTAAATCAGCAATTTATGCTAAATATTCGTTTCTATCAACGAGTGCGGTTTAAATCAATAACTGTTCTTTGGGTTATATTGATTGCTTTCCAACGTAACTATCAAGCAAATACATATTGAATCATCTAATATTTATAAGTTCATATGATGCATATTTTGCATCTTGAGCTGACCGGCGCACGTCATTGAAGTGTGTCATATTTCTTAAAAAATGGCGCTACGTGATGCTGTTTGGTTTGTGAAGAAACTAAATCGTGACAAATACATTTTAAACTATGTGCTGTTTATGGGGAGCATGCCTTAAGCGTTTAAACAACAGACCCCCTCACTCTGGGTGGCTTATGATCCAAACAAACTAAGGAAAAATTGGAACAAGTGGAGCGAAAAATATTGCGAATTTATTGGAAAATTCGCACACAAAGGTTCACAATCATTCGTAAATGTTGATATTAGGTTGTCAGCAGAATTGTCATCCAAATGTTTCCTGCATTGACAGTGTCATTTTGCGAATGATAATGGATTGATGGAAAATGGGTCAAGTAAAGAGAATAACACACGCAAACGCAACACAAACCCGGGGCTTTGCGGGCATCAAGTCATTTATTCAGAGTTTGGTGGGATTGAAGGAATGTTGTGAAATTTTTCACATTCAATTACATTTGTATTTTGGTTTCGTTTCTCGAAAGTAAGACAACTATCAGTAAGATTTCATCCGATTTTCACATAACAGGAAATTACAAAAATTCAACAAATTCAAAACATATCGTTAAAAGATTTCCCCCCTCGCTCCTTTATTTCTTTCCTCTACCACATATGATGTAAGGTACTATATCTAAATGCTTGTTAATGTAAAACACCAAAAATATGTTAGGGACGTGCGTGGGAGTGACCTTTCTCTCGCTCTGAACAGGGGAGGAGGATGCTCTTGAACTTAGCTCTTGTTCGTCATGCTAGCTAGCCTTTAAGTTTGTATCCGTTCTATTTTCAAACAAATTTGCACACAAGAGAAAAAGAAAACTACACATAAAGAAAAATCGCACCAGTTTCGTCGTACCGCATAAATTGCTATGACGCTCTAGTGCGAAATGTTCGTTTAATTTACAGAATGGGTGTTTGTTTTGCGTTCCGTAGAACATCTGATCGTAAACGTGTTGGAAGAGGGTGTTTTTTCTTTCATTCTCACCCTCCCCCCATTCCCCCACCTCCCACACAAAGGTGGTGGGGTTACTGTCAAAAAAACGATGTTTTGTTTGTGTATGGTTCGTTTCACCTGGCGTGTGTACAAGCATATTTTCATTGCTACTGAAATAGCGCTAGAGAAGAGGAAATGGCCAGATGAAAACACGATGGCAACTAAAGAGTAGGAAAGCGTGAAGAGAGGGGTGGCCTTTTGGGAGACGAATGTAAAAAAAATGAAATGTATGCAAAATATTTCGCACACTACCACTACTGTTATCGATCTCTATTCTTAGCTCGACAATTTGCGGTAGCAAAAACCGACGAAAAAACACAATAAACGACGCCATCTCAGGGTCGCTTCGTTGTACAGTTGGGTCGTATTTGCATGAGATTTTGTTGTTGTTTTTGTTAACATAATACATATGTAGAGTAAAACATACTGTTACAATGTAAACGAGAGTAGCTTTGGTGTAACGTTTTATTTTTTTCTATTTTTTTTTTAAAGAAAATTCCTTTTTCTCCAGCGAATTGATGTAAAAGCCATATATGCCCCTTTGGGGAGCTGAACATTCTTTCTCTGTGTCCAGCATTTATTCCTGTTCAGTGTTTCAAATATTTGCTATCAGTGCAAAATGTTACTCTGCACACATAAGCAACTTCGTGACGGTGTGTTTTTTACGCTAGTTTGCTTCCTTAACAACGAAAAAAAAATGTATCCTTTTACATCGACACTAGAACGGTTCTGCTGACGCATCTATAAACATCCCTTGCAGTTGGGCGGCGGATCCGTTTGCCCATTATGAAACATTGAGCGACAAACGGGACGAAAAGTTTGCAAGGTCAGCAGAGTTACGGCAAGATAAAAGAAATGCATATATGCTGCAGAAAAGTAAGATTGTGTAAAGTTGTTTTGATGATCCGGGATTGTGGCAATTTGGGGTGGAAGGTCGTTCAGCAGGGGTGTAACGATATCTGTTGTCGATGAATAAAGATATGATAAACCAATTTTGCTCTTCTTCCCTTCAAATGGCTTACTGTTTCAAAAAGATCTGTGTTTAATAAAGTGTTTCCTATTGTTTTGTACAAATTTTCTTTATCTGTATCTATCGTTTCCTAAACGTTGTTCTTTTCCCTGTTATCAAACTTTTTGTTTCCCTACTTTTCTCTGTTACATTCCCTCTCATTCCCTCTCTATTTTTGCACATGTGCATGGGGTCGTGGTACTCATTCATGCTTGGTTATTAGCTGGTATATGGTTCAAGGAAATGTGTGATATTTCGCAAACCAAACATGGAAGAAGGGGAGGTGTGTCGCTTTATTTATGCTGTTTCTGCATTCGAAAGAAATTGGCAAACGGAATAGGCACTGTTATGGTAAGAAGCATAAATTATTACGCGTGATAAGCAATATGAAAATGCAAGCGTTGTTTGTTTTTTTAGTGCTTGGGATTTTTACCGTTAGCGCAACAATGATTTGGATGGAAAAAGTTGCCCTATATTGCAAGGGGAAAAAAGTATGGCAATAAATAAAGAAAGGGAGAAAAAAAACCATTTCCATTACTCAAACCCCTGCTGCTCTGCTAGCTGAAAATCTCTGTTCAAGAAAAAAAATTACGAAGTAATTAGGGATGGAAATGTGTGTTTTTTTTGTACAAAATCGCTCCAAAGTATTCGCCACTTCTTTCTTTTCATTTTTACCCAGATATCTAGAATGTTCTATTATAATCTAAAAGTGTTTTTTTCTTCTTGAGAATGCCCAATAATTGTTTCAAAGCGAATCGAGATAGCGTGACCATGTTCAAATGTGAATGATATTTTTTTTTAAATTACACTCAAGTCACCTTGAGGTAAATCATCTAAAAGCATTGCTCTAAGTGAGGTAATTAATTTCCCCTTAAGATGGATCTCTCTGAGACAAATCGTAATCTTAAAATTGAAGCTCCGTTTTGGGGACGCATTTTTATTTTGAGCTATTCAGTTTGTTAAATGTTCAGCTTGTTTTTGCATATATCCGGCGTACTTTGGAAAAGGAAATTTTTGGTCTATAAATTCTTCAAATTCCAATGTTTTTGCTATGTTTTTGTTAAGACAAAATCGACCAGTAAAAGAATCAGACAGCTCAAAAAAAAAGTAACAATTTGAAACTTTAACCAACTTTAAGCTCAAAATTCTCAAAAAGTATATACCTAGTATAAAGTTTAGCATCGTCCCGCACCTGTTCCAGTTCGGCATTTTTGTTGTGTTGCGCTACATTTAATGAGTTAAGTCAGAAAAGTTTTTCTACCATGAGCTCCAGTTTTTCCCACATCCCCGGTAGTACTATCTCTATCCGATTGGCATGATCTTCCTGCAGAGCCACAAAGAGGATGGGAAGGAAAGAAAACAAAAGTTTCCACATGATGATGCGCTATATAGCCGACGACTAACGGCTGCTGTTTTGCGTCCCAAGAGAGTTTATCTTGCCGTTCCCCGACACAAACATACTGTGTGTAACCCTGCGTACGGGTCGTTTTTTTCTTTTTTTTCTCTGCTAGACACAAACACATACATAAAACAAGACGAAAAAAAAACCAACATTGTCGCTAGCTGTCGTCTCGCCAGTGCAGCGGCATCTTTTCTGATT
Organism: Anopheles funestus; assembly: GCF_943734845.2. Lineage (NCBI taxonomy): Eukaryota > Metazoa > Arthropoda > Insecta > Diptera > Culicidae > Anopheles > Anopheles funestus. Next base: position 25,588,031 of record NC_064598.1, read on the forward strand.
TTCCTAACTTTGTGTGGAATGTGTGGAAAAACTTCCAACAGGGTGGTTCGATAGTCCGTCCGTTTGGAAAGAGAAGGGCAAAATTGCTCAACAATTTTTACTCGCCTACTTTTCCTTGTTCTTCAAAAAAAATGGTCGATCGATGATGGGTGGTTGAAGTCGGCAATGGTTTGAGGGTGTGTTTGGTTCCAGTCGGATGTAGAAAAGGGATGTGATGGTATTCTACTGAAGCTTACAGCGCTTGGATGAATCAACCGGATACTTTTTCGACCACAATGGTCTTGCAAAAGGGCAGAAACGACAGACAAGTCCGGGCGTAGGTGGGAAGAAGGTGTGGTGGAATAGAAAAGGGTGAAAATTTGGTGTTGTTGTACACTTACATAACTTTTGTCCGGATGAAACTCTTGCTACTGTTAATGTGTCTGTGTGTGTTGGATCGAGGGTGGGAGACGTTGTATTGTTTTTCTGCCGCGAGACACTTTACCCAACATCTCATCTCCCTTAATTCCGTTCGCCTTCTGTTAAGATGTGGTCTCTCTCCGGTAGTGATCGAAGCATACGCTGCTTTGGAAAGACTTACGACCGATGGTGCTTCCATAAGGGGGACACAGGACGAACAGGAAAAAGCAGAGGTAGCACATGGTTGCTAAGGTAAAGCGAAGTAGGCTACTCTGAGGCGGGTTTGAGGGTGGCAAAGGATCGGTAGAAAGACAAATTGTGGAAAGGAATCAAAGTTGGCTGTAAAACTTTTCCCATCGTTGAAAGCAGAGGCGGACAGCATATGGTGTTGGCGGGAACCCGAGAAGCAAAGTGAGAGAGGAAGTTCGAACTAGTTTTGGGAAAATCATGGAAAACTTTTCTCTATCTCCCCGCTTCTCTTTAATAAAACACGCACGTCTCGCTTCTCATGACTCGGCGTCGAACGTTTGTCGTCAAACAAACTTTTTTGGAAACTGTTTTTCCCAAACTCTCCCAATTATGGGTTGGTTCTTTTTTTTTGGAGAGGTTTTCCTCCTCCGATATTTGCGCCATTTCCGAGTGTGCGGAAGGAAAGTGTGAAATCCTTTTGTGTAACGTGTTTTTGGTAGCAGGCAGCAGAAAAGGAGTCTTTTGTCTTTATGCAAAAAAGCATAAACAGTTGTAGGCTTGTTTTTTTCCATCCCCTATTATAATCATAAATAGTGGCGTTTTGTTGTTAATGAATGAAAATGAGTAGCATGTGAAAGTAAGTACAAAAGTATGGGTGGAAATTCTGGCGTCCACATTAAATGGAGACGCATGGTGGCGTGTAAAAGAACTTTTTTTTCTTTAATGATTTTAAATGCTTTATGAAGCTTAATAATGTAATGTTTAGTTGAAATATAGGAAGTTATTTAAATCTCATTAAATAAAGTAAAAAAAGAAAAAAAACTTTTCCTTCTCACCCTTATTTAAAACGTAGAAAACTCAACCAAAAAAAAAGGAAAAATTAACTGTTAAAGTTTTTCAGGCGAGGAAAATAATACTTTAACTTTAAGCATAATTTTCCCTAGAGGGATGGTGTCATGCTGTAAGGAAAATGGCAACAAGACTGGACGGCACACACACACACACATACACAGAGCAGTAAGCCATTACACGGGGCGAGGTTTTTACAGCAATAAATATTTACTTGCAATACACTCTCACTACGTTTACCTTTTTTTGTTGTTGTTGTTTCGTTATGCGCGTTCTCAAATTGCTCCCTTCCAACGAGAATGCCTCCCAATGCCTTTCACCCAGGAAGCAGGAAATGGGAAGGGATTCATAAATTTATCCACTAAAAACCCGTGTACAACCCAAAAACCTCACCATCTCTTCTTCACCGTGCTCCGGTCGCACACCACTCGCCGGTGGCGCTTATGTGACGCTTGCGACGCCGACGTTTGGAAACCCATGTTGTTGGCTGTGGAGGCGCCCGGTCTCTTACCTCTCTAGCTGCGCTTGCCCATCTCGCTTTCCATCATCTAGCATCGCCAGTAGACTCATTCTGTTGTTGCCGGTCCTTCCGTTAGATGATGCTAGTGGGGTTGTCCTTCGAAGGTGGCAACCGGATAATGGATTCCAATCGCCCCGATAGGAGTGGATAGACGGCCGGTCAGAACAGGAGTGTGTGAGACCTGGGAAAACCGCGACGGTTTATGGTGGAACGGAGGGGGACACAACGAGGTAGAGGAGAGAACATTCCGGAAGAGGCTGCGCATGTGCAGCATAGCACTAACTGTTGGGAAAGGAAGGGGGATGAAGGGTGGGGGAAGTAGAGAGTATAGCGAGATCCCAGGAAGGGGAGACACACTGTCAAGCGAAACTACCGCCAACAACCAACCATCACACGGTTATGATCACGATGATATTGGTGACGTTAGACTTTTGCACCGTGAATAACTGTACACAATTGTTTCGTTTCTTTTTCCTGTAAGGTTTATTTGTTGTGCGTTAATCTCCATTTCTGCTGCCACTTCCATTTCCTGCACGACCGAGAAAAATGGCCTCCACAAAGGTTTGTCACCGTTGGGTGATTTTTCTCTGACCGCGAAGGGTGGTGCGATGGAGAGTGGGCAAATGGAAGATAATTATGTATTGTTGTGCTTAATGGCTTTTGGATCAATTACTGGTAAACTTCTCGAAGCTATTTCTGATACAAACCAAGAGCGAGAGCGAGAGAGAAGGGAAAGAATGTTATGATGTGATTCTTGCTGAAGTATTCGCCCAGACATGAAGAATTAAAGTATTATCAGAACTTCTATTGTTAGGATATCAGCATTTATTAAAGTAAAAACAACAAAACCAACTATACATTTACGATCGATGAATTTCTTTCCACTTTCTTTCCGTTTTTCTTGACTCCCTTCGTCACTCACTCCACCGTGTACAACAGCTGGCAAAAGTTTTCCCCAAAGTGCTTCAGCCTCTCTCGGTCGTGTGCCTCGCACGAAGAAAAGTTTACCGGGTTTTTAAACTTTTCTCACCAAACTTTCGGCATTTGCCCAGTTTTCCCGACTACTACAAGGGGCGGAGGGTTATGGTTTAAGGGGGGGAGACTACCAAGAAGAAAACCCAACCATACCTCAATTGCTGCTGCCGCGGCTCAACGAAAAGTTAGTTGACGGAAGTTTACAAACTTCTTGTGCGTTCGCTCCTTGTGCCGTGCTTCGTCTCGCTCGGTCATGATGTTTATCTGCTGTATGCTGAAGACTACTGCAACAAACATTTTCCAAAGTGTTCCAACACGATGTGCAAGATGAAACGAGAAACGACGGGCGGGGAACGACGGAAGTCAAGGTTTTCGTAAAAGCCGTACCGATTAACGCCGAGCCGGAGAGAGAGAGAAGAGTTGGGTTCTAAAGTTATCCGAAGAAGAGAGAATGTTCAAAGCCGGCTTTTTTTTCTTGAGAACTTGAGGGCAGGAGGACAGACGTTTCACAACAAACATCGCCCCAACATACATCCAAGCAGGGGAAAAAAGCGGCTGCAACTTCATCATCCCCCAATTTGCCTGCGGAAGTTCTAAAACCCTATCCGCGCGAAACTTTCCATAGGTCGGGGACAAGAAGAGGGTGGTTTGAAAGGAGAGCAGAAGAGCGAGGAGGTTGGAGGGTGTGGGCTGTAGTTGGTGCGTACAATTTCCCATCAAACTTTCGCGTACCAAAACTTCTGTCGCCGGCGCAAACTTTGTTCGCACAACAACTTCTGCCACGGCTCCCGGAGTCGTCCGAACTTTTGTGCCTCCCCCCCAACAACTTTGTGGGATAGGTAGGATATTGGGACAGTATGTGCGCGCTCTCTCTCTCTCTCTCTCTCTCTCTCTCTCTCTCTCTCTCTCTCTCCCACAGCCACTCTTTCTCACTGTGCCGAGGTCAATTGAAGCCGATGCCGAAAAGTTACTTTTCTAACTTTTCGTCCGGCGTTTGTATGCGAAAGTATTAGTACGAAAGTTGGGAAATTGTGTGTGTTTTTTTTTGGCTATGCGGCACGGTTCACGCACTCCCATTCTTCTAGCGGTTGTAGAGGAAAAGTCCTAGCAAAGTCATCATTGATGGTGGCTTTTCCACCACCCCAAAAACCAGTTCAACTGTATCGGAAGCTTACCCAACTTTTCCGATAAAGTTTTTGGGTGACTGTAGTCGAAAGCAAGAATGAAGCGCAATATTACCCAAAGTGAAAATGCCGGCTAGATTGTAACGCGCGTGTGTGTGTTTGTATAAACAGAAGCAAGATACAACAATTTCAATGCTCTCGTTCTGTCCCTTTTGCTCGTATATGTGGTACATTTTACGGATAGGAATAATATGCGCGAGGAATGTGGTGCAACGATGGGGCTGGTGGGGGAAGGACACGAATCACTAAAAAAGTAAAACAACATGGAAATTTCCACCAAAGTCTAAACGCGCACGCTTCGATTCCGGGACCAAGCAACCTTGGATTGGCAACACTGTTTTCCAAAACGGAAAGAGAGCGATAGCATTTTCTTCATATTTTTCCAGTAGGCTGTGCGACGCCATACCGAAACCGGAGACCAAATGCTTTTTTTTTGTTTTGTTTGTGAAGAAATGCCGGTTACATTGGCCGCTTGAAAAATTGATCATATTTTCCTGTTTTAAATTAAATATAATCATTCTATCAAGTGTTGCAGATTATCATTGTGGTGCCATTTCAGAACCGTCAAAGGTTATATAATATAATATTTGAATTTCTTTTTTTTCTTTAGAGAAGAAAAACGGCGATACAGAAATGATCTGAAGAAATTTCACTGTGTGTGGGAGGCTGCCGCTTAAACGAGAGTTTTTTCTTCCATTGTGGGAGATATGCCCTGTGTGAGGGATAATATAATTAATTCATCTTGCTGCTTTATTTACCTTTTTTGTAAATATTTTTATCAATGGTTTTGAGCACTTTTCATAAGAAACAATTCGATCAATACCATTAAAAATGGTTTGGAAAATTTTAAAAGTGGTGTTCGTTTACGCGATCTCAGCTACACGAACGATGAATTCGTTCAATACAATTCTGGGTACGAAGTTTCACTTTTCCAGTTAAATTTCTTTTCCCCAAAAAGTGCAAAACCATTCGATTGCAAAAGTTCTTTAAACTGGCGTGAAAATTCTTCTCCTCCATTAAAGCTACTTTTCAACGAGTTTTCCTTCGCATAAGTAAAAATAACGATAGAGATAGAAAAAAGGTGTGGAGGAGAGAAAGCGATAGAGAGAGAGAGAGAGAGAGAGCTCGGTACAGTCTGAATATGCTCTCTAACGGTCTCATTCACTCAAACGGTACAAATGACAAGGAGGGGTGAAAAATGAGTTTTCATTTTATCTCGCTGTACGCAATAACTTCCTTGTGGTGTGTGTGTGTTTGTGTTTTTTTTACTGTTCCTTGAATACTTTTACATACAACTTTATCTCTCGCCATAGAAAGATCCAGGACACTGTATACCAAGCTTCAGCTTTAAGGTGAAACATTTTTCCCTTGAACGTTTGGCATTTTCTGCTACGTTTTCCGGCTTGAAAATTTGAAGCAAACATTTATGAACGCCTTTCCCTGTCTTTAAAGTGTGTGTGTGTGTCATTTGTATACCCTGAAATGGGGAAAGGACATTTAATAAAAAAGATATTCACATCCGCGTACAGTGCTTCCATAGCGAATACATACAATGCTTACAAGGATATGCTAATTTGATTTCGGAAACGGTTATTTTCACGATGTTTTGTATCTTATTTACCTATTTAAGTGCCCGAATAGTCTCACACACATCGTAATATTTTTTCTTCTCGGATTTCCATTTGCGTTGGGTGAGAGAGAAAATTAATTAATGTTATGCTAAGTTTTGTCAGAGGGAAGGGATGGGGGTTGGTTATTCCCACCAGCTCGACAGCCACCTTCTTCGAACTGCATTTATTTGCTTCTTTACTGTTTGTCTTTTTTTTTGGTTTTATTCCGTCTTCCCTTCAAGCTGCTTGTACAAAACTTTTCCACTTGACCGAATAACTCGCTTCATCGAACTTTTGGTAGAAGCAAAATCTCGGCACAACATCGTTTGTTTCTTGTTTTTCAATTTTATTAACTATGGAAACAAACCCACCTCACCCTCTCCATCAGTACTGAGTCCCCACACGTTCGTTCCTTGGGTCTTTCACCCTCCTTCGCCCTTTTATCAACGCACGCGAATGGCTTTTCCCTGGAAATGGAAGGAAAAAGGACCCCGGCCAGACCGGGGAACACATACCGGGCACCTTGTCCAGTAGCGTCTGCCCATCCGTACGGTTTTGTAGGTGGTTTTTCGTCTTTAATCATGACTCCTCGTTCAACATTCCTCGCCCAAGAACTTGTTGGGAGCTTGTAAATTAATTACATTTTAATTAAAACTTTTCGTTTTATTGTACCCTGCGCTGTTCAGGGTGTGTGTGTTCTGTTTTCCTTCCACCACCCTCCCCCCAGCGGGTCCGATCGAACGGTTCTGTCAACGGTTGGTGCCTTCCGATCGCGCGCGCATTTGTTGTGTTGTTCCCCGGGTGGCGAAGGTATGTGTGGCTGTGTACCATGGCGCGGTTTCATCAAACTTCCGGCGTTTTTTTTTGTTGTTGTTATTGCTTTTATTCTGCGACGATGGATAAACCACGCGTTTGCTTTTATCTCTCCTCCCCCAGCACTGCTTTCCATTCCAAGGGTTCCTTTCCACTTTCGAAGAACTTGGAAAACTTCGTACCAGATATGCATTCTCTGGGAGCGAAAAACTTTCTTCCATTCGACCTAGACGCGTGCGAAGAAAGCTATGCAAAAAAGCATCGCAGAGCAAGAACGACAACGGCATTGTGACCTTTTTTCTTGTGTTGTTTTTTTATGGTTTTTGACCAAGAATTGAATAGGAGTAGAAGAAGTGCACGCTGGAGCACTCAAACGCGGGTGTATGGCAAGATGGCGAAAAAAGAAGTAAAAAGTAAAAGATTGAAGATGAACAAAGTTAAACCCGGGGGGTGGGGTGGTACGAAGGTGGGAAAACTTTCCAACAGAAAGTAGCTAAAAGTGTAAGGGAAGAAACATAAACTTTTCTGTTCTGATATGATGGCACACTCCTCGTCTGGTGACTATCGGCAACACCTCCATGCTGTTGAGCGGGCCAGAAATGGGTAAATGAGAAAAGTTAGTGATTAAGTTGGGGGGTTTTTTTCCTCCCATTTTCCTTTCGTTCGTTTCCCGGCTCATCGGCTGCCTTGTTATGATGCCCCACGTTGCACATAGTTACTAATAATAGTTTTCTTTCTCTCTTTTCTTTCATTACAGATTATTGTAGTTGCATCACCTCGGCATATGACGAACTTCTTCTCCAAGGATTTTCCATAGGATACTGTGTTTAATCCATTCATGGGAACTAGCTCTTTCTTTTAGATGTGTGATTTCTATGAGTGAAAGAACGTTAAAAAAATAGCTATTGTTCCCGCTGTTGTGATATCGCGTTTTGTAATTAACATATCTGACTTGTTTTTTTTGTTTAGTTTTTCAAATTAATATTTGATCTCTTCTATGCGAACGTTACTGTATAAAGCATTAATTTTCTTTTTTCTTCGGTTTTTATTTAGTTGAAACAGCAAATGTTTATGGTGTGTTTTGTTTCAATATTCGTCCAGAGCGTACCCAAGGACTCGGGGACCACTGTATGATCGGTAGAAAAGCAACACGTCATAGCAACCAAGTGTGTCGTGTGTGTGTCGGGAGTGCGTTTACGTGCGGGAAAGTGTGAAGCAGTGTGTGAATGAGTAGTGCATGCGAAAACCACGACGTGTGTGCGTGTACTCACAAGTTTTGCTCTTGAGCAACAGATCCTTGGTTTAGACACACCAAGAACTACTAAAATTTCCGGCAGTCTTGGTGTTTTTTCTTCTTCCTCTCTCCTGTGGACATTCTTCAAACATTAGTCCGCAGTGAGTGCGTGCGTGTTAAGGGTGTGTTGCAGAACGAAAAAAAAAACGGAGAACAAAGAGTGTGGAGAGACAATAGGAAAAGGATTGAATATCCTGTGTTCTGTGTTGTGTGTTAGTGAACGGGAAGAAGGACGGACGGGAAGCGATTGGTTCGGTGGTTCGCACGCGGCGGAACACGGAAGTAAACAAGCGCACAAACCGAGCCGAACGTCTGGCCGGGCAGAACGGTGGTTGTAACAACAATGATGCCGAAACGATCACGTCTGGGTGACGTCCGCGGGCCAATTTCGAACGGACCGATGCAATCGCGCCCACTGGTCGCCCTGCTCGATGGGCGCGACTGTTCGATTGAGATGCCCATACTGAAGGATGTGGCCACGGTTGCATTCTGCGATGCACAGAGCACATCAGAGATTCATGAAAAAGTAAGTTACTGTTGCTAATAGTGCTGCTGCAAACTCGTTTTACAATTCGTCTTCAACCATCAACAGGTATTAAACGAAGCCGTCGGCGCACTGATGTGGCACACAATCATTCTGACGAAGGAGGATCTGGAAAAGTTCAAAGCCCTCCGGATAATCGTCCGGATTGGTAGCGGTGTCGATAACATTGACGTAAAGGCGGCCGGTGAGCTCGGTATCGCCGTCTGCAATGTGCCCGGATACGGCGTCGAGGAGGTCGCCGATACGACCATGTGCTTGATCCTGAATCTTTACCGGCGGACCTACTGGTTGGCGAACATGGTGCGAGAAGGCAAGAAATTTACAGGCCCGGAACAGGTGCGAGATGCAGCGCAGGTAAGTCTTTGGCTTCGCAATGAACGGATCGGTCTCCTTAGAGAGAGATCCCACAATGAAGCTCAAAACGTTCATGATCGTAGTGGGAGTTGATGTTTCGTTTGTTTAATTTTCTGTTTCGTTTTGCAAATGTTCGCTTCAGGGATGTGCCAGAATACGCGGTGATACACTTGGGTTGGTTGGACTGGGACGCATTGGCAGTGCGGTCGCGCTGCGAGCAAAAGTATTCGGCTTCAACGTGAGCTTCTACGATCCGTACCTGCCGGACGGTATCGAGAAATCGCTCGGACTCAACCGCGTCTACACACTGCAAGAACTGCTGTTCCACTCCGATTGCGTCTCGCTGCACTGTACATTAAATGAACATAATCATCACCTTATCAATGAGTTTACGATTAAACAGGTACGGAGCAAACGCGTGCGCGCAAACACGTTCGCAACGTTGCGGACCAAATCAATCATGTTAATATATTTTGTACTTATGCTTAATTGTAGATGAGACCCGGTGCATTCCTGGTAAATACGGCACGCGGTGGCCTGGTGGATGACGAGGCGCTAGCCGTCGCACTGAAGCAAGGTCGAATCCGGGCGGCAGCACTAGACGTTCATGAGAATGAGCCATACAATGTATTTCAGGTTTATTCTACTACTTATACTATCTTTTTTCTCTACATACCGTTTGTGTTGATGCTATTGTTTTTGTTAGTTGAATCATCCCATATCGCTTTTCTCATTCCTCTACTGACCGTTCGCATAAGGATACACAGGTTTTTGTTTTAAAGAAACAATATCAAGAAACTTCTAGTTAAAAATTAAGTTAGCTTATAGTTTGCTCTACGCGATTGACGTTTTCGCGCTTGTTCCACCCTGGAATGCTTTATTTCATTCAAAATGTATACAACTAATGAAATTAACCATAGAAAACTTTATTTCATCTGTAATAAGAACTATTATATACATTCGCAATTTTACATTTACGTTTATCAACAATTGATAGTTTTGAGGAAATAAATTATTAAGAAAATTTAGACAGTAACGTTCGTTTGACATAGAAAATTATAACTTTCCAGTAACTTGATCTCATTACGGTCCAATAACATGTTTAGATTTGCTTTGCCAGGTAATGTTGAAGACAGTAAAATCAAAAGCAACAACATACGTACACAAACGTGTTTTAGAATAACTAACCCAATTCCGGCTAGGGCATCATTTCTCATTTGCGTACTAACACACAACAAAGTTCTTTTCATGCGATGATTGAGGCAGACGGATGTACACGTGCGAAGAGACCAAAGAAGATCGCGCATTTCAATTGCAACATTTGTTTCCCGGATGAATGACAATCACTCATCGTCGATATAGAACTGAAATGTCACTTTATGTATTGGTATGAAATCTTACTAGAGAGTGAGTTGATTGAAATTTACACGAAGAGTTTTTACTACTCTTTTTTACAATTCATTTAAATTTTATACAATTCATTTAACTTTCAAACTTCGATTTAAATCTTTCAAATGAGTTGCTATTCCACTCTTTATTTGAGGCGCTTTAAAGTATGTTGTATAATCTTTATGCTGAATCCAATATACGAACCTCATACACGTCGGCACAATCTTGTATGGAAAGGACAAATATTGTAGCGAGTGAAAAACAACAAAAAAAGCCAATGGCTTCAATCTCTTTGCAAGGGAACCAGAAGCCATTAGCTAATTCTGCTTCGGGTTTCACTAACATGTATGCTATGTTGTTAATTTTCTCTTTTTTATGTGCGCACAACAAACACTCGCAATATCGGGAACGAACCGAATCAGGGTGCCCTGAAAGATGCCCCCAACCTGCTCTGTACGCCACACGCTGCCTTCTACAGCGAAGCGGCCACGACGGAACTGCGCGAGATGGCGGCGAGCGAAATCCGACGGGCAATCATTGGCAATATACCGGAATGTCTCCGGAACTGCGTAAACAAGGAATACTTCCTGCGTTCGTCGACGGGCGGTGGAGCCGGCGGATACTCAGAAGGTTAGTAGTCACAGGTTGTCCGATTTGTTGTTTGTTGTTTTCTGTTTGTTGTCGTTGTCGTTACGCTGTCTTTACTCTCCGTTACACTATACGAACACATGCTCCCATTGCTTTCTACCGCCGATATTGCATTAGGATCACACACACACATACACACACACTTACTATAAATGCATACATACACACACATACACGAAAATCAAACTTTTCCCGAAACTTTTCCTCCTCGCAATCATCGTTTACAACCTCTCACAAACACATACATATACACAACTTTTACCCGTTTTACTACTTACGTACATTAAAAAGATGCTAAAAATACTAAACTTCTGAAAACTTCCCTTCAATTTGTTGCAACAAGACGAAAATCGTAAATTGTGAAATATAGAAAAACCGTCGTAGTGTTTCAAGTGTTGCTCCACGTACCTTGCTTATGACACTCCTGAATGTATTTTGAGCAACAGAATGTAAAACGAAACAAAATAGCAAAAAAGCGATTTTGCATTCTCACTGCCTTTCACTTCGGTTCATTTTCGATAAACATCTCCACAAACCAATCAAACTATCACAACCACCACCACCACCACAACCATCAATACTGATTCCACACAAATGCCAATCCCACAAAACAGTAAAACGATGATTAACAAAATAGTAAAAACTACTACCTTCTAGTGATGTTGTTCATTGTCATGCTTTTTAATTTATAAACAAACCACAAACTTAACCAACTAGTTGTATACTAAAAAAAAACAAAAAAAAAACAGTACATTGAAGAACAAAATCTCTCTATTTAATGAAAAACAAAATCTCATATACGCAGAAAAAGTGAAATAATAATTTACAAATCAAGAAAAAAACTTATAGCTGGTATAAATGGCGGCTATTATTCAGGTGGATTACAGCAAGCCCATAGTACAACACCGCTCGAGGCACCACACAGTGCAGGATCGCATGCGCCACCCAGCGGCGGCGGTCCCCCGCCACCGTCCGTTGCCGTAATACCGCCTGTTTCCGCTGTTACAGCGCCACCACCACAAGGTATTATACCACCTCCTCCTTCTCCGAAACTACTACAACAACTATCGGCCAATGTCGGCACCACCATCACCACCATCACCGCCACTATCTTAACTAACCACGCCAGCAGGAGGAAACTGGTAAGCTGTGCTAATCTAAATGTGTTAAAGAAACAACAGATGATGAGTGGTGATCGGATTTATCAAGCTGCTGCTACGGATTAAGAACATCCTGTGTGATCGTAAAGAAGCTGAAGAAAAAGTATTTCTATTTACGCACAGTCAGCATTTAATGATGCCGTGTTGTTTCTTCTACATACATTTAGTGCCGCACACACTTACCTTTCATGAAGTTTTTTTTTAACTTTAGTTCCAAACCTTTTTCCTACTGTTCCTTTTTCCTACAAATATCTTATGTTGTACATGTTCTGTTTTTTAATGATACCGTTCTGTCTCTCTTACGTCATTGTAGTTGTATGATATATGTGTATATTAAATTTTATCTACATCTGAAGTGCACATTGAGTATTACCCACCGGTCGATACGATTTTTGATCGTTGGTCTTTTATATTTTCCAACAGAGGGCGCTGTATATATCGCTCGCGATACGAAAGTAGTCGAGCCGGAGATCCTTGAAAAACCGAAGAACTCCGATCGAAAGGAAGAAGAATGAACGAATTATCCTTTTCACTATGTGAAATGAAAGACCTTACTCGAGCGGGAAGCACTGTACGATTTAGCTTCTTTAATACAAATCAATTACGTTAAATACGAATAAATCAAACAATGAATGTTGTAAACATGCGTTGGAAATGATTTGCAGTAGCTTTTTGAAATATATAGTCCAGACAGTGATATTTGTTTGTTGCATTCGCAGTACAATTTTAAGTTGTTGTACATTGTTAATCGATATTGTACTGAACTGCGCTGCTTGTGTGCGCTTTCTTGCGCTCCTACTTAGCGACGGGTTTAGTATTTTAGTTTTAAATAATTGTAATATTGGGATGACGAGTTAGTAAAGGGATTGTAAGTATGATAACTTAGGAATTGAGTTATTTTACATAGTTATGAAATTTTAAAAGATGGAAGGTATAGTCCTATCCATCCTTTTCACCCTTCCTACTGTCTCTTTTTTGTTTGAGTTGTCCTCTTCCCAACCCTTCCTCCTTGGGCTCTCTTTGCCCCTCTCTACCCTTTGCAATCGCGATCCACTGGTTTTTACGATCCCTCTTGTTTGACTTTCTTTCCACCCATAAATCCATCTGCGTGCGTGTGCTGGTGAACGAAGATGGTATCGGTTGTTGTATTTAAATCTCTTTTTTGTGTTTTCATACACCTAACTCTTACTAATCGGTACGTTCTCTATCCATTTATCCTCTTTTTTCCGCATCCGCATCCATTTTTCGCTGCGATTCGATCTACCTACTGTACTACCTGTGCGCGCCGAATTACACACACACAAACAAATGAAAAAAAAAAAACGCACAAAACCAACAGCCTCTTAGTGCCCCAGATCCAAGTAATCATCATTCGGTTAAGCCGGAACCATCAGAAGTACATTAGTTTTTATCGTAATGAAAATAATATTATATATATATATGCTGCTACTACCTTTACGATTGTAACGACAAAAAGAAAAACGAAAATGAAAAATGTTCATCTAAACTACACCATGTTGTACACAGTCACACCACTGACGGAGAGCATCAGAAAAGGAGAGCTAGGCACACATATAGACATACACAGATACAGCACTAGAGGTCCCAGACTTTCCCAGGGCGAAATATATATGTAAAACGAAAACAAAGTAAGCAAATGTGACTACCACCACTCCTTTGTAATGAACTGTAGAAATGCATAAGAATTATGAAGTATATATGGAAGAATTTTCTTAGATCGACAAGCTCTTATGCAATGCAAAGCAAGAAAAACAAAAAAAAAACAAAACAAAACACAAAACACAGCAAGAAGGAGTGGATAATAAGTGCGCAAAAACGGTAAACTAATAAAATGCAATAAAAATACACACACAAACATACATACAAAAAGGAAGAAAAAACGATAGCAAAACAAAAAAAAATGCAACAGCCAGCAATTTAAGGGAAACATTGAGCAACAATGCAACAAAAGTAACGAAAGGTACGAACAAGAGAGGTGTATTAGTTTATATACTATTATTTGACAAAACAAAATGTGAATTGTAATTCTATAAATAAAACAGTTGAGATATGAAATGGAAAAAAGCGAAATACAAGAAAAAACACGGAAATGGGAAAAGCAAGCACTAGTTACGTGTATAAGAAAGGATTTTATTTTTTATTGTTTAATGTGCTTTTTGTCCTTGACAAAAAGAATAAGAGAGAGAGAGAGAGTGCGAGAGAGAGAGAAATGAAATACATTGTGTACGAAAAATTAGAATAAATTAAGAGTAGAAAGAGGATAATGCTATTAAAAACATACTACTAACTAACCTACATACATGCAAATACAAAAACACATACACACACACATATACACCATCCACAAACAAGTAATGGACAAAGGACACGTTCATACATAAGGGTAGAAGGTTTACTTGAAGATAAATCAATTTACCACAAAAGGAAGAAGTAAGTTTGACAACATTTCCCCCAAAACACGAACACACAGACACAATTACTCACGCATTACGCATTCACACACAAAGTTCCATAAATAGATAAAAAGAAAACAAAACACATAAACACGTGCATATACACATTCGGAGGTAGGTAAGGTATGAATAATGGGAAAAAACAAACGAGAATTAATGTGTAATTGATAATAATAATTGATAATAATTATAAAAGTGGTGAAACACTTGCGCTATACATTTAGTGCAAAGGGAAGAAGATGCGAAAGATAGTAAAGAATGGGACAAGAAAGGGCAGAAGAGTGCATACAGATACACACAAACACACACACAAGCCCCTCATCCCCTGCACGCAGGTGCAAGAGAAGCAGGCAAAGAATATGCAACCGTTTTTTCTGTCACAGTAGGCAATGGTGTAACGAAGGATAAACAAAACACTTTTGAGGAGTTTTGGCGATAAATAAGAATGTAAAAAAAAACAACAACGTTTTCTTATTTCTTTTTTTTTTTACTTTGGGGGCTGTACAACCGTTATCGGATTAGGCCTCTCCAGCAGTTTAGCTTTTTTTTTCTTAGGAGGCAGATTGCCTGTGACTTTAATTATCCAAAACGGAATGGACAGTTTTTGTTGCTGATTGTGATTTGAACCCAGATGTGTAATGGTAAAGACTCGCACACTCCCAACTGTTGCACTGCAATCAAGCAAAAGATAGTGCAAATAAATGCAGAAAATGGTAGAGAAGTGTCATGCCCTTACAATATGGAACAATATGCCAGAGAAGAAGGAAAAAAAACACTCTAATAAGCAACACCACGTCTTTGATGTGAATGGCACATTTATTTGTTTAGCATAAGTTTGAATGATTGTAAATGAACATTGTTAAACCGTAGAGGAGGGAATGCGTAAAGTGTGTGACCGGAAGTAACACACACACACACCCAAGCTGACCACGGTGTCATACACGGCGGTGTCTTAATGATAGCGAATTGTCAAGCAAGTCAAAAGATCAGCAAACAGCAACGACATCCTGCAAGACCAATGGTAATTACGTAAAAAAAGTGAAAAGCAGATTAGAAACAGTTAGTAGAAACGTCCCAAATGTGCATGTGCATTCGCATCTTTTGCGCAAAGATTAAGCATGTAAAGAGAGGGGAACTGTGCGGACCCACTATGTTTTTTTTTGTCCCAACCATGCAATAATCGAACCGACCCATAGATTGCACCACATTCTCCCTACTTTTATTGTCGGTATTTCTAGAACAGTAACGTCTAGAAATGAGATAAAAATTATACTTCTTATGGAATTCCAATGTTGCAAATATAGATGGAGTATTGCATAATGTACAGGCGCAATTCTTTCACCTGGCATCAAACGCGGGGTACATGTACATGTGCACACTTTATCTTATAGAGCAGGTCCGTTCTTGTCTGGCCTCTTTGAACAAAACAAGCAAACATATATGTATATGTGTGTGTGTTTTTTAAAAGTTCTTTCCTTCTGCAAGATTTGAGGATAATTGTGTACAAAACAAACAAACAAACAAAAAAAACCCCTATACACAGCATATGCAAATTGCGCCGGCACAACAGGGACAATGCAACACGATAATAGTAGCTACTGTGGACAATGCAAACAATGTGCTTCGTTTTAGTTTGTTTTTTTTTTAAAGTTGTCAATAAGAGTCTCTCGGTTCACAAATGCAAAGGCTTCATTTGTCAAAAAAAATAAAAAAAAACAATAAAATTAATTCCTTGACGAAAACACGTGCTATGTGTGAAATGGTCGTCTTTTCTTTCTGTTTACGTATGGTGGGGGGCGATAGTCAATAATGGGGCAAAACGAAACTAAGAGATGATTGCCGGATGGATTAAATGCGGGCGATGTGTGTTTGTGTGTGTACGTGCGCGGGTCAACTTCTTCAACGTTTCACTGCACTCGGTCCGATCCGGAGAAGAGATGAAAGATGGCATAGTGGTGGCGATCATCGGCGAACCTAAAGCAACATGGAGCATGGAACAACCGAATGGGTGTGATCGAACATGTGACCGATCGGTCGAACATGTAACCGAATTACGTCGCCAACAGCAGCACAGTGTAATTTACTTTTTGCAATTGTTTTTTTATGTTTATGTTTTTTTCACACTTTCATACCCTCTCTGGACACCATTGCTAATTGTGGTTGATCATAATCAGTAAATTTGTACATCTCTCTAGGTGTACTTACAGTTTCAATTTCTTCCCAACTTTCCCTGTACACACACATACACACATGCACACTCGCACACTAGACTGGTGAATAGTGGAAGTGAAAATTATGTTTAGTCTTTCGTCTTTACTTTCCTACTCTGCTTTCATAGCACGCTGCTTAACTGTAGGCTACTTTCGTCCAAGAAAAACAAATGCATACTATTTCTAACTGCCTAGTTTGCTATGCATTGGTTATACATATGTAGAAGCATTAGGTACTGAACATGTAACCGAAACAATGAAAAAAAAAGCAAAAACAGAGGACAAACAATACTTTGACTTTTTTGAAGCCATTCAATCATAGGAACATCCATTGGCAAAAGGCAAACGAAAAACAGAAACAACAAATCAACAACTATTCGATTAAAACAAAGCAAGCGGCGACATAGTGTGAGGATTGTTCGTTAAATTAATATGTAACCCACGTCAACTATGGTCCTAACATATGCAGTACATAATGTGATAGCTGTACTTGATCTGTACATCATACAATATCTGCCTGCGTTATATAGTAAACTTTCATTTTAATTAGCCCTTAAAGAGTAACGAACCATTCGAGATCATTCTCTTCTGAATTGTGGAACTTTATTAAACCCTAGTTTATATATTGCCTTTTGTCATGTTTGTGTCCTTGTATTTTTTTTCTTTTTCGTCTCCAGGTCGAACCAAATCTGATCATTAGGAACATTATTGTTAAAGAAACAAACTTAACGTTTACATTATATTTTCGTGTGTATGTATGCGTGTGTGTGTGCTCCAGTTTTTTTTTGTTTAAAAGGCT
The DNA here is from genome assembly GCF_943734845.2 of Anopheles funestus. Taxonomy (NCBI): domain Eukaryota; kingdom Metazoa; phylum Arthropoda; class Insecta; order Diptera; family Culicidae; genus Anopheles; species Anopheles funestus. The sequence continues at coordinate 25,605,442 of NC_064598.1, forward strand.
GTTTTCTGTTCAATATATTTTTTTAAAAAATCATTCGTAAGTTTAATTGCGATGGTTGAGGGAAAAATTGACACAAACAATTGAGATAACGAAGAGAGAGAGAGATAGATTGTAATGATACTGCTTCGATCAGAATGCTTGATCGTACGTGGGGATTAAAAAACAAGGACGTAGTAGAAAAGTAGAACCACTAACAACAACACAGTATTCTTGCTTATTTTGCACACTTCATACTTACCCTCTTCCCCCTGAAAAACAGTTTGAAAGCAGCTTGAAAAAAGCGACAACAAAACAAAAGCAAAACAACACTCCTGCAACAAATGGGCAATGCCAAACGATGTAGCATGTAACGATACTGTTTCATTTTTCTATCTTTACCTCTTTACTGTTTTTGTTTTTTTTTTCTTCTTCTGGTTTCTGTTATTCATAACCATCCTTCCTCGAAACACTTACTACACAAAACTTCACATACACGCACATACGTACAACAAATGCATTTACACACACACACATACACACGCAAAATTACAAAAAAAAACAAAAACCTCTTATTCTCATACACTCTGCACCGCAGAAGAGTAATAAACTGCACGAGATCCAACTTGGTTATAATATGCGAAACTTTCTTCAACTTTCATCCCATTCAGAGATTGCTGCGAAACTCTTAGCGGGAACTACTTGAATGAACTGAATGAATGAGAAAAACAAAAACCAGTAACATGCAAAAAGTGGAAAAAAAGCAAAAGTTAAGACACACAAAGCCGCACACAAAACGCGCACACACGCATTCACAAACCAACAATTGTAAGGGATCTGCTAGAACAAAATGGACGCCGCATAAGAAAGAGTATTGTAAGAAAATCAGCATAACTAACTCAGCTCTAACCGAGAAAAGGGACATGGAGAAAAGAAAGATAGAGAGAGAGAAAGAGAGGAGAGAGAGAGAGAAAATTTGATTCGTAAAAAAAGGTAAAAGTACGGTTAGCTTTGTAGGAAAGGTAAGCGAAATTTGGTAAAAAGAAAATCTGTGTTTGAACTGTAAGAGACAAAAACATACTAAAATATAAGAAGGCAACAAAAAGAAAAACACACAAACAGATTAAGTGAAACGCGTTCGAAGTGTAGAGAAGAAACTTAAAGCAAAAAAAAAAAAAGAAAACATTCACAGTGCAGAATTGCAACAAGCAAAAGGTAAAAACAAAACAAGAGAAGCACTAAAGGATGTAATGATGGAGTAAAAAATGACGACGAATGATAAACCTGAAATAAATAAACGAAAACGTAACTGTCGAGGGTGTGTCTATTGTTTTCTTCTGATTGTAAATTGCTTTTATGCTGATGTAGTTGAGAAAGTTGTACACTGTTTCTTCTATTTTACGTAAAGTTTTGTTCTTTCGCCAGGATGAATCAAAGTTATTAATCAAAGAAGTCTGGTAAAACATCAAAACCGAAAATCAAGACATATTTATGGCCGTAGCAGCCATTGGTTTGCTTAGCAACCAGAAAATTGAATGGATAATCACCCACTGAAATTCGTATTAGATCGTGTAAATCGAATTTACATCAAAAAAGGTGTTTAAAAAACAAAAAATATAAACGTTTTTTAATTTCTTTCTTTCATTCGATAATTTAAACCAAAATTTCCAGAATGAAAAAGTAATAAAACGGTAACCCATTTAAAGGGGACAAAAATTTTGTTTTGTTTTGTTTTGTTTTAATATGTTTATCAACTTTCTTTGTTATTTGCTCTTTTACATCTTTCTTTCGTCAATGATAGAACGGCCCTGTATGCATTTGTGTTTTTTTTTGTCTTTTTAAAAGAGATCCTAAGCCATGAAGTAGAAGAGGAAAGATGATATCTATGAAGCAGCAGATATAGTTTACTATTTGTTATAGTAATAATAATAATTTCGATTAAGGACATTTCTGTTCGCATCTAGCTTTAGTAGTAGTAGTAGGTAGTAATAGTATTCATAAATTGGTTCCATTTGCTGTCGCTTGTCCATTGCTTGTGTTATTGTAATTATTAATTTTTACTATTATTATGTAGTTTATCATTTCTTTTCCAAGCTATCCATATTATGGTGTATAGTAATATAGTCAAGATCGAATGATTATCGGTCACCTTCTGGCCATCCAACTATGTACGGCATGAGTTGTAAAAGGTTATTAGGTTTTGCTTGAGTATTTTGTGGCACATGTTCTTTTTTGTTCTTTTTTTTATCTCTCTTATCCTACACTCTGATATAAACGGGTATCATTTAACAGTACACTCACTATCATTTTGCTTCTTTCTTTTTTCATTACCATGTTTTCTACGTTGTTCGTGAAAGTAAGTTTATCTTTCATCACCACTGCCAACGACGACATTGTAAAAAGCGCTCCATACAAAGTCCAAAAAGGCATATTTTGCTTATTTTTCATGTGTTGTGCAGCATATCCTCAGTTATCGGGGATTGCACGATGATGAGGATGAGGATGTTCTTTTGTTTGTGTTTTATTGTCACCCGAGAGTTAGGAAAATATTCCCACCTCGTTTTTATTGTGCCTGGTTTTGAGAATGTTTTTGAGTTACACACCCTTTGTAAGAGTTTGATAATATATATTTGTATTATTGTGTTTGGAAATGTTTAAGACCAAAAAAAGCGGAGCTCAAGTTTTTTAATGTATGTTTTCTGTAGCAAAGTGGTGAAGTGAGCGTGATAGGCTGGTATCAAATCACTATTGAGAAATGGTTGTTGAGGTATTAAGAAGAATGATTGATTGTTTGGCTAGTGCGATATAACAAGAGATAGCGGAACAGGGCAGCCCCATCCTCTAGCCCCAATACTGTACTCCCTTCGCCGTCTGTTCAAAAATTCACTTTCAAATATAGTCGATAACTAACGTGCTACTTGTAGTTTTAGTTTATAGTATTTTAGCTCTTTGTAAAAGATCCGGAAAGTTAAGTTTTACTGTTTGAAAGATTTTGAGTATACTTAAACACTATTAAATATTTCCACCCAAAAATTTGGTAGATATTTCCTTATTGGTAATCTTGTTTTTTTTTGTGCTGCCTGATCTAATGCGTTCTTTTTACAATTAAAAAAAACTTTATTTTATTATGTTTCTGTGTGTTAAATTGTGTGTATGATTTTTTGTTATAAAGTGTTTCATGCTTTGCAGTAAGTTCTCGGTCTTCATACAACAAACGAAGAAAAACTGCACCTGCAACAAGACAAAACTACATTTTCCTAACCGAGCAAGGTGGTAAGGCTAAAGGGAAGAGAAAATGGAGAAAATCACTATATTGCTTTTTAGTAGGTGAAATTTAGTTCCCCCCCAAGCTGCAGACGCTGATATTTGTGTATTGTTTAGCATTATTTAAGCATATTATTGTTCAACAAAACGTGTATGATTTGTTTTGTTCTCTGTTGTGTGTTTTTTTTATTTGCTATCTATATTCCATCGCTCGTTTTCGCTTGTATTATTATGTTTTAATAAATTCTTAATTTAGTTTTATAATTTTATAAAGTTAACATACCACCTCTCGTTAACATTTGCGGCTTTTTGCTTCACTTTTGTTTCTATATAAACTTTGGTTACTGTTTTACTTGTTCTCTCGAACACAAGTCAAACGTACACGGTACCTATTGTGTGTGTATATATGCCTATATAAATATATATAGGTTTTTGTTCATATATGCTACTTATACCCTCAACATTTGTCGCTACGGTTTTACTAAAGAGTGTGTACTATCAAATACTTTTATCATATTTATGGTTTCTACGGACTGTAGATAAGAGATATATGTTTGAAACGATGTTTGTTACTGTTTTAACAAACTGCTGTATAAAACTGTGTTTGTTGTCTAACACCCGGGAAAAAGGTGGTAACCTTAAGCGGATTTGAGTTTAAAAAAAGGTAAGTAACAAGGAGTATGTATGATGTAGCACCTACGAAATTGGTAGTAATAATATTATTACCAATGAAATATTCTGAACAGTGTTGTGCCTTTGTTATTCTTGGGGTGAATCCGTTCTAATCAGTTAATGAGCCCTGGCTTGAAGTAACTATCGTTGAGCTATCCATTGAATCTTAGCTCATGTTTGTTATTAATTTGACGAGACTGATCGTTAGTGTAGATAAGATAGGAGATGATGTAAGAAAACCATTTCGTCTCTTTCCATTCGTTTAAATTTTTCATTCTTAAAAGCGATTTCACTTTCACTTGCTCTATTTTTTCTGATTGATCGTAATAAGAAGATATATTTTTCTGATGATCCAATCGATCGTACGTGTAAAAGGAAAAGAACGATAATCTCTTGTTATTTGAAGTGATAAAGCTGACAAGGTTTTTGGAAGCTTTCGCCACAACTAACGGAGATTTCAACGATGGAGAAGATACCGCAAAGGATTCGTTTATCTTCATTCATCATTTCTTACGGATCCGACCAATCTGTTCGATGTTTTGTGTTAGTGTTTTTTACTTCTCAGAACTAAAATAATAGTCTGATCCAGTTAGCGACATATGAGCTAAGACTCTCATGAGTTATCTCATCTATAGTTAATTAAAGCCAGGTCGGAATTTACTAGCCTTTCGGTAGTAACTTAACTGTGTGAGAATTTGAGCTACTGTACGATCACTTTCTTATTATGTTTAAAACAAAATTGTTACATTTTAGCTTACTTGTATGATGATTATGTTCGTTTCCCTTTGCTCGGTAGTACAGTGGTTTCATTATAAAAAGGTATGCTAAACGGAGAGGGAGGGAGCATACCCATTACCCCGATTGAATAAGAAATGCCATCCATGTTTTCGAAGAAGCTCGCTACGTTTCATGTTTCCGGTCAAAGCAGCTGAAAAGTGTGTAAATAAGGTTAGAATATAAACTAGTCGAATGGGACATTTGTAACGTATAATAATAAAAGAAAGAAAACAAATCAAAAACGCATATTTTGGAAGCATTTTATTGGGTTCTAATAAAAAAGAAAAGAAAAACAAACAAATACAGTACAAGTAGCGTAAAGCAACGTGTAACCGTATGCAATGTTTGAAGCAGTAGAACACTTTAAAATTACCATTAAAACACAAACACAATTTCCCGACGTACAAAACAGGACTTTGGAACAGTGGGAAAATGTATAATTACATAAAACCAAAATTGAAATCAAACACTAAAATCAAGACTAATCTGCACACATCGGCTAATCAGCTAGTGTAAAGCCCTGTTTCTCGCTTATACTTCATCAGTCAAATAATATGTTTAAATATTGTGTGTTTTTTCCTTGATCAAATCTGTCACAAATATTACACAAAAGCAGCAAACTTATGAAATAAAATTTTGGTCTTCAAACGAGTGACAAATGTTTCAGGATATGAGGAATCTTAGTTTCGTTGTTTTAAAAGTAAACATTATTTTTAAACAAAACAGCATTTAGGATTCGCGATTTGACAAAAATACAGTGCGTGGGTGTGATTTTTTTAAATTTTTGGTTTACATTTCATTTTCCTTTTTGTTTTCTTCCTAACATTGTGGCAAAACTTGTTTCTCTGAGATCCGGTATTAAAGCGCGCTTTGTATGACTTGTAAGTGGAACAAAATTACGATATGGATGGGTCGCTGCATTAAGCTGCTGTGTACTATTCTTACACGCTAATTGATTTTACTTTTTGACCATTTTTTTCTGCTAGCGCGACAACACAGTTTGATGTAACCGTCCGCTAAGAGATAGGAAACGAAACAGAACTGTGCTGAAGATGCTTATATGTTAAAAGATTAAATAAACTTACGCTAAACAGTTCGAATTATTGATTCGTTTTTAGTAAATTGTAGGCTATGAAATCTTTTAGCAACAAACCAAAATGAATGAGAAAATATTCCACTTGTTGTATGTAGGATCGGTTCGGCCATATTTGCATAACGGTTACATCGAGTTGTTAGTCTAATCCGCAGTTCCAGAAATTGGATGAGTAAGAAAATATAACAAAAATCAAACCTTATTGAAATCAATAAACCTAACAATTGTAATGAAATCGATTGTGCTTCTCGTTGTTGATGTTAATTTCTTATAGTATTTTTTGTTTTAATCAGACTATTGGTACGTTGAGGACATTTCTTTGATTAGGTTCTATTAGAACTTAGGTTTTAGTCGTTGTTGTGTGTTTGTGTGTACGTCTACAATAAGTATTCTGATAAAATCAATAAACAGATGTTAACTTCATTCTTCTTTGAGAAATTATACCTTTCCAACTGATTTGTGGAGAAGTTGACCTTTCGTGCTAATATCTACTTATGTTAAGGTCTAGTTGTTGTTAGTTTCCCATTTTGTTTGATTCTATTTCGATCGCCACTAGCTGTTCTGTCGATATTCTTTGAGTTACTTACTGGTAATGAGCCGGATAATTGATGGATGGCCTTATCGGTCGAAATTTGAATCTTAAGACGTACATTACAAACTATAAAACCGGTTCAAACAAACTTTTAGGCATAAAACAGTACATAAAACCGATTTTTGGTGAGACTTGTCGTTCACGTCACACCGACTGATTACCATTACCGAGCGTGGCGGCCGCAGTTGATGAATGCCGTTTGAAAAAGGCGCACGGCTATCAGTAAGTTTCAACTTCCGCTATCAGTCCGCACGAGCCGGGGCAACGGGAACAGGAAGTTTATCACCGATCCCTAAGGAAAGGCCTATTATGCGTTCAATGATCATATCGAAAAGGAGTGATCTCGTGACACTAAATAGCTACAAACAAATAAACAAATTCAAAGACAAACAGTAAGTTTGTCTTGCGCAAAAAGTTTCCTAATTAGTAGTAATAGTCTTTCCAAAACAATTAATTACCCTAAATATGGATTTGATGGGTCATTCCGGTAGTGTATGTGATAAAACGGCGCCGGTTTCACACGACAGGGCAGGACATCAAATCCCATACCGTAAACTTCCGTAGCAAGAACTGACTATCCGGCTACGTGGTCAACAAGTCAAACAAGTCTAGTAAACCAGAAATGGCCGGCCTAATCTCTAAGATCGTTAAGCCAAGAGTGAGATGGATTCGATAGGATTCATTTTGTTCTGCATTGCCCAAAGGTAGTGACGATTTTGCAGTCCTGCGGGACTAAGCGAACATTTCTGAATTTATACACATGCGAGCATGGGGCCCTTGCGGCCACTTAGTCCGTTTGCCGTTAAACCCGCCACTGACCACACCAACATCAATCTTAGATCAATAATTTTAATCGTTTGATTAATGATTTAATTTCCTAACGCTTAAACGTTGTATCTGATCGATTATGGTACATGATCTACCATACAAATCCATATTTAGGTAGGTTAATAATTGTTGAAGCAGCTTAAATTATCTCAAAACCTTCAAATGAAGCAAATTAAAAATCAATTAAAAAAATACACGCAAAATAAAGTGAAAAAAAAACGTGAAGAAAAAGAAAACTTTGTGCGATTCTGTATAATCCTGCAGTGTTCCGGAACCCATCCAGTAGAAGCAGGATAGTGTGACGATAGTGAGCGCCTTTTAACATGGTTTGCATTCTTTCAATCTGAGCAAGGTGATATGATTTTAGAGGCGAAGACTGTAACACACCAAACTGTGCGCAAACGAGCCACGAAACGATCGTCTCTTTGCGCCCGATCGGGTATCACACTCTTTACCCGTCGGTTGGTTCTCCCCTTTGGGGCGAAGAGAAAAAAAACAAGAGTCTCGTTGGGAATGGGAACGTATGCCGGTTACGAAACGTAGCCGTCGTACACGTCCATTCCCCAACGCCAGGCCTAGTGAAGCCATTCGAGGAAGTTATACTGTACCACCATCGGGAACACCATCGAGAACAGAATACCGGTAAAGATGCCGGTAATGAGCATTGCGGCCGCATACATGCCCGCCGTCATTGCGTACTGTGGTTCGACTGATTGCGGTGCGTACATCATGCCGAGCGAGCTGAAGTAACCGGACGTGAAGGCCATCACGATCGCGATACCCCAGTACACCCAGTCGTGATCGATGTAGACGGGCAGGACGCGCGAAATGTTGAGCGGCTGATAGTTGCAGAAGAGGAACAGCGGCAGAAAGGCTGCCCGCAATAGTACGGGCCATACCAGGTACTTGGGCTTGGGCCAGGTTACCCAGGACGTCAGCAGGCTACCGAGCATGGCGCACACGTTGAACGTTAGGAAGCAGCAGATACTCACGAACAGATCGTCCTCGATGATGAAGTTGCTGTCCGTACGTTTGATGTCGGAATGCACCGCCGGGAAGACGGCTAGCGTGATGAAAAATACGAAAAACACGTTGAACAGCTGTGGGAACGCTTGCTTAAAGATGGTCCAGTACGGTGGCCGGGCGCCCACATTCGCACGCTGGTTCGATTCGATTTCCTTCTCCTTGAGCAGCTCATGGTAGCGGTAAAATTTCTAAAAGGAAAAAAAAACACATTTACAACACACAAAAACACATGAGGAAGATACCGACTGCTGGGAACACACTTACATTCAATGGTAACGCAAAATACGTGTCGAAACATAGCAGCAGCACAAACATTGCCGTAATGAAGTAGTAAATTGCTGCCGTCCTTACGGAGGAGGCAAACTGTGAGCTGAGGATTGAGATGATCGACGCAAACGTGCCACTAATGTTCGATCCGAGCACGACTGCGCCCGTATACTTGAATGGAAGCTTCGCGGCCATACCGTACACGGTGTTTTGATAAATTCCACCCGCCACTAGAACATGGTAGAACATGCAATTAGTAAGAGTCGTAACAACGGATCGATATTGTATGTGAAGAAGCAAAGAACGGGAACGCACTGTTCAATATCACCACCGTCGTCATCGTGATCCAGAAGAATGCTCCGGGCCATTCGGAAGAGTTAATCATTGCTAGCACTACCGTTACGACGAAGACGATCACTTCTATCAGAATGCTGTAAACGATCCGTTTCGTGAGATTGCCACTGTAATTAAAAATCATAAATTAAATAATGTTAAACCGTGGCGTTCGGCTTCTTTTTGTTTCTTCTAGCCATCTTACCCAAGGTTCATGAAAATGTTAAGCCAATTAAACAGCAGATTTGGAACTTGGGAAGCGAATCCAACGTACGCTAGAAAGTACGTTCCATACTCTAACTCGACGCCTGTATAGTTTTGACTTAGCTTATAATCTACAAAATACTAATGAGAAGAGAAAAGAAAATGACATTATTAGTAGCTTACTCTTACTCTCAATTTCCATTTATCGATGGCAAACACTTACTGATTTGGCAGTGATGAACATGTTCCATGGCATCAGCGTACCGATACCGTGGATCATCAGTGTGAGAAAGACGAGGCGCAGTTTGTCTCGCGGTGGATTCAGTTCCATCTTGGCCCGCTCCATTGTCATCCCTGGAAGCAGGTTCCATCGCGTTAGCAGATAGTAGAATGTGAAAATCATTTTGCTTTTCCCAACAACAACAAAATTAAAATTGTTTAACAATTAAACGTTCCAAACGTGTCGGCGTATCGCGTGTCTGCTGTTGTTCGTGCATTAACGTGATGGGTAAAGAACCGGTAACTAAAATGACCTCCGCACTACGGCAACGACACTTGTCAACTGGTCAGAGCAAAGAGCGTACAGTGGCACACAAGGCACATCACTCGGGTTTCGGAGAGTTTAAAACACCACCAAACACGATTCGATAGAGCTTGTCCAAAGTATGAACTAGCTTTGTTTGGAACACTTTTTTGTCCTTCTTAAACAGGACAAATTCCGTTCCCAGCTTTAAATATCCAAACGCCAAACGGGATACACTTTTCCCAAACAAACGTATCATCCGATCAAGCTGGACGATGCTACCGGAATGAATGATCGTACGCGTTCGAAGCGAACAAACGATTCCCGAAGGATTGCGGGCGCGTTTCGAAACCGGACAGGGCCAGGAAAAACGCGCACAAAGCTGAACGAGAAAAGGTAGAGACGCAAAATTATAGTCCTCGTTGTATTTCTTGGCTTCGCATGAATCTTCCCGTGTTCGAGTGGAATGCGTAGCGCAGAAAGACACAACATGAAATTGCATGTTGAACCTGCATCATCTTCTTGGTTCTTCTGTTCCACGTCTAGATGCAATTCGCGTTTTTGCTTTGCTTCGATTAAATTCCTGCACGGGTGAGGTTTTGTGCGCTGCAGGGAAAATTCGAGGAAATTATGTCTGCCAGGTGAAGAATCCACCCAGAGAAAGAGAGACATGGTTTAAACATTCGATTAGAATGTTTTTTGTTTAATAAAAATAATTTTTTTAAATTAATTTGCAGAAGTCCAAGTGTTACATAAATTTGAATTTAATTTTTAAAAACCTCTTCTAAGTTCTACTACAAAAAACTGAATATTTTCAAGTACGTTATCGATTACAGTAAGCAAATGTTAAAAACTAAAGCACAACATTAGTAACTTTTCTTTTCTCCATTCAACACACAATCGATAAGTTTGATCGATCGATTAAATATCTTTCGGTAAAATTAAACTTCAACAGGTACGATAAATTAAACGGCGCGCAGGTAGTTGTGCCTCGAAACAAAATAAGGAAAAACAAGGACATAACACACACTGCACGGCATGGTACAGCAGCGAAGAAATATCGAAAAGGAAAGAAACGAATAAAGCATCGAAAAAATGAGGAAACGAAATTTTTAAAAATTTACATTATTTATGTGAAACCAAAAAAGGACCATTTAATAAATCTTTTAGAAAAGATTAATATTAAATATCATTACTTTTTAAACCTCTACTGCGCGATCCAACACATTGTAGTGGTAAGCGCTACTCGGGGCATGTTTTGTGATAAGGAAAATTTAAAATAAAATTGTGTCAACTGTGTGTTTGGCCTTACGCACACGCACTACAACCGCGCCAGTTCAACCAACAAAGTGCAGAGGAACCATGGAATGTGTCGTAGTAGTAAGGCACAAATTGGCAACATTCTTTCGGTTTCTTTGGGTTCTTCTTTTTGAACCGTGTTTTTTTGGCTATACAGACTTTAAACCCATTGTGAGACACCACCAGAGACCAATAAATTATTACTTCCAATCGAGCAATAATTCACACACACATACACACACGCAATCTACCCCACGGTGGACTATTTAATTTGTCCAGATAGGCATTAACACACAGCAAAAAACTGCAAGTTGGTGGTAGCGGTGGTACGGCTTTTGCTGACGGTTGTACAATTTTGTGCGCTTAAGCTGACATTTAATGCGAAAGCAAAAAAGGTATAAAACATTGCATTCCAAAATGGAGCAACAACAGAAAAAAAACACACACACACCGGGTCCCGTGAAGGCACAATCAGTTGGGGGTGTGTGTATGTTTTTTTTTCTTTCGACACGAATGGTTTGCTGGATTTCTTTACGTAAATTAAGCTTCAGAAAACACACAGCCGGTCCTAAATCATATCTGCCTTTTGTGGACGTGAGGTTCAGAGGGAAGACAACAGCAACCAACAACACTTACCCCTGAAGTTGAGCTCATCATTCGGTAGATTGTGCTCTTCCCAGGCCGGCGTAAGCCGCACCGGTTCCATCTTTTCCAGGAAGGGATCTTTTTCTGTCTCATTGTGGGGCGCTGTTGTTGCTGAAATGGAGAAGAAAATAACGTTTATAAAGCACTTTATTTATAAGATTTCGATGGAATTTTATTTATATTTGCAATCAAGATTAGCAAAAAATCCCTCCATCAATCATCTGCCGAATCAATGAAAAATCATGCAAATTAAAACTAACCCCTAGCTAAGAGTTCTCACCCCTTGATAACGGGATGGTGATAATGGTTTAACAATAAACCGCATTTGTTCTACATTCAATCAAACCCTTTCTGTTGCATAATGGAAAAGACAATGAGGCATTAATCATGGTAATGACACAATACCGGAAGGTTAATCCGATTGGCATGTGTTGAACTGATTTCTTTTTGCTTTTTCCAAACATTCATCCCTTGTCTGAACGTTGTTGTGATCATTTCGTACTGTTTAAAAAACAACAATAACTTATTTATTAAAACGGAAGATAGTTGGCTGCTTACTGTTATTGAATGCGAACCATTTTCAACCGTCGTTTATTGGCTACTTCCCACCAGTATGCGGATAATTGCATACTTCCCGACATGTCCCATACAATCAACACTTGTACGCCAGAGGCCCGATCATCATTCCCGAACCATCGTTCAAGTGCAACGTCGTACCAGCAGTCGGGTACAAATCACGATCACTCGGGTTGCATAAAGAAATCTCAGGCACGTTTAATCTGTACTGACGGGGACGATAAATAACTCTCATCATTCGCTAGCCGCGAATTCGTTACTTCACACGTTGATCATACTGTGCTTCGTCGATCCGAATGGAACCGTTTCTTGGTCGAATGCATCGCGTACCGTCGTTTCCGAAATGAAAAACAAAAACCCTGACGTGTTTGTCCTCCTGCTCCCACCGCGGTTGATGATACACGCGTGATGAATGACTAGAATAAAAGTTACGAGATCTATTTTTATCGCCGCACACATCAAATCGTGTGCCGGCCACCCTTATGTCCTGGGTCATCTTGTTTTCTCCTTCCGCCGATCGTGAGTTTGCCCCACCAAATTGTGTACGAATTTCTCGCAAACGTTGATTTCTTGGATGGATGGATGGATGGATGGATGGACAATAGATCAATTGGGGCAGGAATGCGTAGATGGCAATCCCTGGCAAAGCCACCATGTATGCGAAGCGAAAAAATTTCTTTTGATCTAGTCAACCAGTGACGATCGGTCGAAGCAGCAGGTCTCGATCGGAAGTTCTAGCGGCATACTCACGCGCGCTCACCAACAAGTTCAATCAATTTATTAGCCAATTATGTTGAGAGAAGCAGACAGGCAAGGCGGGTTAAAAAAAGCAAAATAAATTCATAACAAGGTACACATGTAGACGATAAGAAATGATGGCGAGTCACTTAGATCAATCAATCTTCTGAAGAGAGAGCGCGAAAGAATGCAACACATACACACGCGTATGTAGCGCAACTTCTTTACTTCGACCTTTTTGCCGATCGGCACGGTACGGAAGACCGGCTTTTGATAATGGAAGCGCAGGGATCCGACCGATACTACACTATCATTTGTACGAAAATATGCCATGTATAAAGCAAAACCAAATGGTAATCTTATTCATGCATAATAAAACGGGCGTAATAGTAATTTCCGCTCATCATCGAGGTGAACGAGATTTAGAACCTTGTCTGACCTCTTCTAATAAGTTTTTTTTAATTGGCTTGATACCATTAACAACGCTAATGATAAGATTAATTATTCTTTGTAAGAGATAATTTCCAGTCTGGCTTAAGTCGCAAAATCAGTAGTACAAAACAGCAAAGCGACGCTTAGTACACGGATCAAAAATAGAATTAATGATGCGATCCACTACATCCACTACACCACGTGTGGCACATAAAGTTTTTGGAATTATTTTCCCGCCAAACAATAACTAGATTTGCGCCCGCCGGAACGGGCCCAGTCACAGTTAAATTTAGCGCATTAGCATGTTTAGATGTACGTCACATTCGCAACAGTACAACAACGGGACAGAACTGACCATGCTAAAAATCGTGCCACCCCATTTAACCAAACAAACCCCGTTTTGTTTACCGACGAAAGAAAATCTTTCTGCCGCCCGGCGCTAAATGAAGCAAATGATGCTTCACATATACTCACCACCGCTTCGGCTGCTAACGACGCTAATGTTGCCTCCATTGATCCGGCCACCGGCACCGCTGCCGGATAAAAGGTTTTGACTATCATACGATGCCATCGTGCCGGTAAAGATCGTTCGGTGATAAACCGTTTCGTTTGTTGGTGCTGCTTGCTGGCTAACGGCTTTTCTCTACCTTCACATATCCATCCACAAAACACGCGTGGTCGATCCTTTAACCGATTGTCCACTTTGCTGTTGCCATTCAAGCGCACGTTTGCAGCATAGAACGATTTACCATCCAGCGATCGACTCGGTTAATAAAACGCTACCAACTTTAAGACACCGTAGTTCCGTGAGTATATCTGCATCGAACTGCCGTTCCGTTGCGTACTGGTGTCGTACCCGGTATTATGCAAGATATGCTTGTTTGCGTTGCTGTTAAACCATTCCGTATTCAATTACAGGTGCTCGGTGCATAAATGTGCTTCGATAGCATACATTCTGCTGTTGGGAACTGGCTATGAAAAAAAAAACTGACTCGCTGTGAAAAAGGCTGTAAACAGGCCGTTCTCTTTACACTTTAGCACAAAACCACAGATTTGCCTTTGCTGGTCTAGTTTTGCCACGCGAAACACCGCTCCGAACCGTACCGTTGCCGACTGAATCTGTAATGAAACGAAGAATGAACGATCGAATTAATGAACGGTGGAAAATCGGGCGAGATAAAATCAGTGACGTCGAAAGTGGCTGATAAGGTTGTTGAAGAAGTCACTACTATCTAGTGTCTCAATCAATTGTTATGAATATGTTCTTCTTCTCCCCTTTTTTCCATTCCTATTCCGACACTCAGATTGGCCCATTGTGGGCCACGTAGAAACAGTGGGTTGGCTATACGTTTTTTTTTCACGATTGCGAGGAGGGACGGTCTTGTCTTATCAACTGCTTGGTGCATCGATACTTTGGTGCTTAACGATCGGGCAATGGGAAGCGCCAAAGTCTACTGCTATTACACCCCACCGAAAGCGAACCATATATTCCATATTGGTTCATTATTGAACAACGAAAGCGGGGCGCCTGCCGAAATCGTAACCGAAAGTAGCAAGGTTACCGATAACCAATTGATAATGTTGGAAAACAATGGAAAATGGTTCTATCAACATGCTGATATGGAAGTGTACAGTGGACAGAAAGATGCCGTAGTATGTACACATAGTGCGGAGCGGAATTTACATTATATAATACATTTAGGTAATTCAAGAACGACTCAAAAACGATTCTCACAGGTTCGTTAACGAATTCTAATAACATACAAAGATGGGCTAAATATGAGCAATTCATTTTACGGATCATACATTTCGATGTAAATACGGAGTCGTGCCTTCGTTGCCGGCAGTCATAACAACGTGACGATCATTGCAATTGCATTTTAATGCGCTTAATCGATCGCGTCTAGAAGCATTAACCTTTCTGATCACCTCACAAGAAAGCGCCGGCATTCGCATCAAGTAAGCTGGGATTGTTTGATGTGCTGTTTTTGCATGTTTTGTTTGCATTATTACGATCGAATGCAACGCCTGCTTAGATGTGTATTTGGCGCGAATAGCATCACGCTGGTACCGGATCCATGGATACAGGGTAAACGCGTGTACCGATTGTTTACACAAGCTGCAGGCCGTAATGTAATGTTTGCTTCCACGTGATAAACTTGTTGGACATGGGATAACCCATTGTGCAACGCAGACGAACTAATGTAACGTCATTTCTTCAACTATTATTCTTCTAACTACTTCTGATCTAGTGTGTTGCATAATCTAGATGTGTGTGAATAAACCGAGTTGTGTGACGAGTAGAAAAGTACTCTCTGCGTGCTGATTCTTTAACGTTAATTCTAACAGGTTATGGGCCCAGCGCACACCGCTTTATCTACTGTAAATCCTTTTGCTGTCGAAAATGGAGGGAAGCCGATTCAACATAACAAAGCTGAATAACAGCAATTACAACAGTTGGCGTTTTAAGGTGGAGTTGTTACTCGTCCGTGAGGAGCTTTGGCGCTTCGTAGAACCGGGTGTCAAACCGGATAGCGAATTGCAGGCTACATGGGACGCTGGTGTTCTAAAATCCAGGGCGACAATCGGTTTGCTGATAGAGGACAACCAACACGGGTTAATTCGTGCTTCGAGGACGGCACGTGAGGCTTGGTTGTCGCTACAGAACCATCATCGCAAAACAACTCTAACCTCAAAAGTTTCACTTCTAAAAAGGATTTGTGATAAGCGATACTCGGATGGCGAAGATATGGTCGAACACATATTCAAAATGGAAGATTTGTTCGAGCAGCTGCGAGATGCTGGACAGGAGTTGCCAGAAAACCTCAGGGTCGCGATGATTCTGCGGAGCCTGCCAAACTCCTTCGCCACACTCTCCACCGCATTGGAGGCTCGCGGAGACGACGATCTCACAATGGAGCTCGTGAAGAGTAAGCTGATCGATGAGGCCGATAAGCAACGCGAGGTAACAACGGATTCCGTGCTGGAGGTTGGCATCGGACGACATAGCAAGCAGAGGAAGCCGATCGTGTGTTACCATTGCAACAAGACGGGCCACAAGAAGCCGAATTGTCCACAATTGGTTCGAGCGTCTGATAGAAGCAGCAGCCGTGGCAAACCACAGAAAAAGGACGACAGTGTATCATTCGCGTTTGCAGGGGTAAGTGAAACGGATGATAAAAGCAAAATTTGGGTTGTAGATTCTGGTGCATCCAGCCACACCGTTGCAGACCGGGATTGTTTCAGAGAATTAAGAAGCAGTGATGTAAAATCGGTGAGGCTGGCAGATGGAAAACAGGCTCCAGTAATAGGCAAGGGTACCGCGATGGTAAACCTATGCAACGAAAATGGAGAGCCCAGGGAGGTTAAATTAAGCGACGCTTTATACACACCAAGTTTAACTCTCAACCTGCTGTCGGTGTCGCAAATTATCCAGAAAGGTGCTACAGTGACATTTGATGATCGAATAGGATGTCGAATCACGGTGGGAAAAGAGACCGTTGCCTGTGCACATCCAGTTAACGGCCTATATGTTCTGAAGCAACCCTGCAGGGCCGTGTTAGCGACTCAAAGCCACCACAACATAGACTGTGAGCACGTATGGCACAAAAGATTCGGGCACCGTGAGATGAGAGCAATTGACCGTCTGGCCAGAGAAAACCTTGTCACCGGATACAAAATGGTACACTGCGGCGTTGATGAACCCTGTGAATGCTGCATGAAATGTAAAAGCGTGCGTACTCCTTTTCCGAAGGAATCTCTATCATCGACGAAGGCTCCGATGGATCTAGTACACACAGATATCTGTGGGCCTGTAGAAACACCTTCCGTAACCGGATATCGATACTTTATGACTGTGATCGACGATTATTCTCGGTATTGTGTCCTTTATTTCCTAAAGCACAAATCAGACGTTGCTGGAAAAATCGAGGAGTACGTATCGATGGTAAAGAATATTTTCGGTCGCAACCCGAAAATCATCCGATCGGATCAAGGAGGAGAATACCGTGGACACAAACTGAAAGAATTTTATAAACGTCACGGCATACAGGCGCAATATACCGCAGGATACAGTCCTCAGCAAAACGGAGTGGCAGAACGGAAGAACCGTTATCTCGTCGAAATGGTGAGATGTTTACTTGCTGATGCTAATATGCACCAATGGTACTGGGCGGAGGCTCTAAACACCGCCGTCTACCTCCAAAATATTTTACCTACAAAAGCAGTAAAGCGGTCACCATTCGAGTTGTGGCATGGTGTTAAGCCAAATGTCAAGCACCTCAAGGTATTCGGTTGCAGCGCCTGGGTACATATACCGAAAGAAAAGCGTAACAAACTCTCCTCTACCGCAAAACGACTCACGTTCGTGGGATACTCACCAGATCATAAAGCATACAGATTTGTTGACCAGGAAACGCGACAGATTATTGTTAGCCGGGATGTTCGTTTTGTCGAAAATTCTCATTTTAGCGCTAACAGAATCAGACCAACGTCTTCAATGAAAGCCATCGAGGAGGAGATCGAATACGAATCCACGTTGAAGCAACCTTCATGTCATCTAGAAGAAAACAGCGATGACGAGGATGAATCGTTCGATTCGGCGAACAGTGAAAACGATGAAGACTCAGCATCCTGTAGCAACGACAACGTGGACACTGGAATTGGTCCTAGAAGATCTGATCGAGTTACTAAAGGAGTCCCACCGGAGCGGTATATCGAGGTATCGGGATTGACAAAGCATGACGCAAGCGAGCCCCGAAGTTACTCGGAAGCAATACAGCATGCAGAAAAGGATGCTTGGCAGTCAGCCATGGAAGACGAAATAAATTCGTTAAATGAAAACCAGACGTGGGAGTTAGTACCGCTACCCGCGGGAAAGAAAGTAGTCGGCTGTAAATGGACCTACAAGCGAAAGGAAAACGAAAATGGTCAAGTGGTACGGTACAAGGCGAGATTGGTCGCACAAGGATTCTCCCAACAGTTCGGCACAGATTATGATGAAGTTTTTGCCCCCGTGGCGAAACAAACCACTTTTCGGACTTTGCTGTCGATAGCATCTCGGAAGGGTATGGTGGTTAAACATCTGGACATAAAGAGTGCGTACTTGTATGGAGATCTGGACGAAGAAGTATATATGAAGCAGCCTCCAGGGTTCCAGTCGGATGAAAATCTAGTGTGCCGACTTAAACAGAGCCTGTACGGTTTAAAACAATCTGCACGGGTCTGGAATAAAAAGATCGACGGAGTGTTCAAGAAGATGGGGTTCCAACCTGGCCTGGCAGATTCGTGTTTATACGTAAAGGACGAGGAAGGCGAAAGGAGCTTCATATTGATCTACGTGGACGACATGGTGGTGTTTTGCAAATCCGAAATAGAATTCAATAACATTAGCACTGTGTTAAAAGAACAGTTTAAGCTGTCCAACCTGGGAGATTTGCGGCAATTTCTAGGCATCCATATAGAGAAAGTAGACGGGCACTACGTACTTAACCAGAAGAGTTATATCGAAAAGATAGTTGGCAGATTCGGACACGAGGATGCAAACCCATCAAAGATTCCGCTCGATCCCTGCTACCTAAAGCAAAAGGAGGAGAAAGTTATGGAAACCAATACATCGTACCGGTCATTGGTAGGAAGTTTGCTTTACGTATCGGTGAACACGCGACCGGACATCAGTGTTAGTACATCCATACTGTGTAGAAAGGTGTCTATGCCAACAAACCGTGACTGGACGGAAGCTAAACGAGTGCTACGGTATCTGAAAGGTACTAAAGATTTTCGTCTGCACCTGGGCAGCGGAGCAGGAAAGCTAGAATGCTTTGCGGATGCTGATTGGGCAGGCAACGAAATCGACAGAAAGTCCAACTCTGGATTTCTGATTAAATACGGCGGAGGTTTGATTTCATGGGCTACTAGAAAGCAGACCTGCGTGTCTTTATCATCAACGGAAGCAGAATTCGTGGCCCTATCGACGTGCTGCCAGGAGCTGATGTGGATCAGAAGATTATTGCATGACTTGGGAGAAGCAGATCCAGGAACCGTCGTCATCTGGGAAGACAACCAGTCTTGCATTAAGATGGTTGAGTCTGATCGCATCGACAATCGATCGAAGCATATTGATACCAAGCATGCATACACTAAAGATCTGCGAAAAAGGGGTATAATTGATCTCCTTTATTTGCCAACAGATGAAATGCAAGCCGATATGATGACCAAGCCGTTGGAGCGCATCAAACTCGAGAAACATCGTGAAGCTATCGGCGTCAGGAAGTAAACTCGTCTTCGTTGAGGAGGAGTGTTGGACATGGGATAACCCATTGTGCAACGCAGACGAACTAATGTAACGTCATTTCTTCAACTATTATTCTTCTAACTACTTCTGATCTAGTGTGTTGCATAATCTAGATGTGTGTGAATAAACCGAGTTGTGTGACGAGTAGAAAAGTACTCTCTGCGTGCTGATTCTTTAACGTTAATTCTAACAAAACTTCACCCGATTCGATTGCGTTCTATTCGTAAGTACACACATGATTCATAAAAATTATCCATGCACATCCACGAAATTCTAAACCCTAGGGTGTTCCTTCTTCCAAACTGTTGCTGCAACCCGCCTAATCAATGACACAACAAATGCATTCATTGCTTGAGCAATTCCGGTATGTTATCATTCTCTTATCGTAGTAGATAAGAATGCGTTGCACAATATACACGTGGGCAAGCGTCCAACACGAGGGCGTTTTGATTGTACTTCCTGGAACGCACTTGGTCAGTTGGCACTGTGGATCTGTTGAGCATTCGCACCGGAAACAGCACATGTCAAAATCACTCCGCTGTGACAACAGAGAAGACCCATTGGATAAGAATCGATTTTCGGACGAAATTTTCTAGGACCTATTTTTAGAAGAGCACATTTTCACCACGCGAAGAGCGCGGATTGTCGATCCGATGCGGCCTCGCTTGGTAATCTATTTCACATCCATCAGTCATGAAAGCCGTCGACCTGCTTAGCTGTTTTACTGTCCGCTTGTTTGTCTTGTGATGCCGTATGCAGGACTTTCCATTTGATCACTCATAAGCACTTCATTATTCGGTATGAACAGTCGACAGAATGTTAGATAAAACATTCGATTCTCACGCCGTTTCTGTTGTTTCTGTTGCACCATCGATCCAACAAACCGAATAGGGAGAGACCGAACAGTTCCACTTGCTTTTGAGGTTTTTGTTACGCTGCCTAAAATCGATACCAGCAAGATGCGGTGTTTGGTGCGCTGAAAGAATTTTGAGTTTAACTTACCTTCTCAAACAAAACCGTTAGCGGATGGTTAATTATGTGCCGATTCAGGAACACCAACTTAGCGGTGTTTCCCCCGTTCACGTGATGGCCAGTGACGGTAGCGGCAATTCCGGCTCAACGCAGTATCCGTATTGAACGTTGCTGGTGTTGTTGCAAGTAAAGACGACTTCTTCTTCCTCTTTGTTGAGTTTGCGTCCATCAACGTTTAGTGCTGTTTACACGGTACGACGATAAAGTGTGGAAAAATAAAAACTGGGAAAATCTAGCTGGTTCAAAACGAATAATTAAAAAAAAATGAACCTGTACCTACGTTGAACCTGTAATTGTTGTTTCATTTTCACAGATGATTTTTCACAACAAAAATTGAAACGAAGTTTTTGAGACCGAGATTAAGTTATGTCGATTAGGAAATTTATACTCTTTTGTGAGACCTTTATGATAGTATTGATCACATTTAGCTTAAACAAACAAACAACAAGAGAACAAAAAGAGGATTATCCTTTTTCTGCATACTTTCCACGTTTTCTGCTCAATTTTCTCAATATTATCGAACGGTTAATTGACGATCAAAGGTAATGTCAGTTGAAATGAGTTTGTTGCTTGGGTTGCTGGGTTGTAAACCACTGACATTACGGAAAGCTTTTCATAGACATAAACAAATCGAACCACCGCACAAGCCGCCGAAAACAAAAGTTGTGTCTATTGAAAATAGTAAAAAAAATCCAAAAATTGCAATGGTCAGTAGTAAAACACAGCTTGCAGAGCTGCAGGAATATTTCAAAGGACACAACAAAAGCAGAGAAGCATCGAAGGCACATACGGCAAAGGTGCATTCGGTTGGTTGGAACTGCGATGGACGTCGCTTGGCTTCCGGCTCGTTCGACAAAACGGTGGCCGTGTTTACGCTTGATCGCGATCGTTTGGTAACAATTGCACTACTGTCGAGCCGACACAAGAGGAGTTGTTAAACTTTCACGCTTTAATTTACTTTGCAGAACAAGGAAAGCACCTACCGCGGCCATACCGGCTCGGTTGATCAGCTGTGTTGGCATGCATCGATGCCGGATTTGCTAAGCACAGCTAGCGGAGATAAAACCGTACGAATATGGGACGTACGGGTGGGAAAATGTGCCACCTTCATAAATACGAAAGGCGAAAATATTAACATAACTTGGTCACCGGATGGACACACGATAGCGGTCGGCAATAAGGAGGATTTGGTCACGTTCATCGATACGCGTACGCACAAGATCCGTGCCGAGGAACAGTTTAGCTTCGAGGTGAATGAAATTGCCTGGAGCAATGGTAGTGATTTGTTTTTCCTGACCAACGGACAGGGTTGTGTGCACATCCTGAACTACCCGAACCTGGAGCTCCAGCAAGTGCTGAAAGCGCACCCTAGCACCTGCATCTGTATCGAGTTCGATCCGACGGGAAAATATTTTGCCACTGGTTCTGCCGATGCACTGGTTTCGCTGTGGGATGCCGAAGAGTTGGCCTGTTTGAGGGTGTTTTCCAGGCTCGATTGGCCGGTGCGTACGATTTCCTTCAGCCACGATGGTAAACTGTTGGCTTCGGCGAGTGAAGATTTGATAATCGACATAGGTGACACGGAAACGGGAGAGAAGGTGGCGGACATTTCGGTCGATGCGGCCACGTTCACCGTTGCCTGGCACCCGAAGCAATACATTTTAGCGTACGCCTGCGACGACAAGGATACGAACGATCGGCGAAGGGATGCCGGTAGTTTGAAAGTGTGGGGATTTTCAGAGTAAGTTAGTAGTAGAAGTGAGAAAATATACACCTGTATCATCATAAACTGCTCGTAGTGATTAAATTTGTCGGTAAAGTAATGTGAGTCACAACCGCTTATCGATTTTTGTCCTATTGTGTTCATTTGTTTAATTAAACTATACCTTAACAGTCATTAGAAATGATTCTTTTAGGCCCAAGTTTCTTCCTGATACCGATTCGCTTGAATCATTTCCTCTATGAATTGTGCATCACCGATTGCTTCGGTTAAGGCTTCCTTAACCGCTTGGGGCATATTTTTGGAACTACCCGACACCAGCACATAACCACCTTGCTCTACCAGCAGCTTTTTTAAAAGCACACCCTGCTTTGCGATAAGATGCTGTACATAAATCTTTTCCGGTTGATCACGGGAAAAGGCACAAAATAGTTGCAGCATACCGTTCTGTTCCATCCGCTTGAGATCTTCCTCGCAGTGAAAGTCGGCGGTAGAGCTACGGCAACCGAAAAATAGTACCAACGGTGCAGAAGTGGGCATTTCCGAGTGTTCCCTTTCCTGGAGTATACCACGGAATGGTGCTAAACCCGTTCCTGGCCCAATCATTACGAGTGGAATTTTCTGTGTGCCATAATGAAAGAAAAAAACGACATAAGTAAACAGCAGTAGTTAATCCTCGTGAATGCAACTTACATTATCTGTCGGCAGCTGGAATGTACTCTTTCGTACCCATGCATTTACTACATGGCCCGACGTCAATCGTTTCAACCAGTTTGAACATAAACCGCGCCTGGGAACACTTAGCTTGGTTCGGTATTCAATAATAGCGACGAGAATTTGTAATTTTCCACTTTCCACTGCGGAGGCAATCGAAAATGCTCTCGGCTTTATCGGTTGGAACAGTTCGAAAAGCGCTTCTAGCGTCAGACAGGTTGTGGCGTGTGGGAAATCTTGTAGCACCTCCAGTATCGTCCGTCTCGGCCGGTTGGCGTAGGAAAACAGATCTTCCTGCCCTTCGTAACGGCTGAACTCGATCAGTTTTTCCCGTTCTAACTCGTTGGTGCAATTTTTTGCCAATACCGCAAAAGCCCTCGCACGTGGTATGGCCGTTAAATCCCAGTATTGTTCCGCAATGGCAAGCAAGGGCAGAGGTTTTTGAAGAATTGATGGTACGGGCATTTCTGTAAAGGATTTAAAACTTTATTAATGTAAATTATCTATTGAAAGCCTATAAATAATGTAAATTTATTAAATTATTCCGTTGCTTTTGTCATCCACGCGTTTGGAATAAGTTTGTTATGTCGACATCGCTTGTGTTCACAACACAACTAAGAACAGACACATCGCGACAAGTCGACAAAGTATCGAATCGCACCGCTTAACAATTTGTTGACATATGACTGAAAGCAACGTGCATTTGTTTGTATATTTTCCACCAAGAACGCACCGCTGCTGTTTGTGAACGATTTGTGGCTAAAATACACCGAAAGCAACTATAATGCTCCGTCGACAAGCGCGTCTACGTAGAGAATATCTCTATCGGAAGGCAGTTGAAAGCAAACATAAAATCGTGCAGGATAAAAAGGAACGAATCAAACGATCACTCGAGGAACACGTACCGATTCATGGCGACCTCAAGAAGGATGCACTAGCGCTACAGGAGAAGCTCAAATGGACCGACGAGGGTCCGAAACGTGCCGCGGAAATTAGTGGCGTAAGTGGTGGAGCAAATACGGCCGATTCCAAAGACGACGAGTATCGGTACGCTGGCTGTGAGGATCCGAAGATCATGATCACGACATCACGCGACCCATCTTCCCGGCTGCAACAGTTCGTCAAGGAATTGAGACTCATCTTTCCCAATGCGCAACGAATGAACCGTGGTACCTTCGAAATGAAACAGCTCGTACACGCCTGCCGGGCAAACAATGTGACTGATTTCATTGTGGTGCACGAACATGGCGGCGTGCCGGATAATCTCATTATCTGCCATTTGCCGTACGGTCCGACGGCAAGCTTCAACATATCTGGAATTGTAATGCGCCACGACATTCCAGGTATTGGTGCGATGAGCGAACAGAAACCGCACCTAATCTTTCACAACTTCAAGACGAAGCTGGCCGAACGGACGATGTCCATCCTGCGATATCTGTTCCCGGTGCCGAAGGAAGACTCGAAGCGCGTCATGACATTCGCAAACCATGACGATTTCATTAGCTTTCGGCACCATACATATAGTACGGTGGATAAGCAGCTGGTACTGACGGAGTGTGGACCACGGTTTCAGCTGAAGCTTTATCAAATCAAACTGGGAACACTGGACGAACTGGATGCGGCAGATACGGAATGGGTTTATCGACCGTACATGAATACGGCGGCAAAGAGACGCTTCCTCTCGGATGATGATGGTTGGCAGGAGGACAATCTCGTGCAAGAATAAACCGCTAAGGCACGATTGTTCATATGTGTATGGTGTAATAAAGAAGACAAATATTGTCGATAAAATTGTATGTGCCGATCTGTTCATGCTTCTTATCAACTTTTGTAAACAGAAGGAAAAAGAGGTGCAGCGTTTGATTGCAAAGTTGCATCACTAATCCCTGCCCATTCATCATCGTTATCTTATTTTACTCTGCTTGGACAACAAGATATATAATAGGAAAATCAGTAATTCCCATTGTGCAGTTGTACAACATTGTAAGAACATAATGAGAAACGTGATTCGCATAGATCCACTTACCTGAATCAATGGCTTTCACATGAACAAACGTATCCCTTTCAAGGTGAATACCATGCTGGTTAAACAGTTCGAACAGCTGATCAATGCTGTCGCTAGAATTGTGCGGTCTAACATAAAGCACATCGCCCGAACTCCAAGGAACTGCCTTTTTCTCGAACGTTATCATCCGCACGTCCTGGAAGTGGTCCGCAGCGGTGGTGCGTCGATTTTCTACAACTACAGTTTGAAATCCGTTCGGCATTGTTATGTCGGCGTACAGATCGATCACATCTGTTTGCTGTTGGTCCGCTTTGACTATTTCCACGTTCCATCGGAACTCTCGAGGACTTTCTGGAAGCTTGTGCGTACCGACTGGCAGCGGTACCGTGCTTCCCAGCTCTTCCCACAGCTGATTGATCCAGGGCAAAAAGACGGCCCCATACCCCAGATCGTGCTGATCGTCACAGAGACCGACTGGCAGTAGGGCAGTTCCGCCTAGCTGTAGCAAACGTTTGTGCAGCTTCTTCGCTACGTAATTAAACTTCGGGTAGCGCGAATCACCGAGCCCGAGAACGGCAAAGTGCACCTGTTGAAGCGAATCGGTGGGAAGGCTTTTGCGCAACAGAAACTTCCAGAACCGCTTCATATTGTCGGGTTCTTCGCCCTGACCGTAGGTGGAGCAGACACACACTACGAATCGTTCTCCGATCAGTTCCGACACGTCGTACTCATCCATCGGTAGTACGTTCCCCCGGAATAAGTACATCTTCGATTCGCGCCATATCTGCTCGGCCAAATCCTGTGCCGTACCGGACTGGCTTCCGTACAGGATTGTAAGTTTACGTTCCATCATCGTTGCGTGCCTTGTTTCCACTTTACCTAAAAACAATACACCAGTTCCACTGGAACACTGCTGTTCTTTGTTTCGTTTTCTGTCCGATTCGGGGCACTGTTTATATAGGACATTGTGCTCAATAGCAAACTTATTATCAGCTGATCGTGTTTGACAGATAATTTCCGCCCGCAGAGCGGTGTTTAGCGTTTGGGGCGAAAATGAGGCGAAATGGTAGGCGACATTTATCTTTAAAAAACAACAATTTGTTGATGCCGTTGGATGGTGCTATCAGTGTTAAATTATTTCAACAGTCGGAGGTATTTATAAATCCGGTCGGAGTCATCGAACAACAGGTATTCTTACCATTATTTTCAACTAACAACACCAGCTCTATAGCCTTCTGATCAATTCAGTAGAGTTGTGCGTCCTAACATAAAGCCATATCGCCCTCCAAGGAATTGCCTTTTCTCCGTTTTCTACCATTACCGTTTGAAATCCGTTCGGCATTGCTATCCCGGTGTACAGATTGATCGCATTTGTTTTAGAGATGAGAATAACAACTCTTTTTAGTGAGTCAACTCATAGTTAATGAGTCCTTATTAGGAGTCAGCTCGCTTAACGACTCATTTCAGAGTCATAAAAAACCTCGGCATAAATCTCCTAAGGCCTTACCTTTTTTTTTGGGAAATGTAACAAAAATTTTTAAATTGATTTATTTTAAAGCGACTTTGTTGAAGTTTCCTAAGGCTCATTTTTGCGCCAAGTTTTGGCTATAAGTCGGTCGGTATCCAACGGATCGCCAATCTTTAACCTGTGGTCGATAGATGGCACCAATGGCTACATTTTCTTCTTGGACGGCCATGCCCTTAGATATCCGTGCCAGAAGTTATTCGAGGAACCAAGTTCCTTACCCTGTTTGAGAAAATGTAAAATTTTCCTCATTTTTGAGCAATGTAGCAAAAATTTTAAATGTGATATATTAAAATGCGAATTTGTTGCAATAAGTTTCTTTTCACTCAAATAATGCTTTAAATTAAAAAAAGTAGAAAAAATCGGAAAAAAATTTAAAAAAAATTTTCAACTCGAAAATTTCATAAGGCTTACCCCTTACGATTTTTTTGGGAAATTTTGCAAAAAAAATTAAATTGTTTTATTTTAATGCCAATGGGTTGCAATGAGTTTCTTTTCACTCGAATAATGCTTGAAATAAAAAAAAGAGTGAAAAATAATAAAAAAATCAAAAAATTTAAAAAACAATGAAAATTTTCCTCATTTTTGCACCAAGTTTTGCCTATAACTCGGTCGGTATCCAACGAATCGCCAATCTTTAGCCTGTGGTCGATAGATGGCACCAACGGCTACATTTTCTTCTTGGACAGCCATGCTCTTAGATGTATGTGCCACAAGTTATTCGAGGAACCAAGTTCCTTTTCCTGTTTGATAAAATGTAATATTTTCCTCATTTTTCTGCAATTCAGCAAAATTTTTAATTGTGATATATTTTATTGCGAATTTGTTGCAATAAGTTTCTTTTCACTCATATAATGGTTTAAATTAAAAAAAGAATAAAAAATCTGAAAAAAATTTCAAAAAAATTTTTCACTCGAAAATTTCATAAGGCTTACCCCTTACGTTTTTTTTGAGAAATTTTGCAAAAAAAATTAAATTGATTCATTTTAATGCGAATTGATTCAAATAAGTTTCTTTTCACTCAAATAATACTTTAAATTAAAAAAAGAATAAAAAACCAAAAAAAATAAAAAAATATAAAAATTAGAAAAATTCATAAGACTCATTTTTGCACCAAATTTTGCCTATAACTCGGTCGGTATCCAACGAATCGCCAATCTTTAACCTGTGGTCGATAGATGGCACCAATGGCTACATTTTCTTCTTGGACAGCCATGCCCTTAGATGTATGTGCCACAAGTTATTCGAGGAACCAAGTTCCTTACCCTGTTTGAGAAAATGTAAAATTTTCCTCATTTTTGAACAATGTAGCAAAAATTTTAAATGTGATATATTTTGATGGGAATTTGTTGCAATAAGTTTCTTTTCACTTAAATAGTGCTTTAAATTAAAAAAAGAATAAAAAATCAGAAAAAAATTTCAAAAAAATTTTCCACTCGAAAATTTCATAAGGCTTACCCCTTACGATTTTTTTGGGAAATTTTGCAAAAAAAATTAAATTGTTTTATTTTAATGCCAATGGGTTGCAATGAGTTTCTTTTCACTCGAATAATGCTTGAAATAAAAAAAAGAGTGAAAAAAAATAAAAAAATCAAAAAATTGAAAAAAAATGAAAATTTTCCTCATTTTTGCACCAAATTTTGCCTATAACTCGGTCGGTATCCAACGAATCGCCAATCTTTAACCTGTGGTCGATAGATGGCACCAATGGCTACATTTTCTTCTTGGACAGCCATGCCCTTAGATGTATGTGCCACAAGTTATTCGAGGAACCAAGTTCCTTACCCTGTTTGAGAAAATGTAAAATTTTCCTCATTTTTGAACAATGTAGCAAAAATTTTAAATGTGATATATTTTGATGGGAATTTGTTGCAATAAGTTTCTTTTCACTTAAATAGTGCTTTAAATTAAAAAAAGAATAAAAAATCAGAAAAAAATTTCAAAAAAATTTTCCACTCGAAAATTTCATAAGGCTTACCCCTTACGATTTTTTTGGGAAATTTTGCAAAAAAAATTAAATTGTTTTATTTTAATGCCAATGGGTTGCAATGAGTTTCTTTTCACTCGAATAATGCTTGAAATAAAAAAAAGAGTGAAAAATAATAAAAAAATCAAAAAATTAAAACAAAAATGAAAATTTTCCTCATTTTTGCACAAAGTTTTGCCTATAACTCGGTCGGTATCCAACGAATCGCCAATCTTTAGCCTGTGGTCGATAGATGGCATCAATGGCTACATTTTCTTCTTGGACAGCTATGCCCTTAGGTGTCTTTGCCAGAAGTTATTCAAGGAACCAAGTTCCTTACCCTGTTTGAGAAAATGTAAAATTTTCCTCATTTTTGAGCAATGTAGCAAAAATTTTAAATGTGATATATTTTGATGGGAATTTGTTGCAATAAGTTTCTTTTCACACAAATAATGCTCTAAATTAAAAAAAGAATAAAAAATCTGAAAAAAATTTCAAAAAAAATTTCCACTCGAAAATTTCGTAAGGCTTACCCCTTACGATTTTTTTGGGAAATTTTGCAAAAAAAATTAAATTGTTTTATTTTAATGCCAATGGGTTGCAATGAGTTTCTTTTCACTCGAATAATGCTTGAAATAAAAAAAAGAATGAAAAATAATAAAAAAATCAAAAAATTAAAAAAAAAATGAAAATTTTCCTCATTTTTGCACCAAATTTTGCCTATAACTCAGTCGGTATCCAACGAATCGCCAATCTTTAACCTGTGGTCGATAGATGGCATTAATGGCTACATTTTCTTCTTGGACGGCCATGCCCTCAGATGTACGTGCAAGAAGTTATTCGAGAAACCAAGTTCCTTACCCTGTTTGAGAAAATGTAAAATTTTCCTCATTTTTGCATCAAGTTTTGGCTATCACTAAGTCTGTATCCAACGGATCGCCAATCTTTAGGCTGTGGTCGATAGATGGCACCAACGGCTACATTTTCTTCTTGGACAGCCATGCCCTTAGATGTATGTGCCAGAAGTTATTCGAGGAACCAAGTTCCTTACCCTGTTTGAGAAAATGTAAAATTTTCCTCATTTTTGAACAATGTAGCAAAAATTTTAAATGTGATATATTTTGATGGGAATTTGTTGCAATAAGTTTCTTTTCACTTAAATAGTGCTTTAAATTAAAAAAAGAATAAAAAATCAGAAAAAAATTTCAAAAAAATTTTCCACTCGAAAATTTCATAAGGCTTACCCCTTACGATTTTTTTGGGAAATTTTGCAAAAAAAATTAAATTGTTTTATTTTAATGCCAATGGGTTGCAATGAGTTTCTTTTCACTCGAATAATGCTTGAAATAAAAAAAAGAGTGAAAAATAATAAAAAAATCAAAAAATTGAAAAAACAATGAAAATCTTCCTCATTTTTGCACCAAATTTTGCCTATAACTCGGTCGGTATCCAACGAATCGCCAATCTTTAGCCTGTGGTCGATAGATGGCACCAATGGCTACATTTTCTTCTTGGACGGCCATGCCCTCAGATGTACGTGCCAGAAGTTATTCGAGAAACCAAGTTCCTTACCCTGTTTGAGAAAATGTAAAATTTTCCTCATTTTTGCATCAAGTTTTGGCTATCACTAAGTCGGTATCCAACGGATCGCCAATCTTTAACCTGTGGTCAATAGATGACACCAATGGCTACATTTTCTTCTTGGACAGCCATGCCCTTAGATGTATGTGCCACAAGTTATTCGAGGAACCAAGTTCCTTACCCTGTTTGAGAAAATGTAAAATTTTCCTCATTTTTGAACAATGTAGCAAAAATTTTAAATGTGATATATTTTGATGGGAATTTGTTGCAATAAGTTTCTTTTCACACAAATAATGCTCTAAATTAAAAAAAAAATAAAAAATCAGAAAAAAAATTCAAAAAAATTTTCCACTCGAAAATTTCGTAAGGCTTACCCCTTACGATTTTTTTGGGAAATTTTGCAAAAAAAATTAAATTGTTTTATTTTAATGCCAATGGGTTGCAATGAGTTTCTTTTCACTCGAATAATGCTTGAAATAAAAAAAAGAGTGAAAAAAACAATGTAGCAAACATTGTTTTTGAACAATGTAGCAAAAATTTTAAATGTGATATATTTTGATGGGAATTTGTTGCAATAAGTTTCTTTTCACACAAATAATGCTCTAAATTAAAAAAAAAATAAAAAATCAGAAAAAAAATTCAAAAAAATTTTCCACTCGAAAATTTCGTAAGGCTTACCCCTTACGATTTTTTTGGGAAATTTTGCAAAAAAAATTAAATTGTTTTATTTTAATGCCAATGGGTTGCAATGAGTTTCTTTTCACTCGAATAATGCTTGAAATAAAAAAAAGAGTGAAAAAAAATAAAAAAATCAAAAAATTGAAAAAAAATGAAAATTTTCCTCATTTTTGCACCAAATTTTGCCTATAACTCGGTCGGTATCCAACGAATCGCCAATCTTTAACCTGTGGTCGATAGATGGCACCAATGGCTACACTTTCTTCTTGGACGGCCATGCCCTCAGATGTCTGTGTCAGAAGTTATTCGAGAAACCAAGTTCCTTACCCTGTTTGAGAAAATGTAAAATTTTCCTCATTTTTGCATCAAGTTTTGGCTATCACTAAGTCTGTATCCAACGGATCGCCAATCTTTAGGCTGTGGTCGATAGATGGCACCAACGGCTACATTTTCTTCTTGGACAGCCATGCCCTTAGATGTATGTGCCACAAGTTATTCGAGGAACCAAGTTCCTTACCCTGTTTGAGAAAATGTAAAATTTTCCTCATTTTTGAACAATGTAGCAAAAATTTTAAATGTGATATATTTTGATGGGAATTTGTTGCAATAAGTTTCTTTTCACTTAAATAGTGCTTTAAATTAAAAAAAGAATAAAAAATCAGAAAAAAATTTCAAAAAAATTTTCCACTCGAAAATTTCATAAGGCTTACCCCTTACGATTTTTTTGGGAAATTTTGCAAAAAAAAATTAAATTGTTTTATTTTAATGCCAATGGGTTGCAATGAGTTTCTTTTCACTCGAATAATGCTTGAAATAAAAAAAAAGAGTGAAAAATAATAAAAAAATCAAAAAATTGAAAAAACAATGAAAATCTTCCTCATTTTTGCACCAAATTTTGCCTATAACTCGGTCGGTATCCAACGGATCGCCGATCTTTAACCTGTGGTCGATAGATGGCACCAATGGCTACACTTTCTTCTTGGACGGCCATGCCCTCAGATGTCTGTGTCAGAAGTTATTCGAGGAACCAAGTTCCTTACCCTGTTTGAGAAAATGTAAAATTTTCCTCATTTTTGCACAAAGTTTTGCCTATAACTCGGTCGGTATCTAACGGATCGCCAATCTTTAACCTGTGGTCGATAGACGGCAGCAATGGCTACATTTTCTTCTTGGACAGCCATGCCCTTAGATGTCTGTGCCAGAAGTTATTCGAGGAACCAAGTTCCTTACCCTGTTTGAGAAAATGTAAAATTTTCCTCATTTTTGCACAAAGTTTTGCCTATAACTCGGTCGGTATCTAACGGATCGCCAATCTTTAACCTGTGGTCGATAGACGGCAGCAATGGCTACATTTTCTTCTTGGACAGCTATGCCCTTAGGTGTCTCTGCCAGAAGTTATTCAAGGAACCAAGTTTCATACCCTGTTTGAGAAAATGTAAAATTTTCCTCATTTTTGAGCAATGTAGCAAAATTTTTAATTGTTATATATTTTATTGCGAAATTGTTGCAATAAGTTTCTTTTCACACAAATAATGCTCTAAATTAAAAAAAGATTAAAAAATCAGAAAAAAAATTCAAAAAAATTTACAAAAAAATTTACCCTGTTTGAGAAAATGTAAAATTTTCCTCATTTTTCTGCAATTCAACAAAAATTTTAATTGTTATATATTTTATTGCGAATTTGTTGCAATAAGATTCTTTTCACTCAAATAGTGCTTTAAATTAAAAAAAGAATAAAAAATCAGAAAAAAATTCCAAAAAAAATTCCACTCGAAAATTTCATAAGGCTTACCCCTTACGTTTTTTTTTGAGAAATTTTGCAAAAAAAATTAAATTGTTTCATTTTAATGCCAATTGGTTCAAAAAAATTTTTTTTTCACTCAAATAATACTTTAAATTAAAAAAAGAATAAAAAACCAGAAAAAATAAAAAAATATAAAAATTTCCTAAGCAGAGACGGATCCCGTTTAATATCCTTGCCGATGACACTATCCCGCTTGTTCGCTTATGCAGGTTTGATAGTTAGGCAGAGCGAGCAATATATTCATTTGGCTAGTTTGGGTATTGGTTCTTGGATAACACAAGTTTTGACCAATGAATGATATAATTATTTTCTTTCCACAATTTACTTTCGTTCGCATGCTTACTTCACACCATTCTTTTGCTATAAGAATCGATCGTGAAACATTCAAAATCAACACACCTCGTGATCGTGTTTTGCTTAGTTACCGTTAATGCTTTATTTAAAACTAGTGTA
Source organism: Anopheles funestus (assembly GCF_943734845.2). Taxonomy (NCBI): domain Eukaryota; kingdom Metazoa; phylum Arthropoda; class Insecta; order Diptera; family Culicidae; genus Anopheles; species Anopheles funestus. Next base: position 25,638,457 of record NC_064598.1, read on the forward strand.
TGTTTGCTGCTTACAATGCAATCTTGTTCGCTTACTTCAAAGTGTAAAGAATTATTGTCTCACAATCATCATTTCCTTAGGTATGTCCACCTGTTTCATCTTTCATCTTCCCGGCCACAAATGTTCTTTTGCTGTTTGCTGATTTATGTTTTTGTAATTGTTGTAAGTGAACATCGGTGCGGTTCCGTTTACCATCGTTCCGGTGGCGTTCGAAATTATGCTTCGAATTGGTCAACGCGTTTCGCAAAAAGGGTACAAAACGTTTCCAAAACAATCGGTTGAAATATTTGCGCTTATCTGCAATGTGCTGTGCGTTTTCGATTGACATTCAGTTATAGAGAGAGAGAGAAAGATAATAGGGGAAATTCTTTTCATTAGTTGCTTTTTTTGTGTTGTTTGATTTTGTTTCACTATTGTTTCCGCATGTTTCTTCCTGTTTGCCATTTTACTCAACTCCCAATTAATATGTTTCGCTTCTGTTTTTTTGTTTTGCTTTGCGCTAATTATTGTCTTACGGTAAAGTAACTACAATGCTTTTCTGGCTTTCCTTGTTCGCAATCTAATTTGTCACATCAGCTTATTCGCTATTTGTCATGTAATTGACACATGGCTGTTTTTTTTTACATGGAGACACATAAAGTAATAAAACAAATTTGTGCGAACTTTTTTCGTCCTCATTCCTTCTTTTACTGCAACATGTTTTTTTTAGTTTGTAGCTTAATTTGAGTGCCTGTTTGAGAACAACTAGTTTGTGCCGTTTTTATGCTCATTTTTACAGTTTACTGTAATGCTTTAGCCACCGAGTGTGAGGTAAAATAAATGAATAATACATAGGAAACATGCATACTCTTACCCGATGTTACGAGTTTAAAATGAGTAAAGAAAACATAATCTTTCATAACAACATATCTTTAAGAAGCATTTAACAGAGAGAAGCTTACAGCTTACGATTTCATTGCATAGCACGTGGATTATTGTTCACATGTAAAGTAGCTTCTTCACCTCATGAATGTAGAATGTACATATACAACTTCTGTTTAGTATTAGCAATTGCCCTATACCGGTCCTATAGTTTTAATCTTTAGAGTGTACGCGCCCAACAGCATCCCTTAAATAGTACCTATTATTGTCCTTCGTGTTTTGCGTGTAAATGATGCATGTTAAGGTTAATAATGTGCTGTCTTCGCGCTTCTTAACGACAAGAAGTTAGAATAAAATGGTCCACCAATGTCGCAACACACAAACCACACACACAGGGTGGGTGGATGCTTATTTGGTGGTTTTTGGTGCTGTTGCACCTTGCTTTGTTATTTTAATTTGAGAGAATTGCATTTCGCCAGCCTATTTTGAGTTTCTTTGCTAAATTTACAGTTACTGGGTAAAGTTTTGTTGTCGCGTTTGTTTTGTTAGTTAAATTTAATATTTTTACTTTGAGCTTTGCTCGTACATCGAACAAACTCCCCCCGGCCGTCAGCCCAATGCAACGGAGCGTTGCATCGAGCTACACAGTATTGTCGTTTTAATTGCAAAATTAAGTTTTCCTTTACATATATTACTATATTTACTTATCTCGTTGCTAGTTAGGGTTTTATTTGCATGGTATTAATGGTTCGCTTTCATGTTGTTGAAGTGTATTCGCAGCTTTGTTACCTATATTTATATATATCTGCTATGGTTAGTTTGCTTTTGAATTTTTGTATTGCCAAAAATGTGTGCATTTCGTATGCGTGAAAGTGGGTTTTGTAATATTTTTATTTCGGAAAAGAATTTTTTTTTGTGCAGCCTTATGATCGGGTGTTTACACTGTTGGGTTTATCTACGTTATCAGGGGTATCGGTGTTCTAGAGTGTTTATGCAAATGCATTTGTATGCTTTTCCGGGTGATCAACCTTGCCCTTTATACACAGCGAATGAGCGTATAACAAACATACTTAGAAAAATAATAATTACACCTACATTTTCCCCTTTTTCAGCTTGCCGTGTATATTCTACCTTAGTTTAACATGTTTCAATTGTTTTTTTTTTATTGTCAATTGTTTCTCCCTTCGCTGCGGGGTTTTTTGTTTGTTTTTTTTGCGTAATGCGTCTTAATAATACGCAATACATTATTTCTTAAACTATCTAGGATGCGCTTTCTCCCACCCAAAAACTTTTCCCTTTATTGTCAGTAGTTTTTTTCAGCGCGAACGTTAACGAGCACTCGCAAGCGCATTTGTTACGCTGCGATCGATTGCGCAATCCCCCTTTTGTATTACGCTAGTATATGGAACGTGTAATTAATTAATGAAGTTTCATACACAGACGGTTTTTGATTGAAATAGCATGCAATGGGTTTTTGAAATTGTTCGAACAGTTACAGTTTTGTATGTTACGCCTTATTGTCGCATCGTTTTGATTTACTTTTATATTTTTACGTGGTTTTTGTTTGTTTCTTTGTTTGTTTTCATAATTTATTCCTTTCTCCCATCTGCTTCGTTCACTTCTTCTACTAGTCGCAAATACGTTTATTGTCTTTTGCACTGTAAATAGTGTTTTGTTTCCTTTTTCTCTCTTTTTTTCCTTGTTGTTGTTTGGCTTTTTTACACCTTTTTGCACCTAGTGCTAGAATTTATTGTCTTTCGTTTTCATCTTGCAGATTGTTAAACGTGCAAAGGGTACTAATAAATATGCTTTACACATTTTTTTTGTGTGAAATGTTTTTCTTTTTCCTTCCTCTCACTTCTACTTGTACCAATGGGGGTGGGCCTCCACAATGTGAGGCATTAAATGTTCGATGTGTTTGTGATGTACGTGTAATCTATTCGAGATTGGTTTTGTTAATTGTTTTAATAACAAAGTTAACGAAAAATAAAAAAAGTAAAACGAGAAAAGATTAATCTAATAAGATTATTAACAATTCATACAAATTAATGTAACAAGTTTGGTACACATGCAAATGGTTAGCATTTGCTAATAAAAGTGTAAATGTTTTTGTTTTGTTGAAACATAACTGTAAATTATGTAAAATGATTTAAAATATTCATTAAAAGTTTAAGTTTAGCATTAAGTTTTTTTTTGCAATGTGGTGAAACGTTTTGCTTATGCTTACGAATATTTTTTTTTTGATTTGTAAATTTTCTTTACCACCATTTGTGTTTGCACCACGCAACAGAATATGCAAAGCCTGCTCATGAAGCGCACAAGCCCTTCGATTTGTAACTTAACTTATCCACGAGTTGGTTACGATTTTAGTAAATTCTTTAACTAATGGTGCTTGCAAAGCTTAGCTTTGCGATAGGTTTTTGCTGAATCGGGCTTCCATCACCATTCGTCCCCATTCGTCGCTAGTCTTGAGGACACAATTTGATTAGCTAGTACAGTTTCCTGTTTCCTTACACATCTATTCACGCTTCAGCGTCTAAACAGGGCCACAATGTACTCCGCTTACCCACCAACGGGGGTTCGTGTCTTGTTGCGTGCTGTTGTCACTCGTTTCCGTTTCGCTCACTTGTTTCCAGACTTTCGCTCCAGATTCACACTAGTAAGATATGTTTTTCGGCGATATCGCATGGTTGTATGGGTTTGTTTTTTTTGCATGCAGTTTGCAAAGCAATTCGTTCATTTTTGCTTGAATATTACACGCTACCCCTTTGCAATTGCTCCACAACCCTAGTGGTGGACATCCAAGTGGTGAAATTGCTTTAGCAAACAATTTTTGCTACTTATCACATTGGATCGGGGGTTTTTTGAAAACAATTCCACCCCGCCCGGGCAAACCCTTCCCGGGGTGAGGTGTTGGACAGCTTTTCGGCGTTCGTGGAATTTCCGTTTTTTTCCAAACGACACCATCAAAAAGTCGCCCCCACGTCGGGCGTGGAGACTTTTTGTTCTTCCACTTTTTCAACGACTTGTAATGTAATCTAGCATCGATTTGTATCTTTGTTGTTGCCTACCTAAATTTGCCTACAGAGGCATTTTGTTCCGTACGTACGATTGCGTGTGCCATATGACCGGTTTAGGCTCCAAAACGTGGCTCGTTCGCGCCATTTGCCATTTGTGTACTATTTATTTGTTTTTCTTTGGCGATTGTTACGCCGGGCAGTGAAGGTAACACAATCCAGTTTGCCGGCAAAGGGGCGTACGGTGTTTTGAATGTGGACGGATAAAGACATTTTTAATTTCCTTCACTGCCGTTCGATGTGTGTGATGGGCGCGAAATTTCGTGCCGAAAAAAAAGAAAAATGCGCGTGCAACACGTGGAAAGAGGCGTTTGTAAATGAAACGTTTTCGGAACGGAAACGAAACCGGTCGCAAAATGGCGCGAATTCCTTGGCTTGGGCAGCTTCGTCCGGGTTATATGGCAGCAATCAACGAACGGCGTAATAGTACAGCGATTGTAAATGATGGTCAACCAATAGGTTTCCCAAGTTTTCGGCAATAGCCACCTTTGCCTTTCTTGCTCACTCTAATCTAAGGTTTTTGTTTGTTGGTTTGCGTTGGCAAATAGCTCCAAACGCAGTATTGCGCATTAATGACAATATTCAGCAACGACCGTCATAGGTACGTTGGGGGTGTAAAGTTTGCATTAAACTATCAAAAACCTCGGGACAGTTGCATCAGTATGAGCCACCAGGAGGGTGTGAGGGCTAGCACGAGCAGCGCATATAGCAAGGTGGATGAACCCGACCCATACAAACCATGCGATCCACTGATCTTACTAGTTTCACCCGGATTGACGACGTGAATTTTCCAACCCAGATTACGATGCGTGAAGCACTGAGCACGGATAGTTAGAAAATAAAATTGTGAAGAAGATAATGATTATGTTTTCATTTGTCATTAGATGCAAAGAGATATTACAGGTTGTGCCATAACTATACGGTCCTTTGGTTTTTTTCAAATTAAAAAAGGACAAAGTTTAGTAGATAAAAAATGCGATGTTATACAAATCTTAACTATATAAAATAAGTTTACAAAAATCTTTAAAATTCGTTAAAAAATACTAGTAAGTTTATAGCATCTTATATCAAGTCTTGTTTTTTCTGTCACGAGATTATCATGGCTTGGAAATAGTATATCATTCGTAATGTATATTTACTAAAGAAATATAGATTTTGGTCCCTTATTTTTTGTCAGAATGATGTGAAACTAACTATGTCAAACATGGCTATATATTGATGATAAAATTACCATAAAAACAGGACATGGATGGCTTTAACCTCATCTATCAAATTGGTGCCTTTTTATTGCAGGAATCGCTGATAAGGCCGCATTAAGTCCTTGTTATTCTAATCGGGAAGATACTTCGTATACATTAGTGATTTATGAATCCACTCCGACACCGACGAATAAAAAACGGTTTCAAATATCCAGAGTATACTAAAAATTACTCCGGAACTAACTCCGAATTACTCTTGGGTTGATACCGGATTACTGCACCCAGAGTTTACTTCGTGTTTATCTATTAAACTTTGTATTTTATTTGTATAAAAATAACTTATGACCGTATAGTTATGTTACGGACTGTATAAACGTCCATGTAGCAAGCTAACACATACCTGATAGTACACCAGGTCGGGTGTTTCATCCACAACCGTCCAATTAAGATAGGCTGGCTGACCGTTCGGATCGTCGCAGGACAGTTGGAGTGTTTTCTTGTACTCGTCAAAGGTAGCAATTTCCGCCGATCGGTCGATAGTTTTGTGCTTCCACTCGCAGTAACGACCAGCTAATATAATAAAAAGAAAAAACAGCCGTTTTAAAGATTAAATAATCCATAATATCGTGATGTTTGCTGCCAGGGATTCATCTTACCGCCGGTTGGATAGGCGTACCCATCGGCATCATATTCTACGCCGGCGTACACCGTTTCCCGACGTCTCTTAGCCTCACTCAACTGACCGTAACCGCCCTCGCTCGAGCTGGTAATGTACAGTGGATGATATCTGATGGTAAAGAATGGTAGAAAAGTTAGCTCATTGCGTTTTACAACACGAGGGATGCAAATTGATACGGAATCTACCCAACTCATGGGGCCAGAATGCGATGCAAACGGTAGCTCTCTAGCATGGTACAGAGTTAATCAGGATGCATTCATTGGTTTTTGGGGAAAGTTATAATGAGGAGAAGCAACGGGCAAGATAGACAGACATTGTGAAACTTGAACTTTATTAAACTTTCCTTCATTTCATTTGCTGTTTGGTGCTGGTTTTTTGTTTGTTTGTTAGGCACCAAAAACGCGAAACACCATGAACAGAATGAAGATGAAGGATAAAAGTAAGTCATCAGTGTGGTATCAGTCTGTGAAGCGGCTGAAGCATGAATATAACAAAAAAAAGCTTTAAGTTATTTTCATATTGTACATCATGTGGTAGAATGGTAGAATCGTTTACATCTGCGGTTAATGGAGACTATCTTTTTAAAGCCCGTCGTCTGCTCTATGGTTTGAAAAGGAAATTTCCTTGATGTGAAAACAAGCAAGACGAAGTTTTCTCATTCCACATGGAGCCTGTAGGCAATCCAATATTTGTACTGGGTTTTATCAAAAAAAAAAATACAATGTTCCGATTATTTTACCCCGACAAACATAATAGAGTGGTTTGAAACTTTTGAAATAGTTCATCTTATAATAACATAAATAACATATCAAATAATATTTAGAAATTGTCGTTCCGTTAAGATCAACATATAACATCATATAAAGTATCCACAACTAGAGTAACTAGAGTAACTAGAGTAACTTAGTAACTTAGAGAGAAATTCGCCTAACGGCGACTAAATCATTTTAAATGCATCTCAAATCTTAAGGCCGGATTTTTTGATCATCTGTGACGTCTATTTAATGCAATGTTCTTCTTCTTCTTCTTGGCTTTAACGACCTTACAGGTCACGCCGGCCATTTCTGGCTTACTAGACTTATTTTTACCACGTAGCCGGATAGTCAGTCCTTGCTACGGGGGTAACGGTCCGGATGGGATTTGAACCCGGTCCTGCCGTGAGAACCGGCGCCGTTTATCACATGCACCACCTCTTAATGCAATGTTATTGAATGTAAAAATAAAAGGAGATTTTTTGAGGACAACAAAAAGCATCAAAATCTTTATAAGGCATGCAAACAACAGCAACATCCATTCAAAAAATCACCTGCGCAATTTTTCCAGTTCTGAGGGCGTTAAACGCTGAAAACTTGAGAAAAGTATTAAGAAGATTTAATTCTATGATGAGTATTTTTGGAATGTTAGTTAGTTTTCTGTTGATTTATAGTTAAACTCCCATATCCAATTAGAGTAAAATTTCATGCAATACGTTTGTACTTACTTGGCCGGTTGTGTCATCTCGTCACCACCCTCCACAATAAACGTGTAGGTTTGTCCTCGCTCGACATAAATTTCCGGTATCAGCATATCGTTCATATACCAAGCAATACCCCAGGACGGATGGCCGGTTAATGGTGTGTAACCACGCTTGCCACCCGTCGGTCCAATGCGGGCCGTGATTGTCTTCTCCCCAAGAATGGTACGCACTGGCCACGGTTCTGGATCGTTCTCGTCCCGATAGTTATCGAGCGCATCCGTACAGGTATGATCGTTCTTCGAAGCAAAGTCAATCTGTACATCATCGACCGTCACTTCCGTACCCGTGTGCGAATGTGCGTTGGCTTCGTCCCGTGAATTTAGCGGTCCGATTGCAGCAATTACCGAAATTTGGCGATCCAACGGATACGCTCGATCGTTCACGGCTTCGTTCGTCTGTAGTAGCCGACGATATTTAATCTTGGTCACACCATGGCTACGGTCACCGGACACTGCAATGCGGCGGGATGAAGAAAGAAGAAGAGAAATTTATTGTTAATGCGAACGAAATGTGTCCATCTTATTACTTACGTATTTCCACATCATTTTTACCACCGATTCGCTCGTCCGGACAAACGCCCAGTTTGCCATCACACTGGGACAGCGAGGACATGTAATAATCCTCCGCCCGGAACCGACGCTGACGTCGATCGTAGAACGCGACCACGACATCGGCACCAATCATCTGCGGGTGTCCATGACTACCGGAAATACCGAACGCCATATACTGGTCCTCCCGGATACGGCCTATCAGTTCGATAACGATGTAGTCATCCATCACTTCCCACATGACGTTGAGTTTGCCGCGCAGCAGCTCCTTACAGTTGATGTTTGCCGGTTTGCTAGTGGCCTGTGTTATTACCGACGATGTGGTTGTGGTCGTCTGAAGGAAAATTAGTGAAGGAAAAAAAACGTTTAAAATATCTTTACTGCGAAGAATTTCATGTAAATAAAAAAAAGTTTAAGTTGTGATTTTTTTTGGTAAAAATTAAAAACAAAATATTTCTTAAAAAATGGTACAATATAGACTATTTACCGGTTTGTACCACCATGGCGGCTTGTTAGTGAAGAAAAATAGTAGAATGTTTATTGAAATATTCATCCCCAATGTTCTACCCTCCGAAGGACCACCCAACTTACCGCTATCTTCGTCTGTCCGAGTGCTGGCGGCACATCCAAATCCTTCGGGATGTAAACGTGACCAAAGTTGTGCCGATACTCGACACACCAAACCGCTAGCCAATCGATATCGTACACGGTAAGATTCCCGGGCAGCTGTATCTCAATGTCCTCGCCCTGATAGCCACGCAGCGGTTCGAGCGATCCGATCTCGTTCGGTACCTTCGTGCCCATAATGTTGGGCTCGGAACCGTTGCCGACCCAGAAGTAGGCATCCGGTCCGGCCCCATCGTAGTGCAGGTTGGGAATGTAGAACGTTTTCGCGTCCAGGATGCTGATGTTGCTCGAGCGTAGTCCGTGCGCTAGACGCTTGAACTCGGGCAGTACCCGTGGCTTCGGTACGTCCAGTCCGGGTGGGATGAAGATTTCACCAAAATCGACCTGTGTTGGGCAAGACGTACGAAACGCAAAGGTTGAAGATAATTATACTGAGAAATGCTAGTGTGAATCGGTCGACAAACAGCACACGGCTGCTACTGACAAATGCCACTTGAGCAGCGGACTCTAAGTAGGGAATCTTTGTGGAATGATTTTTTTTAGGATGTTGCTGACATTTATTAGCGCTGTTTCTTCACTTGTTTTGCAATGGTAATTTTAATTGGATTGCCACTCGAATCGTCTGATATTGAAGATATTTAAATTTGTTTTTTTTGGGTATTTCTTTAAATGATTGAGGAGACTGAATGAGAAGAATGATTCTTCAGCAAACGAACATCCTAACGAGTCGTGAAGGGACGATGGAGAGAAAAATTCCGGAATAAGGTTTTTGAAGTATTTTCAATTATTATAAAGCTTATTAAATGTCAATAAAAATAGTCATTTGTTTCTGTGGTCTCAAAAAATCAAGACATTTTCAGCATTAAAGAATTACTCTTGGAGTTCGTAAAAAAGTAACACCTTTCTACCTAAACATCCAGCTTTACTCGTTTCGACTCTAGTCAGGTGCAAGGGCGACCCAGGACAAAAGCTAATAATCATGTGTTGGGCAAAGTGATTACACGGGAGTTGTCGTAGCAATCGAACGAGATCCGATACGGAGAGCATTGCAAGCCATGCTCAAAAGGGCCGGTTGCGATAGCAACGAGCAGCTATATAGGGTGGTTGAAGACGACCATAATGATGACGGTGTTTCAACCGTGTTGTACCGTGTTGTACGGGCTGCTGTGCCCACGCACGCGCACTATGAAGGACACCGTTGGGCGACCGTAAACGCGCACGAAGAATGTGGGGTTGAAACGGTGCGTTTATCGAAATTATCAATCCATTTGCCGTTGTTGTGGGTGCACAGGAAGAAAGTACAGGTGCAGACACGCGTGAGCAGGACTAACTGTGATTTGGTGCGTTACCATTATACGGCCTAAAGCGCCACAGTCCCTTTTTGATGGTTGGTGGTGAATGGTGCGTATTGGTAGCATCGGTGTGGAAGTTGTGTTTTTTTTTATCTTCTCTCTCTCTCTCTCTCTCGCTTTGCTCAAGTGAAGGAAATATTCCATATTCAATACATTTGGTTGTAACTATGGTGATGCGAGCGATTAAAAACGACAATAAGCTACCGAAATGGGACCGGGGCTTCTTAAACGAGCAGTGTGAAGCATTTCTCTAAAATAGATCAAAGGATTGGGTGCGTGTATAGGGAGCGATAACAAGAAATTGATATTTGTGCACGGTTTCGGGTGTGTTGTTTTATTTAGTAAGAATATTTTTATGTTTTGTTGTTTGGACGAAAACTAAGTTTAGTATAAAAATATCTCTTTTTTGCTTTGTTGTTTTAGTAGATTGCTAGTAGACAAAATAACAAAATTTTAAAACCTAGGTACTTTAGAGTTTTATTAATTATTTTGCCCTTGATATAAAGTCATATGCAAAATCAGAAAAATATGCAAAACTCGATTATTATGATGGAGTGTTTTGTAACTATATAAGTTGTAAGTGTATAGAGTTGTTTAATAGTGTTTTGTCTGAACTCTCAAAATGGCAGTTGATAATTGAATCAAATTGAATCAGTGTATCAGTATAATAGTAGTATATACATAGCTACTATTTAGTTGTTATATGAAAAAGGTTCGTTGTTAGTTTGCACTATGAATACATAAAAAAGAGTTGTTCAAAACGAAAGAAGGTCGTTTGAAACATTCTTCATTTTATCGCTGTTAACAATAAAAGATTAAATTAAAAACAATTCTAAATCCAGAGTAAAATACGCTTAATATTTGTTTAAAAACGTTAAACAGTTCCATATCTTATGGTGAATATGTTTTACTAACATTATGGTTTAGTTCGCTAAGCTCTCTAAATTTTTTAAATTTTATATTTTAGGAGGTAAATTTGCAACGAAATGCTGATTATAAAACTATTTTCGTATGTTGCAAATATTAATTAGCTTTTTTATAAAAAACCGGGAAAGGAAAGGAAAAATATTTAATTTAAGATAAACGAAATTGTTAATAACATCTTCCAAAGTTTAGCTTCAAGCAAAAGGACTCAAAGGTAGGAATGTTCTAATGTGTTCTGTAGTTTTGTTTGTTTAAAAAATTATTAAACTATTTCTTAAAAACTAATCCATGTCTAGAAAATACGAATTATAAAAATAAAGCAAAACTTACCGTAAATCGGCGACACCAAACCGAAAGCCATTGAATGTCACGAATCCGTTTTCCCATCGGTAGCTTAAGTATAATGTCCGTGTTATTATGTTGCTGCAGTACCGGCGGTTCTCTGTGTGCGACAGCAATGAAACCAAGACGAAACGGAATTAAGCAAGGATAAATTAATTTAGATCATTTAATTATTTAACGCTAGCATTTTTCTTGTTGCAATAGTAATACAATCAACTCGACGTAACGAAAAAGGGCACACAGTTTGTTGTCCAATGCCGAGACGGTTGACCGTGTTGGCAAGGCAAACTATTACAAAGGTCTGTATAATGTGGAGGAAAAAAAAGTTAAACATGCTTTGTCGCATATTTCATTGTGCCGGTATGTTACCCTGACCCAAGGCTCAGGGAGAGTACAGCATCCAGCGCATGAGAGAGGGTGAACGTTGTTATCATCTATATTTATGCACGGTTTACATTTTTATGCTGATGATGTTCAAAACCGTTCGTGAAAATCCGATGAGCTACGAGATATGCGATTTGTTCAATGCCCGTTCCCATTTCCAGATCGCTTTTCAATGTTTTTCGGAATCGAATTTTCCGCTGCCCAAAACAAAAAAAACGGTTTTTATTGCAATGGTATGGAGCTCGAGTTTCATTTTACCAGTTGTTTTGTGGATGGTTTTTACTGGCCAACCGTCAACAATCGACTAGAGCTGCCGAGGTCAGGTTACATACCAACATTGTGCCTTATGAAAGTTGATACAAATTCCAACAGACAAATACGTCCACCGGGGGCCACCAACAATCGAGTGCCATTTTTATTCCAACCTCCCTCTCTACCCCCAACCCCAATCATTACCTTCACACTCGGACCCCCCTTTGTTCGCTTCCGTGCTTGCGGTTTCGGTGTCTGATGTCACATTCGCCCTTAATCGATCATTATTTAATGAGGTGTAATCTAAGATATATAATTCGTTATGCTTGTTTCCCGTGCAGATTGCCGTGCAGTCGGCGAATTATGTGTTTCACACACACACACATCCAGACCGGGAATGGGATGGAAAATAGGGGAAAAGAGCGATAAAGGCAACAGGAAAGCAGAATCATTACTTTCGCCACTATCACTTTCCATTCCATCCCCATTGCCAGTCGTGGGCGTGTTGCGACAATTTCTGCCGACTCGTCCAAAAACTGTACGAACAGTGGCAACTTTTCAGGTCACTTTTTTGAGTTTCCGAGATTTTGTTCAATTTCTATCACCGGCTAAACTGATCTACACCATACTATTGTGAACATTTTTTTTTCTTTTTGCAATAGAATTTTCTTTTACGAGAATTGAGACGAATAGAAGGTTGAAGTTAAGCAACATTGCACCATGCTTTTTCCCATATTGCAATCACCTTCTTGGGGAAGGAATCGAGGGCGAATCCTTAGCGGGATTTTCCGAATTCGAGTGACAAACCAAGCATAAAGTAAAACGTCACACAGCTCTGTACGGTTCCACCAACCGTTCCTCGGTAAAGATGTTCAACTTTTCATGACTTTATGGAGGCAAGTTCCCTTTTTTTCTGGTTACTTCCACGTCGACGGTATGGATTTCGGTTTTGAGGTTAGAACTTCAGCGCGGGCATGGGATTTCTTTGGGGTTTTGTTCTACGAGTGTGAATGTTGTGTGTTTGTGTTCACGGACCGAGACGGGTGGGAAATGCCATTGGGAAGAGGACAATGATTTCGCACGCATGTCCACGGGAGGATGTGGAGCGTTAGAATTCTACCGTTGGCAGTTTTCGTACAGTTTTTTGAGGGTGGAATCAGAAGGAGTTTTTTTTCTTGTTTGCTGCTGCTGCGTTATGTTTTCTATCTAGTTAAGCTCGGTTGAAAGAATCGCATCCATGCCAGGGAGGAAACCGTAAAGAGATGGGGTGATCCTAGTGGATTTCCCAGCAATCTGTTCGTAATCCTTGCATCCTTCCTGCAACGGAAAATGAGATGGATGTATGTCTGTAGGGAGAGTTGTGCTGTGAGAACGAAACCCGATTGAAAGAGCAAACCATCGTAGGGTTTATTGTATTTTCCATGGGTAATATGCTTTGATGAATTCATATGCTGACGGTTCCGGATTTGGCAAAACGGTTCTAGACGAGGGCCACCGACCGCCACCGTCATTGTTTGAGGGGAAATGCTGTTTGGTACACTATTGCACTCGAGAGGGGTTTCCATTGACAGTGGCATGGTTTAAGGGTGGCCGTACAGCTCCGGAGGGTACATTCTAAATCCAGTGCCGATTGTTTGACGAGCATAATTTGATGAACGTAAAATGATTGGCAAAATCAAATGATAACCATGAAAACAGAGCAGTACCGTCCGCCGTGCGTTGGATGTTTGTGGAGTCAATATGAACCATGTTCAAAGGGTTGTTACATTGAATTACACTGAGGTTTAATATTTGCTGTAAAAGATTAATCTTTTTTCTAGCGTTTTGGGCTATTTTATGTCATCAGTGGGCTTCACGGTCTTGGCAGTGTGATTTGAATAATTCAAACGGGAACTGTATACATGGAAAACTTTCAACTCAAACGACAAAAGGATAATTGGAAAATGATATATGGAGGAATTAAAAGTAAATCGTATGGACATTATTATGTCATCCCGGACAGGTCTATTTTCATATTTTAATTTGAATAGTTTTCATTCACAGAATGTGGATTATTAAAATTCTATAATTTGAGCTACAAACAAACAAACTTTTTTACTATATAGTGATCCTGGTTCCACACAGATTTTAAGTTAAAGATTTTTTTTAATTGGATTTTTTATATATTATTTTAAGTACAGAAATAACATCTGGTCTTGCGGGCAAATATAAGTTACACCAATTTCTGAGTGAAGAATTCAAAGTCAAGGAAAGTTAGAAATGGAAATGGAATAGTTCTTAAAATTGTTATTTGAAAAATAAATTATTTTAGTTGAATTGTACAATTCTTGTTAATATATCTGAGATGAGAATTGATATACTTTTAGTTCCAATAATTTTGAGACCTAATGGGTTGATCCACCCCTTGCAAGCAGTAATTATACTCACTTATCTCTAGCATCCATTATAATAAAAATGATAAAAAAAACATCAACCAACTAAAAAGCTAACAATAAATGACACAAATCTAATTCACTTCTTGACGTGAGATCTTTTTTTTTGTTAATAATATAGCACGTTTTTGTACATAAATATACACCGCTAACGTAAATACAGTGACTCGTATTAACGCACATGACTCATCGGTCTGACACATTGAGCAATTTTCAAATCATTTTACACAAAACGGAAACCAACTACCAGTCCGCTGCAGGACCTGAGAGTAGCATATAGAATGATGAAAAAGAAAAAAAATGACTCCAATCCATTACCGGTTGACAACGGCGGCCCCATTACTTTTCCAAAGGCACAAAACATGCACGCATTCGGCCTTCCACCTGAATCCTTTTCAACGCTGACCGGGATCGACAGTTTGCAGGCGATCGGTCAGGGCGAAACACGGAAACTCAGATCCACCGGAGGTGCACCGTGGTAGGACTCTCCACGACTACGGGCCATCCTGACATCGATTCCCGCTCTACAATTATTAATGATGTGTCGAACGTGTCGTCAAAGTACATTAAACCCGTGTGCTCGCACCATGCTCCACATGTACTCGGTACTCGCATTTCCACCCAAGAGGCAAGACCACAACAGACGTGTATGAAATGGTTCGACGAGTGCCTTTTTTTCTTGGCACCCTACTGAAGTTGTACTTTGTCGCTTTAGGCAAGGATACGCACGTTGGCACATCAATGCCCGGGGATAGAAAGTGCCAAAAAACGGGGGCCCGCCCCACACCGACACCCTGGACGGTTTCCGGAAGAAGCACCACCGGAAACTCGGCACGGAAACATGCACGCGCCGGTGGAAAAATGGAGGATATTCGCGTAACGTAGCGACAATAATAATTTAAAATGAATTTTCATTATGAAGCGGCCACGTGGCGTCAACAATGAAGTGCATTAGGCGTTTCAATATCGGAGACGCCCGATACTGTCGCCCCCGGTAGTACTGTGGACTGATTTCACCATCATTCTCACGTGCGTTGGCGTCCGTTTTTCTGGTACGGTGTGGCAATGTGGGTTAGTGCTTCCTAGTTACCGTGGTCGGTACGCTTGTTGAGTTCCCCAAAAACGTGCCACACTGGTTGGCTGTTTTCTAAGCCATTTTTCCCCAAAAACGTTTCATTTTCCTGCAGTTTGGTAATGGTTTGGACCAGTGACTGGAGGACATTTACTCTGCTGGATGAGCAAGAACAATGCCAATGGGAAGAAAGGAAAACGCATGTGCTCCTGGATGGAGGATGAATATTTATCAGACACGCGTGCCAAAAAGCGGCAAAAGGCACGATCCTGCCTGTGCTTTGGTTTTTGTACTGCAAATTATATCTGTTGCGTTGATGGCACTATTAAGGGTAGTTTTGCTGCTTCGTGCACGTTATGCATATGCATTTCTTGGTGGTGATTGTTGTTTAAGCATAATCTCATTTCCTAGCGATGATAGCGATGAGATAATATTCATCAAACATTAATAAAGCCGTTTATTTTAAGGTCTTTTTTGTAGGGCGATTGCGTCCTATATCTGTCACGTTTCTGTGAATTGGCATTCATATAGCTCAGTAGTACATTTTTATAATTAGATAATATTAATAATTAGAAATCGTTTCTTTGATGAGTTATAATCTGCACCATTTTATGTATAATGTTTATGTCTAAAAGTATAGGATGCATTAAAAAGTCTAAAAACAGTTCTCGACTCCTGAAAAGAATGGTCAAACTGCTATTAGTTCTGAATTATTCCCATCTACCTTAGATAGTAGATCAGTAGATAAGAAATTATTATACCATGGAATGGAACTTTATCAAACGATTTTTACTATTATGAAATCCTTGCGCTGATTAGTAAATAAGTAAGCGCCTCATATGTAAGTTACTAAGAAATTCTTGCGAGAGGATTTCCCTTCACCGGTTCTTCCCGGCATGTTCTTGGAACTGCATGGTCATTGGAATATAAATCAGTTCTGTACTAATGCATCCTTATCAAAGCACTATTTTTTATGACATGTGGAATATAAACCTTTTTCTGATATTTTAAGTATTACAAAGCCTGGAACGTCTACACGATCGTCGAATATTTTTGTCATTTTTTGATAACCTTAGGAACACCTACGAGTTTTATTATCTCTCGAGGATCTACGAAGGTGTTTGTGTTCGATAACTCTTCTAGATTTCTTTTCATTTTCTGGTATCGTTGAGTGATGGCTAAGTTGAGGTCCAAGTATTTCGTATTGGTCACGTAGCTCTCCAGCTTGTAGACTTATATGGGACATCTTACACGAAAAAGAAATTGCATGGCCCTCGTTTTTGGACGCATATTGAAATGAGGAATCCTTGATGTTCCGATATAGGACCTATTTTGACGTACTTTATTTTTAAGTGAATTCCACAGATATCTCGTGTATCTTCAAACATGAATTGAAGCACGGATAATTGACTGTTTAGAACCTGAATTTAGTTTAAATTTAAATGTTTAAATGTGATCCAATAAACTACAGTTTACAGCTTTCAGGCAGAATGTTCAATCAACATTCGCACCTTCAAACGCAAATGAATATTAAATTTATCAAGTTTTTAATGCACTTGGTGCAAATTTGTGTGTTATGTTGTTTGTTTCGAACACTATCCAACGGCTCGTTATGCGTGACGATTATCGGGATGAACAAAAAAAAAGGTATTTGGTTTAGCTTATCGCTATGGATCATAGCCCCATAGATCCCAGGGTAGTGGGAACGGTATAAAGGAAAGACCAATCAACAAAATCCAATCCGGTCCAAAACATGTTCCACCCGTAAAACAGTTACACCCGCTTTTCCCATGGGCAAGCCGTTTGTCGATTTATACACGCACTGTAAAGTGTTTCCCTTTTGTTCCCGCTGCTATTCCATTCGAGGGTCCTTTCCCCTAAACCTGGTTCGTTATGTCCGATCGATAAAACAAATCCTTTTACACGTAATCACTTATCAGAGGAGCAGCAATCCATACGCGGGAGAATGTAAAAAAAATCGTCCTAGAAAAAGGGAAGATAAAAATAAACGCAAAACGCGTCGCAGATGTCGGTTACGCTTCGTGGACTGATAGTACGGTACCGTTCCTTGAGTACCTTGAAAACAGAGTACCGAACACGACGACCTTGTTCAAGTAGGATTGATATAAAATCAAGCACAAACTGTTGTATTTTCCCTCCAAAAAAGGATATGCGGAGTAAATCAATCTAAAGTCGGGAGTAGTCGTGGAATTATATTACATTTGTTGGGGCTTTGTTTTTGCACTTCCACAAGCCTTGAGCTATGTAAAACGGGATTACACTTGAGAAAAACTGTCGCAAACGGAACATTTCGTGGCTCAAAGCTTATGTGCAGAAATGGAAATCCAAGTAGATGGAATGCTGAAAACAACTGATGTTTTTCAGAAGTTGAACGGTGAGTGTTTGGAATGGTAAATTTCGGACGGTTGATCGTTATATTGCACTCGCGACAGAAGTCGACCTTTTTGGGAGACACAAACATGCGATACTTAAAGCAAATGTAGCACACAAGTGTGAGATCAATTCAGTTCGTCCGATGTGTCCTTCGTTGCCGTAGATCATTAATCTCGCACCAAGAAGTGTTCCTTACAGTGTTATTTATTCGTACGTGACTACAATAATTGATAGAAAAACCTTTTTGAAGTCAAGAGTTATTGGAAATGTTTAGAATAATGTGAAAAATAAAATTAGTTTTTCTGTAAATCAGACACACCTTTAAATCAAGTAAAAATCTACGCGAAACTAGACATTTTTCCAAGGAGTTAGAAATAATTATCAGAGTTTGTTGTAATTTAATGATAACATGCATTCTAATTCCTCACTTTTCCATTACTTGCTGACTTTTTTAGCCAGCAGATGGATTAAGGAAAACAATACTGATGGGATTTCGGAACTGAATCACCGGAAAAGTGTCAAAATCCATAGCTAAGATCCATATTAAGAACGGGACTATCCTCGCGAGTATAAATTATCTTTCGACAGTTTCATATTACTTAATGAAAAAAATTAATTACCCCTTTTTAGGGGCTTTTTACTACGTGAGAAAATTAATTAATGAAAATGTATGCGAAGCGAGCCATCCCTAATTGACACGCCCCAGATTGATACTTATTCGAAATAATCTCTTTAAAATTGAGTAGAAAAAAAAATCTTCCTAAACGTGAAGAAACCCTTTTACAAAGAAAATAAACTTCCTTCACTAATTTTAAAATATTTCAGAAAAAAAATCTATACAAGTTAGTGAATTTAAAATGGTACACAACCGTGACGGGTTGAAATATGCTGGCAAAGCCGAAGTACGCCCTGTTCAATCATAATCCATTTCAATTAAAAGCTGAAGTACGACTGCGAAGAATGACGGCAACGGCAAGGGCTTTAACATGCCGCTGCCGAGGCACCACTTGAACAGGTACCGTTTATACCACACGGTTTTCGGCGGCCCTCGAGGGACGCTTTGCCACTTCAATCTTCGGTTTCGGTCTCTAGGCAAAAGTGCCATTTCCAATGTACGAGGGCTGCACTTGCCATGAGCAAAATGTGGCCGTTCGTCTTTGCCGGGATGTTGAGGATGGGCAGGAATAGTCGAATGAGTAGGTAGTGAAGCCCATCCAATCAAGACCGAAATGCATAATAATTGTGCGCGACAACAGACGGGTCGAAAACGGAATGGACTGGTGGGTAATGTGAGTAATTGCTGGTGACATTTACTACAATGCCGCCATGCACGATTACGTTTGCTTGGGAATCGTGCTATAGTTTCGGGAAGAAATGTAATGGAATTGTGTACGACACAATAAGTATTGCATTAACATATAGCACCATCGATCTTAGGCTCGGTTTTTGTGCGAAGAAGAAAATAAAAAAACGTTTGCAAAATAAAATTGAATTTTTAAAAAGTATGTCATCTAGAACGTGCTCGACGTTAAATTGCAAAAGGAAAGTAAAAAGCAGGACGAGTGGCACGATATTATCCAGATATAATTTAATTAACTTATTAAACGTACCGACCATTTGTTGAATATTTAATTTTGCATTTCAACGCCCTGTTCCGCCCGTTTCAAGTAGTAGCGTCAGAATCTTCTGCCGGGGCAGACAGCAGAGTCATGAAGATGTGCTGCCAAGAAAGCTGCACGCTAATCTGCGGAAATATACTTCTCACGCTGGGTTGCTTCAGGCACACCCTCCCCGGGTGCCGAAAATGCCAGAAACGTGATGAAATGTTAGTGTGGTAACATTAAGGTACTTAATCTCTAGTAAATGATTCAAATTCTTTGCGCCGACGTTGAGAGGAAAAGTTAGGGGAACGCTCTACCACCTTCTACCAAGAAAAAAAAAGAAAAACTCCCGGTTCGGACAACCCGTAAGAATGCAGCACTTCCGGATGGGGTTGCTGCCAAAGCCCTAAATAAAAATAGATTAGATAGGATGCAGGACTATTATCGTTCGCTTCCGTCCTGGTGTGAAACGGCGGGTGGTCGGGACTAGAGGCTAGCATGAGCTCGAGACGCGAGAGTTTTGCCGTGCGTGAGGACGTTTACCCACACACACACACGCACACGCAGACACAGCGGGTTGATGATGGTGTTGATCCTTTCGCTCGTGTGGATAAGAACCGGAAGCCGTCCCAGTATACCGTCCCAGTGCTCCGCCTGCCAGGAAGTTCATTTATTTTGTGACTCCTCCTGCAGTGTGAGCTGTTTCCCACCCACTCCCCCCTCATCCCCATTGGAGGGGAGGTTTAAGGGTGGTGGAGATAAAAATTTATGTGAATTTTATGCGCGGCTCTTCCGGCAAACCCATCCCTGTTACACTGTTGCGTACGGAGAAATGGCCCTGGATGGAAGTGATGGGCTTCTTTACTCTTTCGGATTTTATTTGTGACGTGAGTTAAAAGTGTTAAAATAGAGATATCGTTGGTGGTTGGACACGTTTTTCATTACGATTGTTGATTTGACGTATATGTGTGTTTAGGTGGGAAATTTCTTTTACTGAAGATAATTATATCTTACAGTGTTACAATTACTCTTGAATATGAGTTATTGTTTTGAAATTATGCTTATAAAATTAATCTGTTTCTATAGTCTAGGGACGCTGTCGTCCAAGGATCTCCAAAGGATAGACATTTAAAATGAAGGTTTTTATATTAATACAGTGACGATAGGAGACATGAATCTTAAATTGAGGACGAATTGCTAACATAAACGTGAAGATTACATCACATCGTAGATTGAATAAACTATTAAGAAAATTTCAAAGAATTGTTGTGAAGTTTTAATAGAAGTAGGTAGATTTAACCACCAAATTTTAAAGTAACTTAGTAATAACTTTTCAAGGACATGAATCCTTGAATTTGTTGATATCTTGGTGAAGCAATAACTAATTTATTCAATAATTTAATCGACTTATATAACGTATCTCAACGTCCATTAAGAGAGTCCATAAATAAGAATAAAGGTCATAAATAAACCACGAATGAAATCAAAACTTACCGCCCACTGTACTCCTCCGGGTATGGTATGATGTATCCTTCCGGGCTTGGGCGAGGCGAATTGCCAACCCAGAAGAACGCATCCGGTGCGTTACCGTCGTAGGCGAATCCTTTGACAAACAGCGTCGATTCATCGACGGCGTACACTTGTCCCTAAGGTAGAACAAACATTTTTAAAAAATACAACATATATACATCAGAGCACATTAAATAAATTATTCTTTTGTAGATGCGCAGGTGTCTAGTTACTTGAACCTTACCTTGATGCCATGTCCAAAGTTAGCCAGTTTTCCTATTTCGCGACCGTAGTAAGGTTCCTTTGGAGCTCGACAATCAACTAGAATGTGTAGAGAACATGACACAAACATGATTTAGTTCTACGTTATATAGACATTAAAGAGAATTTAATTTTTTTTTTTTTTGTTCGGTTAGAACGGCCTGGCCGTATCAAGACTTATTTTACCACGTAGCAGGATAGTCAGTCCATGCTACGGGGAGACGGTCCGGATGGGATTTGAACCCGGTCCCTGCCGTGTGGACGGGCGCCGTTTTTCACATGCACCACCGGGCCGCCCCAAAGAGAATTTAATTCTATTTTATTCTATTTCTATTTATTTCTATTTTATAAAGAAGATTAAACATCTATTTTAATTTTTAACACTTTGAAAGTTCGAATACTTTAATTTTACATGTACGTATATACTTAGTCAAATTATTACATTCACACCTATTTTTTGAATCTGTATTATTAACAAAGAATTATTAAAAGATTTTTTGTTGGTTTACACGCAGTTGGGTTCTGCACGAGGATGTTGGGTTTTGGTATGGCGACATAGTGTAAGATTACTCTTATCTTAAAGCAAAATATCGTTCACTAGTCGCCAGATATATCAGGATACTCGTATGTCTAGGTACAAATGTACATAATACTTCTGCTTTTCCTTTTATTTCTTTGCACAAAGTGACGAGCTCTGGAATTAACAGTTTTGAGGTTAAAGTTTAGAGCTTTCTTAAGTACTCCAGAACTTCTCTAGCTGCACGTGGAACGCTCATCAATCAAGTAGTTTAATGTATAGTAAAAAATGAACTCAAAGTAAACCTTAGTACAAAGCGATACAAGCATCTTTGACGGCTTGTTTAACTAGCGCAGGTTTCGTGCAATCATGACAAACTGTAAAACATGTTGTAAATCGTTGAATAGCTAGATTACGAATGGTATCTGTGCACCCTTTCTCGTTCTTCGCTTTTTTTTTGCTCACTGCTCTTCAATTGCAACCTGTCAAGCTTGATCCTTAAACGGTTTTCCTACCGAACGAGTTCTGTATTACCGGCAGGCAGGCAGGCAGGCAGGCAGGCGCATCACAGACTGTTGTGTAAATATTGTCGCACACTTTAGGCGAAAACGCAAGGGGAAGCTATACCAACCCTCCCTACACCCTCCGTGTTTGGGTTTCCGTGAATCGAAGGATTTGCCTCCGGAGACAACAGCTTAAGCAAACAGACAGCGCCGTCCAAACACACGAAGGTAAAATGGATACATTTTGCAATAAAAAAGCACCGTGCGCCGTTCCGGTCATGTCGGTAGCCCTGGTTTCCATTCGTTGGTTGGTGCGTTTTAGTGAACCCCCTTGCTCAATCTGGTCAATAGTCGATCCAGATTGCATCTTGAGACTGTATTGAAGTTTTTTTTGCTTCTCCGCCTGAGGACGGCTTAGGAAAGTAATATTAAAGCTAAGCAAATAGTCGCCCGCCTATTCATCACCGCGGCGGGGTAGGCACGAAAATATATATAGGTGAACCGGGAACGATAATGCATCGGAAACAATTTGGAAAAGGGGGGAGAGAGAGAGAGAGGTTTACTAAAGGAAAACGTACAAGGACGCTCGTCGGAAAAGTCGTTGAACGTGTGGTTCGGGCTCATCACGAACCAGGCTAAACTCTTTACATGCAACCATTAACAAGGGACAGTACAAGAAAATCTCTTTGTCGGAAAGGAAAACTTCATCCATCCATCGACTACTAACACCGCCGTACTAAGGTAGGTAAAACGTCGACCGAAGGAAATGAAAACTGTCGTTGGCTTTGAAACGTCCTGCGATTGGATAATTAATGCTGACAACGACAACGATGTGATGGGACATTTATTTATCCACCCTCGCTCATTTTTCACGGGTTTTTTTCTTTTCCCACTCCTCACCCTATACGCTAAAAACGGACGAAACACAACAACAGTGCCAGCAGCCGTAGCGGCAAACACCATCGGCTTAATGGCGTGGTAACTGGGAACAAAAGACTTTTAACGATATTAAACGGGCTGGCTGGTTGAATGAGGTTTTTCCGGGGTTTTTCTTCTGTTCTTTTCACACTGCTTTTGGGTTGTTTTTTTTTCGTTCCGAAAGGTTTTCATAGCGAAACTTGTCGGACGAGGAAAATCGATGAGCAGCTCCATCATCAGTGGTATACATCTTGTTTCTACGTATAAAGCCAGTGTTGCCTGTCAATGATTTTACATTCCATCTCGAAGTCGTGGAGACGGTTAGTGACTGAAGCACAGCGACAGGAGAGCAGTTACAACCAGACACTTTACTATAGACACTATGTTTTACCAATGTTTTCCAGCATTTATTTGTGATTGAAAAAAAAACAAGTTGTCAATATATTTATTGAGTATAATGCAATAATTTTTACACCTATGATTATAATTGATTCACAAAGAACTTAATACAATTTAGAGCTTATTTTCAAACTCCAGATACTGAAGGAATCAAATAAATTTCAAGATAAAGAGAAGATACTCTACAACAATTATATTTAGTGTATTTAAATTTCCTGAAGTAACATTTGAAGTAATTTTTAAGCGTATTTTGCTAAAACGGCACATATTGTCTTGTACTTTGTTCAGTGATGTGTTATGCTATAATGGCTCACTAAGGCTATGAATGGCAGGTTCAGATAAGATCCTAATCACGACCTTCGGTGTATTAGAGTGAACGCCACGGCAAAATGCCATTCCACAGCTCCAGAACAGCATATCAAAAGGAGGAATTTTTCTAAAAGATGCGTATGAACTACTCTAATTGACAAGGAATTTGAATATATTTGTAAACATTTACTATATTGTTTTTTTTTTTACATCCAATCTATTAATTAAAAATATTATATTCATATCCTGTACTGGACATTATTTAAAATTTACCAAAAAATAATACGTTCTAACTTTTCCTTATAAAAGAAGTTCTGTTTATGATTTATTTAGCCAGAATTGAGGAATTAGTTCAAACAAATAAATGATCCTGATAAGATTTGGTAGTGGTTCGACGGTGTAAAGACCGACACTAGTACCACTAAACCATAGTGCCATCGCAAACGATAAGATCTTCTACCATAATGAACATTGTTCCAATGTGTTCGAATACACATTTTATTTGTGTTGTATGAAACATTCGCATCTTTTTTTGTATATGGAAAAGGTTCAAAAGGACACGGATATCATACGGAAAATTATTTCGGCAGGATTAATTCGCTTCTAGCATCTTCTAATGGGACTTTCCCTTTTCCTGTAGACACTTCCTATAACCTCATACTGTCTTCTGCTTCATTGAATTATGAAACCTGCATCAGAACGATCCAGATGGATATAATGCTCGCGTGTGTGTGTGTGTGTATGAATCGTCCTTTTGAAACACACTCGCCTGTTTCTTTCCCTTCCCACACAAGCTCAGCTACACAAAACTAGTAATGAACGATTCCGGTTTTGCTTGAAACCGTCAGATCGGTTGGCAGACAATTCGACTAAACGAGCTCAAAACGACCGACCGTACAAAATCCTATTACGTTGCCCGGGGAAATTAGATCAGCATCATGCGACCGAGTTTCCTATCATCTTCATATCAACCGTGCTGAAACCGAGAGTGTGTACTGCGAATGAAGGCGAGAAAATTGATTAATGCGAGCAACGGGCTTTGGCGGTGCTGCTATTAGAGATCAAGCACGTTTAAAGAAAATGTTCTCAATGTTTCGAATTTCTGCAGTAAAAACATTTGAAAGCTGCACCGGTGGGGTTGCACGATCAACACGCGTTTCGTGCAAAATAATATCGGTGAGCGATTTAAAGCTTGGAAATCTTCGAAAATCGGTAGCATATCGATTAAGGTAGAAGAGGGCGAATGTTTCATTGATGACAGTTATTGAATGATTTCAAATATTTGCCGTACAATCGATACCATTCCAATTGGAGACCGGGATTACGAGGTCAACACCATTGTACGGTTGGTACGTTGGTGGATATGAAGGAAAGATCACTTCGCTTACTACCGAAACGGTAACATCAGTGCGTAGGCGCACTAGCGGGGCACAATCGTCGGAAGGGTGGTAATCCTTATCCCACAAGCCGTGGGCAAACGGAATGCATAATGGAAAATCGGATAAATCAATAAACTTCACTTCCCCCTGGTGTGGCACTTGAGCTGTCTGATAAACGTCAACGGCCGGTCACGATGAGATGGCGAAGCAACAAACGTTTTGCTATTTGCTGGTATCGCATTTCATCGATTTTTTCGTCTCGATACGTTATATTCGGAAGAAAATTGTCGAGAGAATGCAGCAGTAAAGTAACTGGCAAACATTAATAATCGATTGAATTCTGATGTGGATGTCCTTTTTAAAGGTGTTTTATAGCTTCAAGAATGTAAGCAGAAAATTCTTACAAATATTACGATTGTGTTACAGTCGGAAATATCTAATTTTAGACCATTTACGACCGGAAAACTACCCTTAAATTTCCCTTTTTTCCACCTATACTGTGATGAATAGCAAGCGAAGGAAAATTTGAAAACCCCGACCCTTTGCATGGAGATCGATGTAAAAAAAGTGTATGAGTTTGTGATCACCTTAACAATCTCGTTGCTACATTTACCCTTACAGATTGTAACAGCTAGATATGCGAGGAATCAAAAAGCGACACAACCCCCCAAATACGGTATCATTATTTTTCTCCATTCTGCAAATGATAAGAAAAACGAAAACGACAAGAAAAAAAAGGGATGACAAGAATGTTTTCTTCCACAAAGGCGAATAACAAGGCGACGAAATGATACAGAGCCGACGGTGCGTTCTTTCCCCTTATTTTGGTTCCGGCATGCCCAAACAGCAGCGTGGTTTACGTACTGACACTGGAGGGGTTGTTCTGTTCACCCTAACGGCGGGGCATAAAAGGGAAAATGGTAAAAATATGATGTGCGCCCGGCATCACACCGAACTAATAATGTTTAATGAACTTCTTTCCGGTTTTGCACACACAGTGTGGGGCGAGGGTCGGATGGAGAGTGGATGGAGGAAAGTGGATGATTATTATCGATATAATCTGTGACGGTTTTTCGGGTACCCGAACCGCCGCCGTTTATTCGGAAGCGGTGAGCTCATTACGACCGCCGTAATAATGGGACCGGGGATGTGCATAAGACGCAGGATTTCGGAAAGGATTTGTCCCGGTTCTTTTTTTTTTGTTGGGTGGATTGGTGTGTGAACATTTAAACTTTATGTCTGTAGTGATGGAACTTTCATTTTTCGAAAACAACTGGAAGGGTTTATAATCTTAAATTTGTTTTCGCAACAAATAAAATAGTATTGGAAATAGAACTCATTCAAATCATGTTCCAAAAGGGTGTCGCAAAATTTAGGATAGTTTTAATGGGTAATACTGACAGCTAAAATGTCTTTTCGAGTACCAAGCTATTCCAAGAATCATTAGAGTTCGGATCAACTAGGCCACATAGCATCATTTGAATGTTTTGATCATCTAAGCATTTTTTAAAAGAGGATTTGGTTATGTGCAAAGATCTTTGCAACGCCGATTTCTCACACTATAAGACCATTTGTCGAAACTCAACCGGACTGTTCTTCCGTACATTTAAACGGGCTATAAATCTATAAATGACAAACCAAGACCTTCAAGGTAATAGTGTCACAAAGAAGAAGAAAAGGAGGAGCGATTGAAAGAACTCAGAGACAGGAGATTTCTCGCTAATAAGAAATGGAGAGATGACCTTTAGATGTGTTGATCTTTCTGAAAATGAGAGGATCCAGAGTGTTTATCTGAAAATTTTTGGAATAGTTTGTACAGTCCAACATGGTCGGAACTGTCCGGAGCAGTATAAAGCAACTTCGAGTTCTAAGCGCTTTGAAGTAGGTAGAAGAAGACTAGGATAATTAGTCTGAAGTATTTGGAACATTCTGACATAATTCGAAGCCTACAGAGCACCAGAGTCGTTCCAGGAGTTTCCTCAGAATTGAATCTGCTGTGTCAAAGTGGCATTCGCAATTTATTCTAAATTCCTTTCCAGAGGATTAGTAGTCTTCATTTACAAGCGAATAGTTAACAATTTCAAACAAATAAATATTTCTTCACAAAAATCCGCCATTATTGATTGCCTTTATGGAACTTCCCAGCAGCATACGTCCAGAAAGTATGTTATAATAATTCATAACCTTCAAGCCAAACACTACATACCAGAAATTCCATTTTGTCACATTTATAATGGTTTCAATAACTTTCCACAACCCGTAAACGTACACGGGCGGAAAAGTCTTTCATGGTAAAGTTGTGTGTGTTTTTTACTCCCTAAACAGTGAAAAGTGCAGTTTTTTCTTTTACTGCCGGCCTCATTACAGAATCCACTTTTCCGCTTAATTTGTCCCGGCAGTGCTGCTAGACGGGCAGCACAATGAACAGCCAACACAGAGTATCATATTTTACAGTTTCGCATTCGCAACCATTCCTAATGAGAACGATACGTACGAAACGGGTGTGCTTTTCCGTCGTCCGTTATGCACTGGCCACGTAATGTGAAGCACAAGTTTTTCTTTCCACGGCCTTGAGTGTGTACGAGGGGGAACCGGGCCGGTGCAGTGGGAACAGAAAAGGGGGAAAAACTCTCTATATCCTTTTTGCATCGGAGTACTCTACACCTGAACAATCATAAACAAAGTGCATTTTGCCTCATTGGTAGTCTTATAAAGCTCCTGGTTGGAGAAGTTGGATGTGTGGATGAAAAAGGAAGGAAAACAGAGACCGGGAACAAAGAAGCGAAGGATAGGAAACTAATTTTTCATACCATGATCTTACCATAGATACCTAACGGGATAAAGCTCCCGCACGTGGTGCTTATGCTGCAAAAAAGTAAAATTTTCTCGCTTTTCCTCCGCGGCGGTATGCCGGCCTGAAGCAAGAAACATAATACCAAACTATTGCACCGCTGGTACACTGTACCTTAATGCATGAGTTTAAAGAATTAAATAATATTTTACTTCATAGGAATGCTTGTTGGAGCAAATTAATTGCTTCTAATTGGACATCGTGCATACACGTTCCCGGGTATAAATATTAAATAAAGAAAGTTTTGCTTACAACATTTTTTGACTAATCTAAAAACATTTATGAACCATTTTTATAGCACCACAAACTAAAAAGAATCAAACCATTTGTTGAACAATTTTCTGCCCCAAAAACAAGCCAAATTATATACCATCTTACAGGCGAAAACCATTAAACCACTGTATATGTTCCAATTTGCTACGATAGCACCAAATACCCTACAGTTATGAAGTATCACAAAACCAGAGGGGTTTACTTTTTATGATTTATGACTTAATTTTGCGATCAACACGTGTCTGACTCCCGGTGTCGGTGAGTTTGGCCCACGCCAAGGCGCACCCTCGCAGCGTACAATTCGCCACGGCCGCTATGGTTACCATCGATATGGTTATTATGAAAGCCTTATCGGCGGAACCGGAGCGACAACGAGCGTACGATCTCGAGGATTTCCGTGGCGTACACTTACGTTTGTCATGAATGTTTGGACGATATCGTAAAATTTGCAACCCTCTTCATTAGCTCGCCTAAAACATAACTGCTCGTTGGAGAATGTTGGTGTGAAAGTGGGAACAAATTTTATGGTTCCTGGCTTGTCGTCTGGGAGGTAAATGCTATGATCTGTTAATTATGTACACTTTGATGCTGAACAAATCGGTCTCCGGTCTGGTGCTGATACGATTGGGCTGGAGTGGATGTAGCCAATTAGCGAAAGGAAATGTTATGGTAGCTCGGGATGAACGTAAACTTATTTCTGCACGATGATTGATTGAATTTAGAAGCTGAATAAGATGAAAAATAAGCTTCATCCATTATTGAAAATTGTTTTGAATAAATTGTCACTATCGAATGTATTTCCAAAATGATAGCGTTGTTTGTAAATATCAATCTAAATAATAATTTGTTATTATAATACTTCAATTTTTTCATTAACTAAAAAATCCTCATTACTAAAAAATTTTTATCAAAGCATAAGAAATGTCTAATTGAGACATTCCATACTGAAGGTTAGTTGAATCCTGAGTAAGATTTTTTTAGAAAGATCCGTCAAATATTATTAAAAATTATGTGAAATGATCGAAATAGAGTTCAACAACAGGTTGTCGCTTTATTAAGAACGATTTCGGCATAAAATATGAGTTTTTACCATAGTGTAGTGGATGATGAAAATACAAGAATATAATATTTATTCAAATCTTAATTTCTAGTGTATAAAGAATGCATAAAATTGTAATAAAATAAATATTTAAAACATCCCCTCTATACAAGCTAAGCTACTGAAGTTGTCAAATTAAAGTATTTTCTAAATTTCCGCAAGACAAAAAGTATGCAACGACCATATGTCTAGATAATGGTTATGCCCTACTCTCTAGAAATGCCAAAAATCGAAAATGCAGAAAATCGACCATCAACATGTTTCGTTTCCATTTTGTTTATAAATCAACGCCCTTCCTACGTTTGCCACCGTCACGGGGGTCATAGGCTGTTCACATTTGACACCAGTGCTGAATAAGTGTATCAATATCGTACCATTTTAAAACGATAGCCACTATGGCGAAAGATCAACGTGAGCAATTTATAAAGCGAAGACAAAAAAACACACGTTACGCAACGAAAATTCACCAAACCAAAAGTGGTGGTTCCCGCACATATCCATATTTGTGCCCAACATTTTAAACTGCCAGCGTGAGAGGGAAAAAAAATACAGCCACAACGAAGCG
This sequence comes from Anopheles funestus, assembly GCF_943734845.2. Taxonomy (NCBI): domain Eukaryota; kingdom Metazoa; phylum Arthropoda; class Insecta; order Diptera; family Culicidae; genus Anopheles; species Anopheles funestus. The sequence continues at coordinate 25,668,300 of NC_064598.1, forward strand.
TTTTCATGATTGGAAAGTAGACGAGAGTAAAAGAAAAAAAAAAGCTAAAGCAAACGAAAGCAAAGAAAGCTAAAGGGTTTACGGAAGTGGATTTTATTCCCGCGCCACGTTTCTGCACCGCCCTGACGCAAAGTCAATCGACGCACGGCGACGAACCCGCCCGTAGTTGATTGACACACTTTTCCCCATTTCTGGACGCGTTTGCGTTACTTTCACCGCGTTGTGGTGTTGTGGTTTGCAATTAACACAAACCCACGAACGGTGGAGCAGCGCCCATGTTGCGGATTATGATAGAACTACGCAGCAATTCAGCCAAGAAGTACGGGACCCCACACAACAGCGAAAGGTTACACCGTGGCTTACGTAATGTGGTGCTTGCAATAATGGGAATAAAGCCGACTGGCGGCCAGAAAAGGTAGAGCAAACAAGTTTACTTTCGTTCGTCTACGATGCATCGCGCTGCAAGACTTGCCGGAGATATGGACTGCATCTGGCCGTGTTTCGTTGAAGCGGGAACTCTTAAATTGATGGTTTCAGGTTATCGGTTGTTATGCTTGGTTGATTCGAATGGGGAACTTGGAAGCGCGGAGAAAAGTTACGCTCTATCGGTCTGATCGACCCGCTGGAGGGTAAGTTTATGATGCCCTTAACTCGCTACTCAACTCACTTAATATGGAGCGCTATTGCTAAATTTCGTTGGAAAATAATTTTTTCATATAAACAAATGAAGTAGATTGAGAATAGCTGACGGTAGCTTATGTGTTGCAATTTGTTTCATCTCAAAAAATTATTCTTTTTGCAGGAGAGAAAGAGTCAAAAGATTTAAGCTTACGGCAAAATTCCGTAACACTTTTATTGCTCTGGGGAGCTGGCAAAAAGTGAAAGGAACTCGAACATCTTCCACCGCACTTCGATAGAGTGGTTTGATGCAATAGTTCAACATCACTCTGGAGACGAGTTTTTGTGCCGATCGCAGAACGAATTATTTTGCCGCAAGAAAATAGAATTCCTAGGGGTGTACAGGTGTCGAGAGGCATCGCAAGTCACCTTTTGTAGGTTGTGGTGGGGTAGATTTCAAGGAAAATGGAATGGAAGTACCGTGTAGTGCGATGAGGACATTGATGATGATTCAATCCGTACTGCGTTGGAATTAGATCTCCAAACACATATCCATTACTTTTGCACTACAGTAGACATTTACATGGCCGAACAAGAATTGTCTTCTTCTTTTAAATTTATTAAGAAAGTCTTTGAAATCTTTGTTAAAATATATCTTCAATCATCCAACTCAAAGCTATTTACAATCCATCCTCAAAACACCTATCGATTGGTTGGATCGTAAATATTGAAAAGACACTTCGGATGGGGAAGGTAAACATTATTTCTGTTCTTCATGACTAAACAAACTCTCAATATAGACAACAAATGGCAAAATTCGCTACAGGATAAATATGACACTAAGTAATAGGACTCTAAACTTTACTACCATTTTGATAGTAAAATTTACGATCACTTAAAGCAGACACTACCGCGCTCAGTAACTAGGGACAGGGTATGCAATAAATTCCTGAAACGCTTTGTGTGTTAATTCTGTCTGGGCTAAAACCAACCGAAGGGTGCCCATTGTATTAGAACAATACAGCAAAAAAAAAAAGAAGAATAAAATCAAAATGTATAAATTCGTCAAGCGAGATGAGGTAGAACCTTTTTACGTTAGTATTTCTTTTTTTTTTGCAACGAATGCCCTTCGCGAAAGTACCTAAACTACACCACGGGACAGGGGAGGTTGAATGTATTAAAGTCTAACCAGCTCAACCACCATCACGATATGATATGGCTGATGTTGGCTCTATTGTTTTATGTGTTTGATACGCTAAATTATGCTCCCATCATGTGGAAAAGCGAGTTTGCTCAGGCTTGATTAATGCTACGCGCCGGATCGCACACATTAAAACCCTATCAAGCGCTACCTAGCAGAATTGCATAATTGTAGCTTTGTTGTTCTTATGTGACGGAAACGTTGATGGGTTTTACGGTGCGGTGTGTGAACTTTTGTTTTATCATTCGGTTAACATTATGTAAGAAAAAGATCCACAAATTGGAAAGGCATTCTGCAGTACGTATCAAAACTATAAGGTCGTTATTATTTTGTTTTAGAATAAAAGACAAAATTGAAGAAGGAATTCGATTTATGTTCTATAAAGATGGCGCCGGTCCACAGGACAGGGCCGGGGAACAAATCCCATCCGGACCGTCTCCCACGGCCAGGAATGACTATCCGGCTAAGTAGTAAAAATATGTCCAATAAGCCAAAATGACTGCCATGATTTGTAAGGTCGTTAAGCCACGAAGAAGATATTAAAACCATAAGTGCAAATATTGATCTAAAATTTAAGTTATTCTTTCATTATGTTTAGTTTTTATTCGTGCCATAAAATTATGTTAAGTATTAAGAGAAATCTAACTAAACTTAATATACATAGAATAAAAAAGGCGCAAACACCACATAATATAAGTAGGGAGAAACATGAAAACATAAGCAAATCAAGCAAATGAAAACAAAAGATCTTCCACCACAAAACCAAGAAAAAAACATTCTTGATAAAGATGGCAATTAAGACATCTTGACCCCAAAAACGTCAATGTGAAAATTACACGACTAATCGACTTACCTTCGACGGTGTGTAGCAGCACCAATACTAGTCCTACTAGAAGCGACGTATCCCTGGCACACGACCCTGACCATGGCCAATGCCTGCCCTTTGCATTGTTGGCCACCAATCCACTCCTCTGTTCCTCCACTAAGCAACGACCATCCGTGCAGTTCCGGCCATCTTGCGCCTTCTGCTTTTCTTGCTGCTCCATCATCTCCTCCTTCACCGACCCCAGGCAGCACACCGAGGACAATCGGGGAGTCCTTTCGTGCGATTGTAGCGCCTGCTCCATACGGTTCCACGCACCATTCAGACCGTTGCTCGCATAACATTCACTCACGGTTGCCGGATCATCATCATCATCATCATCACGGGTTTGTCGCGGTTTTTCGCGTACCAAAATGGCGGCCATCATTTTTCCGGATCGTTCCGGGTTGTTCCGCGCCCGACCGTACCGCGCGGGCAAGGAGATTTTGTTAAGCGTTTGCTCGCGGTTTTGCACTTTTCCAAAATGGCGGTCAATAGCACATGACGCGCGCTCGCTCGCTCGGCGTAGAGGGGTTTTTTTGTCGGGGCAGGAAATTACTTTTTCCCAGGCGAAATGTTCTCGGCGGTTTACAACACGTTTGTTGTGACGGTATGCGATTGAGTGCAGTTGTACGGGAAAGGAAGAATACAAACCAAAAAAATAAAAAATAAAAAACACAAAAATGAAAGTAAAAATTTACAACAAAATAAACACGAAATCAAGCCAATAGCAAATGCACTTTAAGCGGTGCCTTGAGGTGATTCTTTATCCGGTATCAAAGGTAATTCTTCACGAAAAGCATCGGTCACTACATTCTACCATCTCATCACGATTTGCTGATGGTTTTTTCACGTTACAATGCTTCGATGCCAATCGTTGTTTCGTTGTGTTAACGAAAGCGTCGACAAAAACTGTCCACTATATCACAGAACATTTGACTACAGCTTTTGCATTTTGCGCCCCCCCCTCAGAAAGGACCCCTAGTGAGTTTTGGGATGAAGGACCGGAGAGGAACACTTTTTCTTTTGTTTCACCACAGTTGTTCTCTTTTTCTTTACTCAGAACTCACAATCAGGCCGTTTTTTTGCAACACCGCATATGCATTACACCGACACTGTGTCACAAACGTAAGGAAAAAAAACACTTAAAAGCCGCACCCTTTGTCACGTGCAGATGAAAGGTAAGGTCCAAGAACTATTAGTTAAACAATCAAAAAGAAAGAGAACAAAACAAACAAAACAACCAAAGTAACTAAATGGAACAGGAAAAAAAGGCGTTTTGTTTTTGTTCGCTTCTAGCGGAAATTTTTTTTACCCTTCACTATGTGGCAGCTCCATGGTGGGGGTTGTTTGTCACTTGTTCGTGGCGCGAATTAGCTGGCCACTTGCATGGAAAGAACCAACCGTTTTGAGTTGATTCCGAAGATTCGAGACGCGTTCCAGGAGCCAGGAGATTCGTCTCAGATGGAGCCGGTGAAGGAGGCGTTACCAGTGTTACGGTCGTAGTTGGCTTTGCTTTGCTTACGCTCAGTTACGGTGGAAAATCGGCAAACAAATTTCAATCACACTCGTTTGCTTTGTTGTGAAATTCAGGACGCAATTATAACTGTCAAGCTTATCAGTAACAACGGTAGCACACAGAACAAAAATGGCCGAAAGCTTTAGCCAATATTCACGCACGGATACTCACACACACGCACGAACATACACTTACATTGAAGGGGAGGAGGCAGAGGAACGGAATAGCGACGGTTTGGGGGGAGATCTAAACTTTTGTACAACGAATGCTGCTGCCCCAAAAAAGGTACGCTTTGCTGAAGATCTCTATGGCCGTGTGTCCGTTCGCCAGGGATATTCGTCTCGGACTGGTGGTGTGTTTGCGTTCGCGCACAGCAAACCGACCGCGAGCAGCAAAATCGCAACACGCGAGACAGCACCGTCTGGGAGCAAAAGATGCAAAGGGAAGAAACAAAAAAACACTCTTCAACTCCCCCTCTTCTCCAGCGAAACGAAGAAGAAGAAGAAGGTGGTTCGGGCTGCTTCGACCAAAATTCCCCATTCAAGCGGCGGTTTCCATTCTGTTGCGAATCAGCCGAAAGGGAAAGCCTCGCACATTTGCTCTCGCTTTACGCTCTTTCTCTCTGTCCCGTTCACGGTGGTACGGTGAGAAAGTGATTCCGCGGCATAGCTGCTGAGCTGCTGGGATGTGTTTTTTTTTGTTGTTGCCTAGGGGTTGCCCACAAGGGGGGTTGCAACGGGGGAGCTGTCTCGGATTGGAAACGGATGGTTCGGACGAAGGGCGCCCAAGGGGATGCATGGGCAGAAGGGTGGAAAAGGTTGGTGAGATGAATGGGACATGCGTACTGGGTTGGAATGAATAGTAAGCGTGCACATTATGGGGGAGCATTGCACACCAGCGTTTGTTGTGCCGTGTGGAGCCCTTTCTTGCACGGCAGCCATATTCGCTCACGGTCGGTGAATTAGTTGTCGATCGGTGGGTGTATGCGTGTCGGTGCGTATGCTCGCTAATGGAAAGGATGCTTTTGCTATTGGTTACATCCATTACACTGCTGGACAATTTGTATGTGCATAACGGAAAGAAGTTTTTCCAACATCTTAACTCATGATTTATTTGCTGTTTCATTTTCAGTTCTTTTATGTTTTAAGTTTCTTCCATTTTTTCTGCTTTGGTCTTGTTTTCTTATATATTTTTTTTAATATTAGTTTTTTTATAAGTTTTGATTGAATTTTGCTTTTAAAAACAAAGTAGATACTTAATACAACGACTTCATAGTGAATTTTAAGTCGAGGTAGTGTAACAAATTAAAAAAATTGAAAATCAATAAAACCAATAGATAAATAAAATATCATGTTAAATTCAGTAAGTTGAAAAATATAAAATAAATGTTCAGTTTGTTCTACTCAGGTAATTATCATTATTATTCAGGTGGTTTGATTGTTGATACCGAACTGTACTGTATTTTATCCATCTTTAGCATCTCTTAGCAAAGCGCCAACTTTATTGCTCTTTCTCTTGCGTGAGTTTGCAAGACACCGGCACTGTTAAATCTCGCATCTTTTGGATATTTCGTGAGAAAACATTATTCGAAAAAGAAATGTTGAGAATATAAAGAGAAAGTTTGCGCCAATTCCATCGGCTCAGAAGTTAGCTTTATCGCGCCAGCCGACCAGTTGTATTGTTGCAATCACCTTTACTACCGGCCATTTTATAAAGATTGTTTCGAGTTACTTGTGGTTCAATTCCTTTACCGAGTTGCTGATGTTCCTTGGATTGAAAAGCAAAATAAAGATATGAACAGAAACACAGTGAATTATTTAAATCCATTCTGTGATTGACATTTCCGTTTGAAAAACATTAACAATTCAAAACAGTACTGTACAATACGGTCATAACCGAGTTCATGGTTCGTGTTAGGCCACCATTCTAGTTGAAGTTTCATAAAATGGTTTCATTCAAAGGTTCGTGAGAGAAACCAAAAACTTTCCGAACTTGTAGTACGCATGTCGGGGGATACCTTTTACACTCCCAAGACTGGTTTCGTCCATTTATGTGGGGAAAATGTCTGTACTTTTGGGGGATATTCTTGTGTTTGCTGATTAAAGTGTACCTGTTTGGCGGTGGACTCAATGCTGGTGACACATGTTGTTTAATTGTACCGATGAAGAAAAACCAATTAGTTAATTTATTTTTTACTTTTCATTTACATTCGTCATGTGTTGGAATGGTATAATATAATTCGGTTTTGAAGCTTATCTTGCAAATTCCATCAGAGTGTACCATGTTGAATGATTCGGTGCATGCGCATAAGAAACGACACGCATTGAATGTTTGTTTAAAATCATTGAGCCGATTTGAATCAATTTAATCAAGGTACATTATTAAACAGCAGTTAAATGTTCCATTGTTTTCCGTTTTTTAACTTGATAACACCCCTGGGGCATCCTTGCGCGACAAGACAATAGACAAGGTTCACTTACACGCCATCGTTGAAGTCACCTAGGCATCTGGTTAATTGAGAGAGAATTGCCACTTGAAGGAGAGTGAGAGTATGGAGCTAAATTTGCCAACAATTCAAAGTGGCAAACACGCATTTGGTGGGTCGCAGTTATGCAATGGGAATTAGCATTGTGGTCAACTCAAATGCTGTCGACATTAAACTTCAATTGTCATGCAAAAGGGGGAAAAATGCTCGAAAAAAGTTACTCAACATTCAAATAAAAAAAGTAATGACCAAATTTAGCAAGCAAGTTTTGGTTCACTTACAATGTTCCAATAACTTATTATTCATAGATGTAATACAAATCTATCAGAACAAGTTGGTTTTGCAGTTACAATAAAATTATGTAAAAAATGAAAAGAACAATTAATCAAAGATTAATGACAAAAAAGAGTAATTAAAGTGAAAAAGATGTGGTTTAATAAAATAATCTTTAAATATTTTGTTGATAAGATTTCTGCCAAATGCATTTTTGTTACAATTACAACATTGTAAATTAGCGCCAGAAGCATCGCAGCATAAATTTTACGCACTGTTCGATAGCGAAGACAACAACCAATTCGAAGTACAGTGCGTATCAAAATTAAACTCACGCCAACATATTTTTTCTTAAACTGATGGCCAGTTTTGAATTACATTCGGTATAAAAATGGTAAATAGAAAGATAAAGAAATATTCTATTCTCTTTTTTTTGTTTTCATACAGGAACGGAAAAATTCCTCTCTTAAATCGGAAAAATCATCAAAAATTCGGAATCTCTTTCAAGATTTTCGAACATATGGTTATGATTTGACGTTTCGAACAGTAGAAGCAAAAAAAAAAGCAAAACAGTTTGAACCTTTATGCTGGACCATTTGCTCCATTGCATTTAGTTTTAAAGTGCGTTTCATGTAATTCAATTGCTGAATTTTGTTTTACATGCAAGTGCATTTAGTAGTTTTGTGACTTTCCTAAAAGTGGTGCATGTGCACATTGCAACGAGTGGTTCAAGATCGAGGGAAACAAGAACAGGTTTCCAACAGCGGTAAGCTGCGCGATTTGATCTTTTTTCTTATGTTGTTGTTGTTTCTCACCCTCGCATTGTCCATCGGGGTGGTTCGTGACATCGGTTTTGTTGAGGCGTATGGTGAATGGTGAATACAAAGCATATTTTCGTTGATCAATCGTAGCGATCAAAACATCTTTGTGATCGAATTTATAACCGATATAAACGTTTCGTACAGCTAGTGCCGTAAAGCATTTCGGAGTTGCGATTTCGTGTGATCTGTTTCTATGGAGTTTAGTGCCCTCGAAAAAGTGCACATTTGCTATTGTTTGGCTGTTTGTTTGATGCTGTGTTGGGGCAAAGAAACAAAAACCTCACGCTAAACATAACGAAGCAGGTGAGAGCAAGAGATGTGCATTTAGCATTTCCCTTTTGGCAGTTCATTTGCTTCTAACCCCCCCGGGGGTGATGCTGTGAATATGCATTGTTGTGCTATTGTTGTGATGCATACCAACACAGGTACAGTTTCAAGTACAGGTGACGCATCAACCGTACGAGAGAGAAGAAAAAAGGTAGCATGATTTGTTACTTGTCGTTTTTATGCTTGCGAAAGGTGAAACGAGTTCGCTGGCCACGTTCTTATGAAAATGCAACCCCCGAAAGGAAAATCATTTGCGTGCGAAGTTCGCTTGTGGTGTGTTGTATTTAGTGTACTATTGTGGTTTGTGAACATATGTGAGCAAAATTAAAAATTATCATTAAAGTTGTGTTTCCTTTCCATTTCATCTCCGTCAAGTGCAGATAAACACAACAAATAAAGTCATCCGGCTCGTTCTCTGATAAGGCACAGGTGTGTGCAAGAAAATAAGATACGCATTTCCTTCGGAATGTGCAAACTGTTCTGTGTGTGTGAATGTGAATTTACCCAACTCCTCTCCCCAAAAGACGAGTGAAAGTTCTTTAAATATTTTAGCAAACATGAAGCAAATCGCGCTCGAAACGGTTTTGACCCTTATGCTTCGTTCATCATTTCGCTCAGTAGCCCTTTAACTGGGCAACGTTATTGGTTCCTTTCACTTTGGAATGTTTCTGTTTTTTTTTTTGAGGGAGACAACAAAAAGACAGACGAAGTGGTTTGAACCGTTGTGCTTCCTGTTCGAACGGTAAGGTGCTTTTTGTGTGGATCATATTTTGTCGATCACATACAGTCTACCAAGATGCAGTCATCCATTGAGGCGTAGAAAAACAGCAGCATGTTGCTTAGCAACCGTGCATGTCTCATTCTCCGGTGTTGCTGCAATGCAGTTTTCCATACAATGAGTCATTTGAAAAATACGTTGAAGTGAATAAAATTGTTTGTGCCATATCTTCCGGGAACGATTGGGACGCATATGGCACATATTTCTTGGTACGCTTGGCTAAGCAAAGATAAAATAAATCTAGATCTGATCTAGCACTTTGTCACTTCTGACACGGTATGACGAGACAGCAGTAGATCCTTAAATGTACATTGCGCAGATTATAAAACGTGTCTGCCGTGGGTTGGCCACCAACTGTACTTCTGATAGCGTATTAGAATGGGCTCGGAGAACCATTAAATGAAACCGCCAACAAATGGTTGAGTGTCCGGTTGTTACCACAGGACAACATAGCAGCAAGAGACTTCTTGCATTGCAAATGATCGCGCGCGCATTTTGTGTGGTGGTGGAACCGGTCGTGTGTAGGTTGAATCTTTCCACCTTAAATCGATCCACATTCGGTCATTGAATAATTGAGCAGTTCAAGCTCAAGCCCGTTGGTTGTGCGTTTTTATTTGTTGTTGCTGTTTCTTAAATGCCATGCAAATATTACGCCAAAGAGAACTGACCACCCTTCCGGTGACGCACCGTTTTTCGTTTCTTGGTGTTCGAACCCATTTCGTTAAAAAGCCGGTGCCGGACACCACGTACGTTGGATATGTTTAGTTTTTTTTATGGAATTTACTTCCGCGACTTCAGTTGGACTCAGTGTATTGACATTGGGGGATCGTTTTTGGGACAGTGACTTCATCACAGGTATTCAATAAGAGGTGGAAGAAAGACTGTCCATGAAATGATTAACACTGCAATTGTTAGCTTGACTCTCAGGAATATCTTATCTGTAATGTTATCATTTGTTTTGATTTTTTTCTCTGTTTTGTAATACAACAACAGGAAGGTCGTTGGAAATATTGATTCACATTCAAATTTACAAAAAATTCTATAAATTTGAAAATCTCCTAAGGTCTTAGCTGTTTTTTGGGAAATTTGTTTTTGTTTTGTTGAAATAAGTTTCTTTTCTCTCAAATAATGCTTTAAACAAAAAAATAGAAAAGAATAGAAAAATAAAAAAAATCTATAAATTTGAAAATTTCCTTAGGCTATATACATATAACCTTAGCTTTTTTTTGTGGGAAATTTAGCAAAATTTTTAAATTGGTGTATTTTAATGCGAATTTGCGGAAATAAGTTTCTTTTCGCTAAGAAACAGTTTTCACTAAATAATGCTTTAAATAAAAAAAGAATAAAAAGAAATAAAAAAAAATAAAAAAAACATTCTATAAATTTGAAAATTTCCTAAGGCTATAGCCTTAGCTTTTTTCGGGAAATTTTGCAAAATTTATAAATTGTTGAATTTTAATGCGAATTTGTTTAAATAAGTTTCTTTAAATAAAAATAATAATGATAACAAAATTCTATAAACTTGAAAATCTCCTTAGGCTATATCCTTACGGGATAGTGACTTCATCACAGGTATTCAATAAGAGATGGAAGAAAGACTGTCCATGAAATGATTAATACTGCAATTGTTAGTTTGATTCTCAGGAATATCTTATCTGTAATTTTATCATTTGTTTTGAAAGTTTTTTTTCTCTGTTTTGAAATACAACGGGAAGGTCGTTGGATATATTGATTCATATTGGAAGATGTAAATCAAAACAAAACAAAGAAATTATTAAAAATTGTTAATCATAAGATATTGATTTGAGTTCCTATTTATGGTTGCGTCGATAGCCGGTGGTCGTCGATGTGTGTGTGCCACATGCGGAGTTTCAATAGAGATTTTATATATATTAAATTCTTTGTTAACTATTTACTCATTTGCACAGGGTTGTACCTGGTCAACAACCGACAGATCGTCAATTCGATCATGTATACGATGGTGTATGGCCTTTTGATTCGTCACCATGCAGAACAGTTTGCCATGTGTCTCTTAGCAAGTTAAGGCATATTTTTGATACACAATGCTATACAATTATTGAGAATTGATAAGACACTTCGTACTCAATGATATCTCAATCGCATTTTTTGTAAGGTAATATTTACCAATATATGGCGAATTTCATTGACCGATTTTGTAGATCAGGTTTGATCGTTCTTGTGTCATTCAGCCGGTATTAACTACTAAAAGTAACCTATTAAAAGACCTTACTTCAATTTTTTATGAAGAAGGTCCGTATGAAGAATGACCGTATTTCTATTTTACTAAAAAAATATTAAATTCCCAACTATTTATGAACAAATAAAAAAGAATTGTTTATGCATCTATTTTAAATCGAAAATTCAACAGTCATAGTTGTATGAATTTTAAAGATACTAGAAAAGTATACAAATTAATTGTTTGAGTAATTTATTCATCTTGAATAGGAAGCTTCAGGGCATAAATTTATATTAACGCATCGACATAAAAGGATTGACATTTTGTAAAGGATTCTCGCATCATTCTCAACAGTAAACTTTTGCATTCAATTTGGTTATAAGTTTCCTAGTCATGCCATACTTATTATTCTTAACAAGCTTTACAACGTTAATGGAAAAGAAAACAGCACCAACTTCTGATTAAAATTATTAAAGGTTAAATTAAATATTTCCATTACACGAACAGCATGAGCTGTTATTGCAGTTCCTAAAATAGTGTCTTTGTTTAATTTTACGATACAGAATACCCCTTTGTTCTGTTTCAGCTTCACAGCTCTTATCACTCCGCACGGTAGTTAATAATTTAATTTGTTTTGTAATTTCGCTGATTTATTGTGTGTCCTCTCTATCCAACTTAATTTCCATCTCTGCAGGCGTTTGAAGTGATAGCCTTTTGAAGTGGACGGCCTCAACAATGGACAGTTCGCAATCATCCCCCTCGAAGCGCAGCAGCATTCCGATACCGAAACGCAAAACATCGCTCCACCTGTACATTGCCGGCGGTGGTTCATCTTCCAACTCATCGTCGAACGTCGGTTCGGCTTCGGCTTCGATAAATGACGATGAACCTGCGTTCACGCGCAGCATGCTTGGTTCATTCGTACAGACAGAATCACCACCCGGTGGGGGTGGTACCGGTGGTACCGGAAGTGCCCCACCGGCGGAATATGTCCAGCTCAAGGAAACCCATAACCGGTTGATGGAAAAGTGTGAACAGTGTAAGTTTTAAAAAAGCGTCTATTAGACTGAACGGAACTGAAGGTGTTTTGATTAAATATTTTACATTCAAAATGGTTTCCTTTTAGTGGCGAAACGAAACGTTCAGCTGGAAAAATCGAACGAACAGCTCAACTACAATGTGAAGCAGCTTGTTGGTGATTTGGAAAATTCGCAACGTGTACTGACGGACTTTACGGAGAAAAACCGTCGCCTTCGGCGCAAACTGTCGGAAATCATTCCAACACCAGCGCCCGGTGAAGAAGGTATCGCCGCAGAAGCAGTCGAAAGTGACGAAGAAGAACCATCTGCTGCAGCCGTTGTTGCGTTCCCGGGTGCAACAAGTGCAACCGGTGCAGCACCGGTGGTTGGTACTGAATCGAGCGGGAAAGGTACGGAGGTGGACAGCCTGCTGAATGAAATGGAAAAGCTTAAATCCTACCTGAACAATGTCGAGCTTCAGCTGTACGAAGCGAACGAGAAAATCTCCGAATTGTTGGAAAATGTACGTTTGTAGCAATTAAAGTTTGCCGCATAAATGCTTATCCTGATTTTTGTTTGTATTTTCCTCTCATTATAGAAGCAACAGTACGAGGAAACGAATCGAAAGTTGCGGGAAGAAAATGCAGAACTCAACAAGGTGGCACGGCTTATGTCCAGGAATATGCTGGAATCAATCGATACGAGTAAAAGGTATGAGACCTATTGGGAATGTTGATTAATCGAAGGGTACTTTTATAATACTTAATCTTTTGATTTTTTTTCATTTTCAGACTCGAAAATACTTTCATCAAGGTGCAACGGGAGCGTGATCAGCTGGTCCGTCAAAATCGAGATTCGGTAGACTCGAAAACGAGCACCAACGAAGAAATCCAGAAAATGCGTTCCGAAATTGAACTGCAGCGGAAAACTTATGAAGCACAGTTCATCGAATATGTAAGTATATTTAACAAAAAAACTATTTTGTTGGAAAATGTTACCATAAACCATCAATATCTTGTTTTTGTAATAATTTTGACTAAATTTTAAAACCATTAAACTGGTGATTGGAATTTTAAACTGGCTGTAATTAATCTAATAGCTTGCCCGAGCTGCTAGTGTACTTATTACCTTCATTTAATAGAACATGCTTAACAATAATTTGCCAGTTAAAATTGTGTAAATCGTAAAATGTATTTCGAACCTCCTTGTACAATGTGCTGACGAAAGGAGACAGCGAGCTTTAAATTTGTTTTCCCGAATACCGGGTTTTCCCGTCCCACCGGTGCTTTCTAAAAGCTTGCAACCAAGGTCAACATTGTTCCCACATATGAAGTGCATTGTTCGCTATTTCGGCAGGTTTAAAGTGACCATGAAAGTGAGCAAAATTTGAAATATGTTTCCAAATTCCTCCATAAAAATGGTTCTAAAGTTCAACCCATAGTTCAGCAAATAATGTTGACGCGTTGTATGCGTATGCTTACCCGGCAAAGGCTTTCTTTCGCTTGGCGATACTTATCGCAGATTACCTACTTCTTCATGTTCCGGCCTACAGAAAAGTCTCATGAGCGAAGAGCACGAGCGCAAGACGAACGATCAGATCGTTGCCCTTGAACTGGAAGTCGAGGGGCTTCGGCAGCAGCTGGACGAAGCATTGCAGCGGGCCGAACAGGCCGAAGGGGAGGTACAATCGTTGCGGCAGCAGCTCCGCATCAGCCGGGTTCGAGAGTGGCAAAGTTCCAAGCCTGGTTCCGCGAGTATCCTTGGAATTTCCGAAGTTTTGGACAGTGACGATCCGTTGGTGTCCTTGCTGAGCCGCTGTACCGTGTCCGAAGCTTCCCCGGCCGGATCGTCTTGTGTTCCGGTCGTGCCACCTGCACCCGCACTTCCACTTCCTCCTCCTCCACCACCACCAGCTCCACCGCTGCCGGCTAACATTTTCGCTAATACCAAGCACCTAACCTCTACCGGGACGGCAGGCTGTGACCGAGCGCTTGGCTTAAGTGAGGCGATATCGCAGCAGAAATTAAATCACGTAGCAATAACGAATGTAAATAGTCCGCACCAGGCAACAGGTAGGTTTTATCGATCGTAACCATACACGCACGAACGGTCGTTATTTTGGTGTGCTGTGTTCCACAGTGCACTTTTACACTTTTTTTTTGGATAGGACACACACTTCTCAATGCTCGCTTGGCATGTTCTTGTTTTGCATGTTTGTCTGGCGTTGTATTTTTGTTCGTGTGTTTCATATTAACTGTTGTTTTATCTTTTATTTCTCCGGTAATGATAGAAGAAATTGCATGGAAATCATCAACCACGTGCAAGCATCACATTCACTTTCCATTTCCTATTTTCACCTTTTTTGGATAACTTCCTGCCAGTGCTTAGGATAAAAATGTACCAATGGGTTTTGCGAACGACAAACAGGGATGTTTTTCCTCCATCCGTGCGGTCCTATTCTAACTTTTAATGGTAGGACTACGGTCTGTAGACCACAATACGGCGGGTTTATTGAATCTGGCTCATACTCACGATGAACATTTACCATAAGCACACAAACTACTAGGCTACTTCTACTACCACTACCACTACTACTGAGGACAATAAACCGGATGGATTGGTAACGAGTGCGACGCTTTTGAACGAATGCCGTATAAAGCCGGGGTAAAAGCAAAACCACGACAAGTTTTTCCTAGTTTCACCCTATCAAGAATTTTTGCTCGCAACGAACGGACACATCCGCTTCTACCAAACGGTTTGTCTAGGTTGGGATTTTCTGTTTCCATATGTTTTTTTTATGTTCATCATATCTATGTTTCAATAGTTGAATGCAGTCAGGGTAGATTGGAAAATTGTTATAAATTTCTATAACGTTCTTGGGACTTTTTTCCGGTTTTGTTAAATTTATCATACGACAATTATTATGTTTTTTTGCTTTACCAATCAAACCTATCTAAATATAACATTTAAAGTCCTATTTCATAACTAAAAGCCTTGTATTATGGGTCGATAACGATTCGTAGACTATCCATTGGTATGGAAAAACATGCTTGTACTTAATCATAATAAGGCAGGTCTGGTCTTACGCTAAGTAACAAGCAACATGTAGCAATACAATCGTTTACAAAGACATGTTTTCAATGGGAAAAGTAAAAAAAACAGGAACGTTCCATTTATACTGCTCCTCTTCGAACGCATTGTTTCGCAACCAAACCATTCGATTTGCAAATTGATCTATAATCATATTTGTAACGCAAACCCAATCAATTACTCAGCCATTCCAAGACTCGAGCGGCTGTTTTTTGCTTCTACTGCTGTTGTTGCTGTTACTGGCCGATGCTTCGCTTTGTATACAGCCACAACATACACCATGACAGAAGCGGACTTTTTCGCTTCCCCATTTCGTTCTGCCTTCGGTAATGCACGAAAGGCAACCGATATCGGCTGGCGTATCCGTACAGCCAACAGCCACTTTTCCAGAGCGCTTTTCCTTTGGGATGTTCGTGCCCTTTTAGTCCCCGTTGGTGGTAAGGATGGGAAGATCCTATCCACTATTCCGGGTGCGCGCGTATGGGTCAGCTGAGATACACGGCAGTGTATGGAAAGTTCTCTGGCTATTAGAATGTTTTTTTCCAGCAGCAGCTTTAAAGAGCCGCAGCGTGTCCGTTACTGGTTGTCGCGTGCTACCGTTCGGTCGTACCGCGTGTCGTACGGATCTATTGATGACACATTCCGGACGCAAAGGTCAGAAACTCGTACCATTCGAAGCTACCTGTGCTGCGTAACGGCCAAAGGTCGAACGGTTGAACGATGGCAAAGCAAACGGAAACCCCGACACAACACTCTGCACACCAACATGCCCCCCTTTGGGACAGGCGAACACGGGCGGGATAATATCCAGACCGGAAGTGGACGTGAAGAGACACTTTAAACTTGAACCCGTCGTCATTTGGAGAGTATTATTGAAATATGCGTGCTTTGTCTGTTTGGGTCTGTGAGTGATTGTAAAGTATTGTCCTATTTTGGGTGTAGGTAGATGATGGTAATGTAGTTTGCACTAAACCATAACTCACTTTAAAATTGCATAATAATTCTCATTAACCATTAGCTGTGGCCACACTGTGTGCCCTTTTGTTGTATTTTTATAAGGATTTTAATTAAATTAAAATAAACAAGGCAGGATTATGGGAATTAATTTGCTTTGGTTTTGCACTTTTCACTTTGATGAGGCTGGTTGGGTTGGGGATGCTTTTAAAACGACACTCGCTGCTCATTAACAAAACCCGACACTGATTACTGATGCTTGCCAATCGAAACACCTGTTGCACAGTGGTAGTTTCGGCCCATATACACTTTTGTTCCAGTCGGAAGAAAGTTCGAACAACCGTATCCTTTCACAAGCTCAAACAGGACTGCGTTTATTGTTGTTTGGCAAAGCATAACCCAAGTGCGCGTTTCCCCTCATTGCTACTACAAGAATCGTTTCGTCCTTTCGGGTTGTGTTCATTTCTGGTCGATTAGTGAATTGACCGAATGAATCTATCTTCGTTATGTTCTGTAGTTGGAGGATTGGTGTTGGGGTAGAAAATTGGAGTTCATTTGGCTTTTTGTAATTTTTGTCCAATTTTTACATCGTCCTGCTGAAAAGAAATATGTATAGTTTATGGCCATCTTCATCGTTTATAAACAAGTTCAACATTCGCAACATGCTAAACTGTTACATCTTCTGTCCGAGAGCTTCCTTTGCATTGCTTCCATATACAATGTCCATATTCGATTGCTTGCTTTTCCGGTTTTGCCGAATTCGGCCGAATTTAATTCAAACTGCAATTACATTCCCATTGATTGATTTTGTTTTTTTTCCCTCCCGTTCCGCCGGACAGGTCTAGATTCGGTGATAGCAGATATAAAAAGTGGAAAGGTGACGTTAAGGCGACGGCGTCCGAATCCACCGAAACATTCCGCCGACGAAGAGGCAACCGGTACCAGTAGCAGTATTAGGGATAGTGAACGGGACTACAAGCAGATGATCGCTCGAAATCCCGGTCTGAAGGAGATGTACGAAATAATGGCGCGCATGAAACGGCACAACCGGAAATCGAAAATCATCTACGAATCGGAGCTTGTTGGACGGGGTGGAGGTGGTAGTGATGCTGCCCAACAGGACGCTACAGATGGGAATCGTGAGGGACGGCCACGACGCACCCATTTGGTGATGGATGTAGTCGATTTATGATGTGCCTGTGTTCGAAGAAAGCATTTTAGCATTTTACTTTTTAACTGCCTTTAACCAAGTACGGATAACACACTAGCGCGTGTTTAGTGTGTTGATTTTTGGACGTGTGTATGTTAACCACGATTTAGTGATTTTTTTTTGTAATGCGATATTTACACGCTAGATCTTGCGATAAAGAAGAAGAGAGGAAAAAACACGGAGTGCTATAGAACTAAAATACATTTTATATTAATATTTTCTTTTAACAGTAACAGTAACAGTAATGGTGTGCAATTTTTTATAAAGAAAGAAAATAAGGAACGTCACTCCGTTAACGCTGCATCTGTTTCTTACTGCTGTGTAGCATATTTGTGGAAAACGAAAAAAGTGTTCCAGATCTAGATGGTTTGAAGAATTTCTCTACAAATTTCACTCTGCCTCACCGGGTGGTAAGCAAACGTCGGGGAAAAACTTGGTTCTAATAGACATAAGGAAGAAAATGAAACGAAAAAAAACATCCCGACTCATAACCGAGCACATCACAACAAGTGACTCGTAAGCGATGAAATGGTTTAAAATAATAAGTAAGTGGTAGACAGCATAGTACCCGCAGCCATAGTTATGATCACAGCAGAAGATGGGGGAAAACGAAAGCGTAAAAAGAAAAATCTCTCTGTTCAGGGAAATGATGGTTTACATATCAAATTCTTGTCACTTTCTCTCGCTTTCTATGACACATTTGTGATACAGTTTTTCTTCTCCAAAACCTTTGCTTTGAAGATATTCTCGGTCTGTGAACGAGTTGGCGAGTTTAACATTGCAAAAAGTCTGTTCTCGCACCGGAAAATCGTAGAATAGCATTTTTGCGTAAAAAAACAACCTACTCCTTTGGCATAAGAGAATGTATCCACTGTCCCAATGCAACTGGGCCACGATCGCGCTTCGGCATTTGGCAGTACAACTGCGTGCGTGAGGACAGGAAAAAAAAACAGTAATCACACTTCGCTAACCCATTTGCCTCCGTATTTTCGCCTAACGAACGTCCACCGGGCATGGATTGCTGGTTAGTTTTTCCAGTAGCTTAACCTGACCTAACCTTTCATCGTTCTGCTTTGCTTTGGGTTTTCCATGTTTCCTCCGTGGAGGAACGAACCAATGAAGAAGAACAGGATTAAATGGAACGTGACACGCGTGAGCGGTGATAGGGTGAGGAACATGTCATGCCGGGGGTTTGTCACAGTCGTATAATTTGTTGTTTGTTGCAGCTTCAGTTCAGCAACGCTCAGTACACCGGGGAGGGGTGTCGAGATGGGCGGCGGTATCGACGAGGATCGTGTGTATTCCGTGTACGATCTGCCTGAACTACGATGGGTGATGATCCTGCATCATGACGATGCTGATGATGAAGATGAGAGATGAAGCAAACACGCACACATGGTCGATGTTCGGGAAAACTTCGTCGGGAAACGAATGTGAAGCAGTAGAAAGGAAAAAAAAGTATACTGTGTACGCGCGCGTTCTTGATGGATTCACGATCCCGCGAAGATCCCGTTGGAATCACTGACAACCGAACGATCGACCGGTACGGACGTATTTTCCCATTGCTCAGCGTGCGTGCGTACTATTCGCGGGATTACTGTGTGTTAGGATTGATGCGTGTGTAGTGTAAAAGGAAGATTTACGTGAGTGATCGTTTGAGAATTCTTTAGAACTCTTCTCGTGGATGAATGTTGTGCATTTTGAGTGATTAAGTTGCTGATCGTTATGGCTCTGTTAACACCGACAACTCCCTCAACGGCATTGGCCGGTACGGTTGATCTGTGTGCTACAAATTTAAAATCGTTCGATCTGAAACATGGCTTTTGCCTTACCGATGACACCACAATGGACGTATGCTACAGTGCCATCAGTTGTGGTATGAATGAGGGTAAAACCAATCCGCACAGTTCGTTCGGTGCTGACTGTGGACGGAATGTGCTGCACCAAAGTTACACACCTATTTCAGCTCCACCCGTATCGGGATTTACGGGATTTAGTGCGGAGCATGAATTTCCCTCCGAAGCGGTACAGTTTCATCAACTTCCGCATACGGACACGTTCAAACAAGTTGGTGGCTTTTATACGACACCCGCCAAAGGGGACGATCTGTTCTTCAAGTTCGATCCGGAGTACATCGAAAAGCTGCAATCGTCGTCAAGCATATTGCTCTCTCCAGCGGCCACAATTGCCAGTACACCGCTAACGTGTCAAAGTTTGCTAAGCTGCGCCAGCAGTTGCACCACTGCCACGGATTATTATAACTACAATGAAACGAACTGCCAGTCGAAAAATCAATCTCCATGTTCCTCTCCATTTGCTGGTGATTCGTGGATTGATAATGGATTTACGCTGAATCTGATGAATCTCAACGGAGGCGGAAGTTGTTCACCGAAACGCTCCAATGGAGAACTGATGGCAATGGGAAGTAGTGATACGACAACGTCCATGAGTACGACGAAACATGAGACCACAGCACTACCTTCCATTCGGAGTGCCTTCGGAGGAACGATCAGTGGACAGTTTGAGTGTGTTAATTCGACGTCCAAAGCCGATATGTCATCGGGTGTAGAGTCATCGATGAACTACATTATGGATTTCTTAGACACTTCATTTTTGGAACAGTACAGCAATGGTAATAGACTCGAAAGTGGTTGCGACACTGGAGAATCGTGTACGGACACAGCAGTCGTAGGTCAGGATTCGTACAGCTACTCCGCCGACAATTATTACAAACCGATCCAGGGTGTCGAAAAACCGAACCGAGAATTTAAGGACATTTGGAGAAACAGTGCAACAACCTCCACAAACCTCAAACAAGCTGTCTTGAAGGCGCCGAAATCAGAACCACTGGATGTGGTTGACGAACCGATCGAAATGGACGAATCCTTCCCATTGGCGTCATCGCCACGATCGTGTCTGTGGAGTGGTTGCAATGTGGAGCTAGCGAACCAACAGCAGCTAGTGGCCCACATCGAGAAGCAGCACGTGGAACCGAAGCGGGGCGAAGTGTTCGGATGCCAGTGGTTGGACTGTCCACGGCTGCATCGTCCGTTCAATGCCCGCTACAAGCTGCTGATCCATATGCGTGTACACAGCGGTGAAAAGCCCAACAAATGTCCGGTAAGTGATGGAAGAAGAACCACGGGAAGCTTCACCGGAGTGAACGAGTTGGAGAAAGTAATGTTGATGGATTTTAGTGTCCCGGGACGTGCGGGACACTCATGGTAAACATCTGGTGCGCTTGGAGTTATGCGGCATAACTTTTACCCGCACAAATTGCGCACCAATGTTTGCTGGCTTGTCCGGGTTATGGTTTTTGCTTGCATGAGTTAACTTACGACTTTTTTTTCTCCAACTCTTTCGCTATCATTTCGCGCATACGCATATGTGCCTGTAAGCCATAATCCTGAATAATTGTTTGGCGAGCAGTGGCTTTTCTCCGTCTGAGATGATCATATAAATGTGTTTTTTTCCTGTTTAATTATTTCCACAGTTCCCCAGTTGTAAGAAGGCTTTCTCTCGGTTGGAAAATCTGAAAATCCATCAACGATCGCACACAGGCGAGCGACCGTACAACTGCCAGTTCCAAGGCTGCACCAAGGCGTTCAGCAACAGTTCGGATCGTGCCAAGCATCAGCGCACACATTACGATACGGTAAGGGACCTCCACGATATGTAGATGGTTGTCTTGTTGTGACATTTTGTGTGGATCGCCATAACGCTAATGGGTTTCCCTTTATGCAACTCTCTTCACCGCAGAAACCGTACGCCTGTCAACTGCCAGGATGTAACAAACGCTATACCGACCCGTCCAGTTTGCGGAAGCACGTCAAGAATCATGGAATTCGCGCACCAGACGTACCGATGCGGAGAAAAACGGCACAAAACGACATTCCCGCGACAAGACGATTCTCCGAACCGGCCCTCTCGACAATGGATGTGTTTAATCTGGAACCGAACGATTTAGTGCTGGACGATGTGTTTGCCGAAAAGCCTTCCAATATAGCACAGGAACTGAACAGCCCCATTCCCGATGGAAGCAATGGAACTGAGCATCGTACTACGATGGATGACTTTAACGATATGTCTAGCTGTTTGATGAAAATTCTTCAACAACCGGCTACCACTGCCGATAGTAATACGGCCGAAATCGAAAGCAACCGATACCTGATGGAAAATCTGGGACTTTCGTTCGAAAGTGATGCAAACTATTCGACCGATGAAAGTACCGTGCTGGGAGTTTCTACTGGAGGTTGTCGGCTTATAAACGAGATCGACGGTAGTGGTGAAAAGACACTGTCAGCGTTTGGAACCGAGTTTGACTATTTCGGTGCAGTTGTTTAAGACTGTTTTGGAGACATTATAATTAATTTTAGAACATTTTTTATTTCTTTAAATAATCTCTTACTGTTCTGAGACAAAAAATAGACGTATTGGTTAGAGAATAGATTAGGAGCTGTTAGAAATCGTTTATCTTCCATTATCTCATGTATCTCTGGAAGATACTTTCAGCAGTTTGTTGCATTTTGCACCGTACAACAACTTCCAAAGATACCATATTTGTTGCCATTAGTGTCGGATTAGATAGGATTTAAGCACGTCTCTCTTACAAGAGTTAAGCGTCTTCCATCTTCCAAATGATCTTCCATCTTTGTTACATGTTTTGTTGTAGTAATTATGCATGCTAAAGACATTTCCAAAGATGTTTTAGTTAAGACAATTTTTTATCGTGTTAGGATTTTTTTAAAGTAAGCTAGAGATAGCATTTTTGATTATATTGTATGTAGGAGTATAGAGTAGATTGATATTTTGTGTATTACTGTTCAGACACATTATTGATGTAAAAATCTTTCTCACATGTGACGTTCATTTGAAGCGAATGTGATTTTCGGCAATAAGGAAAACGAAACCAAAATTGTGTAAAAAGTTGCTGCAAAACAAATGTGCTAGATCCTTTTTAGTATTACAATGTAGTGAAGCAAATATGGTTTTAGATAGTGCAATAAGCCAAAAACTCCTTCCTAAAAGATGTATACATTTTGCAATGCAAAGCAACGAGTTAGTTATGGTTGGTTTTGTAGTAATAGTTAATCTTAGTTCTATCAACATCAAAAAGACATATGAAGAGAGTGTAGCAAGGTGATTAAGATTTAACTAAATAAATAACATCTAAATGAATTTCAATTCTCATGTTATGATTTTTAGTTGATATTGTTATCCTTCTCGTGGTTATCCTTCTCGCATAAAGAAGGAAGAATCTATACTTCTAGCTTCCTTACGGATGTATCAAGTTTCTGCTTTAGCTGAAAGACGACACCATGTCAACAAACCAATAAACTGTCGAATGGAAAGAATCATCGATTCTTTTGTGGTTCGATGCTTTTGAGTCACATGTAAGAGAAGAAACTTTTACGTTTCTCACCAGCAGCCGTATGCCATCAAACTGGCATGTCCTCTTAAAAGCGTACTTTAGTGTGCATCAATAAAATGAAGCATTAAAAAGGGGGCAAAACAAAATCCTTCGTCTCGCGGTTCGTCCCGAACGGTTGGTCCTAAAGTTCTTAACGAACACCATATGTGTCCTTTGGTGAAGTTGTACGTCTTTGCAGTACTAATGCACTCAGAGCACAAAACCTTCGCTAGGACATTAGCCGAAGCATTAGACACATTAGCTTTGACTGATCGTTTACCCACGGGGAGCTAGTATGACCCGGTTGAACATGATCAGTCGCTTTGAAAGAGGACTGGCTAAGGCTAATCACTGATCCATCCTTCACACTCATCATAACCGATCGGTGGGGTTTGGAACTCATTAAAGATCTTACATTTACGACACACAAGTACACATCATACGCAAGCACCATGAGGATCGAAACGATTGCTAGGCTGCATAGATTGACGGATAGCTTGAGCCGGGTAAAAGGGTTTAACGAAGCTCCCTGGCAAAAGGGATAGCCAGAGCAAGAACATAGACTCAGTAAAGATGGAAACAAAAAAAAACTCAATGCATGATTGAACCATTTTTCTTGCCTCTCAAATAATGCCTCGCCGTGGCATCATAATGATCATAAACCATAAGAGGGTTTAAAAAAAAAGCCAAAACGAAAACATTAGTAGCAAGAAAAATGTGATCTTGCTAGCATTTGGTTTCCTTGCTGCCAACGTGTCTCTCCGAGTCTGGGTGCTACTGTTGTAGGTTATCTAGGTGAAGTGTCACCAGTTGTGACACGAACCGTAAAAAATGATTGAGTTTAGATAGTTTTGGTAGGATAAGCAGGAGAGGAAAAAAGTGGTATGCAAGTAAAACAAAACGAAAAAAAAAACAAACTTTCAAAACGAAGTGGAGTCACTGTGCACAGATACGTACATATAGAGATAGGATGGACACGAAGGGATGCCAAAGGGTTCACCACGATCGGGCCCATGGAAAAGTACGGCCTTACGACATGAAACAGAAGTGAAGAGCAAAAAAGCAAACAAAAAAAAAACTTTTAAATGCAGAGAATCAAAAGAAAGAAAATATGAGAATAAGAATGTAAGAATGAGGTTCAAATGTCCCCCAGGTTCGAAATGCTGCGCGTTTCGTCTATAAATAGTAGTAGGTGCGAGGAGGATTGGACGTTTGATTTTTTTCTTCTTCAGCCTCGCGCAATGAACAATGTGACACCAGATTTGAATAATCCAAAGTCGCGTTTTGTGGAAAGTGTGGGGAAATTGTCTGATGGTATCGTACAAGCGATCTGGAAGCGGTGTGCCAATAGTTAATAATAAATATTTGGATTGTGTGTCCAAGTGGTACTGATGCCTAACAGGAAGATATCAAAATAAACAAAGAGAAGTGAAGACAAAAAACTTAAGAATAAATCTCTCTCATTGTTTCCTCGGAGAAAATGCCTTTTGAAAGTTGTACACACTTTAGCGTTTTGAGGATGAGAATCATTAAATATAAATAAAAGAAATAATTTAATTTGATTGAAAAATACTTCAAGTAGTCAAAAGAAGTGATCATGAGGATTTTATGATTATGATCATAAAATCACGAGATCTTTTGGAAAAATTTTGCACACTTTAGTCAACTATTTAAACCCAGCTTTAACAAGCGAAACTCCTTGCACAATTGTAAGGAAAAATCATTCACCATGCAGATAAAAAAAAAACGCTTTTACCAATCTACTGCGTAACAATTTAGGGTCCAAAGGACGCAGGGACCGAATGTGAGAAGCTAAAGGAAAACCCGTCAGCGGTATAAACAATATCATAAATATTGTTTTTGTAGCCAACCAAACAGGGAGTACGTCGAGGACTTTGCGTTCCCGCTTTTTACCCCGTCCCATCCGTGAGTGTGGCAATGGAATGGAAGTGCTGCTGAGGTGGTGCCTCGCACAAGAAGATACAGTTGCGGCGTCCTCTAGGCCGTGGCAGGCGAGAACGATCGTGCCAGATGTGCATGGTATGAAGTAGCAGCAAATGCGGATTAGGGTGTTGGGTATGGAACGCTTCGGTTGTAGGCTTGGTGTGGTTTAGAGTGCACACAATACATGTGCCCATGCCAACGCAACACACTAGATGACGTTGATGGTGGCATGCGATCGAGTAAAATGTCTCTTTGGTTGGTTTTTGGTTTTCTTTTTTCCACAGGATCGTGGATCGAACGCAACGGGGCACGGTTGCACTTGTTACCGTGATGGCCTCGGACAGGATCGGGTGAAGAGCGACGACGAAAAGGTCATCAACATAATGAGCCCGTTTTTCCCCCTGTGATAGCGGGTGCGATCCGTGGAGTGTGTTCCGCTGCGTATTGCAACGGGGCTGAGTCACGGCAGGTTTTGCGGTCTTTTGCGCTCTTTGCGAAGTCGCAGCCCCTTCGATCACGTGTCGCAATGTTCCTTCGGAAAAGTGACAATCCTCCATATTATTTGCTGGTGGATTTTTTTCTCTTTTTTCGCTTTGTTTCCCCTTTTATCCTGAATAAAAAAAACAAACGCTTATGTTCGGGAGCATCTGAAGGCAATTAAAGTGGCCCCCGGAGGATGATGCCAACCGGCAATATGGGTGTGTGTGTGTGCGTTGCTGCACCGATGCACTTTCAAATGCACATTTGCAACTTTTGCTGCCTTGTTGAGTTTCCGCACCATTCTATCCCTTCGATCACCATCGGCCACCAGATGGTAGATGGTTCTTCTCCATTTGCCAAGCGTGGTACGTTCCTCCATGAAGCGTGTTGATGACAATCAAAATCGAGAGTTTATCACCGAAAGTTACGAGGGGGGATGGTAGCATTGGGAAACCAAATAATCTTTTCGGCATTTTCGGTTCGAAACGATCGTACGGTAAAGGTTTAGCATGGGGGGGAGGAAACAATTTGTTTACATTTAACACCAACCGGCTGGTGTGGTGGGTGCGCCATAAATTTGGACACTAAGGAGAATTAGCGGCGCGTCAGTAAGAGGTGTCAGAAATTTCGGTATCACGTGGTGTTCCAAACAAACCATTTGAAGAAAGTGAAAAAAAAACGAAACAACCAACAACATCAGCGAAATATTAATCCAGCATTATAACACCAACGCGAGCGATGGTACTGGAGCAAGATTTAGTAGTGGTTCAAATTTTTATGCATTTTTTATGTGCTTGGGTATGTTTTTAATAGTTTTTTGGGCATACGAAAGGCGTGTTTATAAGGAAATAAACTGTCTGGCGACAAATGCAGTTGTTGGTGCGGTGGAAAGCAACACGTGAAAATTTTTAATGCACTTTCGAGCGATTCAAATTGCATCAATATGTTTCTGTTTTTGGGGAGCAAATTGATTTCTGCAGGATGCAGTCTTGTACGATGATTTATAGCCTTGAATGTGAGGCCTGCAAACGATAACATGAAATGAAATTTACGGCTCTTTTTTAACTGTGCTATGCTGGGCTGGGCTACACAAATTATTCGATCACTTGATCCTTAAAACATCTACAACTGTAACATATCTTCAACAGGATCTTATCCAGGTGATGATCTCCATGTGTTTGAAGCATTTGGAGTCCGCATATTTGAACTGAGTTTCCGTTTAGTAACTTTATAGAACAAACTAGATATCCTTATCACATGTTCTACACCCGATCACATCCGATCTTAAACACAGTCAGGATGTCTGATTTGTCTAACTATTTAGGAGAATATCGCGTCCTCTTAAGCTGCTTGAACTGCTTGAAATGATGACCTCTATAAGTTGTACGGTAAACTCACTATCTTACAGCGAATTAGATCGCCAGGCTGCAGCCCAGGAGACGACCCAGCATCACACTGGACGACCCAGCATCGTGTATAATTCTTTTAGTATTTAAAAAAAAATTACTAGTGTATCTGGTCACCCGAAACTCCACTAGTGGAAAATTTTCCACTTTTCCATTTTGGAAAATGAACCCCGTGAGATAATTGATTGTTTCCGTAAGTCATGAGAAAACTATTTTTTCTCAACGGCAACAAAAATCATTCAATTCACAATTATAAAAAGCCTCAAAAAGCAAAACAAATTAAACCATCTGGTTAGGATCACTACATGATCCAGCGTCTGATGAGAAAAAAAAGACATGAAATTGAATTAGTCGATCAGTTTTCATCAAGCGTCACAAGTTAAACAAACATGCCAAAAACCTGTCAGCAAGCAAACGTTCATGTCTAATGAGATTTTTGTATTTTGGTGAGAAAGATGTTCCGATTTTGGGACGTGCCTTCACGTGTTCGTTTTTTCCTTTTCTTTACACACAGATATTACATCTGTTGATTTTGCGATTGAATCTACGGAAGCGTGAGCTCATAACGAGCGGGAGGGAAAATGCATATCGTATAGGGCAATTTGTCGCCAACTTTTTCACGACGGTGCATCGTGCCAAGCGGTCCGGGAAAGGTTGGAGCGCATCGATCCTATTCAACTGTAGCTGACTGTAGGATGCCTCTGTACTCGATTGTGCATAACGATTTCAAAGTACCCCACCAGGAGCTATGCGCTGACGACGCAACGACAACGAGTCGTTACCGTTCGAGGCAAGTGCGTAAGTGATCGTCTATAAATCACAATGATCTTCATACTTCGGTGTCTCCGTATGGGCCGAAAGGGATGAGCAGTGGAATGGGAGAAGTATGCCCAGGCATGGCAACATATCATAAAAATAAACACACGACTTTACCCCATACGTCGCGAACATGAATGAAAATTGATTTTTCTTGATGCGATGTTGGAGGTTTTTGGAGGTATTTTTTATCTGTCCGCTACATGCTTTGAGACGCGATCTGATGCTTGAGTAAAGAAAATGTTTTGAAATCCTATTAATATCGACTTCTATTACAGTACAATCAATGTATGAAATATGGGGCAACCTGCTCAATAGAATCCGGATTCGATCAACAATGTTTTAAAATTAATTTGAGTGCTGCAATCCTGGTTTTCTTTCATGGTCCTGGAAATTCCTTGGAATATGTTTAATTTTAATCATATAATTTTGAAACATATGCTGAACTTATACAGGACCCAATTAAGAGACAAGTGATCGTATATTGAAACCCGTGCACAACTTATTCATGTTTTAGAACAATAGTCGGTTTCGACATTTACTTCTAAACAAATTTTAATAACTTTAGCATTCACTTTTTTAAGTTTAATTCGATGTGGCATGGAGTCATCACCCTCCCTTCCATAACACGAACAATCATTGGTACATATATGAAGATATCCTAGATAGAGGCGTTATGATCAGAATATACTCTGAGACACATACAAGACATTTACACGGCAGACGAGATCAGCTGTCGAAAATTCTGGCAAAAACACATCACTGACAGCGTTGAAATTGCTGGACGAAATCGTAAGAGTCAAATGGTATTGTAAGATCGTCAGGTTTATCAGCTAAAACATTTAGATCTTTCATATTCTGTGTTTTCGTTAAAGTCCTGATCATTTCATCGAGAGTCTACGATAGATTAATGCAAAGATGTCAAACTCATTTTGGGTTGCGGGTCGGTTTACAGACAAAAAATATCTTCAAATTCAAATTCAAATCAAATTCAAGAACGAATTACTCAAGTGTAAAAGAGTACACACATAACATATACAAATTATTCCTCAATTTTACAAGCTATACCTCACCCAGGCCAGCTAATAATCGATATTCTCGTTCTTCCTTCGCGGGCCGGATTCAAAGACAAAGGATTGATATGTTTGATATGTCTTAATTAATGGATTATAGTACGAACATCAATGAACTGTGGTTGCCAAACCGATAGACATCACAGGATATATGTACATATGGACCAAGAAAGATTGCAAGAATAGCCGATAAAAATTGAGATCGTCTGATGTACAAGTAAACCAAGGACATCAAGTTAGTAATCGAGAATGGAGTGAAGATTGCTATCCAAAGCTGCTGTCATATTTGTGAATATCCTTTTTAGTTAAAATAGATTTGAAGATCAACGATAGTATATTTGTGGTAACTAAGTACTTCCAAATTCCACCAGAATACGCCCAGAACATTAAAGCGGTTTAACTATGCTTTATGGCGTGTTGTTGTGCTTTTTTTAGAATCAGGCAACTATTAATTTTTGATGAACTATTTATCATAAAAAAGTTCTCAATATGCTCAATTATTTACTCATTTTTTATGCTCAAAAAGACCCCAAACGCAAACAATTCTACTATTAAAATTATACTTATTATAAATGACGGAAGAATAAGTAAGATTATGAGACAATTTGTTAGTCCCTTGGTAAACGCATTACATTCAAAAACAAAGATCAGCAAAAGCATCACAAACAACCACTTAACTCCAAACGCACTTGTTTCTCGCATGAATATCGGTTTGAAAATTATGCTACTTGACAAATTGCGACCGATCCGATGCAGTAAACCAAAGAGCAAACCTTCCGTTGCATCCGGTAGGTTGCACGAAAGCCACTCATCATTCCAAAAACGTCCTTCAACTCATCCACGAAATGAGCCGATTAGACGCTCGAACGCGGGTCATAAATTTAGCATCCGTGCATACGGGGCAACCACTGCCGGGCCGGAACCAAGTGCAACGGGTGTCACCCTCCGGATGGTGTTGGTTTTGTTCCTTCCTTCCCATCCGTTCGGGTTCGGAGATTCATCAAATTAGTTTATAAACACATTGTCGTGATGTTTTGTAAATAACAGTCCATCCATCTCGGCAATCGTTGGCGCTGCCGAATGGGGAGAACGAAGCTGAATGCAACGCGTACACACACCCGTACCATCTCGAAGGGGGAAAACCTAATTTGAGAAGTGTGAACTTAAAAACCACTTACCGACACTGTCACATCTTAATCATCGCGATCGTACCATTTGCTGTAGTACGGAAGGGATCGGTGACGATACTTACGAAACGTGACCTAAACGGTGGGAACCGATGGAGAAAAAATAAAGCCCTAACATCCTTGACAGAATTGGCACTGTGCGAGGGTTGCGAAGGGTGAAGCAACTCTTAACGAGCTTGAATTGGTTGTTGATGTTGTGCTTGATGGTTGATGTAGTGGATTTTGTTGTTCCGCTGTCTATTTGACGATCGTTTCAGTGCTCAAATCGGATCAAATCCTTTCCGATCGTTTAAATGACACTTTGTTGGGAACATTTGTTTTTTTTTCCCGACGGGTGTATGAGAATTTTATTTTCACTGTGTATGTCACGAACGACTTAACTTGCTTTAATCCATGGAAAAAATCCGTGTGAAAATGTTTGCTTAGAATGATTTAGTAGATGAGTTTTTTCGGGTGCTAAAAAAAATCTTTATTTTACTGAAAAGAGTATGAGGTTATCGGGGTCTGAATAAAAATCATATCACTGCAATTTTCCTACGCAAGGTAAGATTTCAATGCCTCTGAAGTAAGCACCTTTAAAAGAAGATAATTGAAACTCTAAAGATTTCACTAACATAATTCTCGTTTATCTCATCCTTTCTGGAAGACTTATTCGTACCATCACTGCATTTCGGTTTTGATTCACCAAACCTCCGTTGAGGATGGTTAAACAAATTGTTAAAGACTTGATCGTCTGGTTTCATTCTAATGAAATGAATCCGATATCTTAGTAGTTAGATCTTTGTAAATGTAACCGAGGCCATCATTGTAGTTGCTGTTTATGAAATATGAATTGTATTATCTTCAGATTGTACTATAAAAAAGTTTTAAAGCTTAAGATAAAGTATTGCAGTGGGGAATCTACATGGAATGCATGATAGAGATCAAAGAAATTGAGGGAGTTTAACAGAAAAGTCAAACAATTCATATGTTTCCTATAACTTACCCATCATTCTACGGAACTTATTGGATATCTTGTTTCAAGTGTCACACAATTTGTACGAACGATTTCATAGTTTCCTACTTTTTTTCCTTCCCATCAGGATATGGGTTCCCGTCCCACTTCGTCCTGCTCATTTCACGCTTCATAAATTGAACTTTGGGTTTTGGTTATGGTGCGACATTTTTCACAACCGAACTCACTGTTCCTTACTGTACATGGCTCGGTTAAATCCGTACTGGATTAAGTGTGATTGAGTTGAAAGCAACTTCACCGAATATACCATTTCTCGTGTCCATTCGAATCTACTTCCCGGTGACACTTGTTCGGTTAAGGAAGGTTTGTACCGCGGAAAAGGGCTGCGTGAGTGGTTTTAGCATGGTGGCAAAGGATCATGTTTTGGAATGCGCATTACCGAACGCCCCTGTAAAGCCATGATTCGACACGCATTTGTGGCGTAAAGGGGGAAAATTATGATGTGTAACGAAACGTTTCCCAGATGCGTGTTGATCCTTAGTCTTGGTTCTTGGTTGGAAAAGCAATCGCGCTGCTCAGCAGCGAAGGAAATGTGTCGCGATCAATTGATTCTATTCACCAAAAAGGTTCCAACCACTGGCGGAGAAAGATTCTGTATACGACTAATATTCACCCTTGCATAGAAAGGAAATTAAATTTCGGTGGGAGTGTATGGGAAAATGTCGTAAAATTCTTAGAGGGTTGTGTCATGATCGGCTTACAGCACTGGCGGGATACAAGTAAACGTGAGCGGTAGCGGTTTTTAAAAATTTTACAACATTTTTATGTTAACGGTGCAACATTGTAATAACAATCGTAAAAATTTCTACGATCCTCTATGAGCCACGTGATTATCGCGTTGCGCACAGGATGCGAGTGATTTTATGGCGATTTAATCGAACTTACGTTACGCATCCTCACACTCCGGATATGTCCGCTGCTGCCGTTCAATTCGTTCCCGTTGTAAATGGGTAAAGATATTTGCTTTCACAATTGATGGTAACGCACAGGACAGTTGCACAAATCTTTAAAGTAGCAATTAAACTGATGAATGATGATTGTAATGGATGGAATAATCGTTCAACTGAGCGTTTGTTGTGAATGGCAATGAGTTGTATGGTACTAAAATGATCATCAAAACATTATTACTGATAGAATGGAGTTTTTGGATCAGTTCGTGTTAATTATTTGGAGAAGATTTATGGTTAATCATTAGCATTTCATTAGTGATAGATTAATGGTTTTGGAAAATCTTGGTCTAGCCTTTAAGAAGATTTGTGTTTAATTCCAAAATGTTTGTTTAACAATATTATGAACTATGAAACGTGTATAATTTCAGACTTTTACTTACCGAACTACTCATCGTTTAAGTCTTCTGTATAAGCAATGGAAATCATTGACAATCAAGCACAGGATGTTGAATCTTGGATGAAAGAGCTATTTAAAACGAAAGTGAATAGTAGTAATGATTAAAAACATGTTAATTAGATCCGATTAAACAAATTAAAGAGATGATAAATGGTAAAGTGAATAAAACATACCTAGTTAAATAACAATTTGGTAAAGATTTGCAATAATATAAAATGTTAAAGTTGTAATATTATGCAAACAATAATAAGGTTTTATAAACTAAATGAGGTCGAGAAATTGTAAAAAATTGGTTTATCTTCTTCTAGGATGCATCTTCAAAGAAAATCATTCATCTGAAAAATGGACATAGTTTCACACAGAACCAGTAGCTCCGGAAGCCACCATGGAATTTCGAAAAAAAGGATTCGATCCGCTTCATGTAACTCCTAGAAAATATTTCTAACAGAAAAAAAATACAGCCTAGTTGTGTGAAGATTATAAAAAAGCGATGAAAATCTATCATACGTAGCGTTACGATCCACTGCCAGCGTTGTAGTTCCATTTTCCCATATCGTGTCTGTGCCGTGTTTGAAATTAGGTGCATTTCCATCCAATCGGGTATGTACGTTCCCTTTGGCCACCCTTTTCCCGTCCGCTATTGCATACATTTTCCATCGATGTATCCAGCATTCCTGCGCTTCTCAAGTGGTGTACGGTTTAATGATGGTAGGTGCTTTTTATGGACCATTTTCCAACATTTCAACTGACGGCCACGGTTGTTATTTTTTTGTTGTGTGTTATCCCTCTCTCGTCCCTGATTATCAGGTTCCTTTTTATGAGGTCCAAACAGACGGCTGTGCCAGGGAGTTTCGGGAGTCAATGCGCGAGTGTTGTTTTTCTTTCCGCCATCGCCACCGCCCCCGGGCGGATCGCGAGCCGGCAAGTTGGCCTCTTCGCCTTTACGATCGTTTTCATCTCCAAACAAGCCGTTAGGAGCCGTTTTAAGGGAACATTAAAATAATATTAATTATCGTTCTAACGGCCGCAAGTCGATGACATCTCGTCGCGATCGGTGCTGCTTGGTGCTGATGATGGTTGGTGGTGGTCCTTCGTGGCCTGAACGATGGGAACCTGGGAACTGAAACTTGATGAACTGAAATTGGGAGAGAAGAAAAAAAATAGACAACAAAACAACCAGCTAAAGAACGATGACATCGTTTCTGTGTCAAATGTGGGTAGTAGTTACAACGTGTCGACGAAAAAGGATATCGATGCTAGGCAAGGATATACCGACACCGACCGACTGTTCCGTAGCGAGCAAGATGTGGAAGGAAAGAAAAACAATCGCGCATAAAGCGAAACAGGATCACGATGTTTGTTTTATTGCTCCTGAAGACGCACAGCGAACGAACGGCGTTTGATCGCATGTAGAGGCAGGCGGATGGAAAAATTGCTTACTGTACATACATACATATATACATATATAACGGAATTGAGTTTTTTTCGTGTATTCGATATTTTTTTTGCTTAGAAAACAATAAATTTGATTTAATGTAGGGTTTTAAAACAATATTATGAAAGCACTGATGCACATAATGGAAGGAATGCTCGTTGATGAATGCTTTTTGAGATGAAGATGTTAACGTTTTTTTCTTGTGGTTAATTATATTCTTCAATGCCTAAGGTTGGAAATAAAAGTAAACTCCATTGACATCGTAAAACCAGAACCCTGC
Source organism: Anopheles funestus (assembly GCF_943734845.2). Lineage (NCBI taxonomy): Eukaryota > Metazoa > Arthropoda > Insecta > Diptera > Culicidae > Anopheles > Anopheles funestus. The sequence goes on from NC_064598.1 coordinate 25,702,047, forward strand.
AACTAAAAGGGTTTGGAATATATTAAGATGCAAGTTCAAAGAAAACCCATAACGATTAATGGTAGTTTGATGTTCAGGACATATCCTTCATAAAGTGGTTTATGGTCATGTTATGAGCTAAATAAACATTAGTGCTTCTGTATGAATCAAGTGCAACGCATAGTCGTAAAGAAGGAACGGAAGACCATCTTTAACACAGTTTTGGATAAGGATTTACCAATACACGATAAACTGCTGTGTTGGAGCAGAGGTGACCGTGGAGAATATAACTATACTTTTTTCTAACAGAAACAATTTATCATAGGTGTGAAATTAAGATAACAAACTTCAAAATATCTCTTTAGTTGGTGTTCTAACTATAATTTGCGACAGCACGGAGGGTGTTTAATTGATGAAATGCTAACAGATTCTAAAGGATGATGTTCGCTAAGCAGGTGCTCTTACAGATAGATTGACCAAGCTTATTTATATTATAATAAATTAATATCTAGGGGATTTGTTGAAGACTCTTGGTTGATAGATACAGAATATTCAATTTCCCGGCTTTGTTAATGGAAATTTCACAAACGAGAACGTTCGCGTTGCATCTTCATCATTTCTTAATGCGACGAAAGAAAAGATGCTGGTCGCAATAAATTCGCCATCCTAACAGAACCAGCCAGTTTGGCGCACGAAGCGATAAAACATATTCGTAAATTATCGCCAGTGACAATATCATGCCCGGTTGCGCATCAACGCAACTCTGTTTTAAAGAAGAATTTAAACAGCTTTTTCCCGCAAAGAAGTATCAACCAGTAAAACCCGAAAATAAACCTGAAACATATCATTTGTATGCTATGTTATGTCCGTATCGTTTTTTGTTGTACGACGATCGTTTCTATTACAATTTTTTGCTCCGATTTTTAGCACATTGCAGTCACATAACATTGGGGAATCCTTACGGTAACGTTTATGTTTAACTTGTGGCGACTGATCAACGATATGTTTGCGTTAATCATTTTAGGTGACGGAGATAGAACGCGCAAGGGATGGTTGGATTAAGCCACAAATGTACGTTCCTTATGATAAGAGGCACGAAACACGTGCGAGTCGTAGTTTCGTTTTTTTTCACCCTTGATTTAGCGTGCCGATCAAAGAACGGGCACATGTGCGGTGGTGGCGTGTGGCACACGAATTTAAACAAACAACTGTGCGACATCAGCGTTGCGAAAATTCCCTAGCTGTGTGTGCCATGTGTGCACGATCGTACGACACATCCAGCTTTGACAAAGCGCGAGCCAACGAAAAACCTGAAAACGGAAGAAGAAAATTATTTTATGCTTTTTTTGTGTGCAAAAAACAGATATTTGTTTATGCTTGCAATGATCGGAACATAATTTTAAGGAGGACTATACTGTAGTAGCCAAAAGCTGACTTTTGGCCTAAGAATCGTACAATTTTGGACAAATTGAGCAATATAATTTAACCATTTGTATTTTGTTTCGTTAATCTCCCATCAAACGTTTTCCGTCGTCTGTTCAGTACTCTTGAAGGCATCTGTTTTGTAGCAGAATCGTAAAGCCAATGATATCCATGTCATCAACGTATATCAGGATTGGCATATAGACGATTGTTCCCGAACTTTTCACGGTGAATGAAAAAATAGTGGCCGATTTTATCTATTTGATCTAAAGTATGCCAAAACGAATTAATTATTAACACTCAACAAGTAAATGTATAATGGATATTTCTCACTTTCAATTCCCCAATAAAGCAACCTTCATATTGTTTCGACTTTTCGATAATTTATTCCGATTAATCGCCATTTTCTTTTTCTAAAATTTTAATCAAGAGTGTTAATTAAGACATTGGATAATATTTAACCGTTTTATCGATAATCTTAATTGTTAAACAAAATTCTATGATTGTATCATTTAACCATCTATAAGAGTTTCTGTTTGTGGCTAAGTCTTAATCAAATCTCTTTCGCTTCCGGGTTCATCCTTAAGTTCAACTTTATTTCGCTACGTTACCACTGAGGGACTAGAAAACCAGTGTACACGAAAGAGAGTAAGGAATCGAAATCAAACTCCTATATCACTAGCTCTAGTAATTTGTAGCTTTTAAATCTTTCGATTGTTGACGAGCCATTGCGCTGGTGCAAATGTGTTCGCCATTGTATTATCTTTTCAGGAAACGCTAGGAAAGTTGAAAGTAGAAACGAAATACAGTGGAGACAGATAAGGGTGTCGAGAGGAAATGTTTACAGTACAGTTGAGAAACAGAAAACAAAGGAAAACGTGCTCGGGAATGTGTTGTCGTAGGTGCAAGGCGTACAAAACGGCGTTGCTCTAAACGCCGGCTGCATTTTTTTTTGGTAACATTTAGTTAGAGGGTACGCAGCTGTTCGTACCCATGGGCTCCAATCAGCCGTAGGCAACCAGCTATTGATATCTAAAATCCCCGTACACATATTTACAACAGCACGCTGTCAGAAGCGATCGATCTTTCCGTGTCCGATGGCTGCCGCCCATTCATTGGGCGCACATCAACAAACGAACACAACGAAACACACTCACTAACGTACATTTAAGTCCCACCCATTTGCTATTACGTTTCGAAAGTAATCTTAATAAGGATCGTTCACTAACTAATATCGTCTTTTCAGTAGCTGTTTTGCGCCTTCGTGAGGCATGTACCTTCACGTCACAACCAGCAAAATGGTTGAGAAGAAAAAAAATGGTAGCGTAACACATAATTAAAACCTTTTGTCTTATTTGCATGCCATTTCGGAAGGTATCTGTCTAAACGCCCTCTACACTTCCCGTATCGGTAGCGGATGGGCTTCCGAATTGAACACATACTTGTCAAGATCGATCTCGTTTCGATCGTCACTGAACAACAGATAGAAATACTTAAGCGTTTCCCCAAGCCAAAAGCTTTCCATCATATCGCGGGGCCGCGTGTTGAGCGGATTTTTTACATTACCGATTGAGGTGTAACCGTTCTTCACTTTCGTGTAGCGATTAAACGCTTCAAAGATTGTCCAACCCATGTCCTGGTACGTACGGTTACCCGTGATGGCGTAGAAGTAGTAAAGACTTTCAATGAATTCCGGTCGAAGCAGATTGTGCGCATCGTTCGTCTTCACGTAGATGTCCGTTTCGGACTCTCCGTTCACGTTAAAGTACGATATTTCGGGCGCTAATTGTGTCGATTGCTTCATGTACGTTTGGTAGCACGTTTCTAGCAGATCGGTAGCTAACCGCAAATGCGTCTTCGGCATTCCATTCTTATAGCCGAGCAGCAGCGTACCGGGTAGGTAGCAAGTAAGGTGATCCATCTTAGGCTTGAAATCTTTCCCATTAAGCAACTCGCCGATGTAGACGTGTTTTTCATTGGGAGTTGTTCGAACCAGTTGATTCAGGACGCCACGCATAGACTGCTGATAATCCTCGATTAGGCTATAAGGAAAGAAAGGGTTTAGGACATGGAATTTTAAACTAGAGACATAGAACCGCGGAAGGATAGACTCACTAATCATCAGCCTTTTTGCCAGTCTGTAGCCACTGCTTCAGCAAATACTCGTAATAAGAATCAGCTCGAGCCCCTAGTGAAATTGTAGCAAAGTTGCGAAACTGACCCGTATTCGCGTTGATAAAGATCGGTACCAATCCTTCATTTTTGTCCAGTTCATGTATTTTAAGATTCACCCGTGATGCCACCTGTAAAGAAATGCAACAATTAACGTCCAAATATCCGGCGCGTTTTCTTGCGATCGTTACATACCTTTTCGAAAATGGGATTCTCTGAACTGCGCGATAAGTCACGAAATTCGAGCTGAATGGTCGTTACCTCGCTCGTGGAACTGTCCGGTGACCATTTGGGTGCGTGTGCAGCCAACGAACCGATGTTCACATCCGAAAATGGTATGCCGGATGGTGAATCGAAGCATGGCAGTAAACGGTTTCCGAGATCAACCGCTTTGTCCAAGAACATACGATCACCACTCAGATGGTACGCACTCAGCAGCCCACCAACAACGCGAATGGTCACTTCGAAAAGATTTACCTCGCGGTTAACATCAAACTTTAAGTACTTTTCGATCCAGGCGCGCGCTTCGTCGAACTCGTCTTGCAGATCCATAATGTAGAGTGTGTCGAGCGAATCTACCAGCGTTAGGCCGAGTCCGAACCAGTCGGAATAACCCATCGAAATGGGTTTCAGATTATCATGGCCCCAGGCGTACTCTTTGTAGCCCTTCCACGAATGTTGTACCGCTTCCACCACGGCTCTTTGTCTGTCGTTTGTAGGACCCTACAATTAAATGTGATCAGTATAAGTTGGGGAACTTTTTCTATTGAATTCACACACAATTCTCATCTCGTTCGGGACGATACAATTCACAAAAGCATGCAGACAAACTTTATCCAGCCACCAAACACCATACACACATACCTTAAAATCTTTCGCACCAGCAAACGGCACACGACGGTTTTCCTCCAGTACGTTTTCTTCGTTGTCGACGATCTCCTTCGGTTCGTTATGCACAATTTCCAGCTGCATAAGATTGGCTTCCGGTTGCTGACCCACCGATTTCACAAGTGCTTCCTCCGTCGGAGGATTTGCTAAACTGTCTGTGAGCTTGATCTCTTTTACCATAGAAGAGGCAAATCGCTCATGCTACATGTGGTTTGGCAACATGAAACAATTACAGCAAACATCGTACAATAGCAAAACATGGAGGACGCAATGCGCGGAGAGACAAAATAACAACAAAAACAGGACGAGTTTAAGGCTTAATATCTATGTTCTGGACAGACTGGTAGGAAAGCAGAATGTATATTACCCTTTCCTTAAATGGTGCTATCTGGATGTGCTCCATAGGATCAATCGCATCGGAGCTACGGGACGGATCGTTGAATGGTAGCACAAAAAATATGACGTAGAAAATGCACATACCGGCCAGTAAGATGCAGGCTAAATTCTTTTGGAATCGGGACAACTGGTTCCAATGCTAGAAGGAAAAAAACATATGGATTATCCGTTGAACTATGATTCCCTTCGTTTCATTGCATACGTACTCGTTTTAAACTTTTCCTAGAGCTAACATTCCCAACGATTATCGGATCATTGCTGACGGGTAGAATCACCGATACATGCTCTACTTTGGCGTCCATCGTTCCGTTCTACTCGTATCTGGCGAAATGCAAATGTGGGACACAAGAGTGCCCGCGTTGCTGCGTTGGCGACAATTGTACGCACCGTCAATTTTCAGTCAATTCAATCACTTTTTATCTATCTTTGCCCAGAAAGCTCATCGTGGTTTTGTTGGTTCAAGTGCACAAGGATTCACAGAATCAAGAAGGAATGCTGGAGGTACAGAATTAGCCTTCTCTTGTCTAGCCGGAAACTTTAACCGTACAACCGTTACCGGTTGTTGGTCGAGCGTATAAAGTGGACCGCGGCTGCTACATGAATTTAGACAATTTTTTTGCTAACAATTTGTGCGAATGTTATTTATATCTTCTGCGATAGCTGCTGATAAAACGTCAACAAATATGGTAGATGACGTTTGTTGTTTCGTTTATTCCTTGCAGATTACTACTGGAAGAACTTTGTTCCGTGAATAGATCGGGCTGTGTTGTAAAAAAGTTCAAAAGGACAACTTTTGCAACTAATAAGTTCAGAAAATAAAATGTTTTATAGATAAAAATACAGGATTAGGAGGTATAAAGACTATTTAACAAGCGATACATAGCGATATTTTAAATGATGTTGCTACAACTAACGGCTATAAACATACACCACATGATTGGTTGAACTGTCAGTGCCAATCACAAACGGGATTTAATATTCTGAGCGCGTTGTGTTCTTCGAGACCGGTAAAGTTTTGCAAAAATGATTGACACAACTGTAATCCTCGGAATTTCTGCTACTCTCGTTTCCTTTGTTGCGGGATACGCTATCGCAAAAATACCACGTCCTGGAAATACAAGCTCTACTACTTCGAAAAATCATTCTGCCGGAGATAATGGAACGGATAAGGTAAACAAATATGCCGGCGATCGAGTTGAATGCAAAGTGGAGGTATAAATACAATCAATAGGCTCATGTAATGTATTTTTCTTTAGGTGTTTGCCGACATGGGTGGCGAGTATAAGATGGTGCTGGTAGTACGGAATGATTTGAAGATGGGAAAAGGAAAAATAGCGGCACAGTGCGGTCACGCGTCCGTTGGTGCGTTTGAAAGTGGGCTTCGTAATACGCCAGCAGCAATTCGAAAGTGGCAATCGAGTGGACAGGCTAAGATAGCACTGAAAGTTGAAACTGAGGTGGCCCTGATGGAAATCTTTCGTGCCGCGAAGGCAAACAAGCTTAATTGCTGTTTAATACGCGACGCCGGTCGTACGCAGATTGAACCGAACACAAAAACCGTGCTTGCAATTGGACCAGCACCGAATGTGGCAGTGGACAGTGTGACGGGACATTTGAAGCTATTATAAGGTCGTAGGTAATGCACCACACAACGGTATGGTCGGTCCGTTTGAACATAAACTGAGGGGACAGTGCCAGCCTCTTATACCGGAAATAGTCGGCTATTAGGCTGCGCAGTTCTGCATACCGACAAGGGCTAATGAGCCAAACAAGAAGATAAGCTAACGATAAAAACAAATCGCTTTTATAAAGCAAAACGAAAAAGGAGTCATCGTTGTCTTTCTGCCAGAGATTATCCGAATTCAAAAAGGTGAGGTAAAACAAGTTTTTATTTGAATATTAAATTTCCCACTGCAAGGCTAAACCTGGTTAGTCGATACTTAACTAGCTTACTGTAAACTCACCAGAAGGTCATGGTACATCGTTTAGAACCAAAGATCACCACCTTCGTCATTATCATCGTTTTCATCGCGTACTTCATCCATTTGTAAGTTGCTCTTTTCATCATCACTATCGGAAATTGCCAAATCGGAGTGCAGCGTTTGAAGTGCCGGAAGAGTATTCGGTTGTTGCTGTTGGGTTTCACTGTCCGCTGTCTGACTCGTATCGAGCTGATCTTGAAACTGCTGTTGTTGTTGCAACTGCAGCTGCTGATCTTTACCACCCTCTCTGTCCTGTCCACTTTCTTGCGAGTATTCGCTGTGTTGGTTAGATTGATCGATCGAATAGTTTGCTTCCGACAATGGTTGGTTGCTGCCGGCTTCATTGCGACCTGTGTCGATTTGTGTTTGCTGTCGGTTTGACATTCCCAAGAAATCGCTCGGATCGTAGTTGGGATCGATCTCCATCGATTCTTCATGCGCGGCGTTGTAGTATTGTGCACTGCTAAGCTGCACCATCGCTTCGGCTGCTTGCTGGCTATCGTCCTCGCTCTGTGGTGGCATCATGCTTGAGGTGGTGTTCGATTGTTCCAGAGTTACAGATACACCTTCATTGTCACTTGTTCCAACTTCCTCAAATTCTTCATCATCTGTTGAATATTGATGATCTGCTCGTAGGAAAGATGAATGAAAATTGTAGTAAATGTAATTAAAGAAATAAGACATTTTTGTGTTTATGAACCGCACTAATAACATCATTGCTTTTGTAATACTTTCCGCACGAGAGTGTTGATAAAGTTAAAGTAGTCGACCTGTGCGCAACTTACCTCGTTTTTGAGTAGTGACCAAAGGTAAGGGTTGAAACAATTGATTCTGATTGTCATTTGCAAAGCTTTCCGGATTTGGCGAAGGGCGTGTTTCATTCAATCCGATCGGTATTCCACTGCCACTACCATATTCGGCTCCGTACTGATTTGAGGCACTTCCATAACCGGAAGGTCCTGCCATTTCGTCATAGTTCTCGGCGCCCAAATTCATCCAGTTCATTTCGTAAGCCGAAGCGGCCACATTGGGATGCATCATTTGCGAGTTTTCGGGCACCGTACTACTGCTGCTGCGAGATATTGCACTAGAAATTCCCGTACCGGACACAAAGCCACTCAGTCCGCCCATGCTCGAACCGATCATTGGCCCGGACCGATGGAAAGACGGATTAGCATTCGGGCGAACTATTGGGAATGGCATAGCCGATTCGGGATAGGACGATCCGTACGGTCGTCCAGCAAAATCTATTGCAGTTTTTGGGGAGGGAAAAATCTATCTTTAAATTTGGGTTCTCATCGCATACATTTATGTGTTGGCACATTTGTAATGAAAATGTGTTTACATATCGCAATCCGATGGAGACGCATGGTGAAATTGAGATGCATTTAGTAACGGGGATAAACCAACACAGAAGAATGGCATGAAGCATAGTGTAGAGTAAACACAGAAACGGACCGCATGAAGCGACTAATTCACATGTGGTTAATGGTAATACACTTATGCATGATTATGATACATTTTCTCCCCGTAAAATGTTCCGCAGATGTTAAATTGCCAATATTTCAAAGCAGTCTTGAAACGCGACTCTGCCTACCGTACACAATAAAACGTATTTTTGTATCATTTTGTGTAGATCCCTATCGACAAACTGCTCGCCTGAGAGTGAATTTCGAGTAAAATTCACGGCTTCACAAGCGGCTTCACAAAAGCTTCACAGCAGATCTTGTGAAGCCGTTTTTTGAGAGTGTGTGCGTGAGATTCATGATTTCATGAGCGCGTTTTCGTAAGGTTCATTTGTTCGCTATAATGTTCATTTTCAATCGTTCTTTCCGCACCGTTGATTTCCAACGGAGTAATGAAAACATTTTTTGGTTTTAACAAATGTTATATTATTTTTTTATTTTTTCTGGTTTTATGGCAAGCGTAAAAAGATAACAATTAACATGTACTGTTTTATAATCATAACAATATCAATATCTTACGCTTCATACCTTTTTTTCTATTCTTATCATCTACATAGTTTATACCATACCATTCCATCCTGGCAGCGTACAAGTTTCAACGCTCGTACTCTGCGCCAGCTTAGCCAGTGGTTTCTAATCCTGGTCCATATTATTCCGCCCACGATTTGTTACCGTTTTTCATAATCACGCGGCCAGTTTCGATCGGTGCAGCGTAAACAAATCATAAACGTGGACATTTTCCTCCTTCCAAGGTCAAGTTTCGAAGATATTCATATCCTGTATCAATCAAATCGGTCCAGGCTAAAATTTTCAATGGACCTTTCAGCGCGTTTCGAAACAAACTCCATCGTGCCTTTGAGTTTGGTATCGTGTGCGATCTTGATTTCATTTTGACCGCATTAACACGCGATTTTTTGCATCTTTCACTCCATTTTGTATCTGCAAATGGAATCTTAGACCGATATGGAAGAGATAAAAATACGTATGTCAGTTAAGTATTAACAAACGTTATATTTAGGCATACTTACGTATAACAAACGGCGAAAAACAAGGTTGGAACCTTGTATTATTGGAACCAATAATATTCTCGTATCGAGTGGGGATTCCTGTCATACAAGAAAAAACAAGATTATTAATTAATTTTTCTATAATTTGCTAAAAGTATAACATATTACTTACTCGAGTTAGTTTATGATTCGACCGACCTTCACCTTTGGCGGAGTATGTTATCCTGGACGGAGGATCAACGACAAACTTTATCGGTCACGGTTTGTAGAGGTGCTAGGTGCAGATAGAACATTGTCTCCTTCGAATTTGAGGCGTAATTCTTACGGAAATCAGATGTGTACGGAGGACTGAAGGTGTTTTGCCTGAAAAAGTATGCTTCATTAGATATACATACGAAAAACAATACAACAATCGTCCATAAGAATGGACAATACTTACCTGAAAGGACTGTTAATTGACTGATAGATTGCCACAACAAACCAAGGTCACGCACTGTGAGCAGAGCGAAGAAAAATCCAATCCAGCGCCTATGTATAGTGTCAACAAGAGCGGTTTCCACTATCCTGTTTGTTGAGCAATGAAAATAAGGAAGATTAGGACACTGACACTTCTTCGAGAATCGTTAGCTGCGATACAAACCGATTTAGAACCGATCAGCAACAAAAACAACCAATATTAAGGTGGGCTTGTCTTTCACTTCCATTAGCATGTGCATCATCGAACTGGATAATCACGAGCCTGTCTAGTCGTTTGTTCTTTTCAAGTGATGCGAAAAAGATGTGGCCATCAATTCATACGCCCTATTCGAGGGCGACCAACAAGAAGTATGAGTCAGCTGCAAGAGGAAGAGGATGCAGAACGTTCAACCGACCGCGTTAGACGCCATGGCATTGATTGTACAGGGATCCCAACCTTTGAAGCAGTAGGCCAAAGGGACGCTTGGGGCACAGTTGTTAGAAAACACGCGCTTTTCTCCTTTGACGAAGTATTTCACACTATGGCACTTGAATCCTTCCTGCTTCCTTATTTGTGTACAACAAACCTCTAGGTATGAGGATTGGCAACTGTGGCCATATGTCCCCACGCATTGCTTTTCCAATGTCTCGAAACAACTTGTCCTGCTTCTGCATCGTCGTATTCAGCCGAAGTCTGCGCCATCAGGTCATCACGCTGGCGGTACAACTTACCAGTGTCGGCACAGGAATATCCTTTTAGAATTAGAACTGGAACAACTTGGCAAACACTATTTCACAATCGAATACACAGTCCACGAACTAACGCAATCCACAATTCACTAACTATTCCCGTATGAAAATGTACAGCGACCGAGCGAAAACAGAAAGACAGATTTTTAGCCTACTACGACCTTTTTGAACATTCATTCGACACACGCCGAACTCTATCGCGATACAGCCAGCCACGCACACACTCTCATTTTGGGGTGATTCGAGCAAAATTTTCACCCCCTTTTCAAAAAATTCATCCATCGATGAACACTTTGTCGATAGGGCACACTCTCATTTTGGGGGGATTCGAGCAAAATTTTCACCCCCTTTTCAAAAAATTCATCCATCGATGAACACTTTGTCGATAGGGATTATACAAATATCTTTCTTCGACTAGAATTGCTCTGAATTGATTCACAGAATTGCAACGCCTGAAGTTATGCATTTTGCCACATTTTGGTTCTTTTTGAATTGGTTCAATTAAGTCAACGATTTTTAAACCCGAACGAGGGCTTTCAAACCATTTTACAATTAATAATCTATGTCCGTTATTAAAAAAAAACATCTTTTGCATATTTCCACGCGTTCGCTACCAAGCCAGCCAGTCAAGAGAAGATATTCAGCAGTACGGACAATTTGGTTATGAAATTTTGAAAACATGATCAACAGCATGCAGTGTACTGCAAGGGATGAAATTATTTCAATGTACGTTAAACATGATATATTAGTTTACAGAAAATGTGAACGATAAACGCACGCTGTTTTATATACATAACCACATACAACACAAACCTCCGGATGAGCAGAGATCGACAATAGTAAGCACATTATGAGATGCGCTGCTTTTTCGATTATTAATGATGTTATCAGACACAAACAGTTCACAAACACACCCACACATACACAACAAAAGGCAGTCGAGTAACATAAAAAAAACGGAACATATTTCTTCTTGGTACTTACCATCACCCTTGGCGGCCTTTCGTTGACGCGCGCGAGCACGCTTCGCTTCAGACCGAGCAGCCCTGGAAGCATCCGTCGAAGAAGGTGGCCGATCAGGATTACTATCGTTACCGCCATCGTCTAGATCGGGCGATGATTCTCGTGAACCACCCGGACCACCCTTCATTTCCTGCTCGTCGTCCTCCCAGTCCATGTCGTCATCCTCGTTGCGAGCCCGTTCCTGCACTAGGGCAATATTCTTTTCCAGCTGCGCTACGTTATGCTCCATCCCGTCCAGTGTCAACCGTGTAGCTTCCACCATTTGGCGCGCTTGTTTGGTAAAGTTCGCCTCAGCACCATTGTACTGTTCGCTGTTATCCGCGATTAGTTGTAAATCGGCTAGAAAATCGGCCCTCGAGTGATAATTGTGCGAGGCCACCTTTTTCGATACCTTTTCCAGATCCATCGGACGTCGAATGATAGTGTAGTAGTCCTTCACTAGCCGCTTGTTGACCGGTTTCAGGAATGGCCAACTTTCGGGCATCGCCTTCAGTGGACCATTCACGTACTCTCCCAGGATGTACGATAATGCGACTTGATCATCGTCGTCCAGCAGTGGATTGATGCTCTTTTCTAGCCGCGCCAGTCGCTCTTCGCGTTCCTGTACACGCTCCTTACACTTCTGCAGCATGCGCTGGGCCGCAACCGTGAGCGAACTCTTCGCACCGTTGTATAGCGAAGAGTTCTCCACGATTTGATTTATGTCTATCAGAAACTCTTCCCGATTCTGATACTTCTTCTGCCGTATGTTGTCGCGTATAGTTTGCAAATCCATCGGTTTCTGCACAATGCGATGGTAGTCGACGACCTGTTTGGCGTTGACCGGAAACATGAACGGCTGTACATCCGGCATATCACGCAACTCGTTCAGAATTTGTTCCAGCACGGACGAAAACACAACGACCGGATCGGTACGCTGGCGGTTCGTTGTTTTGTTGTGTCGCTGCAGATAATCACAGTGGGAATCACCGCCCACTCGGCGACGCTTCTTACCCACCGCCTCTTTGGGCACTTTCAGCAGCAACGTACGCCGCTTTACGTCCTCGTGGCGTTTCAACAGTTTGCCGCTTAACTTCACCTTTGTACCATCGACGTTCACCAGATCACCTTCATCATCCGCATTGAGCTCCTTCTCGATCTCCTCTTCCTGCTCTTCGGTCATTGCCACGTTCAGCGAGGGTGTTGCCATAATGCCCGAGTACTGCGGACAGGCTTTGTTAGTACGCATATGTCCAACCTGCCCACAAGCGCCACATTTCAGCTTCAAGTCCGGTTTGATCTTGGCCTTTCGACGGGACGATGATGATGGGCTGTGTTCCTTACCTGGCCCAGACAAATTGCCGCTACCTGACGCTGCACCGCCCGTGCCGGACGAGTCGAGATTGCGCCCCGATATATCCAGCAAGCGGTTTGAAAATGGTTTCGGAGTGTTTGTTTCACGATCACCAAGGCTGATCGGTGTACCAACCGAATTATGTGGATTCTGCATTTGCAAACCGATCTTTTGCTGATTGCGCTTGATGCGTCGCAATTGCTCCTGAATGCGCCGCTTTTCCCGTTTCATTTCCTCCTTCTGTGCCTCATCGAGGGTCGCAAACTGTCGAATGAAAGCTTCGTCCTTGGTGGTACGAATTTTCACATACGCATCAATTACCGGGCTACGGCGCACCAGCTCGACACGCGTGTATTCGCGTCCTTCGGCATTCTTGAATGTGCGCGTTATTTTCAATATCTTCGCCATACTCGACTGCTGTTCGTCCTTCAATCCTTCCTCGTCCTTTTTCTTCTTCTGTCCCGATCCACCCTGCTCTTCCATGATCTTTCGCAGCAGCTCTTGACGCTCCTGCTCTTCCCGTTCGAGCGAGAGCTGGGTGGATGTTTTCTTGTTCGCTAGCATGTTTTCCAAATTTTTGCCCAACTCCTCCAGATCGGACTCTTCCGATGCGGTCGATTCACCTTCATCTGTGGAAAGAACTTCGGACGACGCCAGCACACGGTTCTGTAGATCGAATATGCGTTGACATTCTTCCTTGTAGCGCTCCTGATGTTCGGCGATCGAGAATCGATTGCCACGCGAAAACTTGTCCATGCCTTCCTCGCCCGCTTTGGCTTTCTCGGTCGAGAGTGTACGCACGACATCGATCACCTCCCAGCGGGACAGTTTCTTGATTTCCTCTTCGGGTACTTGGAATTTTCGCAACAGTGCTTTTGCATTGTTTAGTGACAATCGGCGCAAATCGGCGTCCGTTCCTGTTACGGTGCGTTTCGGTTGGCTTTCCGTTTCTTCTTTATTTTGTTGCTGCAACAAATAAATAAAAAATTATTTAGTTGTAATAGTTAACTCCAGCGTGCCGTAAACTATACTCACGGTCGGTTTGTTGGGCATTCGAACGTAGGAAAAACCTTCACCACATCCAGTTGGATCAGCCGGTCCATTCAGCTGCAGAATGCACTTGCCACGCATTGCCTGAATGTAGGCACGGGTCGTATTCCACGGTGCAACCTTCACCTCATCATCCATCTTCAGCTGCATCTCCTCATCGTCGTCTTCCTGTTGGGCGAAGATAAACTTTTCCCCGTAGCCTGCATCCTTAAGCCGCTGTTCGGCGGCGATCATGCTAAAGTACGCACAGCACTGTTCCGGCGATACCATCGCTCGTATTTCTTCCTCCGACGGCAAACGAAACTCGGGTTTAATGACCCAAAAGTTCGAATCCATACCCGTACGCTTAAAGTCTGCACACAGCTTCAAACGCTTCCGTATGCTGCTCTCCGAATGCGCCGGGAACGCTTTCTTGATATCGTCCATTCGAATCTTGCGCGGATTGTCCTTGCTCTTCCAGAACAACCGATAGATAAACACTTGCAAAAAGTCGCGCACGAAATTGTTCGCACGCTTCGAGTTTGGTCCGGGTACCTCGTACAGTGGACATTCCTGGCCGGCCGTAAACAATGCGTCCACTTCGCGCACAAAGTAACTGTTACGGGTGCGTATTACAAGAAAATCCGTTTCATGGATCGTATGCGGATAGATCGGCGCTCGGTACATGTTATTCTCAATCGCTTGAATGCAATGGCCATGGTGAAGAATACCAAGGAAAGGCGATGTATGCGCATAATGCGTCTCACCGAAGCGGAATTCGGGCGGACCAGGATCTTTACCCATTTTGCGTTTGTAGAAGTTTTTAATTTTCGAGGCCATCCCGACCTGATTCATCAGTGGCGGATGTTCTTCACAAAACTCGATCAGAATCAGCTCACCGTCCCGACCGGTTAGATCTTCGGGAGTACGCATGAAGAAGACATCACCACCGCCAGACGCAATACGTTCCAGATCGCGCTGTTTAGCCTTTTTCTTGATGTGCTTCTGTAGAGGCAGTACGGGTTGCGGATTGGCCGAAGCGAGTGCACCGTACGAGTACTTCTTCATCGGCAGTCGGTGGAACATGCGTAGCTTCATCGGTCCCATATGCGTTGGGACGAACGGTGCCCGCAGCTCTACCGTCGGTGTCGAGTGCTGCAACAAATTGCCACCACCAACCTTGATTTTAAGCGTCGCTTCAGTCGACTTGGCCATGTAGTACACATCGTTGGAAATGTTGTACGGATCACGGTCGGGACTTTTGGGAGGCGGTGGTGGTGTATCCTCTGCCAACACATTAATCACACCCGCCTTACCCAGCAAAATCTTCGATTTCTTTACGTGCGGATGTGGAATCTTTACCTTCGGCTGTGGACCAGTGTTTCGCACGATTTTCGACGGATCAATATCGTCCGGAATGCAGAGAATGATGTTCTCATCGTTTGCATCAAGCGTCAGCACCTTTGGCTTCGGGATCTTCGTTACCGCTTCCGCGTCCCATATTACATCGTCTTCCCATTTGTCGTAGACGAGCTCATCGTTCTCCACCGGGAAAATGCTGTACCAAGCGTCCTCATTTTCTTCTTGCGCCTTTTGTGCCGCATTGATGATCATTTGCGTTTTGCTCAGCTTACTTGCGGACGATGATTTCGTGCCGGTGTTTGCTGGTGACGCCGGGATAGTTTTTCCCGGTTGACTAAAAGCACCGGCCGTTCGCGAACCGCTCGATGGTAACCAACCGGCAGCGTTTACCTTTGAGTTGAGTTTTTGCAGCACCTTGTGCTTGATATCGTTCCCGTCCCACACGACATCGTCTTCCCAGTGTAGCTGGGACACCATCAGAAACGCATCGTCCGGGAAGGTTTTGTCCGTGACAGACGTTACCATGGGTATTGCTTCCAGCTTGACCGGATCCGCTTGTTTGAAGCCGTAGTTGAAATCCTCTCCCGTGTCCGGTACATCCAGCATGTCATACCACTTCTGAGCCGGACCATAACGCCAATCGGCTACCTTCGGTTTCGAATCACCCTTGCTGTCCGATTCTTTGTCTTTCACTTCCTTTTCTTCGTCCGCTTCACGGCTGGTAAAGCGCACTTCATCGTCCGATGCCCACATGTCCTTCGGGGGCAGTGGTGCATACGTTGGTGTGAAATATTGTCGTCGCCTTGGCTCGTCAGAATCTGACGTAGAGTCCGAACCGTCGCGGGGTTTCCGTGAGGATGATTGTGATTTTTTGTTACGGCGCCGTCTCACACTGCGCCATATCTGTGGCAGACTGGAAAGCTTGCCCGGTCCAAACAAGCGTGAAAAACGCAACACCTTGTCTGGACGAAAATCGGGGAAGAATTCGCGCACGTCCACATTCTGATACTTGGATGGTAACATTGCAGCTAGAGGAGTTTCCAGCTTTTTCGGTTTATCTTTAGAAGCGTCATCTGGGCTTTGTGAAGCGTTTGTGGCTGTTCCATCGCCACTAACCGGTGCCGTTGGTGGTGGCATAAGTTCTTTATCGTCCACCCCGCTCCCACTGGCATTCTCTTCCTTGACTGTGGATGGGTCAGAAGCGGTTCGTGCTTCGACGCGAGTACAAGGAATAGCTGCTTCTATATCATCTACATCGTCTTCAACTTTTATGTCCTTTATCTCCTCATCTTTATCGGCATCCGTTTCTTCCTTCTTGATCGCTGGTGTTTGTGGAACGGCCGATTCTTCTGCAAGCTCTGTTATGTCCGAATAATCTACCGCACAGTCAGCTTTGACTCTGTAGTTCGTACCATCGCTATCGTCGTCGTAGCGACGGTGCCTTCGATCGTCATCACTGGAGGACGAATCATCGCTATCGCTGAACGCACGAGACGGTTTATCCTCATCGTCATCCTGCAGTACGTCGGCCAGAAACGACGATAGGCCCATGCGGGAAAGCGACGAAAGTTGCTGCTTTGCTTCCTCGTCAAGAAAATCGCCATCAAGGTGTCCATGTTCATCGACATTACCGAACAGGAAACCGGCCAAATTAAGGCCTCCCTCGTTTTCGTTGTCACTATTACTGTTGCTCATGTTGGAATTCGATGAAGCTATCAGTGATAGAGAAGTGCTGAATTGTTGATGTTATATTTGCTTATGTACCCAAGCATATTGCCGGCATCGTAATAGCTGACAAGCATTCAAGGCAACACTGAAGGTGTTTACGAAAACACTAAACTGGAATACACTGTACTGCGGTAGACTACACACAATGAACGGCTAATTCTATTGGACCTTTTGCACAACCGTTTCTTCTTTCTAAAAAAACGAATTTTTTCTATTTAATGTTTGTTATTCCTTTGTTATTTTGGCAAAATTGTAGAAAGAAAATATGCAACAAGCGCACTTGTTTTGAGCTGCTTCAACTCACAACTACACACATAATCATTTGTCATGTTTCGGAAACAATAGTCAAACTTCGGCTTTTTTCAAAATGTCAAAAGATCGTTCATAAATCTTGTGAAGCTTCAAGATTTGGAGAGAAATATTCGAAAAAATAAGATTTCTCCCACAATTGATACGGAATAAATTCCTATTATGAAAATTGTATTAGAACTTATTTATTGGTTTCACATAAGTACTTTATACAGGAAAAAGTTTTCACATGCGAAAATTGCTCAGAAAATACAGTGCTGCCAAGCGACCAACAAACACAGAAATGTGTCAAATTTGAACATTTTCTAAGCATGTGTTTACATCGGCAAACGACGTATCGGCAACGAAGAAGGACGCCAAAATAAAAATTACACTTGCCAACAGTTGTTTTCACGATGAATCAAAACGAAAAGTTAACGTTTGCAGAATTCCATCAGAAACTCTTAAAGTATTGCTCGAACGGTGCACGTTATTCGGCGCAAGAGAACGATATTCTTTCCCGCTTTGAAAAACTTATTGTGCAAAGAGGTTTGTTTTGCTCACCTTTAGCATACCGTACCGGAGGAATAATTTGTTGTTTTCTTTTTAGATGCATGCCTAGCTCAGTTGATTATAAGGAGAGAGGCCGAAATGGTGTGCTCGGAGGACATCAGCGATACAGAGCACCAGCTTGCGGAACTCGTGGAACGTTTGGAAAGCATTGAAAAGAAGTGCAAGCTTCTTACCCTAGAGCAGCAGTTGAATGATGCTGAAGAACGACCAGATAAGCAATTGCCTCAGCAGGAAGTCTTAGAACCGACTGTGGATAGCGCCTCTAATGAGTTGAACGAACAGTAAGCTAAATTCTTTGGGTTTTTTTATACATATACATACTCATAATACTTTCATGTTTGTTTAATTTTAGGACCCTCAACAGATTTCTGCGCAAGTTTTGCAATATCTATGCTCAATTTAACAGTTGCGTTGATATAATTCGTGCTTTCTCTTTAGCGGATAATCAATTTTTTGAGTTTAACTTAAAGGATAAGAATGTGTCTGAGTTGAGAGAACAAATTTGGTCTAGTTTCGCCTCCTCCAGTGTACATTTGGACTCTTGGGAAAATATGTTGTAATTTTAAGCTTGGACTTCGCTCTAGGGACACAATACTAACTATCATAACTTGTTTTTATGTGGCACTACATCTTCAAGAGGACTGTCATGTCTATTTTTCCTTGATTTCCTTTGTTTACCCGTGGCAGCATAGTCTGACCTGCGTGCAGAGCTGTGGTCTGGATTGGATTAGGTAAGAGTCCAATCGTGTAGGATCTGTACCGCTAGCACTTACTACTTATCATACTTATAAAATTACAATAAGGAGCAGAAAAAGGAAAAAAGTAAGCACACACAAGAACAGCAATTAAAGGAAGAAGATGCAATGTTACATTATCATTACTAATTGGAGTCAAGAAGTTTTACAGAAACAGATTTACCTTGTTGATGATCGTGAATGCAGCTGAAATTCTAATTTTGTAGCCTTTAATCAAGAGTCCACAAAATCATAGATTCATAGAAACTATTTTTAAATTGAGCCAAGATTTTACCACGAAGAAAGTATATTGAATAACTTTTTTTAATGAAACAGTGAAACAGTTTTATCACAATTCGACTCACTGAGCAAGAGTTCTGATATAGTATGGGGCGCTATTTTAAATTGAGATAAACTAGACTAATTCAATTGTAAATCTATGCTTAGAAATAAATATTTCTTAAAATTACTTTCAAATCAGAACACCACAGTAAAATCTCCCTCAGGTTTTTATTCCTCAGATAAGATTGAGTGGCTATTCTTTGCGTAACTTCTCTGTTCTTTGTATTATCTAGAGCTACACGCTTATCTTAATTCGATGAAAAAAACCGTTCTAGGTTAAACAGCATTAAACATCTGTCTCACATGGTTGCGATATATACTTTGTCAGCGTGCGCGGATACGCCGTTCATGAAGTCGCGTCTCAGCGCGCACAAAATGATTTTTATTATTCATTTATTTGATATTATGCACTGATTACAGAGCTGTACAGCAAACATTTGGGTACAAAGCCGTTAATTCAAAAATGAAATTGTTGCTACGCAGGCAACTTATATATTAAAATCATTCGCCAAAAATTGTACATAGAAAAGCAAATATGAATTAGGAACTAAAAATGGAACAGCTATTTAATCAGAAAAGAAGATTGAGTGATCGCTTTACGTCTGCCATGCTTAAGCCGGGAAACGCTTTTTAAATGGATGTTTCTTTCCCCCCAAAAAATATAGCTCCACTATGTAGCATAAGTATGTCGAGACAGTTGTTCAAATATTTAATATCTATGCTTTACATACATTTTTTTCTTCTACGGCTGCTATTATTGATAAACAGTTCAAGCTAACATCAAGAACGGCTCCCCACTATCCCAACCCCAACCCGCCGTTCGTGAAGAAACACCCCCTGAGGAAAATAAAAACCCACACCAGTGCAGAAGTTCGATACAAGTGCGTTCGTCATGGCCCACGCTTGCGCTGCAGCGCCAGGCTGGGTCGCTGCGGTGGCTTGAAGAAGGGCTGTTTGCTGTTTACACATCTATCGTGGACCGGTTCTCTTCCAATTCGTCCGTCCCGCGGTCGGTTGGCCCTCTTTCCCTTGCACCCTTTACTGTCTGTGTATGTGTGTTGGCGTACAAACTCGAACCTCACCACGATCCTCATAAAAATCTCGTCACCATCTCATCCGTTCGGCGTGTATCGGAACGCGCGCGCATCTCATTCAAGCTCGCGTACAGTGTGCATTTCGACGGCTTAGCGTACGGTTCGGTTGTCGGTTGTGTAGTCGCGCCCAGAAAGAAATACTCGTCGTTGGCGATCGTGTACTGCCCGTGAACAGGAGTGATCCAAAACACAAATCAACGTTAAGGTTCAAGGTAACTTTCACCACTTTGCATAGGGCGTAAGGGATTTGCTTTAGTCGGGCAAATAGGGGTTGTTTTTTGTCTCTAGAGAAAGTTTAGAAGCAGCCCCTTTTGTGTCCGGCCGTGCTGCCCGGTGATTAGCTGTTGGGAAGGGCCGGTAAAGGGAAACAAGCGGTTGAGCGGATGAGAAGTCGCGTCGAGTGATTTGTGTGGTTTTTAGAGAAGCCATTAGCTTGCCTTGTGCCTAATCAGTGTCTGGTGAAAAATTTAAAACCGCATGCACGATAAACCGGGGTTGCGTACCATCATCTCGTAGCAGGTGTAGACAGATATACAAATAAAGTAAAGGAAAAATTAAAACAAAAAAAATGAACCCATACGGTCACATGTACAAATACGCTATCCCTTATCAGTGCCGTAGCGCTGGATGTGTACAATGGACAGCAGATTGAGCATCGGAAATGCCAAAGTATTTCGTAAACTTTGATTTCACACCGTTCTGCCGATAACGATAAAATGTACACGCGCCACTCACGCTAGTCGATGTGCATCAAATCTCCATTTCCGGCCGCGGTTTAGAATAATCCAACCGGTTATGTTGACTGTTTTTTTTTCTCTTCTGTCGTCCTCCTGTTTAAAGATACGCCTATGCTGACGTGCGTTCCGATTTCGATCTGTATATCACCGTGGTGATCTTCAACCCTCCCAAAAACCGAAAAAGAAAAATTTCACCCCAAATCATAAAAATCGCGCCCAACTCTCTCTCTCACACACACAGCCAAGCGCGCACATTCTATTTCCCCGTTGTTTCGTTGTTTCAACCCCCGGGGTCAAACGTTGTGTGTGATGTCATGTTAATATCGTTTTGCTATTTAGTGGCTAGGCATGCTTCGCGGGTGACATCATTTTGAACAAAATAGTCCCCCCCCCCCCAAAGACTTACGGTTTTTGGTGCGCCAATACTATGCTTTAGAGAGGAAGCTGGCGCTACGCGTCTTGTTTTGTTTGGTCTGTTGAATGATCGTGGTTTTAGTTTTTCTTGTTTCTTTTTTTTCCTGCTGCGCGATCGTTTGTGTGTTTCTCTTTCTTTTTATTTTGAATGATCGCAACCCGAACGGGCGCGATGGCAATACTTGATCGTACCGGTGTTGGGGTGTGTTTGTGTGCGCGCTACTGTGGGGGTTGTTTTCATCTTCAAATAACACACGAAAGAGATAGCGTCATTGTTTTGGGATGAATTTTCTTACCAGGGGGTTTTGATCAAAGTTTAAGTTTCCCTGTTTTATGAAGTTTTTGAAGCCCCCCACCACCCCGAACCCTGTTTTGTGCGATAAGGATGGAAGTTAATTAATTTATTTTTATTTAGAAAACCACAAGCTGGTAAGCTACATCAAAGTGAAGCAAAAAGAACGGGAGGATCGAATAAAAATCAACAGTTTGCTGATGATCGTGGTTACGACCGTGTTGATCGATAAGCGGGAATTCTGTGCTAATGATGCAAAATGTAAACGCGTGACGTTCTAGTATAATGCGCTGCACTTTTGGAACAAAGTTTGGGCTGATTCTCTTCGCTAATCGTAGAACATTCCAAACCCATCGGAAGCTTGATAAGACGTGGGCAGAGGAGACGGCAGAGCTACAACACTTTTTTTTTAATTCTAATATAGCAACACATATCTGAGGTTTGATGGCGCTGTTTTGTGCATACGGCTCCAAACTGCTCCAAAGCAGAGGTCACGGTGTTGTGCAAGTTGAGATCATAAACAAACTGGAATCGGGCGATGATGACGGCATCTCATTGCTTTGCACGATCACGCTACTGATGGTCGATGATGACCGAGGGTGGCACGCCTCTAATAAGGTTCGGCCTGATGGAAGAACCGTTCTAAGCATTCATTGAGGTGTATTTGAAGGGATATTAAAATTTCGTTTTGAAATATTAAAAGCGATAAATATTATCACATTAGGTGAGTTTTATCGACCTTATGTTTACGGGGATTCTTTAACAGTACTACAAAAAAACGAATCAATTCCCGCATTATGTTTGGTTAACAGCATGAAATTCATTGTAATGCATTAGTTCAGTGCAACTCTCGATGCTTTTGTTTTAAAAACTCCGATCATAAACGTGTCAAATAGTTTACATACTTTAAGCAAATTGACTCGCTACCAGTAAATGTTTCTTCAACCGAAGCCACCAATACCAAAACCGGGCTGGAATGAAAAACTGGAAGCGCATATGTTTCATGTGGGTCACAATTGGCCTACGCGCATACCACCGGATTTTGTCGATAAACGTGCGCAAGTTACAAACGATCGCCGATGCGTTTCACCCCTTACAAACACGCTTTTGTGTGAGTGTGCGTAACCGCGTGTCTGCAGTTGTTGCACTTTACATTCACCCACGCCATAATACCAGGTGATTGTTGAAGAACAGAACATAACTAAAAAAAAAACGAAGAAAGAGGCCATTCAATATTACTAACGGCGATGGTTTGTTATTTTCTCCTTTAAAACGAAACATTCTTTGAAGGTGTGCGTGCGCGCGTACATGGAATGTGTTCTCGTTTAAAGCGCGATTTGTAGTTAAAAGGCCGTGGAAGCATTGTTTTGTAAAGGGCTTGCGAGAATTCCAACCGAAACGCGAAGAACAATAAGCAACTGGCAGCCCCCTAAAAACGGGTGGAAAACTCATTCTTATTCTTCGCGCGATCGGCGGAAGTTTTCTACATCAAGGGAGGAAGTTGATCGAGCAAGCCAAGGGATCGTGGAGGGTAACGCCCGGTTTTTGGGTGACTCGTATGCGACGGTGGGTGTTAGGTTTTGTTTTGATCGATCGTTTCGCTGCGCGTGGTCGTGAAGTGAAGGCGAGCATGAGTTAAACCCTTAGTGAGAATTCATGCAAACGAGCCAACAAAGCGAATAGAATTTGTAATAAATAATTTATTTTTTATAAAGTTATTAAATTGTTCTCAATCGGGTTCTTCAAACAGTAGTTTAAAGTAGTTTTTTCATACTACTCTGAAATTTTTATATTTTTAAGAAGTTCTTATAAAGGTCTACACAATACATAGTTTTGTATGTGAATTTAAAAAAAATGCTCTTGAATATGTATATTTAAATTTGAAATAGTTCAGAGGTTTCCCTTTATATCTTCCTAATGTACATATCTGCTGAATTAGTTTAAAATATTGTGAATTATTTGTTAAACTGTTGTAACAAAAATATTATGTGTAGATGGATTCATAGAGGTAATAAAGATATTGGTTACACTGCTAAGGGTTTTTTCTACCGCTCTTAGAAAGAGATTGATGGAAGATATTAAGAATGAGCATAACTTCCCGTATAGCTGTGATTGAAAAGAAAAATTCTTTGCATAGACGCCATTAAATGGAAAGTAGAAGCAAAAGGGGCCAGAAGCAATCGTTTGGAAGGAAAAACAAAACAATAAATACCACCGATACAACCCGAACGGCGCAAGCTAAACGTTTTCGTTCGGAATGAAAATGCACTTGCTTGAGTAACCCTTCAACAGGTCCATCAGCACAAATGGAAGGCGCTCGCCTGCACTTTGCATTGTTGTTTTTAAAATAGTTTTTTCTCCGCGGTCCGTTAATTCATCTGCATCGCGTAGAAAACAAAATGGAAACAAGAGGAGGAACAAAAACAAAAAAACCATATGGTTGCAGTTTCTTGGCACGTTGGCTTCCCCCCCATCCGTACTCCACATCAAAAGACCGCAAGGCACAAACACGAACCACATGGTACAGTGGAATAGAGTCTTCTAGCATTATAGGCGGTTTATCCAAAAATAACTTGGTGGGGTTGGTTGGTTTTTTGGTTTGATTTGCTAGAAACAAATATGTTCAAGACAGTTTTGCTTCGCTACGATTCTTTTTTGACCCAAGAGTGGAATCCATTTTCCAGCACTCGATATGGTTTCGATGGGTTTCGGAGTTTGATCGTGGTAGAATTAAATTTTACGACAATAATTTAGTTTTCCACCACCAAAAAGCTCTTAATCCACTAATTACTTTTTCGTTTTCAATATTATTTCACGATCATGGTTGTGTGCGAGAGTGTGTATTTTTAAAACGATCGTTGACATCGGCGTTTTTCCTTTTGATTTTTTGGTGTGAAGGCATTCAGGGAGTAATTTTTTTTTTGGGAAAACTAAACATCATTAAAGCAAATAATTTCATCCTGATTGCATATAATATTTTTTTTTTTTTTGCTCGGTTAGAACGGCCTGGCCATATCAAGACTTATTTTACCACGTAGCAGGATAGTCAGTCCATGCTACGGGGAGACGGTCCGGATGGGATTTGAACCCGGTCCCTGCCGTGTGGACGGGCGCCGTTTTTCACATGCACCACTGGGTCGCCCCGGATGGATATGGATATGGATACAAATTATGATGGAAATTAAACCTCTACTTTAATCAATATTTCTTCTATTATCCAAATATTTTCGTTATTTTTTAAATTCTCTTAATCTTATAGATGAAAACATTGAAATATTCCTTTTAGGACTGTTTAGCTTTGGACCTCTTTGCACTTACTTGTTCCTTTGAAGAAATATCAACTTTAAAATAATTACAAAAATACAACAAGCTAAACATTTAATGGAGTTTAATGTTTTACAATTTTAAAAATAGATTGATATTTATTATCGATATTTATATTCAAAACAATGAGTAAATAAAGTTGTTAGGTTTGCTTTTACAATTATACATTTAAACTATTTTATTATTTTCTTTACACCCTTATTGTTTATTAAAACAAATATTTTTCCTTCTTCTTCTGCTCGATTGCACTATGGTCTTACAGAATGGCAAATCTACTGTGGTCCATCATCTGGCTAATCGTGCTGATTGTGGTCGGCTTCTGGGTGGCCTTCTTCTGCGCCGGCTGGTACGTCCTCATCTATCCGCTGACGGTATGCGTGCCGGATATATCGGTAAGTAGCAGAAACATCATTCAACAAATGTATACCAAACCCACGAAACGTGGCTCAACCGAGAGAAAAAAAAACAAACATTCTAACACCGATTCTGTACATCCCTTTCGCTACTGCTTCCAGGTCGTGTCCGACTTCCTTCTACTAGGGGCACAGTTTGCGCATTACTGTGCCAAGAGCATGATGGAGGGCAAATCTCTGTTCTAAAGGTCGTGACCGTTAGGGGTTTTCAGTTATGTTCATAATTTAAATGCGTCGGTTTAATCCCGGTTTGTTGAGGCGGGGGTAAGGACAGTCTTACCGCTATGCAGCTCTGCAGCACGGTTGGTTTTAAGTTCTACAATAGCAGCATTAATTAACATTACGTTTTGTAAGTGTAAAGTCTATGCGTCGATGAGCAATAAAATTCATTGTGTTCACGGTTCGTTTTGCGTGCGTGTTTGATTTATTTTATCTATTTGCTTGTACAACATTTTTATAGGTCTTGCTTAACGAAATTACAGTGGGCTGATTCATCGATAACATTCAGGTTTGATTACACGTAACTACCGCTGATAGTAGAACCGCTTTTGATGGTGGGCGTAGGTCGTATTAAATTGAAAGGTAATTTCTGCTAATCGAAATGATTAATTTGTATCAATAGAGCGCCACACGCAAATGGTATTGATTGGTCAATAAATCTTTTTTTTTTGCTGTCCATTAAATTAACCTACCCAGGAATAGCCTTTGCCATCATAGTATTACATCTGCTGGTACTTTAATTCTGTGCTATATTGATGTTAAAATTTTGTATAAAAAAAGCTTCAAGCTTATGCCATAGTCTGAGAGTTGGACGTGAAATTTAAATCCACCGTCATCAATTTGGGCTCAAAGTCGTACTCAATTCCCTCAGAGCTTTTATACGCTCGTTCCTAGTGATAAGTAAGTTTTATCGTTTTCCGAAACTCGACTCACTGACCTCAAAAGACCATTTGGACGGAGGTTTGCATCGTTGCATAATAACTAAATCGAAACAATCGTCAATGGGCAAGTTTTGATAGTAAAACTTTTCATTTTACGAAACATTCGGCCACTCCAATCCTCAACCCTGATGTACCCGGTCCGGGCGTACTATCCATTGCGGTGCATAGGCATTATTCTACCAGGGGTTTTTTCTGTTGTTGTTATTAGGGAGGGATAGGTTCTTTTACCCCCAAAAAGGGTTTCACTCAAAAGCGGGGGTGTGTTTGTTGCATCTCGTTAATTGAATTCGTTGTGCATTGGTTTTACACACGAAGTCGAAGTCGGGCAGTCGGAACGAAACGGTGAAACTGGTAGAACTGGTGGTGAAGGAAATGCCATTATTCAAGTGGGAGAAATAATTAAAATTCATCACCGGTAGTGTGACAAACTATATTGGCTTGCTGTTGGTCTGCATAACCATCCTTTTCGGTGATGGAATGTGCTGGTCGCTGTGATCCATGGTGGACAAATGGGGAGCAGACGGAAGGATAGAATAATTCCTGTCTCTGTCTGTTTCTCTCTCTCTCTCTGCAATCCCTAGAAGTATGTAGTGGAAGTAGTTGCAACGATTTTACTTGCTCATGAAGGGATGTGGAAGAAAGTTTTTCGTTGTGAATATATTAAATATTGTTGGAGGTTAATATAGCAGCTTGTAGTTTAGTTTGTCCCTTGGCACAGTGAGCTTTGTGCATTTTGGGTTGTAAATGTTAGCTATGCTGTATTGATTTTTAAAGAGAGAATTCAATAAGAGAGGAAGTTACGAAAACGATGATATAAATAAGATTAAATTTTTATCATGCAGGGATTTTTTTAAATTTAGTTATATAATTATGTTTAGTAAAACAGTAGGGTTTTATGCCATTGCTAGTGGAATAAAAATTAATAGTTAGTTTTGTGTAGTGTTTATTGAATCTTTTGAAAAGAGACATTCATATGAATCTTCAGTGAAGAGTCATTCAAATCATGAGACAACTTCATATATATTTCAATATATTCAAATTTCAAGTTTCATAAATTCAAATGAATCCTGTAAAATCATTCAGAGTCATTCATTCAGTTTAAAGATTCATTCAGATTAATGAATCTGAATCAGATTCACTCAACACTAGTTTTGTGTCTTCAAAAATTTGAAATTTGGTGAGATTGCAAGGCTATTACAATGAAAAACATTGTACAAAATGTGACTAAGAATGTTTAAAAAATTCAAAAATTCTTTTCTTCTCGTTCTTTTTGCTAAAATCAGTTTTCGTTTCATATTAAGAGTAGTTAGTTGTCTTGAGAAGAAATGTTTTGCAGGACAGTTTTGTTAATATATTTATTAAAAGTGGCACTGGACGCCTCATACAATCATACTGCTGGCCGTTTTGTTCCAGTGTACAAAGAACACAAAATAAAAAACCTCTTCAGGACAGGACAGGCTACAAGTAAATATGTTCAAAAACGATCAGAAATATCTAAGACCTCTCGAGGTTTTAGTGCTACAAAAGAAGAAAACATAACCCAAATCAAATTTATGTCTATTTGTTTCCGTAGCAATCGTTATTTTTTGCTAGCCTTATTAAAAGCAGTAAAATCAGTTTGAACAGTTAATAAATAAAAATAAAGGAAAAAAAACGAATCTTAAACACATTAATCGTGTGCCATTTGAAAGTATCTAAAGCATGCTATAACCCACTATAAATAGCCCAGTATGTCAATATTGATATGATGTTTCCTGGTATTACTTAAACAGGCCAAAAGGCGATGGAAGACTTTTGGGAAATACACCAGCAGTATCAATCCGTTACACATACTTTAGGTGGTGCTTTTATTGAGAAAGTTTATCCGGCCATCCAGATCGTACACCACCGGGGCTGGCAAAAGGGGTAATCGAATCGCACTGTCAGCTTTACTTAAAAACTCCCATTTCTACCCTTTTCCCTACCTACCCTCATCCCGAAACACCATCGGTAAAGTGCAATTCGATCGGTAAGTATCGGTACCAGGGATCCATCTGGCACTCACGAATGCCACAGCTGAGCGGTGTTATGGAAATGTTTGACAGACAAATAAAAATCGAAACTGCAAATACCAAGTGAATCGGAAGGTTTATGCTGCCGTCATATTGTGAAGGGGTCACATAAAAATTGCATTACACCTTGGCGGAGCTGAAGCTCGTGTGCCGGTTTGCCGTGCAAAACAATACAGAATTTAATACCCCACAAACTACCCCCTGCTTTTATCAGCGAGCATCGAGTAAACGAGGTAATGCAACAGATTGCAGCCGGGCACACGCGGGAACGTACGTTTAGCGATGTAGCGAAAGGTTGGAATTTCGTTTCATACGCCAAGGGATTTTCCTATTCGCAGGCAATGCTCACCGCACGATATCGCCGAAAAAATCTCCCACAGGGCTTTTACTGGCTTATAAATATTTGTTTCCCCTTACTCCTGCCTTTCCGGGTGGGGCAGATCGGTACTTCCGGTATGGTGAAAGAAAAAAAAGAAAGAAAAGAAAAAATTGGCATAAAAGTTGAGAAAGTTGGGGCTAGGTGAGAGGAGATAAAAAACCAAAGGGAATGAACGAAACTTTTCACAATTTTTCCCACAGTCGATTTGTGATTTTGGACAGGACACTGGAAAAAATAAAACAACAAGCAAATTTAAATAAAACAAACACATGCACACATCCCCATCCTAAATCTGCAAGAGCCGTTGTATTTATAGTAAAATACAGGACAAAAAAAAACAAAACAAAACAAAAAAAAAAAACATGAACGTATAGCACACGAATGTCAGAAGATCGCAATGAATACGATTGAACGGAAGTTGAGATTGTAAAATCAAATACAAAATGTATGGACGACCAGGCAAACGCGGTACCGGTGGAACGGTGGTAACCGGTCGGGAGCGGGCATGGTTCCGGGTGACGTGATGTCAAGGATTTGGAAGGAAATGGGAATCTGATAACATTATACATACATGTATGTATACCCCGAGCGTGTACATATATTTCCATTGAACCCTGGCAAAAGGCGGAAGTGTCTTCGGGCGTTGAAACTAACGAGCGACCGGGTGTGCCGAGGTGCCCTCGCGTTTTGTTTTTGTTTCCGTGAACAGTTTTCGTCCTTCTGGCTGCTGGCAATACGGTTTACGGTGCGGCCATGTCACTTGTTGTTACCGGGTGAGGTTAAATGGAATCTTTTTTTTTTTACTTGTTCGGTTTCGATTTTCTGTTTACTTTCTTTCTTTTTTGCCTATTCAGTTTTCCAAATTTTCCACACGAATAATTTTTCAGCTACTTGCTGGAAAGATTTGAAACGATTGTTTTTTGGAGGTTTGGAGTTACAAGAAACACTACGAAGGGAAATGAGTTGTAGGAACTAAGAATCAAATGTAGAATGGCAGCGATACTACTGGTTATTTGGTTAGTTTCATATCATCTCAGGTACAACACCTTTTCCATCGCTCTCTGTGACAGAATCAGAACGGGAAGTAATGGAACTTTGTACGGCACTTAACATATGGAAAGTTGTAATGGTTATCAGCAATCTTGTTTGAATTTTACCACGTAACTAATAAGTATAATAATTAAAATAATGTATAATAATAATGTATTATAATAATGTATCGCCACTCACTGCCGGATTTTAAGTCGAAAGAGTTTTTAAACATTAGTTTTAATTTCCACATGTCCAAGCTTCCGTAACAGCAATTTTCATCTCACTTTTATCTCAACATTGTCATTGATTGTTGCAAACATTACTTACGCATTTTGTCTTCAATGCGTATATTTTTGCAGACATTATTTATCTTTTCTGATAAAACATGATCTTTATTTTATATTTGTTACTTTACTCTAATGTATTTCTAAAGTAGAATTAACGCTACTAGGTGTTTTAAATCGATAGTGGCCCAAATCACCCTTCGCTGTTTGCATACTTTTAGGCGTTTACTGAATTGTAGGGGTGTATTGTAAAGGGTTGTTAAATTCAATTTCTGGTTTTAGTAGTATTATTTAAAAACACATTTGAACAGAAATTAAACCAATTTTTTTTATTAATGATCACTTGAAATCTCGAACTAATTATTTTGACTGATATGCTTTGTGTTAAACAAGTTATGTGTTTTTAAACTAAATATACCGTTGTTGATACATGACTTTTACATATCTATCCTGCAGTACGAATTTCAAAAAATATTGCAACATAACGTCATTGCTTTGAAAACAACCACCAACAAAAGAAGTTCTAATGGTAAAATAATATATAATGAGTAATAAGAACAGTTTTAAACTTGCAGCTGCTTAAGCTTTAGCTGATGTTTTGAAGTACTATAAGGAGTTTTTTTCTACTTTTAATACTACATGTGGAAGGGCTGCTAAATTGACATAGTTGCTAATCTTATTATACTAAGGATAGTATTTTTCTTGCTTGCTTCTCAGATACTTGGAGTGATTCTTCACTAAACAAATGAATCTTCAGTTAATATCATGCGGCATGACATTGCCAAGAGAGGGAACATTATGTGGAGTTTCTTTTGACTCTCATTTGTATCCCTCAGAGTTTTCGTTAGCCATGATGATGGGCAAAAAGGCACAACGCCACTTCACCAGCCAACAAACGAACGTCAGCTCGTACGATGTCGGGTTCAGGCGAAAAGATGTTGCGTACTACCAACTTTGTCTGTCAATGAGAGTCGTACCACTATCGACAACATTGTCACAGACAGTGCCGTTAAATCAGCCCGAAACATACCATGCGGAGTGGAAGAGGTTTTTTTTTGTGTGCCTTCTTCAACGCCTGTCTTTAACGAAATTTCAACCAACCTGCCAACGGCACTGCGGTGGAAAGTATCAAAGTTCCAAGGAACATCTAAACCTTTGCACGGTACAATGTTGATACCTTGCGAAACCTTCAAACGGTGCGACCAGTTCACGGGCCACATCTTTTGCCGGCGGGCTCCGCTTTGGTTCCGCTCAACCGGCAGCAACCTGTAACGGTTCTCACGTGGTGCAGGTGGAGTGAGCAAACTTCACCAAACTGCACCACAGCGTTTGCTCGACGGAATGGGGTTTTTGGACGCCCGCGCTTCTACCTCCGGAGACTGATAAGAAGATTGGTATCCTGTTGCGCGAATCACGCCCCGTGTCCTGTCAGCGCAGTGCTTTTGACTTTTACATTAAATACATTTCACGATTCACGAATTCTGTAACGTACCATTGTGTGGACCCGAGGGAGTGGGTTTTGTGAGTGGAAAGTATGTGGCTGAAATGAAGGTATTTGGGGTTTTCATGTGGTAAAACACTGACAGGCATGGATGGGAAATTTTCTATTCCTAAATCGCTACAATGAACATTGATTAAATGTGTGTCTCTTTTTTATATTTTACATATGTTGTGTATGCAGTGGGAAGTGATGATTGAGCAGAGGTTTAGAGAGGTTTAAATAAAAGAGAAAATAAAAATCCTTTTATGTTACCGTTGAAACACCATTCAAATGTGTTGAGTAGGAACATTGAGTAGGTTCCAGAAATAGAAGAGCTATTGGAATTAAAAAAGCTAACAATAGAATTAGCAGATAAAAATGAACTGAACAACTTTCTTTTCTCCTGTACACTATAGTTTTTTTTTCGAATAAAATATGCTCTATATTTTTACATTACAGGAAATTCATTCGCTTTCACCTGTAATGTTTCGGTACAAAAGTGATCTCTTCTTTTTTTCTCTTATCCTTTACACAAAGGAACTTTGCTTTGGAAAAATAGAACTCCTGGGAAAAAATACTCCGGAAAGTCATACCCATTATGCGACGTCAGTTGAGAACATGGTACCGTAGAAAATTTTTTCCTCATAAGGAATGAAAGGAATAGTTTCACCATAAATTCATCTCATTCTTTACCAGCATGATATGATGATTTGTTTAATCTGAAGATAAAGCAAATCGTCGGTTAGTGTGTATGTGTGTGGCTGTATGAACGCGCGACCGTGTATGGGTGTTGGTTTTTGTAACCACATTCCCGGGATGCTGCAGGATGCTGAATGATGACAGACACTTTGATAGTGCCCTTTCGTCAGCTTGCGCTGCAGGACCGTTTTGCTGCAGGAACAGAAACACACACACTGTCTATCATATGAAATTAGCGGTAGCGTTGTTCAAGCAACGGTTTGTGAAACAATGAAGCAATCTCGGCAAAACCCTCCGAAATGTTAGCTCGGTTTGGCTGCGGTGGTTTAACACTGTTACGGTCGAATGGTTCTAAAATGCTCCCACCGAATGAACGACTCGCTTTACCGATGTATAGCTCGAAGCGTAACACCGTTTCCCGCCTGTGATATGAACCTGGTGTCAGGTTGGTAGCGCTTTAAATTTGCCGGACTGCGAGTGCGTCATACAGCCATATACGGGACGGTTAGTTGGCTGTTCTGAGATGGACGACAAGGTGACGAGTTGGTACGTACAGTTTCCGACAAGGAAAAGCTGTTTGCACACTTCCTTTGCAATGCGGAAGACCATTTAGCTACAACCAGAGCAGTGGCTTGACCATGGTCAAGATATGATATCCCGGTCAGGAATTGGTCTACGATCTGGTACGGTCCGAAACCGTAATGCATTGATCGGAAAATTTGTGCTACCCAGTCGAATTGATTGATGGAACATATGCTTCCTTGAGTAGACGCCGTAGGTCATTTCGGTTGATGAAATTTGTCTGAAAAGCAGGTTAAACGTTACGAAATGGTTTAAGGTAGAGGTAGAGTTGAATCGAAAATGTGCGAGTGAGTTGAAACAAAAATGAGTTGAAACGAAACGTTTGATACACATGAGTTGAAACGGAATACATGTGTACAATACCCAAACTAGCCAAATAAATATACTTCTCGTTCTG
This sequence comes from Anopheles funestus, assembly GCF_943734845.2. Classification (NCBI taxonomy): domain Eukaryota; kingdom Metazoa; phylum Arthropoda; class Insecta; order Diptera; family Culicidae; genus Anopheles; species Anopheles funestus. Next base: position 25,735,096 of record NC_064598.1, read on the forward strand.
CCTAACTATCAAATCGGCATAAGCTAACAAGCGGGCTAGTCTGATCGGCAAGGACATGAAACGGGATCCCTCTATATATTCTATATTCCTTCTACATATTATATATATTCTTTTTTATATTTAAACCTTTATTTGAGTTAAAAGAAACTTATTTCAACAAATTCGCAATAAAAAACCTTAATTTATACATTTTGCTAAATTTCCCAAAAAAGCCAAGGCTTTTTTCTTTTATTTCAATAAGGACGGCCAGGCCGTATGACTTTTAAACTAGTCTTAATAACTAATTAACTTCTACTTAATTTCTACATATGCTGAGCTTTGTTGAGGGACATTTCCTTCCCTCAACAACGGAATACACCTGGAAAAAAGCTAAGGCTATAGCCTTACGAAATTTTCAAATTTATAGATTGTTTTTTTATTAGTTTTTATTATTTTTTTATTTTAAGCATGATTTGAGGGAAAAGCAACTTATTTCAACAATTTCGCACTAAAATAAATCAATTTATAAAATTTTGCTAAATTTCTAAAAAAAGCTAAGGCTATATAGCCTTAGGAAATTTTCAAGTTTTTAGATTTTTTTTATTTTTTAAAATTATTTTTCCTCCTTTTTTATTTTAAAGCATTATTTGAGTGAAATGGTAATCATGGTAATGGTAATCATGGCCCCACAACTATAGTTGGGGCTGAGGGCCAAAACTGAGTTGTCTCACTAAAAAGAGTTGTTATTCTTATCTCTAGTTTAAGGCTGAAGAACTAAAATGCTTGTGCAACCTTCTTTATTGACTGTCTTTTTGATAAGATTTAACTACTTATGTGTGATGATGAGTAGTGTGTTCTTTGAACAATGTGATTACATAGACATATCATAATTTTTATATTAATTTAGTAAATAATGTGCAGCAGCGGATCCCATCCAGACCGTCCCCCCGTAGCAAGGACTGACTATCCGGCTACATGGTAAAAATAAGTCTAGTAAGCCAGAAATGGCCGTCGTGACCTTGTAAGGTCATTAAAGCAAAGAAGAGAGAATGTGCAGCTATAAGGTGAATAATTTAACCATTAGATTTGAGCTTCAAATCGCTCGTTCGAAAGTTTGTTCTTAAAAGCAATAAAAACATTATCGATTGCATACATGTAGGCGTTAGAGGATTAATGCGTTAATCTAATGGAATTATGAACAAAAGAAGATACAATGTTTATAAACTTCTCATATGCAAATATGCATATCAAATTAACATCCAACATTTGCCATTTAGTGGAAAAAATTTATTGTTCCTTTTCTGCTGCATACAATGATGGTTAAGAGACGCAAAAAAATATGAGGTTGTACTATACATAAGATCATGTAAACATCGAACCCATGAAGCACGGAAAAAGGCAAGTTATACCGAACATAAATATAAACTCCCACTGCCATGTCTGCACATCACAATTAACATTCGGGTTCTTGTTTTGTTTCGCCACGTAATAATATTCAATCATGGCGCTTCGCTGAAACGAATTTCAACCAAGCTTTACCAACCAGTTTCAAAGTAGGGCGAGGTGCTATAAAAACCAAAACCAAAAAAAAAAAAACATAAAAAAGCGTATAACAAAAACATGATGAAACAACGAACATGATTAAGCTTTGCATTGTTATTGCGGACGCACTGGATGAAACTGGTGTTCCTTTTGGGGATTTGAGTGAAAAACATTTTCACTCCAGTGCATCTGATTTCCCCCCCCCCTTCTTGTGTGTGTGTGTGTGCTCGCGACTGAAAGAGTGGCCTTACAGTTCATCACCATCGGTGGGATCAGCATCGAGTGAACCAGTTGTTGCGAACAGTTGCATTATTGATTTCGTTCGATCCATTAATCATTAATGTGTTGGATGTATGTATGTTTGCAAATGCCGGTTGATCGGGGATTTGGGAAGAGTGAGCCTCAATTTGTCGTTCATTCTCGGTGAAACAGGAAAAGGGGGGGCGAGATCGGGTGGTATGGATGGTATCGCACACCACTAAGAAAGGCGACAAGAAGGTATCACCAATCCCTCCGTAAAAGCCAAAATCGTTTCATGAAAATCCCTTCGTGGCTTTGGTACTGCTTGATGAAAAAATCAACCTTGGACATTGGTTCATGGGAGGGGTGATGCGACGTACAGCCCCATTATGGTCGAACAGGATCAAACACGCTGTGATCAACACGTTCTTTCGTTCATTACCAACCTTGCAGTAATCAGTAGGGGCCATGTGCGTGCTGGAAGAGAGCTTTATTTTAGTTACAATCATCCAGCCAATGAAGAGCATCCCACCGGAGAAATCTCAATGCCACAAGCACCGTAAGGCCGCCGCATTGCACAATGAACCACGATTGTGGCGGAGCGCGAAAGAAGGCTTCATATACCACGTCCGATCTTCTCCGTTCCCCGACGCAGGCAGCGCAACAAGCAGCACAAATGGGTCAGCAGATTTTATGAAATGTGATTTCATGAAATTATCAATAATTGATTTATCCAATTATTTTATTTCACTTTTATCACTTGATTATCCGTCGGGCGTGTTTTCGGTGTCGGGGGTGTTTTTTTTCCTCGGGGATGGCTTTTTTGCGGGGGTGGCCAAAGGAGTTTGACGGTTCTGGGAAGGTGTCGCTACCAGTAAGCGAGTCGCTGCGATTTGCGATTCCGGGATTGAGCAATGAATAAAATTTCGTGTTCCGTGTTCCGAAAAAGGTACGCTGGCGAGTACCGTTTCGGGGCACACATAACTGGAAAGGAATGTAAATTTTAACCCCCAACACTCCTCCTCTACTTCCAGCAACACGTATGGGATCATACCGATTCCGGTGTGTTTGGGTATTTTGGGAAGCTTTTTTTTTCGGTGAGCTTTTTCCGAATGGTTCAATGCAAATGGCATGGACGAAGTGAAAAAAAAAATAACAACGAGCCCATAGTGAGTGAAGCGAATTTTCGCACATACACCGGCGGTATAGGAAGGCATATATTAGCATTGAATACGTGAAACGAAGTCATTAAATTTTAATTCCCACCGTTGCTTGCGCTACGCGTTTGCCGTGCCGGAAGTGCGAAAACGAATTCGACATCCGGCACACGGCTGGCAGGCAAATGAACGGAAAGGTATTGCCGTTGGGGTAGACATTCGTCCACAGATCCACTGTATGATGGTATTGATTTTTAACTCAAATTCGAGCCACTCATAAGGTGGCCATTTTGGGGGAACGATTCCATTATTTGCACAAACTATTGAATGGTGGTAATAGGATGGTAGCAAGTAGTGCAGGAATTTGTTACATATTAAAAAATAGATGTTTTCAACATTTTTGCACTACGATTACTTAGTACAATCTCGACTTAAAACCATTAAAAAAACGATCCGAATTGAAATTATAACTGGAAAACAATTGAACATATTTTAGTGAATGTTTGTTTTTCCTTCTAATGGATTCCCTTGCAGAGGTACTGTAAATTATATTTTTTCTACAATATTGGAATGGACTCAGTTATTAAATCCAATCGAGAGCATTAGCGGGAAATGTATAACGCTTTTAATTTCCCTGTACATAGTATAAAACCTCCTTTAATAACCTCCTTTACAATGATGTCTCCGCCATTGTAAGTTCAAGTCAGAACCGGGTATCAAATCCCATCTGGACTGTCTTAGCAAGGACTGGTTTTCCGCCTAAGTGGTAAATACCCGTTCTCTCCAATTTCTCGGCTTCGCGGATGACCTCGACATCACCGAACGGACATCTGCGGCTGTGTGCGACGCGTACACCCGACTGAAACACGAGGCCGTTAGGATTGGATTGAGGATTAATACGACGAAGACAATGTACCTGCTTGCCGGAGGCTCTGACCGTGATAGAGCCCGACTCGGGAGCAGAGTATCAGTTGACGGCGACGATCTCGAGGTGGTAGAGGAGTTCTGCTACATTGGTACGATCGTAACTTCGGACAACAACATGAGCAGCGAAATCCGACTGCGCATTGTTCAGGGAAATCGTGCCTACTACGGGCTTCACAAACTCCTGCGATCCAGAAGGCTCCAGCAACACACGAAATGTACGATATATCGCATACTGATACGTCCGGTAGTTTTCTACGGGTATGAGTCCTGGACTTTGCTAATGGAAAACGCAAAAGACTGGCGTGCCAAAGGCTCTCTTTGGCATTATGTGCGAACAGGACGTGTGGAGAAGTAGAATGAACCACGAACTAGCTGAGCTATTTGGAGCTCAGCAGAAATTCTGAAGGTTGTCAAAGCCGGAAGGATACGATGGCTGGGGCACGTGATAAGAATGCCGGACTCAAGCACCACCAGGAAGATGCTCGTCAGCGACCCGTTCGGCACGAGACGTAGAAGACCACAGCGAGCTCGTTGGCTGGATCAGGTGTAGTCGAACCTGTCGGAGATCAGATGCAGTCGTCGATAGAGGACTGCAGCCTTGGACCAAGTTTCCTGAAAACAGTTTGACGACCTGGCCATGTCTTCACGACGTGCTCGACCAAGAGCAAGCCAAGAAGAAGAAGAATAAGTTGTACGATGAATCCACTAGCATACAGTGAATTATACTCGCCATGCTCCGGTGGGCTGGCTATTTCATCAGAATGCGCACCGAAAGATCCATTCCACAAAGCTTTTACAGGCCGTTCACATTGACAAAAGAAGCATGGCAGGCCCAAGTTCAGCTTTTGTTTCCAAAATAAAAGGTAATATTATTTATTATTAAATCAATATTATTTATGTAATATTGATTTACGTAATATTATTTATTATTATTAAATCAAAATAAATAGCTAAGTAAACAACATAAAAAAATTAATACAATTCTTCAATAATATCATAGATTCAATTAATTTGAAAGAGTTTTAACGTGCTGTGTCCAATCCATAGCGCTTTCGTCAGGATTCTTGGGATAAGTTTTCCTGGGCGTAAATATAATGCCAAATGGCAAAAACAACTTTTTCGGTATCGCTTTTATCAAATCAATTTACCTGATGCTAGTAACTCGTAAATAATATTCACATATTGCACATATGTTAATCATATTCAAACGTTTAGAGCACAGCTTATGTACCATCAGTTAAGACATTTTTTTTAAACAATAAGATCATCACAAAACAACCAAACCCTATGAGTATCCATAACTGCTCCTGCTGGAAAACACTAATTTGCATACTAAGTAGTTCGTCGATTTAATAGCTATTCTTTTCGAACGGTTCCACACGTCATAATGAGCAGGGATTGTTTCGTACGGTACCAATTTGAAATTTAATACCCGCACACGTTAGAAAGCTTTTTGTGCATAATACTTCTTAAGGTGAATAGCATTAATTTGACTCACCCCAAACCTGGACCTGACCTGATCCGGGGTTTTCGAAGGGGTGAGAGGGTACGTCGTTCATTGAAAGGATGGTTTGGTTTACCCAATTGTCTCATTCATTGATTGTTCTCATTATTATCCGTAATCATCCACCAAGTGCCTGTGAATGTGGCCTGAAATCGGATACTATTCTACGCAGCTCGTCCACAATTGATGCTCGTTAAAGGTGAGACAATGTCAGCTTTAGAGCAGCGATATGCAGCCATTGATACGCATCCGTAACAAAACAATAAACTTCGCGCCCGTCACAAATAAAGCTGCGGGGATAAATCGTCTTGAATTGTGTTCCATTTTTCAACGGTTGGTAAATAGTTACGCCATTCCATTGCAAAAGCCACCTTTGTTTCGGGTCGGGGCGTGTATTGTTTGTGGCATTAAATGGCCAGTAGTTTAATGGCCGTTCGCTTTAGAATTTCACCGAAATTCATAGAAATAAGGCGATATATCATGAAGGTGATGGACATTAAGGGAGCTTTGTTGTTTCCTTTCAAGCTTCCTATGGAAACCTATTTCCTAGTTGGTGATTAGAAGTTTGATTCTTAAGCATTAGCATATTCACCATTATGATCGAAGAAAGGGAACGATTTTGGCGAAGTGGTTGGTGAGAATGTTTGGAATTTCTGGAAGCTTGTGAACAAGAGCTAAAGTTCCAGTGGGTTGAGAGAATATCCATGAAATGACAACTCTGTTTAACGTTGTCTTTGGCTTTTATGAAACACCTGTCCCCATAGGTATCACAGTATAACCTTCCTACGCCATAGCTTCCTGCTCCGTCTCCGTCAGGCTTTTTGTGCAGTGCAGCACTGCATGTGGTCCAATTCTTAGACATGTTCACAACTCTATTTATTGGTGTTATCACCGCACGGTCGCACGGTTATCTGCGCTTCACACGTCGGTTGAAAACTTTAATCAAAATCTAATTAAACGATCCACTCGACTTAACAAAGGCAATATTGTTTCGGCCCGTAACTGTGGCCGTACACATGGTGAACACACGTGGTTCAAACGCACACTCAATAAAGGCCTTTTTGTTGGTATCATATACGTATTGAGTGCATGTATGTACGTTACGGGCGTAACCGTGGTTGCCTGCAAAACGACTTTCCTTGCCCTGCTGAGGACGCCTACAATCGATGTATTGTTTACCATAGCAAGGGCGGTTAACCGTAACGCATGGAGAGGCAATGGCAAATGGCTTTCTATGCGTGTGTTCTAGCGATAGTGAATGGTAAAAGACACTCGATCGGTGGTTAATGCCGTTGGGGAAGCTTTTGTGCCTTTCCCGGGGTGAACTGTTGTAGGCTGCACTGGTCAAGGGATTAAAAGTAGCCTAGCTTAATTTTGGGTTTAAATAAGCGTTGCTTCATACAATTAATTACTATCAAATCGCACTCAATTACAGATAGCAGAGTGGGTTTAAACGATGTACAAATTATATTTCACATCATATGTGGAGCGTTGTTGATCATGCGCATTAATTAAAATTTTATTTAGCACCGTTGATAATGTAAAATGATTGTTTTGTAAACCTAAACTTAATAACCTAATTTCTTGTGCCTCGTGTGCGTCGGACGTGCCCAAAATATAACACAGATTTACCACGTTAGCAGATACCTTTTTGGGTAGCATTTTGCTGCTGCAACTGCTGTTTAATTTTTGGCGTAAAGGATTCCATGCATGTGCGGTTCAATCTGTTCTTTATTGGGTGTTAGTGACGATGGTTCGTTCAACACTTTTGCAGGCTCAATGATACCCGCCATTGTTCCCGGCGTACATCACGCACGGTCCATAACTGATAAGAATGGTGAATGCACAAGCAGAATGGCAAATATGCTTTACGATTTGGTGCGTTCGAAAATACTGACCTGCTGAACGGAGTTTTTGATACAGCGAAAATTCGAAAGCTTTTACACGTGCCTTTAAGAGCTACAGAAAAGTTGCAGTTCTTTGCTATTTTACTTTTTATAGAGGGAATTATGAATGTTAAATAAACGATAATAAATAGTTTTAAATAAATGTTTTTCTTAGTGTTGCAAATTACACTATTTATTTAGTGGTACAAGATTGTTATTTTTTGTAGTTGTAAAATAATCCTCTTTACTTTAGCTATTAGATCCGCGATCATTTTTGATAAATAGCGAAAATTTTGATTTTTTTTAAGTGAGTGGACAATGACTGTGGCGCCTACCACAAAAATACGACTAGAAAAAATATTTCTTTGTATTCTATATAACAAAGCTCCTGTATTTTCTCGTACCATTCGGATGACTTCCTAATTCAAAGAGTGTTTTCTCCCTAAAACCGTTAATCAAACTGGAGCGTAAAGTAACACATTTGTTGGTTGATTATTTAATCGTTTATTTTGTGTGTGATTGAATATAGCAGATTTTTGACCAAGTTATCATAAATTGCCCGAAAGTGAGTGGCTTTTGTTGTATCAGCGAACTAACAAACTGCTAAAGCTTTTTTAGCAACTACAATTTTTTTTATCAATCTACGATTTCGACGATACCAAAAGTCTTTGTAAAGAAAGGCATACAAACGGTCGAAATAGACGTTGAGCTGGTAGGGGCAGATCTGTATAAACTACTCTGAGTTATTCAAATTAGACGAAACTATCACTGGAGAACGCTACGGAAATCAACAAATGAGATTGAACGGCAGACAAAATGAATTCTGCAACACGTCAGCGGTCGATTATTTCGATGAAAAGCCAGTTAAACTCTATTTTAAAATGATAAGAGTATATCCTCCACGGTTCATCCTCCATGTATAAGAAGTTCATCTGTTTTTTTTCGATGCACATGGTTTGTCTGACTAGAAGTTTTAAAAGTATGAAGATATAAAAAAAAACAAAAAACAAGACCAAATATTTGTTTATGAATGCGAGATTTATCAAAAAGACGAGCAAAAATGATAAAATTAATACGTAGCATATTGAGTGACTCATTACTTTGAGTAAAATTACTATCAATTATGATTTAACAATGATTTAATTAAATTGAAAAACAATAATTGTGGACCTATAAGAAGAGAACTTTTTTAAGGAAAGATCATTTACTTTTTATTGGCAAATTCTGGCAAATTTGGAATTATTAATTCAAACTTCTGTTCTGTTAGATTGTTGATTAAAGAAACAAGTTTGCCAAGACGTCATGGAAATTTTTGCGTAAGAAAAAAGCATTTTCAGTAAACAATGGAGAGAGAGGAAATAGAGGAAGAAAGCTTGTTGATGTGTTCTTTTCGCTCTCTATTTTTTAATCATGGTCCCACAAAACATCCATCTCGAAGCAACAAACATATAGTTCCACTTCGGCCCATGCACACTTCATCGTTTAATTGCTTATTTTAGCATATTTTTATTACTCCCTTAACAGCTTGCAAACTACTGCTGCTTCAAACACACGCGCCACCACAGGCAGCAGAAACGAAGTCGAAAAATGTGCAGAACAAGCACAATGCGGACAAAATTTTGTAAAAGCACATCTCCATCCGGCACACCGATCGGAAGTGTCATCTGAAATGATATCTCCTGTGCATGTTGATTAGACGTTATTTGAGTTGTTTTGTTTGCCGGAGAAATGAAAGAAAAAGTGTTCAGCAAGCCGGAAAACCAAAACCGGCAGCAATCTGATTTCACCGACGAGCAACGATATCGATGTGAAGCTCGGATCCGTACGAACGCTGGATGTCGCTTTGGTTGACAGGGAATGGAAGATCGGTTGTGACTAACGGGCGAAAGTTACAGGCCCGTTCTGTACCAAGCATAGGTTACGGCGAGCAGGGAGGCAAATGGGAAATGGGTGGGAGAGTAGTCGGAAGTTTTGGTTTTGCAAAACGTTCCATCATCTTCGTCATCATCGTCAGCTCGTTGGTAGAACAATTTCGACTGTGTCGTCGTTATGTCCGTAAAGTTTCGCAGCTGGGTTTGATGGGGAAACCCGAAGTTAGTAAGATTTACCGTACCAGTCACTAGGCGGACGGTAGGTGGCCCGTTGGATGGGTACAGCAAACGGTTTAAATATGATATAAAAGCTTACAAATGATTTCCTTTACTGCCCAACTGCTGTCTTGGCTCAGCCATTTGCCAACACGTGAGTGTGTGTGTGTGTGTTTGCTTGTGTCTGCCGGAGCACGATTTGCATATTTCAACTGCAAAATTCACAATCAGCAAAGCAACATTGGCAGCATGTTGGAGCTTGGAGCATTGCACGTGTCCCCTGGTCGGAACGTATGTGTTTTCAGGATGATTGTCAGGACAAAAGCCGGTTTTTTGTGCGCCCGTTTGCTGTGTGTGTCGGGTAAGGACGAGGCGTATCGGCTGACTTCACTTTCTGCCAAAGCGTACCATATTCGGTGGATAGCATTTTGGCCTGAATAATCATTTTTCCTTTCGTTATTTATCGACAAACGCTTGGTAAAGTTTTGTAAGCTAAATGGAATAATAGCTATAATAACATACGGCTTCATCGGTGCTTCATCAAATGCCGGCAGGTATACTATCGGGCGGAAAGCTCCAAGATGGTGGAGTGCTGTGTGTGTGTCATTAGGGTGGAATCAGTTGTGCATGCTTTGCCGTACTATTTGCCGTACACAAAACCCGTCCGTTCGATAATCAATGCAGAGAGAATCCAGCATACACTGTACGTGCTGTTGCTGCTGCTCGTATGGATGTACGGAACGATTGCGGAACCGGATCTAGCTCGATTGTGGAAAGCCGGCAAATGATTAGCAATTGAATAGGCTAGCTTGTAGTGAGTCTATGCAATACCGTAAATATCGACCGACGGGTGGAACCGTACCGTATGCAAACTGAGTGACTAAAGGTATTGTGAAGCTGTATTCTACATTAAAGTGTAATTATTTTCCAAGAAAGTTTTGATTGGTTTAAGCCTATAGATAGATTTGATTAGCTAACAAACCAAGTGATGTAAGGCTCGTTTGTTTGTCCCAAAGACGTTTATTGAATATTGATAAATATGTATGTGTAATGTATAGAGATAATATCTGAACGGTCATTCATAACTGTTGATGGTTCGTTAAGCTGAAGTGTAAAGAAATGGATTTGGTTGGCTTAATTGGAATATGGTCTTATATGACTTCATTGGGAATATTGGAATGGTGTAATAACTCGATCTACTTTGATTCCAGAATGACTTGTTAAATTAAGAAGAGGAAATACTGAGATTAATGTTTAGTTTAACTACTCTTTTCATTGTACTATTGTAAGCTGATACGAGTCTTTACTGTTTCGCGATCAGTCATGACAGTCGATGTCGATGATCAGTTGCGGTAAGTCGATGACAACGTTCTGTTTATGTCGAATACATTGGAGAAGTCTTTCCATTGAAGTAGTCCGACGAAATCTGTGACAAGGGGTGCAAGTATGCCGAAGGATATTCGAAACAGGATCTTGTAGTCAGCATTCAGGACCGTGATGGCTCGGAAGTTAGCAAAGTTCAGTCTGTCGCCCTTTTTGTACACTGAGTGTATGACGCCCAGTTTCCACTCGTCCAGTAGTTCTTCCTGGTCCTAAATTCTTACGATCAGCCAAATGCATAGTGGCAAGGCTCTCCGGACTCATCTTGAACATCTCTGCCACCAATGCCGTGCCGCATTCAACATCCTGTGGAACTTGCGAAATTCAACCGACTGGGACAGCTGCTGCATCAGTTGCTCATCCGACTCTTCGAAGCTGCGTTGCTTGTCCTGGAAGTCGGGTCTGCTGCTTTCTCAGTCGTAGTCCACGTTTTGCCTGGTCTCGCGCTGAAGCATAAGGGCATAACTAAATATAAATTAGCAATTAATTGTACTTTATTTCATGTTGCATTTTTGGAATTTATGACTTATGAGGACCGACCCAGTTGTACTTGTTGGTAGTATCGCTGGTTTTGTAGATCATTCAAAATATGTTTTTACCGGAAGTAAAAAAAAGTAAATAAATATGACATAATAAATGTATCAAATAGAATTTAAAATTGAAAAAACAAAAAAATATTTACTTTAACATTTTTAATTTCTCGTTTATCTATCTCTTCAGCTTTCTCTTTTATTCTGAGAAAAACTAATATCGCTTCCGAATAATTTTTGATTCATTTTCGTGCAGTTAGACCTGAAACAATTGAATTATGTCTTTTTTGTTTTGTTTTCTGGCTTTACAAGTTCATAATTCCAATAGATAAATATTTTAAACTCATGTTTATAAAGAATGACCATACCAAACACAGATTGTATGGGATGCACTGTGGTGATGCGTATCGTTTAATTACGCCAACTAAATGGTATTTGGGAAATATTTCATTTCATTCATAACAAAAGCTTGCCACTCCCACAATGTGGTTAGCCAGCTTAAACATAATTGATTTATTTGCTATTATTTTTGTGAGCTTTGAAACCCATGCTTAACACCCAGCAGTACCACGCACCATGGGGATGCCTCCAAACCGGGTACAGTCATCGCCATGGGAAGCTTTTGTGCGTTCGTTTGATGCTACGTTGCATTGTTAGCATTGCACTGTGGCAACAGATTTAAACGTTGTTTAACTGCAACAAGGCAAATATGTTCACTAACGCTAAACGACAAAAGCTGTTTGAAGTAGTAAAGTAATGAAGCAGCGTAGTGGGAACAAGCCAGAAATTTGTGAGACCATTTATTTTGGTGCACACAATGTTTTGTTTTGGTGGTGCTTTGAAGATGGGTGTGTGTGTTTTTTTGAAGTAGTAAAGACAAATAAACACTACTGATGAACAGTGCGCACCAGATAAAGTCCTATCACCATCAACATGATCATCATCATCCACATCAAAACCGTGGACAGGAGTGGATTTGTTTTTTTTTTGTCCGTGTCTTTTCGGTATTTTTTCTTTTGGAGTTTCACTACCGTTCGGGACCGGTGTCGGTCGCAACTCTTGTAGCGATTTTTTTTTCTCCCCCCGCAAAAGCGCGAGTGACACGGACACGGAGTGTAAAATGTGCTGGATAAATAAGCTGCTGCATGGCTTAATCACAAAATGCACTGCAATAAAACTTTATCTGGTCACTACCGATGTACAAACCGTTTGGATCCATTCCATCCAAACGGTACCGGCTGTTGTTCATCCATTTTATTCTGGCCAGTGTAAAGCTCGGCAGTAATCTACCGACTTGCTTGCTGGGTTGATTGCTGAAAATGGTTGGTTGTCCCATTTCTACCCATTCACAAACAGTATTTTGGGGTGGTGTTTTATTTGTACAGTTTGCCGAAAAAACATCCACACTTCATCATTATCAAATTACATTGTATTTACAATGTTGTTCGAAATAAACATTTATAAGCTTCGCGAATTGGTTGTGTTACGCGCGGCATGCTGTTTTACGTGTACGGCAGCGCGCAAAAACCAGAAGTGACCGCCAGTGGAAATGTGAACCGTTTGTGTGGTGTCAGGGGATTAAGGATTGGCCGAATGCAACAGGGCTGTTGGTGTTGAAACCCTTTACGTGTTGTACGCGAGTTGCAACTACACGTAAACAAAAGTTGTACTGTTTTTGGTTAATTTCTTGGGCCACCATTGTCAGGCGTTACGGAGAACGCTGTTCGATGGAAAAGTTTCAGTAGTTTTTATTAAATGTTTGTAGGATAGTAATCAATTGCAGTGTGACAAATTCAATTTATTATCAATTGATATGTCAGTTGTAATAGATTGTTTGGTACAAACTAATCAGTAGCAGGAATCGCAGAACAAACATGAAAAAAGCATACAACAAAAAGGGCTCAATTTCTATTAAAATTTTATGCTGAGCGATGAGTTCAACTACATTTTTATATGACGTATTTAAGGGATCACAAATAGGCTAGGCAAAGCTGATTTACGCCCGTGGAACGATTTTTTTTGTTAGGTTGTGTCATTCGAATCATAAAGGCTAGTAAAGTCGTTGATGCGTCCGCTAGAGAGGTTCTTCTTCTTGTCAAATATAATAAGTCCATATAGTCTGTGTTCAGAAAGTTTTGAATAAAATCAAGTATATCTTGCTGAAGTTTGAGAGATGATGAGATTTAGCATCTAGATTCATCTACAAATTACAATTTAAATTTAAAAGATAATTTGAGCTTTTTTATTCTTCAGTGTTCATTGACATGTTTTCCCAAAAAAGTATGAATACTTTAAATAGTTTTTTATGCGGAACGTATTTCCTTACCGTATTACTAAGTTTGTTAAGCTAACCTAAATTAAACAAATATGAAACAACCAATATGGTGTAGCCGTTTTCATGTTAAAAATTTAAGCCAAAGCTAAAAAGCTAAAAAAGCTAAATTAAATTAAAAAAAAATGCTAAAAATTGTGTGGAAAACGTTGAATTAACATTGTTTTTATATTAAACTACTTACAGCTCCAAAAGCAATGCAAAGTACAGTTACGAACTGGATGTGATTGTTTTAAACATTTACACATTTGAGAAAAAGGTAACCACACATCTAACAATCACAGATTGTAATCGATGCAAATCGTTCATAGAACTACGCTTCGGTACCCGGTACCACAAATTATCAATTAAAATTACAATCTTTGAATTCCCATCAATGTCCGTATCATTCCCGAGCAAAGGACGACGTACATTTCCGAAGCCGCCTGATGCTCAAACTTTCTGTACGGCGTTGCCGTAATCCAACGATGCCAGTAATCGATGCAGTCGAACAAAGTCGTTCATTTTGTGTCCTAAAGTACAAAGCCGCCAGTGCTGCTGCTGCTGCTGTGCCACACAAAATCTCATTCGAAACTGTTGTTGGCCTGAAACACTTTCGGGTGACCGAGATTTTGGGGTGTTGAAGTTGGCACCAGTGTGCCGTTCGTTCCGTGTGTTACCTTTCGTCCGAATCGGAGCTGACTGGTGGTATCGTCAGGTTTGGTCAGTTTTGTAACGTAGAGTAAATTGAATTTGACCGCAAAAACAGGAACCGGCAAAGGAAAAGTGCTACCGATCGTTGGTGAAAAAGGGGGCGGTGGGAGGGAAATGAATGAGAAAAGTTACGCCGGAACAAGTTGAGCGAACGATCAATCCAGCCGTTGGATTTGCCATGCCCGGACTGTATATCCGGTATCCGGCAGGCAGTATAATGGAGATAAATAAACCTGTCATTTGGATGAGTGGAAAGTCATTTTGACGTCTTGGAAAAAGGTTTACTTTGTATTCATTATTTGAATGAATAATTGTGTAGTTATGACCAAATGTAATATTGAAACAGATGAGCGATCGGAAGTGGATTTGTTGGAATTTTGTTTGTTTTACTAACGAAAATTTTGCGCTATGTTATAAAGAATATGGAAACATTTGTTTTATGCTGTTTGCGAGTAGCAAGTGGTTTGTGATTATTAACAAAATTTTTGAGGAGAACCACAGTAACAACCATTTCTGGATTTTTCCAAGTTGAAGTAGAACAAGTCTGGACATAAGTCGAATCTTTTAGCCTTTCTCAAGTTTTTACCAGTCGAAGCTGAAGCTCTCAGTCGAGAAAACTTTGCGCAGAAATTTAATTTAATTTCAAACAAATTTCAAAATTTCACATTTAACTCAAAAGTGTAACCTGAAAATTATCTAGAAAAGGTAATCACAAATCTCTTCAACATTACGAAATGTTTGAAAATTTGTTTTAGCTCTTTCATTATTTTCAGGTTTTTTTAGATTGCTTTAAAGTTGAACTAGCCTTTTTTAGGTTGAAATGAAACAATATATAATTTTCTGTTGAAAAAGAATTAAATTGTGTAAAGCTTTCTCAACTGACGCGTCTCTTTTGTTTAAAAGCTATTCAAATGTGCGAATTGAGAAAGCTTTCAAATACTAGAGAAAGGTAAACATATTCCTTATGTATCTCTTCAATTAAACTTGTAGAGAATTTAAAATAAATCCAGCCTTATCACTTTCCATTCAAAAGCCGTGTACATTACCCCTTAGTATTTGAGGGCTTCATACTTCTATATTTTAAATCTATTAAATCAGTACATAACAATCAGCTTGATAACAACTGTTATCGTTGAAAGATTATACAAAACCAGTTGCGCAAATTCCATAGCACAACTTTCTTCACCAACACCATCATGCTCACCATATTGTTCAAAACAAACCGCCTCATAATGTGCAACAACTGTCAAATCATTAGGGTAAGCTTGCGATTCCGTTTAGATCATGCTGAGTACGTTTATTTGCCTTTTCCTTCCCCGTTCCACAAACTTCACACCCAGAAAAGCCCAGTACATTATTCAACCGCGGCAAAGTTCGCCAATGCCCGCAGAAACTTTTCTTTCGGTGGATTTCATTTCACGCTTCCCCTCCCCAACCAAGAACGCACGCCCATCATTCATGGCTCACAGCTTTGCCAGTGGTCCGTGTCGTTGCTTTGCCCGTTGCAAAACGGTTAGGATTGCGGAATAATGTAATCCAACGGATCGTTTTGCAGTCGGGTCGAAAGCTTTTTAGGGCCAAAAATTGTGCAAAGTGGATGACAACGGCGACCGCGAATGCCGTGGGATGGTAAGTTTCGGTCCCGGTAGCTTCTTATCTGATTATTGTTTCGGCTACACAAATGGTAAAAGGGGCGTGTGTTTGCGTTGGTTTCGTTACCGAAGCCCGGAGGATTAAGACGCTAAGCGAACGTAAACACATAAACAAAACACTGGTACCGTGGCTGGTAAGTCTTCACTTTCAGATGGGCACGCAAAACAAAACGATGCAAAGGGAAAATGGGAAAACAAAACAACGTAACAAAACAAACAAAAAAAGAACGCACTCAGCCAGCCAATATGCCATGATAGCGGAAGCTCCGTGAAGCTTCGCAGTGTCGACGGGTGAAAAGAAAATCCACCCACCCTTGAAGCTGTTGGTTGGGCAAGGTGTTGGTTGGTTGATTGTTATTGTTTTGATTGCTCGATTTCTTGATTCTAATCTCGGATTAAGTGCGGGGTGGTTGTTGTGCTTACAGTGGGATTATCCTGGACACCATTATTATTCGTGGCGATCAAAATTTGCCCATCCTTGGCAGGGTGAAGTATATTTAATTCAGTTGAAAGATTTCGGAGAGGTTTCGGTGTAAGCTATCAAAACACCTACACCAAGATTAAATTTTCATCATTTACAATATCAAACGACAAACTGTTTTGTGTATTTATATTTGTTAATTAAAAATAAAAGGTGCTATTTTTAGTAACATTTCTAGTGGTATTAGCATAAAAATACTTCCAAACAAAAACGTTCAAAGGAAGAGTGTGAAACTTTATCGTTTACAGCATCACGATGACAAACATTATTGCAAATCGTTTACGGTAGCAAATAGTCGAAGTGATTCAGACAACGGCAAATTAATAATGTATCACATTTTACGAGTTTTTGGGGATACTTTGGAAACGATATTATTAATGCAGTAATGCTTGTTTGGAAAACTTTTCCCTTTTCGTGAAGGGGACAGAGGTGGGACCAAAACGAGAGATAGAGCAAAGAAAGTTGATCATGGGATATGGATGGTATAATGTGTCGTCAGTAAAACATGTAACATGCCAGTGTACAGCGTTGATAAAACAGTGAAGAATAGCACGCAAAAAAAAAGAAAACAAAGAACTTAAAAACAATTTCTGTGAGAGTACCCTGATATAGAAAGAGAGAACAATAGATATAGAGGTGGAAGCAAACCGTAATCGTAAATTATATTCCCCATTCAAATGGGAAAAGTTCGAAATCCCGACGAACAAGGTTTGAAGTATCGTTACAACAATTTGACAGCTGCCTTATTGCCCGGTCCGGATGTGTGGATGTGTTAACGATCGCATACCTCACCGGGGGAGTTTTGGAAAACGCACTCGAGTTTAGGGCTAAAGTTGGGCCAACATGTTTCCTCCCAACATTCTCATGCTGGAGGACCCCTCTCCCAGGGTCTTATCATTTACCAGCAGCCCGAGCATGAATTGTAATCGCAACACAATACGCACACACACACACACACCCACAGCGATCCTCGTTCGTCGATGGTCGTCTATTCGTCCTTTCAGCCCTCCGACTACTCAGTCGGAGACGAACGGAAAGTGCTACATGTGTAATGAAATTGCCTTCCTAAGTCGGTATTATTATGTTGTAGCGAATAAGCTAATAGAAATGTCGCACGTGACTAGCATTCAACAGCCGTTCCGTCCCGTCTGTTCCATCATCCCTTGCGAATGCTGTACCATCGATTTGCTTCCGGTAGAATAGGCTGGGTTTTGTTGGGCAAAGAGTTCCAAAGTAGCCAGTGAAGTAGCAGAATGAAGACGTAACCCAGCTAGGCCGGTAAGCCCAGGCACAGATAGGCACCGTTAGCACATACGGTTTTGCACAAGAGGCCGGGGCCAAAGCGTCGGAAGCTTTTCGCTTCTGTATTGATGGGAAAACTCGATGGTGGTTTAAGCATACTTTGGAATTGTCGCACGGCAAATCGCTGTTGAAATGGTTCACCGTTCTTCACAGTCGCTGTGCGTTAAGTTTCCACACCGTGCGGGGAGACAGATTGTCCACATACAGACAGGCCGCATCGGGTACGTGTGTTGTTCTGTTTTGTTTCGGCCGCCACCCCGTTACAGTGTTTGAGGGGACGGGGTTGATTTCGAGGCGATATCCTTCATTAAGTTTCCGATACGCGTTTCACTCGGTGACACTCGGCGTTTTCGGGTGGTGGTCGGTTGTCGCATAAGCGTCTTATCCTTATCGACACTTTATCCATTGGTTCGAGTAGGTGTAGCTGTGAACGGAAGAGCGTGAAGTGGCACCAACCAAGAAAAGGCTCGGGTGTGAGTGGTACTGTGGGCTTGAAGTATATGCTGTGTTTGGTTAAATTAAAATGTATTATTTAAAGTTATCTTATCTAAAAGTTAATTAACTACTATGTGCAAAATGCTTACTGCAAATGTAATTTAATTTTTAACATCATTTGTTAATTTCCTTCGGGAACTATCGGGCTGGAATTTAATATTTATCACAATTATTTTAACTGCGTGAGTTTCTTTCACATTCAATGATAATCTTAAAAGTTCTCGATTAAATTAATTTAAAAAAAAAACATTATTGTTTCATGGTTTTCGTATGGAACTCTATTTTCTTTCTTTTTTAAATCCCAAAATGTAATATACTACACGCAACATATCAGACCATAGTGCAACCGAAGTTGTGGATAATGGAATGTATTTAAGTTTGTCGCCGTTATCTTAGATGGGACAAATTTATCGTCCGACCTAGGATAGAGTTTGTGTGGACGTGCTCCCCAAATCTCCCCCTCCCCCTTCCATTCCTGCTGGAAATCTGGAAAAGACACTCATACGCACACACTCTTCCATTTGGCAGAAATATACGCAACGTCAGCATTATTACCAGCACGCCGTTTGGACGGTTATGCTGGAACCGGTTTTACCCAGGGGAGAAGACTATCTATTTATCTGTCTATCGCTTCTTTGATACATAATTGATATTATTATAACAATTCAATTCAAAGCACACGAACGATGGGATGAGTGGCGTGCAAAGCGAATTTGTTGGAATGTGTGCGAAAGCTTATTGCGTTTTCCTTTGTCCAATCGGCATTAAGAGCGCGCGCGAAATGTTTGACTAGATGTCGCCGAGGCGCATTAGATGGAGTGAATGCCTAAACAAAGATACACCCCGTAATGTGGGGTGAATTGGGTCGAGGGTGTGGGTATGTCGGTTGTAGTTAAGCAGTTTATGTCCATGTTAACACATCCTTTTACGGAATGTGTGCGCGACAGGTACGTAAGGATGGAATGAGGAGTCTGAATAAGAAGAGAAGAGTGAAACCAGCGTCCAAGAACGGACTGTATTTTAGCCGGGTTGATTGTTTAGTAGAGGATTTAGTGGTGGATTTAGTGGAATTGATTAAGCTTTATAAAAAAAATCACACGCATATTGACCGAACGTAAAACGAGAAGAAAAATCGTAACAAAAGCAAACAGTAAACCTTGTCAAACGCAAAGGTTTCAATAATCATGAATTAATGGAGCATATTTTACTTTTTTTTTCTTCAAACATATTGATTCTATAACCTTGATCTTTTTTTAAATCGGAGTTAATCCACGAAGCTCCTACACATTGTTTATACAAGATCAAACACTTTTGAATCATTGAACGGTTAGGAAATGGTACAGCCGTTAAAGAAAGGGCAAAAAAACATCTGAACAAATAACAACAAGATGGCAAAAATCTCATCCCCAAAAGCACTGCAAGCGAGCGGAATGTTTTACGGTGAATTGTTAACCCATCGGGAGCTATAAATTTTATAGTTCACATGTGTCTCACACATACACCGAAGCTGGTTGATCGAGGTTTTGCTAGGTATGTACGATTAATCTTTCCGTTAATGTTGAATCGGGCAAAAATGTTTCGGCCGAAAAGTGGCACGTGGGATGTTTGAGGCAAATTGTGCCATAAATGCGCTGAAATTGTTTTTTTTTTCCTCTCGGTTCACGCACAGCTTGCACAACGTTTCGATGGCCGCTATTTTCAATAAGCGTGAAGTGCGAATAAAAGGTCTATGAATCGTGGCAAGGTACACCGGTTGCTCGTTATGAAGCAAATTTATTTTAATGTCTCTATAAAGTATTTGAATTGCAACCGATATATTGGGTTCTGCGTGTCAATTTTTGCTATCGAAGCTGATTTTACATCAGTAAAGATGTTGCGTTTGGTGTTCGAATGTATTCATGGTGGTTGTGGTGGAAGAAAATATGTTTCTTTTACAGTAAAAGTATTTAGGAATATAATAATATTTAGTAATCTAATCTCATGTACTTCTTCAGCTTCAGAGGCTGACAATACAGCCGAAGCCGTAATAATTAATTATAAATAAATAAATAAATAGTAATCTAATCTCGCTAAACTAACTGTGGGAACGCGTAAAAGGAGCATTCTTATGTGGATAATTCAGTAGTTTAAATCTTTTTTATTTTCTTTTTTGTGCAAGCACATAAAAACCTTAAGCAAACTTAAATTTTTTTTTGAAATTAAATAATGGAGGCGCATGGTTGTTTTTAGCGCGAACCGAATAAAAGTAAATTTTACATACAGCTTAGATGCTAATAATTCGCAAAGTGATTTTATTGTCAAGTTATATGTAATTGAACTTACTTAAATGAAAAAATGGACGAGCATTTTGAATAAAATTACAAACAGCGAAACTTAAGCAAAATAACAAAAAGTACTTTATTTCAAGTGGTTGATTATTTAGCAGAGTTCAATTTTTAAAAATTTATTCAGATATAGAGAAAAGCAAACCACACTTTTCATAAGCTAATTACTTGCACATTTCATTTTCCGTTTTTGTTGTAAACTGGACTTATTAAATAATTGAAAGTGAGCAATGGAGACGCATGGTTTTTTGTAGTGCGAATGTATATTAAAGAGATATCTGAGAAGTACATTAAATTTCATGTCTTATAGCAACATTGATTATTGATTTTGCAGTTTAAAAATGTTATTCGAGCTCATTAGCGTAATTACAGATTATTCTTTCCGTTTTCATCATACGAAACGAGAAAACATGATTTCATTGCATCATGGCATTTGGAAGGAAAATACCATTTTTTAGAAATCATACAGGGTAGCAAAAAAACACGCAATCAATTTACTATCCACAACCATGAAAAGTAATGGACACTTATCAATGTTGTGGAATTGAGTACGATTTGTAACAGCTTATTTGCCATACCCATAGTTGGACTCGGTGTGAAATTGAACGCGGAAATTGTTTTTCCCTGTATTGTATTTGAGCTTCTAGCATAAAAAAATCTACACAGAAAAAGGGAAAAACAACTTGTGTGACACCAGGTATTGTTTTGCGCTTAAGGGTTTTAGCGGTAGAAAGGAAGGGTTGCGTAGGCAACACTCTATCGCACGCCTGTATGTTCCAGGAAAGCCTGCTCATAGCAGGGGACATACATCTGTAGCTGGAATCGATTTAGAGGTGAAACAAAATCGATCGCAAAACGTGACAGGTCTACACATGTAAAATGCCGCAAGCATCTTGTTACTTGTGTTTCTCAACGGACAGCTTACATCCCCCGGTTCGGGATCGTAGAGTAATGGGTTCCGGCAGTGAATGCTGTGGAACTGCCGCCAACAGTGTACATCCATAGTGTTGTACAAGCCATACCCAGGCCGTTGACCGTTTGGAGAAGTGTATTTATTTACAAAAGAGAAACAAACTCACTCAACTCGAGTTGCACGCAAACGGTTCGACTCGTCCGTAAGTGTGCCTAATGGCAAATTAGTTAAACCTCGGCACTAATATTGAACGGCATGTAGAGTCCGAGCGGACCCATGCACACCGTGACCATCCCGGCGGTAGGGTGGGCAGATGCAGTCGAGCAAGCGTAATAAGAAACGCAAATTGTGTGTTTCTTGCGCTACCGATGAGGTGCCAATGGGAAGTTCCTGCTGCATTAAACAGTGCAGCATGCATGCATATTTGCGCTTGTGTTTAAACATGCACAAATACACGAGCATGCGTGTGTGTGTGGTTAGAAAGAGAATGATGAGGAGCGGTATTGAATGTGTTGCATGCGAATGCAAACTGCAACGGATTAGTTCGTGCGTAAGCGTTTTTGCATTTCCAGCATATGCTGCTCTTTCCATCGTTGCCTTTCGGTAAGCATATTTTGCTCTTGCACCTCAAGCGCCCCGTTTATCCGGTGACAGACCGATCCAGAGGTTGTCCAGTCGTGTAGGCCATCGTTGGACTGAAACAATTGTGCCGTATCGACAACAATGCAACGTCCCGGAATGGTTTGATTGGTGCGTCACATGGAAGCCAAATGGACGGATACGATGAGGTTATTTATCGAACATTATAATAGGATTATTTTGTTCGCCTGATTCTGAAGAATGGCGCTTTGACGAGGTACAGTGTATTGTGTTTTCGATTGCAGATATGCACTTTAAATGATCATACGAGTTTCGATCACCGGGTGATGGCGCGTGTTTGTACACTCGTTTGACTCGTCCGGGTAGATTGGCGAATGTTCCGTTCGACTGGCAGGACTAGGATTCAAAAATGCTCTCACAATTTGTTTGATTGGCCCAGAAAGATGCCGTAGAGTTGACGAAGCGAAGCGAGAAGGATGGAAAAAAATATTATCATGCCACCACCCGATCCAGTCGATGTTGCTCGGCTCGGTGTCTATAGTTCACACATGTGATGCACATCGAGTCTTTTGCTCGGATGAAACTTTGCAGCGCAAAAGCGTGACCGATCTTCTTACCGGTATGATTGGCAGCACCGAGGTTCGGTCTAGAATGGGCTGGACAGCCGTAAGCTGACTCTACGTACCTACAGCTCATTGTTGCTTGGGTTCGCTCGGATGTCGAATGGCTAACCAATATTCAAAGGCCCGGCCGTGGGATAACCGATGGGAACGATCGCTATCGAATCCCACTGAAATAATATCTAAACAACAACAATAATCGATGATTGAGCACAAACAATATAAAGTGTGCCCTAGACGGGGCATTAGTGGCCAATTGAAACGGAGTTTTCCCCGGTGTGGGTCTATTTTATCCTCGAAAGGTAAGGAACGATAGAGCGATTGATTTTTTCCTTCTCCCGTTTCATACGTTCGTTGTTTTGGAACAAACGGATGATTCTGGTACAGAGGGTTAAACACTGTTCTGTTTCCTAGAGTTTTCACCACTGTGTGCCCGGCCCTGGGGGGTATTTTCGCAAACCGTTCTTGGTCACTTGTGTTGGTACGAAAGCGTTGCTATCTTTTGAATAACATAAATTAAGTTTTTATTTGTATTGGCATTATTTGAGTATAATGGATCGGAAGCTTTATAATGTGTTCCTTTTTTCACAGAGACAAATATTATTTTATTTCTATTCATGAAAAATTAAAAAAAACTCTTAAATAAATATAAAAAATACACATAAACAACTTACAGTTAAGTAAATTTTGCTATAACAGCTGCAGCAAAAGCAAGCAGCACAACCTGATAAATCGCAAACCTGACAAATCTCTTCGCATGACTTCATCCATCGTATCGGCATCGATAGCGGGCGTGTCGTGCGTGACACGGCTAACCACAATGGCTTCGGCCAAAATAAACATTATTGTCGTACACATTGAACCGGTACGCGACGGTTTTTGGGCCAAAGGGTTTCGATATTGTCCGGTAAATGGTGGAATTAAAATATCGTCGATTTGTTCCACCAAGGGTTCGGTACGGTTCGTTTTCCGGGGACGCTGTTTTTCGATCAGGTTCAAAGCATACGCCATCTTTACGAATTTCGTTTGGATTACCGGTCTCATCGTCGGATTTATGGTGATCGGTTGCAACCTAACCAACCCCACCAACCACCCCGTGGGAAGGGAACACATCCTAGGGCCTTTGCACAAGGGGTGTCGCAACACCGTTCATCCTCTCGGAAGCATGTGTTGACGATGAACCTGTGCCGCAGTGAGTTCCGGACCGGGTTGGCATGACGTTTTGTCAGCCATCAAGATGTTAGTTTGATACCCGAGGCAGACGGACTGCGCATTGATACAGTCAATTGAAACACCGGAATTCAATAAAACCAAGCCAAACGAAATCGATGCACCACGGGGAGACAATCTCGAATTGCTCACCGACCAGGTGCCAGATGCCGACGGGTCAGTTGTGATTGTGTTCCGTCATTGTTGATTGCGAGTACGATTGTGGTTTGTCGAGTACGGCGTACACACGTACACCGTGTATGTTATGACGGGTTGGTTTGATTATTTTCATCGGACAAACTCTCGAGCTCGGTCTTTCAAATTTTATGTCGGATTGAAGGGAAATAATGGCATGAGCACCACACATCGTTTAGTTTAAGTGGATGGGATAGAAACGGTTTAATTACTTCCCGTATGTCTCTATTGTTAGCGTAGTGTTCTTCACGTTTCGATAAGTTTGCATTGCATCGTGGAACATTGCTTACATTTGCTGAATGTTTGTTTTTGGTAGGTTGATTCGAGTTTTTGCTTCGTTTGTTTACGGTGTACTGTAGGATAATAGTGGTAGTTTTGTCTAAAATAGTTTTTCGTTTCATATACTTTTATACTATTTTAAACTCACAGGAACCGTCCTACACTTTATTAAAAAGGAGTCTAATGTATTAACGGAATTTTATGCCGTTTTTCCTTTCCTTTCCATTCCTTCACTAATTAAAATTGTTTACTTTTTAAACTTTACTTTGTTTTACAAAATTAAAATGTTACTTGAATAAATTGTAGTACCACAAAAGAAGGAGCAAATAGAATAATTATATAGAATAAAAAAATGTTTATGCTTGAACTACTACCTCTGCTGAAGGACGTCTGATGGAAATCCAATCACATATTTCCAAAATTTCCAAAATATCTAGGTACTGTTGCATCAAACGTTGTTTTGAGAAATATGATATTGAACACACACTTCGTCGGGATGAGCTAACTCTACGAGGTGTATCGTTTATTTATATTTCCGCTCCGCTGATATTTCTAGAACCCTATGCTTTGAGAAAAAGTTGAACATCCTCACTACGACTACGATAAGCAGCTTTTTACTAAAAGAAGGCCAAAAACTGCCTTTCATCGGTATGAAGAATGCCAAACCAAATTATTAGCTTAACAAAGTAGTAAATTTATGCGTCCGTCAAAAGCTTTTTTACCCTTCAGCTTATTGAACAACATCAACGTATTTCGCGCGGTCACTAAAAAGCACGTACGCGAATGAACCAAATTAGTGTCCAAAATATGTTAATACGTTTTCGATACGCAAACAGTAGCGGCGGTTCAACACGCTAAAAGCTTATTTCACGTGTTGCAGTTAAAAATATAGACATCAGAAGAGCAAAAAACGCGGTCAACGGTCAACGAACGAAGCTTTGAAAAATCGTTTGTTTATCTGATCGTTCTAATCAAGGCATCAGTTAAACATCGCATCACGCTGGTTAAACAAAGGGACCATCGCACTACAGCTCCGGCATTGTAGTATTGCCTTTCCCCTGAACCCTTCCCCTAAAGGGTGGATGATGTGGGGGGGTGGAATTGTTTTCATCGTGTTTGTTTGATTTTTTTTTGGTTTATCCGTCGGGCGCTCTTTGGTGTTGGAAGCATTTGGATACGATTATCAACTCTCCGTAAGTGGATGGGTCGGTACGTAAGCTGGTAAGGGTATTGATTGGAACCGTCTGTCTCGGGGAAGCCATTGCCAATTTTGCCAAACCGCTAATGCATGAATAAACATTAGAACGGATAAGTGTTTATTGACGCTGAAAACAGATTAGGAAAATACGCGGTACAATTAAAACACAATTACGATCTGTTCGGCTGGCGACGTTGCATCCAGCCCGGTTCGCCAGGATAGCTTTCCTCGGAGGTGGTGTTTTGGATGTAGCAACGCACACATGGACACGCGCATCCGGAAACTCCCGCATGCACGCAGCTGTCAGCATTAAATTTTCCGATCGTGCTTGACGCGTCGGAACGGCTGACAGGATTTTGGGCCGATTGTTTGTAATTTTAAAATGTCAATTTTCATTCACTTCATCGCCTATGGCATTCGGTGGCGTTGTGCAATCGTAGTATTAAAAGATTTTATAGGTCAAATTTGGGTACCGCCAATGCGTATAATTAGAGCCGTACGGTGCAAATCCTTCACAGTAGTTCCGTGCCTGGAGACGGAATAACCCGTCAGGGAGGTAAAGGGTAACGACGGGCATTGCTTGTCCCGACAGCGCGAATGGCGTTGTTTTCAATCATGGCCGTCGCTCAGTCATTATCGGCCACCGGTTGGGGTCTGATACGTTTCGTCACTTTCATCCGTTTGCACCACTCTACAAGCATCGGTAACTGGTCGATGGACAGTTTAGCGATGTACATGGCAAAGTTTTGATTGCATCGAGCAGTTTGGTGCTGCTATGTATGAAATAAATTTACCCGTCCGAGAAGGGAATCTGTGGGTCAAGAACGGTGTACTGATCGTTATAGGAAGTAAAGGTGTGGCGAAAGGTTGATCAGAAAAAGCTGTTGATTGAAGCTTGCAGCATTCGGTATCATCGGACAATAATTACAAACACCTGCATTGACGGTTTCCTGTCAAATAGACACTAGCGGGCATTTCCATTATCCATTTGCGCCGAAGTGTGAAGTTCTGATTTACCATTGGGCAAGCGACAGAGAATAATATAATGTCAGCTCACAATCAATTTTAAATAAAATTAAATATTCAATTTGCTTGTATTAAAAGAAAGTATTAAAAGAATTTAATATTTTTTTGTCAATATCGTCGTGTGCAAGCTCTGAAGCACTAGCACGGTTAATTGTGACTTTAAATTATTTCTAAGCCAATGATTCAAAATCACAAAAATACAGCAAAATATATAAAAAAGACTAAATTTTCCTTACTTTGCAAATGCATCAGAAATCGATTCGATACAATCCACCAACGAATGTTACTCTGATGTATTCTTAGCCAAAAATTTACAACTTAAAGCTCAAACAAATGATAACCAATTTAAGAGTTTTCTCTAGCCTGCTCACGCATGAAACACTCAATAAATAATCGAACTGTTAGCCCAAAGTTAATCGTGCAAAACTTTATCGCAGTTGAAAACATCGAGGTTAGTTTCGTTTTCGAGGAAGCAACGTTTAGCGATAAAAAATGAAACCCGATCACTGCAGCTGCTAGCTTCATCTGGTAACTTTTGATAAAATAAGAATGTCCTATCAGCCGAAGGCACTTTAATACAACAATCGAAGTGTCTAAAAGGAACAGCTCAGGAGACAAGCAAAATGGTGGAAAATGAGGGAAACAAAAAAGAGTCAAAACCATCCCACCATTCCTGACAAAGGATGATTTCGATATATTTGGATCGTTTTCCGTTCCGGCTGATGAAAAGGAATGGGCACCGTTAACTTACCCTTCATTCGTCTTCGAGGAGTGTGGGACACTACGGGGAGGACAATACTCGCAACGGTGGAAATGCTTCACTGGACAGGGTCTTCAGATGGTGCTATGTTTTTTTCTTCTGTTTTATACCATGAAACAAGTTGCCAAAGGATACAAACGAATGCATCTGGGGGTGTGTGTGTGGGTGCGTGTTTGAAGAAACTTTTCTTCATTTTTTTTTTGTTCGAATACGCACTAATGTACTGCTCCAAATGTAGAATGACACTTTGGTGATACGTTCGGGCAACGGATGGTACATCAAGCGAAAAATAAGATAAAATTCAATTTACCTCACTGTCTCTCAAACAGCGAATGCATTTCGCATACCTTCTCTCAGATTTCAACTGTCAGATCGTTTTGGTTGTCCTTGAACGTGTGGGTATGTGTTTCCATGGTATAGTGGATGTCCTTTATTGTGGCATACATACAGGATTCTCCAGCCACTATCTCATTATTCGATACTATTTATTTTTGTTTCATCAAAAATTAACTTCCCAACAAGCACTCAGAATCCGATTGGTTCATTTCACGCTTTGCCTGGGCTGGGATCATTGGTCAAATTAGGAACATTATGTCACGCCTGACAAGATAAGAAATAAACGCCACAAATTTGAATGCTTTCCACCACGAAATGTTTCTCTTTTATCGTGTTTGCATGTTAAGTAATATAACAGAATAAAGTCAGAACATTGTGTATCGAGCATAACTCTAGCATCGGTTTCAATCAGCATCATGAGCCACTGCCACCGAGCTGATTGTTAGTTATTAAATAAACTTTCACTATCATAGCATGATGTTTTCTTTTTCTTGTCATTTATGTGAGTGCTTATCCATCCTGCAGATGGTCCGAATATGAAGAATAGATTGCATAACATTTA
Organism: Anopheles funestus; assembly: GCF_943734845.2. Taxonomy (NCBI): domain Eukaryota; kingdom Metazoa; phylum Arthropoda; class Insecta; order Diptera; family Culicidae; genus Anopheles; species Anopheles funestus. The sequence continues at coordinate 25,763,305 of NC_064598.1, forward strand.
ACCAAATTACGCTGAACCGAAGGTGTGTCGAGCTTAGTCAAATGTAGAAAATCTTCCCCCCAAAAATTCTGGTGAAACATGATATTGCCATTCTACTATTAGAAAGAAGAAAAAACACACACACCATTCTTGGTAGAAAATATACAGTTTATTGAGTTTTTGAAATTGAATCAGGTTTTCCACCTCCAACGCCCAACACCCGCGTTTGGACCGATTCCGGGAACGATTCCGGAATTACTATCTGTCATCATTGGATTTGAATGTCTCCCGGGGCAGTGCAAAACTCCTAAACTGCCCCGGAAAAACCCTGGGTTTTGCTGGTATGTTTGCTTGTTCACGGTAAACCTGCCCACTGTACGGATGCCCGGGGTTTAGGTAACAAAACTTCCATTTTATTTCTCATGCAAAACAAAAAGTGCCTCCGTACCGTACGACAATACAATGAAGCAAATAGAATCAATTTTTCAAATTTATCCAAACCTAATCAACTAAGCTACCTTACGAGTTCCTTTACCTTGTACGTCTTACCAATTGTTTGAGGAAGAGAAAGCGAAAAACACAGAGTGCTAGCGAATGGAGCGGACGACCGGCTACATGCCAGAGCCACACATGCATATGTGTCGACTCGAGCGGTCTGTATGTGTGGAGAAAACTTCTGATGAAAAACAGAAAAGTTATATTTGCATTCTTCCCGTAGGGACACTGGAGATGATTCCGTCTAAGAAGCTGGCTGGAAAAACGACAGATAAGACGACTGGAAAGCTGGTAGCGAATGGCAGGAAAAACAAAACCCTGCAGCACAGCCGGGAACAGATAGCGATACAGCAAGAAAAGGGGTTTTGTTGAACGAATTTTGTTGTAAATTGAATCAACTTCTGGGCGGCACTGTGTCGTTCGCAAAAGATGATCCATTATGGGTGCGTTGCCTGTTGCCATGCTCCGTGCCGATTCGTGGCGCAACTTTGTCCCAAAAACACCGGACAACCAGCTGGAGAATGAAGTTGTGAAACCGATTTGTGGATTGCCTAGCACTGACAGTCCTGACAAAGTAGCGACTCAGCCCGCAAGGGAGTTGGTAGAATCGTTTTGTTCCGAAAAGTATTCATAAGTTTAACTGTGTTACCTGTTGATTTCGGTTTCGGTGGTGTTGTATGGTTTTGATGGGGTTTTTTTTCCTCTTTTTGCGCGCTGCTAAAAATCGCGATGTTTTGCTTGCAAGTCATGTTTGTGCCTGCGATATTTCGGTTGTTTTATCCAATCAAATTGGGAACTTTTTTTCTTGTTGATACCAGCTTATCAAGTTTATCAATTTTCCACGGAAATTATATTACGTTTCAATTGCTTAATGTACTGCTTTTTATGAACATAGAGCTAATAGTGTATTTTTATTAAATAATAATGATTATTATTTTCGTTTAAAATTAGAAAAGAAAACATTCTATCTTTCCTGTACAATTTCTGAAAATAATTATAAAGAACGTTATTAGAAGGACCCTAGTTAACTTTTAGATATTTTGAAGATCACTCGAATAATTGTCACTAGAATAATTGTTGAGCAATCATTTTCCAAACGATTGAAAATCATTTAGAAAGTTTGTAAGAAAAACTGTACATAAATATTGTGAAATTTATGTTTGTGTATTGAAAGGTAATAGAAAGCAACAAGCTGTAATGATTATGAAACGTAATTAGATGGATTTTAATTAACGTAAACATGGCAACAATAAGCCAAACAGACTGATAACTACTGGAGGTGTTTTTTGCTGGATGAAACAACTAATTAAACTAGTCAACTTCATCATTCAATATGGTAACAACATTGCAGCAAGTATTTTGCTGGTATGAAATGTGTAAATAAAGACGAGAACGTTCATCATCATTTGGATGAAATGTAATCAGCTACACGGTCGTCTTTCACATGTTCTATTTCTTCATATTCGAAACGCTAGCGTTAGGACCAACTATACAAAGGACCAAACGCGTCCAACTGGTTTATTGTACAATTAATGCACCAAAGAATGGTACTGTGAGGAAGCTTTCGCTAAAATACCCAATGCCATTAAGTTCTCATGTGTCTGTAAGTTTGTACAAAAACATTCACGGCTAGGGGCAAACGCTTCCGCGTCCTATTTCATGCACAGACTGTAGCAGTGGCGTTGTGTTCAGCTTCATATTTACCCGGTACAATTGAAAATTAGAAAAGTGAGCGAAACCAGTTGAACGTAACAAAACGTAAAGCAGACTGCGGGGCTCGAGTCGTTTCTGTCGGGATTGCAAGCTGCTATAGACCAAGCCGGAAACCCACTATGAAAAGCGTTTCCTTTTCTAATTAGAAGTGAGGCAGAAAGAACAGTGTGAACCGGGATGGAATGCAACGGCAGAACGGCGTTTGCCCCGCGATCATGACGATTTTGTATTCGCTGTTTACGAGAAACGGTGTTGTTTTCAATCGCGAGAATCGTCTGAAAATCATCATGTTGCCTACTGCCGCCTAGTCACAGGTGCTCCCCTGCGAGGCGGGTATACACAGGGCTAAAAGGTCAAGAAAGGTAACAAAATAGACGCAGCATGAATGGTACAAAAAAATAAAACGCACAGAAAAGAATGTAAAAATGAAGAAACACTTGAGCATTCATGCTGCTTTGTGAGTAGTTTTTATTAAAGGGATCTTAAGCTTTGAGAAGAGTGAATAGTTTTGGGGTGGGTCTGTTGTGCTGATGCCTCGATCCTCACTTTTCCGCTGTGGTGCGCAAAAAGGCTCTTGAAAAATTCATAAATTCATGCGGAGCAAAATGAGGCAGCAAATTACTATAGATTTGACTTTGTGCGGGTGCTTTTCATCTGCACGCGAGCTATTCATGATGCGCCTGCACGCTGGCACTGGGTATAGTCATCGTAGCCGGTTCGTTCGCTTCTTGGGTGGTTCAGTTTTGCGATACGCCAATAGAATACGGGTGTGAATTGTGTAAAAAGGGTGCCGTGAAACGCGAAGGGAACAATAGTGTAGAGCCAACTAGTCGTGAGAGTTGTGCTGTGCTTAGTGGGGAAATTGTTTTGGGTGGATGCAAAAGTGAAATTTTTTAAAATACATTTAATACCAAAACTGACAAACTCATTACTGTCCGTAAAGTGTTAGCATGGAAACAGGCGGTATGATAGGCTCGAATTGGGATGTGTTTAATTAATTTCAATATTTCAGTATATTTTTTAATGCCAATCTAGTTTACGTTTAGCTTGGACAATTGTGGAATTTCTGGGTATTTTTATATATTTATTTACTACAATATTCGCGAATCCTCACCCTAAAACATAAGAAAGAAGTGATGATTGCCTTTTGCATAAATGTTCGTTTCATTTATCTACATACACATTTAAATTTTAACTTAAGATGAATTTAAAGAACTTTGTTTTACTATTTTAGTCCACTAAACCAGTGCTCCCCAACCTTTTTAGTACTGCGGACCACTTTTTGTTCGACATAAGTATATCGCGGCCCACATGTGCCGTCTATGAAGAGCCTCGTTATGTATGTATACCGCTGTTTAGGCGATTTTTTAAATAAAATATTAGCAAAAATTATATTAACCACAATCTGACACATCGAGAAGCGTAGAACGCTTGAAATGGTAAACAAAAAGTGTTAAAATTATCGGTCCAACGACCGAAAATTTCTTCTGCGGACCACTTCTACTTAAGGTTGGGGACCACTGCACTAAACCACACATGGTCGAGCGCCGTCTAACTAATCAGGCCTTTCTGGCGGACTCATCAACGCCACCAGTCCAGCTCAGCAGTTTAAGCTTCTGTTCATGTGGATGGCCTAAAAGGAGTTTACGTCCTGTACGCTGTGTTCGTTGTACGATATTGAGTTCATCGTACAACTCCCAGAGATCGTCACTATATCGGCTTCTTCATTGTCCTTCCACACATACATCCACATTGTCCTTCCACACATCCTCTCGAAGACGACAGAGTCCATGTCTTAGAGGCGTATATGAGTACTGGAACTATATAGGTTCTTTACCATTCCCGCTTCGATCGTCGTGACAGCTGTCTTCAGTGGAGAATTGTCCTCAGACTGTAGAAAAACCGAATATCTGCCAGCAGTCTATCGCATATCTCAACAATAATTCTGTAGACCAAGGTTGGCGGAAGTTTTGAACGACTTCAAAAGTACTAAATCCATGTAAAAAAAGTTTATCTGCATACAAAACAACTAACGAACGGTTAAACCTAAACTGCATCATTTCAATACACAGCATTAAAAGATCCGACGAAACACATATTGTCGATCATGCTGGGGCGTAGGCGTGCTGTTGATAGTTGTCAGTGGCGTTAGAATCTTTTCAGCAACTTATGCCACGCTAGAGCAGGAACAGCACAAACACCAGACAGCCCTGATGCTTCCACTGAAAGCGATGATGGCTAGAAAAGAAAAACGCCAACGATAGAACGTGACGGCACATTCCCATCATCACCAAATGCGCCGTTGAACGCGTGTGTTTATGAGTGTATGGGTGTGTGTGTGATGCACATAATAGAAACAATCTTTTCCAGAGGTACTTAAAAGTCCTACGCAAACCATTCATGTCACTTCCTTTTGCCGAGTGCATCCACAGTCCCGGTGTTTCTCCAAAAATCCCCCCCGGAGCACCGTAGTTGGGTTGCACGTCTTGCCGTTTCTTTTGCGGCATTTTAATGAACGGCAAACGCACACCGAGAAGCATGCAGCTGAATAGGACGGTGCACCGTTTTCCACCCCCCACTCCACCCGTAATGAATGTGATAAGTTTATGAACGCTCCATTGTGGGTGATGTGGGAGTTTAGTAGGAAGGTTAGTAAAAACGGGTGCCTGCAAGCGAATTCTTCCCCTTACGGCTGGCGGGTCCGGGAACTGTATTACACGAGCGCGGTGGATGCAAATTGAGTTGATTAGAATGATTACGTCGCATCCCGTCGGCATGCTGTGACAATTTTCACGTCAGCAACGCAGATCGCTAGACGTACGCTTGTCAAAGGAGTGAGTGAGCCGCTGTTGCCGGATTGTTGCAGTGCGCAACGAAGTTTTTCCAACGCGCAAAGGTCGTAAATGGGGCTGGGTAAGGAAGTTAGCAGGTTTGTTGTCGGTTCGGGGTTTTTCTTCGTGGGTGTCGTTTAATTTTGCAAGATTTGAGAATCCACTGACGATGAGCCGGTTGCTGACAGGTGTTCGCTGATGCTTGTTAGTGCTGTTGAGTAGAGTGTCAGGTGAAGGAATGTCTTCAAGTAGCAGAAAAGCAAAGCGAACGATTTCGTTGATTGGCAGGGCAATTGATCTGGAATGATAAAACGTCTTATTAGCTGATACAGGTGATACACTCGTTAGAATGTGCTGGAAAATTTTACCTTAACTCGAATGTGTCTGCTGAATAAGTTTTTAAACTTTCTTATCATAATGTAAATGTGATACACGCTGATAGTACCCATATGATGAGATATACAACATTTGATTTGTCTTTTTAAATGAAAGTTTCTTCTTATTTTTTCTTGGCTTAACCACTTCTAAGATCACGCCGGCCATTTCTGGCTTGCTAGACATATTTTACCACATAGCCGGATAGTCAGTCCTTGCGGGAGACCGTTACGGGAGGACGGTTCAGATAGGATTTGATACCCGATCCTGTCGTGTAGAACTGGCGCCGTTTTACATAAACCACTGGGCATCCCCCGGTACATAAGTGCAAGTTTATTGGTAACAAATTTAATATAAAATTTTTCATTTAAATAACCATCTATACCATTTACCATTCTTTTAAGCGCATGTTATTTATTGATTTATTTAGCACCACCTGGATCGGTTTCGTTTACATTTCCACCACCCAACTGTCGGATAATGGGGCTTGAATAAAGTCGTCGTGATTGTTTTCCACTTCCCTGTTCTTTCGGTTTTAAATTTATGACACATTTGACACCGATTTTCGAGGCGGGTTGCAAAAACCGGTTCGTTTCACAGTAAAGCGCCACTGATTAAAGATTGATTAATGACAGCGATTTGGTAGAACACGACATTCAACACTTTGTTGCAGTACCGTTTTGTACGGCGTATGATCGTCGGTGGGGAAGATTGGTGTACAAGCAGCAGGTACTGGGTTGCACAGTCAGTCGTCGTTAGGAGCAGCTGTTGCGATCTTGAATCATGGGAGAACAATAATGGCGAATGTAGTGGGTGTGTATGTAGGCGGACTAGTGAACATGACGAGTGTGTGATAAATATGCATAAATGTCATGACCCAATTTAGTGGAAGGCATTACAAAAAGGGGAACGAAATCATGCGTATAAAGTTTATTTATTTTTCACAAATAACCGTTTTGGTTTTTAATTCATTACAATGTAGCAGATTTATAATGTTTTATAAAAATGGTTAGTTGGTTGGACTTACTATTGACATGAGGTTATTTAATTAAATTTACTCATTGACAAATAAATACGTTATTTCCTTTTCTCTCTATCTTTCCATTACAAAATAGCAATAAACCACATCCATTTCAACAAGCTTACAGCAATTCAATCAGCAACACCCATATGCTAATACAAACAGTTACGTTAGCTTCGTTTAGCGTACAATGAGCATTTGAAATCCCGTTCCGTTTAGGTATGCTAAATTGCCCTCCAATCCGCATAAACATGCCAAAACGGTACGCTTTCAACAAGGGGGAAAATCGATGGTTCCGACCGACGGGTCTCTTGTAGCACATCACCCGGGTAACGAAAGTGTTTTACATTTCATTTTCCCGAGAGTTTAATTAGACGCTTAACCGCAACTACACGACAACTTCGATTTGTGTGTCATCGGTTTGTTTACGGTTTTGGGCCGGGGGTTTATGCAACACAAGTGTGTGAAAAGGATTCGATTTGGCACAGCCAGTAAAGGCGATTGTTGCCAGGCGTGTAGCGTGCCAATAGTGCCATTTGTCACAACAAAACGTCCGCAATGGTCAGAGTGTGATTCAAGCCCCGCTGTGAGGTAGATAAAAAGGCATTTACAAGCATACCTTTCCCATTCGTACCCGAAGGGCAAAGCATTAAAATCAATCGTTGTGATGTTTGTGATGTGCAACGGTGTTGATTTTCGTACATATAGCTCGTGCTATGCAAATCAAGAAAATGACCATTTGGTGCCTTTTCCATTGAAACAACAAGTGTTGGAGAATGTTGTCCATCATCATTTATTGCTATTTAGGTAGATGAACATTGATTGAGCTATGATTTTAATTAACCATTTAATAATACTTACTTTTGTAGCATATTCGAAGTAAATGAGACTATAAAAAGCAAATAAACAGTTGAAACAAATGATGTGTTTTTTTTTATATAAAACATTTCGTTTAATTTATTTAACTACAACCACATGGTAAAGTTACATTGATTTATTCTTCTTGGTGCAATATTAACAACTCGCACATGTTTCAATTGTTTCACCATGTTCGTATTATCCATTCCTTTCTTCCTTGTGCGTCCGCACGCAGTAGCCGCAAAACATTGGCAAATGTGTTGTTTTGTTTTGTTTTGCAATATTTATTCCCTTTTTTTATTTTTTGTTTGTCTATTTATTTGCTCTTCCGCTTTGATGCCGTATCGTATAATTTGTGTTCGAGCGTTTTTTGTTTTTCTTTTTGCTGATATGGTTTATTTGTAAGTTTGTGAATATGCGTACCTCTTATCTCTATTGCGAACATTTACAGCTTCATTCCATTTGAGTAAATCCAGCTTATTCTGTGATAGTGTGGCATTGTGTGCATATTCTTTATTTCCCTTCCGTTAAGCTTTGCTATTAACGTAACATTTGTTTTTTTTTTAGGAAGAATTTTGCACGAGTGTTTTTTTTTAATTCACTTTACTAAGATTGTGTTCCTACTTACAATCTTAACAAAAAGAAATTTTCCTTATATATGGTTTTCTAATCACTGAACTGAATAAGGAATAGAAATAAGGAATATGTATACATATTATGGCATTCATTGTTCATTGTTTAATTTTGATTTTTTAATTTTAATTTCCCTTTTTTTTGATGACCAAATAAAACATGGGCTTATAGAAAAAATAAATAATAAAAACTCCTTCCACAATATTTACAGTACAATTTATCGTCTGCTTTCTCATGCTTTGTTCCTTTTTCGGTTCAGTTTTGTTAGCACAAGCTTTAAAACAAAAAAAAAAAAAAACAAATTAATCAGTGTTAATGGCGTGATTAATGAGCCATTGCGTAGCTAAAGGATGAGTTTGCTCATTGAGTGAGGTTCATTTAATTTCATTGAATTTATTTTGCTGTGTTTTTTGTTGTTGTGTTGTTTTCACATTCACATTCGTTTTTCGTAGCTGAATATCCGGGCTTCCGGTCGATGTGTTTACATCCTGAATGCATCATGACTCGTGTGCAGGAGTAATACGCTTCATTGCCATAGAAATCCCATTCTGTAGATCCGCTCGTATGGTTTAATATAATTTTCGTTTCTTTGTAATCTCAGCGCTATAATGTATTTTGGTTCAACAGCACTTTGAATCAATCCCTGTAGAATAGAGATCGAAAGAACCGAGGGGCGATTTGTCTGTTGTGGAATTCTGTATCTGCAGTTTGTTGAAATGACTTGACGAGTCTGAGCAATTCCTGGAGTTTCTTTTAAAATGAAAAGAAAATTATCAGTTTCTGAGCTTAGTATGTTTCATATTAGTTTGATTTTCAGTTACCATTGAATGTTTGCGTTTTGTTGTACGTTTAAAAGTAGCATCAATTTGTTGTGTCGTTTTTTTCATTTAGCTCACTCCGAAAATTATTTCATGGTTTTTAAAGAAAATAAAAATAGCTTTCTTGTGGGTGACAAAACTAAGATGTTCGAAGCGTTATTTATCATAACGTTTTACAACTTTTCATCGACTTAAACAGAAGTATAACAGAAGTAAATAAACATGACTTTTATAAATTATTTCTTAATAAATTAGTTGAAATTTAGAACTTTTAACAATATAGATAAACATTTTGATTTTAAACGTTTAAGCATTTTTTTACAACAAAAACTTTAACGAAATTTAAATTATTTTGCTATTGGATGCTAAAAACAAGATATTTTTAGGTTTGTCGATATTTTTGTTAAACATCCATGGCAGTGTGCATCTCTGAACCTTGTCCAGTTTTATTGGTGAGCCAGTAAGACAAACCCGTACAACAATAAAAATGATTCAGTTCGAAAATTGCCAACCAACGGTTAGTTTGGTAACGTTCGTATTATAGTACATAGTACATGCATCTCGACAATTCGCAAGTGCTGAAATGCTTCTGCTGAAACATGATTTTTGTTTTTTTTTTTGCTTTTTGTAAATTATGTTTCTGCTAATGGCTTACGTTTTACTATTTACATACATTATATTCTGACAATTGTTGCACTACGTTGCTTTTATCGCATACAATTAACTCTCTCTCTCTCTCTCTCTTTCTCTCTCTCTATCTGTTTCTCTGTGTAGTGTGCTAGACGCGATAAGCCTACGTGAAGGATTAATGTGAATAAAATGCAATGCTCACCTCTCGCCCCTCACGACTAGTTTTACATTAATATTAAACATTTTGCTGTTCCCAAAACCGCGCTCGTGCAGCCGAATGTGCATCGAACGTAAGATGGTGACATCATGCACACGGTGTAATCGTTTCTCGCATGCCTTACATCTTAGCTAATTGACAACTGATGGAAAACATGCTTTGCAGAAATCTATTTTCCGCTCTCAAAGATATGCTGTCTGATACACAACGAAAAAACAAATAGTCAGGATGCATATAAATAAAACCAGTTTTTATTCTGGTGGAGCGAGGTATGACGATGGTAGGAAGTTCCTTTTTTTCTGAAAGCAATATTGTGTTCCGAAAAGTTTTGAATGTCAAATTAGAAACTTCATTGACGAAATGACGATTAAGGCGAATTGTAAATAGGGAATCAACTGCTGGCAGATGGTGGATGGACCATGGAACACCGCTGACGGTAACTGTCAGCTACTAGTCGAGAGTGTAATGCACCAGTGTAATGGTAGTTCGTCAGGTCAGTCGGAAATTGGGTTGCATTTTAAAACAGTTACAGCTTGCATACTCAAAGCCCCAGTGATCACGAGTGGCATTTTTTTTCTTTTTGCTTCTATCGAAATTAAAATCGATAGATATTCTGTTAGTTTCCTATTGTTCCTTATCATTTTGTCGTGAATTTGTAATAAAATTACGATATGTGGGTTTTTAAGTTGTTCTACCAAAACAGTATAAAGTTCTTAGTTAAAGAAATGAAATAAATTTGAACGTCATTCTTGAAAGTTTACGTGAAAAAGCTGGAGACGAAGCTGGACCAAATTTGAAAAGGAATATCGGGTGATATATGTGGAAATTTTGTGCTTTTAGAAAATAAAATTGATTCTATACAAAGCTTTCTCAACGAGCACATCATTAATAAAAGAAAAGCTATGCAAAGAATCGCTTTCATCTTGGAAAAGCTCGAGAATGCTCAATTGTTTCCTCAGCTAGCTCGACAAATTTGAGTTTAACTTGAAAATAATCCAGAAATGATTCAAATTTTAACATTTTTTCACAAAAGCCCGTATTGCCCGGTACGCAGAACCATATGGCCCCTATTTTACAAACAAACTGTGTTTTTCATAGCTGAAACTAATACATAAAGTGAACATAAGTAAAGGTGGCACATGACTCATATGCTCATATTTGATGTAAATGTTCGATGTTTTATTTTGTACCACAATTTCTTCAGTTGATCTACGGAACAAACATTGACGTACCTAGCTTTGTAATCATCAAGTGTTTGATTATGCTCATATGCTAGCCAGCAAGACTCAATAAGACATTAAATAGTCCGGCACATCATTCGCGAAACCACCGGGGGAAAACCCCACAAGAAAACTGCTGCAAAACTAATTTATTCAACGAGCGGAAAAATCTTTCGAAAAAGCCCTCGTCCTGCGGCAGAATGCTTGGTTGTTTTTTTTTGCAGTTGAGGTTTTAACACAGCGTCAGAAAGCAAGGTGCATCCCGCGCTGGACGGTCGATGCAGTGTTGCAGTTGATGATGATAATGCAGTTTTGCAGTTGGTGTTGCAAAAAAAATGGAAAAACGCTCTAAAGTGTTGCGAGGTGTTGTGGGCTATTGGCTAGAACAGGCAGTGTGATGTTGATGATGATGATGATGTCGATAGTACGGTTTGGTGTGCTAAGTTTACTAGTTTGGAGCATTGTTTCGGAGCGTGGAAAATTCATGTTTTTCTTTCTCACATTTATTCATATTGTTGACGATGCTTTTAGCAGGTTTCGAGCGCCATGCCAGCGGCTTGTTTGTTTTGGTCAGTTGAAAAAGTTTTTAAACGTTGCGGCACTTCCGCAGTGAACGTGATCAGGAGCTAGCGCTAAGAAACGATCTCTCTCACGTTGAACAATCCACCCTTGAATGAGTGGCAGTCTGGGCGATTTTGATAAACTGTTACAATGAAGTATTCCTACCAGGGTGAAAATTTAAATTCAATAAAAATTAGACAGTATCCATCATGCAATATTGAGTAATAGTGATATCGAAGCATCATCACGATCGGAAAGCTATCAACTCACAAAGGTCAACCACAAAAACCACCAAAAAGGAACGCATTGTGATGAAGTGTTTGGGTTTGTGCTTGGTTTTCTTTTTCGTTTCCAACACATTAGCTTGTTTGTGAAAATGGTTCAAATAAGGTTTGACACGGGGAAAACCACGTAATAAAATTTTAGCACAAAAAAGTAACCACAAAGGTTGGTTATGCGTTGTCTCTGTGGTAGCCGTCCGTTTTAATTGGAAAGTTTAAAGGGACGGTAAAGGCAAAGAGTTACGCTGTGTGGGGGAAAATGTTACATCGCCTCGATGGTATAGGATTCTTTTTTATCTGAATCATGATATTAAAAGTTTTGCTTGTAATCATTCAATTTGCGGTATGCAGCGGTAAAGTTCTGCATGGTCAGTGTTTTCATCGTTTGCAGCGGGTTCGTGCAGATTTATGAGCGAATAAGACAGAGCTGGTATAGGTTTGTAATTATTTATTCTAGACGTATTTGATACACTTTGACAGCTATCCATGAAAGCATCTTTCCGAAAGCAAAAAAAAAACACATAAATGAAATGAACAAGAATTTAAAACAAAACAATAGCAACTTTCTCTCTCTCTCTCTATACGGATCTACACGGCATGTGGTTACATTCAACTGATTTTGATACTAAACGTTTGAAAGCATCCAACAAACAGGATCGACGCCAACGGGGATGCTGTGAGGAATCGTACCGCCGACGATACGGCCGACACGAGCGTCTTCTCGTGGGTGCGTGAGTCTTCCTCACTGCTCCACTGTTGCCACCAGTGCCAAGAATTCCCTCGCCATACGCTCGGTGTGGCCGAGTTCGATGCGTCGAGGTTTTCGCGCGTCACCTGCTCCAGGCAGCGTCCGATCGAGTAGAGATCGATCGAGCTCATCGGCAGCCCGTTTACCTCGAGCGGCGAGATGCAGTAGTTCTTCGACAGGAAGTCACCCGGTGCACCACCGTGCGACGTGTAGCTACCGTTCGCTAGCGGACTATCTAGTAGCGTGTGGATGTGACATCCGCAGGGGAAGTAGTTGCTATTTACATGCAGCGTCTCGATACCTTCCAGCACGATCGCGCCACTTTCGGGTGTTTCGAGCAGATGGTTACCCTGTATTCGTAGCACCCGTATCCGGTTCGCCGCGGTTATGTTGAGCTCCTGGATTGCATCGATCTTGTTGTTGAGTATGTTGAGCAGCTCGACGTGCACTAGTCCATCGAAGGCTGCGGCCCGTATGATGCCCAGGTCGGATTCTTGCAGTGACAGTAGCTTGACGTGTGTTAGACCCCGGAACGTGTATGGCACTAGGGCCGCTAGGTCCATAAAGGAGAGCTTCAGGTAACCGACCGTTTCAAGCCCGTAGAACGCGTCCGGTTCAATCGATCGTATCCCGGACGGCAGGATGAGTCGATCAACATTGCTAAGGCTAGAGAATGCATTCGTTTCGATCGTTACGGTTGGGTTATCCGCCAGATGGATCTGTCTAATGTTAACGGCACCGGCAAACGCATAACCCTCGATGCGCAGGATCTTGTTGTGCGATAGCTGTATCTGCGACACGTTCTGCAACCCGGCGAAGGCAAACGAGGCAACCGTAGCGAGCGGCGTATGCTGGATCGAAAGGTCCCGCAGTCGGGGCAGTCCGCGAAAGGCGAACGGTTTGATGGTGGTAATGTTGTTCCCATCGAGCGACAGCTTTCGCAATGCCCGGAGCCCTCCGAACGCATCACTTTTGATAATCGGGAAGTAGTTCTTCGTGAGCGATAGCTGCTCCACTGTGACCGGGATCGCTTTCAGTGGTATCTCGCGCAATGCACCGGTGTTGCACATGACCTACGGGGAAACGGGATAGATAAAGGATGACAAATTGGGTTGGTCGTTAGTGAGAAACGATTGACAGATGGAGGAAGGATGTGCAAAAGGAAGAAAAAAAAAATGGTGGAATTTCTCGCACGACGTGCGCTTGTTACGATCATCACGAACCAAATCTGGACAAAGAGCTTTGTGACAGCTTATGTACGCCGAGGGGAAATAGACAACTTGGGAAATGTATTATTTAATGTGTGACTGTTCTCGTAAGTTTAGTGAGTGTCATTGTTGAGTATTGAAGTTATTTGTTTTAGTTCTTATATTTAATAATTTGTGCGCCATATGAGTTGCAACATTACTTATGATAGAGATATTTTAAGATTGGTATCATAAGATTCTGATTATAGTGATTACCGGCTTTAAACCTAATGTGTAATAGCATTACAATTTTTCAAGGATTTCAGCAAGACGGTTTTACAAAACACAGATACTATCCTCTTTGCTTTCACAACATTTCCGCCACGGTACATCCACGCTTAAATGTTAGATGCCCTTTTTAACGACTCTTTCTATTTTGCCCGAAAATCGAAAATGGTTTGTAATGGAATATTTTCTATCACCTTGTACCCACTTAGAGACCCCATAAATCGATTACCAAAACAAAAAAGTAAAACGAACCGAATGTCGCACCAATACCACAGCGCTTGGTTTCCGCATTCAAGCTTCTTTTCTACCAAAAAAAAAACCAAAAAAAAAAGGTGGAATTGTAACCTGTCTCGTGAGAGTTTCCACTTAGCATCCGGAAGTAGCCGAAAAAAAATGGACGGAAACCTCGAAACGAACGCTATTGCGGACCATAAACGTTTGCTTGAAGTGGCGATAGCGTAGTTTCAGCACGTTGTCTAATTTTGAAGTTGCAACACTTGTTTTCCATACCAGTGGGGGTAGAGGTCCGACTTGGGTAGACTTGAGAAGTGGGAGCTATCTATTTTTTATGTGCCAATATAAGCTTTGGTTCACGAAAGCATTGAACAGGCAGGTGGGGAGTTTTTTTCTTCCTTTTTTCTTTTCTTCACCAAACACTCCCTTGTACAGGTGACTCTGAAGGTGAATGTATGTGTGACTGAGGTAGCGAGGTTTGTTTGTTGTATTTAGTAAGAAGCTTTCCAACGAGAATCGTACCGTACCCCGGCGATAGGAAGGGCCCAGTAACCTGGACCAATTTTCCATGAGATGATATTTTCCATAACTTTGTAAGTGTCTGGTTGTGTGTAGCGTGTGTACGTACTCACCCTAGCTTACATATATGTTGCCTAAATTTGTTTCCTACCTGGCAGGAGTATCGTTATTGCTCGCTGAATAATGAATGAGCTGAAGCTAAATCGGATAGCCCTTTTATCGCCTACGCTAGACTGGGCTAGTGTGCGCAACCAGTTCGACCCGGTTTGTGCCCGGGGAAAACGTTGGGTTCAGTGTATCCTGGCCCAGCCTTCAACAGACCGTCTTGGGCAGTATACGAGAGTGCAGACATCTTTCTACCCCGTTCAAACCTTTGAGTGGTTCTTTTTTTTGTAGCAGCTGCTTCGTCGGCATCATTGTGATCATCATCACCAGCCTCATTCGTTTTCGTCCTATTAAGAGTCATAGCAGTTTGGGCTGATAAACCTCGGAGTCGGAGCAGGCAGAAGGTCATCAAAAAAAAAAAAGGTGGATGGCAAGGAACCTTTGTTTGGGGAGCTTCTAGTAACCGAGCGATGTTGGCCTTAAACAACATGCACACACATGCTTGGAACGGAACGGTAACCCTTTTTTGTTGTTTTTGGACTCGCACTACAAATGTCCGCAGGGACTAGCCCGTATTACTATGATTAGGTGAGCGAATCAACATTTCAAATTATGACATTCGTGCAGAGATGAAATGCCGACCGGTAGCGTTTTGGGTCACCTATCTGATGTTTAGTTTTGTTTCGGACACAAAAAGAGAGAGAGAGAGAGAGTAGGAGAAAAAAAGAAAGTCCACAGGATGGCCGATGTGTCATCCTAAATGCCATTGCAGAAGGTGTGTTTGGGCAGAAGGCTAGAAGGCATACTTGTGACAATGGGAACACTCTAAAGCTGGTGTGGTATAAGAAAAAAAAACAGAAGAATGAAGGATGAAGGAGGAGAGGAGTGGAGAGAGAGAAAGAGTGGGAGAAGTTTAAATTTGAACAGGTTATGTAGGAATGTGAGAAATAAGTTTTTGCACTGGTTCTACTTTTGGGTGCCGAATAGGATTTAATCTTAATCTTGTTTAAGGTGGACCTTCTCAAGTTGACATATTCAGCATAGAACAACATTTAACAGAGCGTTTGCCTTTGGCCTTTGGACACCTTTGCATATGGGAACAGCAATCCTAATGATAAACCAGTTTCCCTTTAGACGGAGTTTTTAGGCATAGGAGAAGTTTTGAATTTATCTTTCCATATAATAATGGTTTGGTGAACATTTTTTTAATTCTAGTAGATAATTTTAGTGTAAAAATATACTTTTCATAAGCTTCTAACTGTTTTCCATTACTTTGATTTACAACGAGGCATTGAAAAAAGCGAGGGAAAGAAACTAAATATTTTATTGGGAATCATTTGCAATACCAAATTTACCTGTGTTTGTGAGAGACAGATACACTCTAGTGGGCAGCAGTGTACGAGCAGGCTTCTATTGTAGCAAAAACGCCATAGTATCGCTAGGAATACTACCGCACGCCAGGTAGCACTCATCTCCTTGGCCACCTTGAGAGTTTGTTGCCGTTGTTGGTTTGAATGGTGAATGAGCAGTATCGGTAAACTTTGGCAACGTTGAATATATGGTGATAGCTGATCGTTTATCGGACTACATACAATGCTACTAAATTTGGAATGTATTTCATACTTGATGTTTGTGCTTCATTAATTTATGGTGACCGTGATGCATAATGGTGGTGGCTTTTGTGGTTTGAATTATTTATCTGGAAATACAAAAAAAAGATAAAATTAGTATTGTTACGGATACGTGTACATTTATTTTATGAGGCCAAAAAAGATGTGACAAATAGTTGGTTTATATTTTTGCTTTTGTGTGGCTTTACAATATACTATGGTTTTGGTTTCCTTTTTTCTGTTATTTTAATTACTTATAATTTTTTAATTGTACATGTGATCCAACTAGTAAGTTTGTATGAAATAAACCAAAAACAAATTAAAAAAATCTTCCCTTATCGTTGCCAATTATTCAATGAAATATGCTAATGGGATGGAGACGCCTGGTTATTTGTTCAAGTACAAGTAAAGCAATTAATACAAGCAATTATCGAAATGGCGTACCCAGCATTCGGAACGAACCAATCGATGCAATGGAATGTTAAGTGATGTTTGTGGCTTTCGTGATTGAGTTATCCGACGCAACAACACTGTAATCAATTCACATTATCGCCGTTAAACTTCAATGAACGGGTAAATTAAGACCACGTGTTGAAACGGGCTTCCAACCCGCACAACCGGTGGCGTGCCCGTCCGTACCATAGCGGGCAAGGTGAGATTACTTTAGCTGTGCCCTTTATCGTGCATAATTGAATAACAAAGGCATACTTTCGGTGATTTATAGAACGCAGTTCAACTGTAAAGCTGGCGAGAAAGCTGTCGTACGCTTTAAGGTGAAGCAATGCTAAGCTTCTTCGGTGCGTTGAAACCGTGGCATTCAGACAGGGTATAGAAAAACTCGTTCAATCCGTTCGCGAGACGTTGGATGGGTTGTAAAGCAATTGCTAAGCAAGCATAAGAACGGAATGAGAAAGCACGTTTCGTTGATTTATAGTTTTATTCACTCGCCACAGAATGATGTCTTTCGTGGAAGCAAACGGCACGTGCCCGTAAATCAGGTGCTTCGTGTGGATTGTGGTTTGAATAGCAGAAGTATCCGTATCTTTTGTGTTGTTTCAACATAATTTTATTCAGCATTAATAAAAAAAAAATTCTACTGCGTGCTTTCAAACTCAAAAAACATGTTCTGCTCCTTAAGAATTTTCAATAGCCAATAGTTGTTTTGCCACACAAGCAGGGAAATTATATACTATTTTACTAAAGCTATTCGAAAGTAAAGTTTAAACAACTGTTGAAAGTACTCATTTACTCATGAATGCTAAAGCTTGCTCCATATTTCCTCCTGTAGCTACCAAATAAATCACTTTAATTGTCGTTGAATCACTTCAAAGCTACAAATAAGTTCTACCAGTTCTAACATCGCCTGTAACTTTTCTCCATACTCCATATAATGTGTACGCAAGCCTCGACTGACAACACAGTTGGAGAAAAGTGTAAGTAGTGTAGTGAACAGGCCTGCGGTTTAAATGCAGTCACATTTATAGCCTCTACTTGAGTTCAGCAATTGAGATCACGGTACGGTATCACAAAACACACTGCTACTAGGTGGTTGCGTTTGTGTAGCGCGCACACGATGAACTTGTGGATACAAAGTGGATACAATATATGCAAAACCCCCCTCCATCCCTCGGCCGGAACGAGCAGCAAAACCAACTGGCATTCTGCATTCGTTTTCTTCACGCCGCTTTTTACAGCAGCCAGCGTGGAAGAAGCTGAAGCTACAAACTGCTCC
The DNA here is from genome assembly GCF_943734845.2 of Anopheles funestus. Taxonomy (NCBI): domain Eukaryota; kingdom Metazoa; phylum Arthropoda; class Insecta; order Diptera; family Culicidae; genus Anopheles; species Anopheles funestus. The sequence continues at coordinate 25,781,360 of NC_064598.1, forward strand.
GAGGCAACTACGCTCGGGATTAAGCGTAACATCTATCAGCCACCAGGTAGAAAGCAGGAACAGGTAGAACATGGCGCAGCATAATGGTAACATGCCGCAGACTATGGCAACATGTGCCCCGTGCTGAAGACAAAAACGAAACAGTAAAAAAAAAAATAAAACAAGATAACGACCAACACTGCTCGGTACGCTTGGGTAGATTAGCATCATCATGATCATCAGCAGCATCCACGATCGTCATTGAAACCCGTCCGTTTGCCGAGCAGTTGCGGTAGTGTCGAGCAATAATATCCCCAACATCAACTTTCAGTGCGCATGATGTGGCGTACAATATCTGGAAGGAATTTATTCTATTCACTATTTACTTGAGTGCATTTTGTATGCAGTTTTCGCAGTGGCAAGCCTCAAACCCTGTCTGTGCTGTCTTATCGCCTCGAAGGTGGCCTGTTGTTTTGCTGCTGCTGATGCTATGCCCTGTGCCAGTCTGTTTCTGTATCGTCTTTTTCTCCGTAGCCGGAGTATACGGTATCGGTAGCGTTGTTCTTTTCAACCATTTGCAATAGCCGGCTGGCCGATGAGCGGCAGCAGCAACGGAATGAGCGGTGAGTTATTTGCGGTTAACAAGTAGACAACGAGAAAAAAACAGGGAAAAGATGCATCTGAAGGTGAGTGTCCTATGCTGGGAAGAGAGGAGTAACAGGGCAGTACATCTGCAGTCCACCAGAACCAACCGGAGGCAAACGGCACAACAATTCCAGTTGAACAAAATGGTAACGCAACAGTACACAATACAAAAACGAGTAAGAAGGAAAACAAGCGACGAACAAAAACTGGCCATCGACCTAGGAAAGTAAGGAAAAGTTTCTCTTTTAAATTACCGTAGTTTTACACCGTAACCATGGCTCCACTTGTGTCGCTTGTTCCCTGTGAGGTGCTTCCCACCTAAGTTCGGAGTTGGCCTGCTCTCAAGATTAGTTTGTAGCTGGCTGGCTGGTTTGGCTTGACCGACCGGGAGGGGTTGTTTCACCTGTCCGGTAGTAGAAGTTCGTTGCCGTCTCCAACCGATGTCATCCAGCGGCCGGTTTTCGGTATTGCCAACGGGTGAGTCATCGTTTCACCTTTTCTACCCACACTATGTTTGCGTATGGAAGTGTGTGGTGCACACCAGTGGCCCCCCCCGGGGGGAAAGGGGTTGGAAGTTTCTCCGAGAGCATAAACAGATTACAACATTTTAGCTTCCACTGTTTATGCGTGTGTTTTTCTAATGAGCAAGAAGCCTGAAGGGTGATTCTTCCCTTGGTGTAGCCACATCCGTACTCCAGTACGTTTCATTGTGCTGGGTACTTTATTTATTTCGGTCAACTCTATAAATGTACTAGCCGAGAAGGAACGAAATAAAGCAGTACAGCTAAACTTTCTGCTTCTGCCGTTGTACAACAGCTACCCAGCACTTTCAACCATTTCATCTTGTTCGGGCAGTATGAAGCATTTACCACACGAGTGTGAAATCTTGACACTTCTCGTTAGGGATTAAAAGTTTGGACGATTCGAACTAATTACAAAGCGATAGAATAGTCGAGCATGTGCAACGAACGAATCTGGTCCGGTACGGTGTCATGACTTTCCAGGGTTTCCGGTTTGTTGGTTCACGGTAGGATTAAAGGATTTTCTGCTATGGAGTATGTTTTGATCAAGTGAATGTTGTACATTGTTCTAGTAAAACGAGAACACGCTTTGGAGTAAAAAAAGAGGACAGAAATAAATAAAAACTATCATCAGCTTTTTTTTCTGTTGATGCAATGGTTCAGACAGACTTCTGCTGAATGCTGTGTTTATTGGTTTTAAACTTACAAATGTAACTCAATCTAAAATTGATAGATTTTACTTTAAAAATAGTTGTTATTCATGTATGAAATATTTTAAAAGATCATTAATTAATGATCAATTTAACTCTTTTTTGTACAGTGGAGCGCCGATTATCCGTGTTGATCGGGACTCACCCTCTGCCGGATTAGCGAATATCAAATATTTTTATTGATAGATATCAGTGTATAGTGTATATTGAACATTTTTTTCTAAAGCTAGATGTTAATTTTCTTAGGTGCAAAATAAATCTGTTCTATTGAGTCGAACTTGAGCAAATTGTATCATTCCTTATTGAGGCTTTTATTTCTTGTCATCACTGGTTTGCAGTTACCTACCAATTCACCTTTGGAACTGCCATTTCTGAAAAGCACGGATAATGGAACAGCCGGATAAAAGATACTCGGATAATCGGCGCTCTCATATCTCATTCCATAATTAATCTGTTCAAAGAGGCTTTTATATTGTAAAATCGTAAGTAATATTTTGCAGCTGCATTGAGGTACATAATTTATATAACGGATTATATTTATGCAATTATATTTTATTCAGTACCAAAGTAAATGAAAAAAATAATTTCCAAAAAGCTTTTAAATTTAGTAAAGTTACAACGCTTTCAGCTTCAACATAATTATAAACAAAATTATGCACTGCAACTGGCGTGTAAGATAACTAATCTGACTTAAATTTTTGTCTTAGCGGTATAAAAAAATACAAATGATATGCGCTGGACTTTTTTTTAAATAACTCGCATAATATTTTAATTCCATTTTCGCTCAGCTCCGCATATAAGCGATGAAGTAAAAAGGGATTTGTTCACTCTGAAAATTATGTACCGCCCGCTACACATTCCTAGTGTTACTAAATAAAATGCTTAGTATTTCATGCTTTTATGTCTGACATAAATCATTTACTGCCACGCATCGTAGCGTGTGCGGTGGTTAGCTTGCAAAATATCATTTGTACCGCTATGGTGTGCCTTAGCCGAAGCATTCAGAAGAATTTTTTCTTCTAAATATACCCTGCACGCGACATCTCCAGGTGGTGTAACACGCGTGCTCCCTTCGGGGATGGTCCAATGTGTTGTCAGAGGCAGGCGTGAGTAAAAGTGATGAGCAAGTTTTAGCCACCGCAGTGGCGAGCCGCAGATGCGTGCGGTTCTCGGTGGAATTGAAGCTTTCGGTTTTGATACGTTGGAATAAAGTGCGAAAGGGCCGTTACACGTTCCCCTCCCTTCTCGGCTGGATGTTCCGGAAAAGGACAAACACTTCATTTTGTGCCTCACAATTTCGCTGATCCCATCAAGCGCGTTCGCAATGGCAGTACTAAATTAATATTCTCTGCTGTAATGTAAAGTCATTCCACTTATTTATGATTCCGCAAGGAAAACGAATCTTTGGGAGCTGGAGAAGGAAGCCAGAAAAAAGAAGGAGAAGAAAAAAAACACACACACCGAGAGAAAGAACAGAACCAAACACCTCACTGTCTGGGGAGATAGGCTTCAGAAGGATTTCACGGCAACGATAAGCACCTCGAGCAAAGCTAAAATAATGTCAAGACCCAAATGGTTAGGCGACACACCAGGCAGAGAACCGGGTGCTACGCCCGTAAAGACAAGTCTGGGAAAATACTTTCCAACCGAGTGACGTTAGTCATAATAAGTTTCGCCTTGTCGCGCCCACCACCATTCGCTTCGCTTGGCAGCGGTCCGGAATTTCTACCGGAATGACACCGGAACCGGAAGGTACCACTCAAGGCAAACGGGACGACGCGCACGGTGCAGTGTGACAAGTGGGGGAATCTTGTGATGTTGCGATTGAAATCCCAAAGTGGCTGCGTACTGGCTGGTGGCGTGAAGCGCACGAGAATGGATTTCCGGTGCTGGCTAAGGCAGGCAGCCACGTGTCAGCCTCAGGCTTTGAGGCTCAGGAAGCTACCGGGAAGCATCACCAACAACGCGTTCTACCTTTACGGTTGTGTGTGGAAGTTTTCGGTCGGTCGGTAGGGGAACGCCAAAAAGTGGCGTGAAAGATTGCGGCATTAACTTACGGTTTTTACGACGAGCTGTTGTACGGTGGTCGGGAACGGAATGCCGTGAGAATATTTCGTCATTTACAGTGCCGTACGGCGAAGTGTGTGCACTAACTGAACGAAGCATTTTGCATGGCGTTGTGATCGAAAAAAAAGTTTGTCATAATATTATTTTATGTCAAATTAATTAAACTTGAACATTTTTCTACTTCAATAGATATATATTTTAGTTGTGTAAATAAGTTAAAATTAAAAACCATGAATTCCAAAAACAGTTTATCACTCGTATGTCCTTCTAGTAAACAAAGGACTATTATTTTTAATGACTCATTGTTCGATTAATACCGACACATAAGCAACGAAAGCAAACAATTGGATTTCCGTTCGAATTGCCACGTTTACCACTTAGTCCATAATGTGACGATTGACACTGTACTAACACTTATCGTTATCTTTCCGAGTTTGGGTCCTTTTTTTTGGCAGGCCACTTTCATCCTACCGAGGTGTTCTCTGCCCAACGGCAAGTGTAATGATGTTGCAGCCTGTTTTCCCACCCGCAGCACAAGCAAACAAAAAACCGTGTGGACAATTTCTTACTCTCCTTTCCTTGCCTATTCGTTGATCTGCTACATCTTCACAAAACTCTGCAACTTCGGTCCCCAGCCAGCGCTCCAATTCCCGGCTGGTGGTAAACTTTGGCCACCCGCGCGAAAAACGTGTGCAATGTTACGGCAAAAGAAAACGAGTGTAGTAGATAATGGGAAAATGATGTGATAATTAGTTGAATAAATTTGACCGAACAGATACAAGACACCGCCGGACTGCAAATGAGAGGACCGTCGAGCCGGCGCGTAACGGCATAACGAGTTCGCTTATCCACTTTCGTTCTTGCCCCGGTGTTGGGAAGGGAAGCATTAAGACTGTGGACGCGGTGATGCTGGGTGGCTCCAGTAAAATCGTCTTTATCGTACCAGTGTGCTGCAAACGACAGACACTGACAGGCACGCGCCTCTCCGATGAAACGTTACACGCAACAAGGGCGGACAACGGGGGGCAACGGCTGGCTGTAATGTGCGCTAGCTGAGGTTGGCCGTTCACGTGTCCACGGGCAAATGAGTTGTGGGTCAGAATTGGGAGGTTGTTTTGCTACCACTATTTGGTATTTGATTACTTTTTTTCTCTCTCGTGATTTGATCACCAAATCGTTGAGAGTCTTGGAACGTGTCGGTAGCATTCGCGTCAGGTGATTCCAATTAGACTTGATCGGAATAACATTTTTTGTGTTCATTAACGAAAGGGTCGTGTTGAACAGTGGGTGTATGTATGTGGGTAAATGTGGGTTAAGGATTGAAAGGTCAGAAAATCTTCATTTAACGATTCGAGCACGTGATTTTTGGTTGGATTGCTTTTTTGGGCGGGAAGAAATTTCATCTCTTTGATATATGTTTTCTTGCTCCATATGATGAATGGTTGACAGAGCTTTTGATTCGATTGAGCTTGATTTTTTTTACTCTATTCAAACATTAAACATAAAGAACAAGAGTGACATTTAAATTTAAATGTATCTTATTTGTTATTTTGAAGGTTCAAAAGAAAAGCAAATTTTTGAGCAAGTATACAAATTAAACAGTACATAAAATTCCACAATTTGTTGGGCGAAGCTTTTCTGTAAATCCTGGTTAGCATTACTCTCAGACAATTTATAAAAAAAAACTCTAAACATTATTGAAGAAGATATATTCTGTACATCTTTGACACACCAACCATACATTTATGATGATTACATGAATCTACGAATAATTTAATTAAAATAGAATGGAAATTTTTCCAAAATGCTGACCGTATATGTATCTTTCCTTAAGAATACATACCTTAATTGACTTGAGTTGTTGAATGAGAACATCGAACGCAATCCCAAAGAGCAGTTGCTAGCACATTTCGAAATGCTCCAAAAGACCAAGGACCCATTGTTTTGGTTCTGATTGCATAAAATATCTGTAATAGGAAATAAAGAAGAAATTTTTAGTTATTTTTGTTTGAAGCGATTTTTAAAGTAAATTAAAGTTGAGTTTTCCATCAAAATATAGTTCAAAGGATGTGTTCGGTTTGTTCTTTCTTTGATCTTACTTTCGATTGAAATCACATTTCCATTCTATCGTTAGAATGTTACGTATACATATTTGTGTAATTGGTTTATTTTCCATTCAGGTTGGTTTGAGCTACAAAGAATTATTAGACAAGGGACATGCCTCAGGGAGTTGAAAAACAGCTGTCTTCTCCAAGGAATCGTCTATTTCCATTCTTAAAGCCAATTGAATTTAATGTGAATAAACCAAAGTAAATTTCTTCACTCTCCTTTCCAGTGCCAAAGGACACCGTAATCTATGGATGGCTTTTGTTTAAATCGTAACACAGCAGTGTGCAAATGCACTGTTTGGCGATAGCAAAAAACAGCACGAGATTGCAGGATAATTTCGATTTACTAGGTATGAGCCAAGATGCCGCTCTGGAAATTATTGTCTACCCAATTGAGAATGGTCTTAAATTAAATTTAATATTCATATCGGTATAATAGACATCTCGTTGTCTCCAGCATGCAGACCATCCATCCTTTTCCGGAGTTGTGCCGGAAGTCGTGCAGATGAACCCGGAGGGCATTTCCATCCAATAGTGGGCTCGTACAATACGCGTGACCATTTCAAGTTACCGGGATTAACGGTGTACGAAGCGTTATGTACACAGCTTTATAAGCTGCATGTTGTAACACGATATTGGTGGCTTAGTATAACCGGAGATGTTGTACAGGAGCTGGTGACTAAGGCTAGACTTGTTAGTGTTGAATATACTTTCTCCGGTACCCGTAAAGTACAATAGAAGAATCCAAAAACGTCTGGTTTTGTAATCCGATTTGATAACCTTTGAAAATATGCATCAGTTCACCGGAGGATGGAGCAACATCACGAGATGCCGTACAGGATAGGTTTTGGTGCCCAAGGCTCATCCAAAGTTCTTCTGCTAAGATGGCAATAATTTGCCATCGACTGTCTTATAATTACATTAGTCTCGTTGCGAGTGTAGAATTTATAACACACTTCAGAGTTGGACTTATTCGTGCTCCAGTCTCGGTATTAGTCCGGTGGCACAGTGGCACGGTTGTGACAGCCTGGATGGAACGCAATAGGGATCGGATTGTTGCTCTTCCATGACAGCCAATCGAAACTTCGATACTTTTGCGAAATAAGCTGTGTCGTCTAACGTGCTACCTGCAAAAGTTCCATGACCCATCAAAATGGAGCGGCTTCCAGTGAGAAGTGGTGATCGAGGGGGCCACTCAGCAATGTTGCCGGAAATGAGGCTAACAGCGTTCCTTCCTGGTGCTGGTAGAAACAGTTTTCCAGCATTCACTTTCACCGATCCGCCCCAAAAACCACCACCAAGGCATGGCAAGAGCCAGTAGTGTCAGACTGCAGCAAATAACACCTGACAGGACACAAACCAGATTGTTTTCCTCTTCCGACCGAATCGAAAGCGGAGCGGAGGAGTCCTTGTGACGAGACTTTCCGGACAAACCGTGCTAGGCGCAATCGAGACCGATTTTACGCTCGGCACGGTACGAGATGGCACTGGTGTACCGGTATTGTTTGGTAGCGTCGAGGACTAGTTTCGGGGAGGAAACGAAACCGCATTCGAAATCGTGATTTGTATTTTAAACTAGCAATTTTCCGCTTCTCCACACGTTCTACACAACAATCCACTGCTGGTACGGTACTGGTTTTAGAAGCAATCGGTTACCCGCTTCCCTGTAAGCAACTGGCAAAGAAGGGATGGGCTATGGTGGAACGGGAAAGAACCGGAATAGACTGGACAGGGGAGGGGGGCATTGAGTTAGGATTTTCAAACCTCATCATTTCTGGGTACGGGTCTTTTTCACTTTTCCACCAGCTTCCGGTTCCGGTGGCTGGACATAGGACAAGGCCAACAACAGCAACAACAACAGCAACAAACGGTAAAAGACCATGCGGATACGTTCGACCCCGCAATGATGGCAAGCAACACGTACTTTGCCCGTGTACGTGCCTTTTTGGTGGTGAAGGGGGAAGTGACGTGCAGACGGCTGCATCGTTTTTAGCCGCAAAAGCTTCCAGGATCGTACATAGCTTAGGCTGCAAGCTTTACCCATCGCAGGCAACCATGGTACGAATGGTGCAGTACGTTGGAATGCTTCGAAATCTCTTCTTCATAAACGTGCATTTTAAAGGTTTTCTCAAACGAACGGGGTTAAGGGTTGAATTTTCCGCCCAGGAGCGTGAGGAAAAACTGCTGGTAGCTAGGTGACAATTTAAGATGAGTTTATGCAGCCGACTAAAACGGACGAGTGCTGCCCTTTTTGAAACTATTCGTCGTTGGTCGTGATGGGCCTTCGACAGTTTTCACCCGCTTTGACAATCTCCCGTATCGGGTTCGTTACGGCTTTGGTTGAAAATCTGGGTTTGAAACCTTCTCTTCCCCTCGACGGTCGGTGTCGTGTGTTGGAAAATTGTTATAGCATTTTTCCTTCCCGTTCGACCGGGCCAACATGTAGCATCTTGCAGGCGGAGTTGGGGCATTGAATTTGTCGCTTGGACAAATTTTCGCTTGCTGCTGCAGTAATTGCAGTATGGCATTCAGCTAAAAAAAACACCCTACCGTTTGAACGTCATTACCGTCTGGCGCTGGGCAAGAGAGAGAGAGAGAGAGAGAGAGAACGTTGTCGTGAAAGTGTCGTGCGCAACGGTGAGTGCATCGTTTTGCAGATTGAGACACATTTTAAAATGTGTTTCGTGCAGCGGTGTTTTTGTCGGAGGATGCCGGATGTGTACTGGTTTGAGTTTAGGATGGTTGTGTTTGCTTTGTAGCTGTTGGATGAGTTTCTGAACGAGTTGTTTTTCTTTCAAGTTTAATCATATTTCAGGATTATGGTACAGATTGTGTTTTTGCAAATGTGCTGGTATTGAAGTTTGTAGCAGCACGCATAATTAATAGCAAAAAAGATATACTAATTGATAAATTTTTTGTAGCTATCAGTCTTTTAACGACAATTTTCTAAAGTCGTTTTCATAAATGTTCTTCGAAAAGATTGTTTTGGTATACTTGTAACTAATTTATTTTAAAATTTCGGCTGAAAATTAAAAAAATCATGAATAATATTACGAGCTCTTCGTAACAATATTCGTATACATTATTGGCAAAATTTTGTTTTTTAATGACAATCCAGTTGTTTTGTACCGACTTTATGACCTCCAGGCGGGCCCCACTCGGCAATTCAATATTTATCCCAATGCCTATGAAACATATTTAATAGTTGAAATGAAAGCTATCTCTGTTGCAATATAGTACAATGAGATTAAATTCCAAAAAATATATTAAAACATTGTTTGTAGTACAAAACTTTGAGAAATTCATTCGGAACTAGAAATGAAAAAGTACTCTGGTTCCTTCGAATGATCTTGCCAACTGACAGTTCTTAATCCATCGAGTAATTAATCCATCCAGATATTAGTAAAGATTACTTTTTTGTTGGAATTTGCAATATTTTAACAATTGATAAATAATTCGTTGTAAAACAATTTTAATGCACCTCATTGCGGAGTCCCGCAAATACCAACATTCTTTCAATTGCTTCATTTTGTTACATGCAACCAATACAAAACTATGAAATGTCTAATAAATACTTATAGATTAAGTGAATAAAATTGCAGTTCTGAAGAATAAATGCTACTAATACTGCCATTTGAACAAAGCAAATACACTGATGTCCATCGGAATCACCACCACACAAGCAGTCACTTCAAACAAACAATCGACTAATGAAATGATTAGACTCAATGAGGTCCTTCAAATGACCTGTTTTATAAAAACAAATTTCTGCAAAATAATGCCCAATGAACCCGTTCCTTCCCCTCGCCACAGATTTCCATCGCACCAAACGAGTTTTGTCATTACGAACAGGAAGCGGTTTTCGGGCGCTTCATGCACAAAACTTCCGCCCTTAATGGTGGAATATTCATCAACCCAGCCTCCCTGGTAGCTTTAATTTTCGGGTCGGCAAATAAAACGGGAAGCATTTGCCCATTACCGGTCACATCGTCCGGAAAATGGCAGCAACAAACGGCAGGTACCATTAATCAAGTTTCTCCGCTCCGGAGCATTTTTCAAGCTGCAAAACCCTTTTTTTGAAGGGGAGCATTTTGTTTGGTGGTTGGGCAGGGTGGTTCTTTGTTTTTTTTTGTTCTTTCTGTCCTTCGATTGTGCCGAAACAAATTGCAATCAAGCACTGCACCACGGCAGCATTGTGCTGTACCGTGGCCATAAATAGAACTAAATAATGTCAGGTTTCTCGAATGACTTACAAAGAACAAGCCGCGCCAACATACGGTGTCGGTGTGGCGGTATGATTCTTATTGAAAAGTGTTATGAAACAAAAAATAAATAAATAAAAGTTTTATTTCCCTCCCCTTCATGCCAGGTTGGGCTGTGTTCTGGTGTTTTCGTCTACCAAATCTACCACCTTCTTGAAACCGATGAAAAAGTTAAAATAATGAACGATCCCAGATGTAAAAACTTTTCCTAGAAGGATGCGCTCGGGTCGCCTGGCACCATTTAGTGCAGGAAGGCAGAAAAATAACAAAACCAAAACGTACGAAAACCAAAGAAAATCGAGAAGCAGCAAAGAAACGAAAAAATAAAGTGAAACAAAACAAAGAAGAAAAAAAGGTATGAGTTAAAGAAACGCGGTGTGTTTCGAAAATAAAACCGAAAGACAATCAACAGCATCAAGACGTTCGTCGACAGCGGACACCCGCGGAATCATTAAGGTAAAACGTACCGAGTATTGCTACTCCCAATTTATTACTTAATTCCACCTAATGAGGCACCTTCCGACCGTGTTGATGGTTCCTTGCCACATTCGCGGTATCAACGCGGTAATGGGTTGGTAGAAGTAGAACGAGAGGGAGAGTGCAAGTGAGCGCGGGAAGTACTTTATTTTATTTTCATTTTTAGTGAAGTGAGTTAGGATGGGAACATCACCCCCCGCGGGGTGAGAAGAGCAACAAAAAAAAAGAAATGAAGGGAAATGTGGTAATTTGATCGAACCGTGGTACGAAACATAGGACGACAGCGATAGGACACGACCCGGTGTGTGTGTGCTGGAACGCGTGAAAACCTCGATCCTGATAGAGGTTGGCAGATTAAATTATCCTCACTTGCTTTTGGTCGACTTTCTTTATGGGAGGCGTTTTAGTCGGTTTTGGGTTTTTGTTGTTGTTAGACGAGTTGGCTGTGCATAAAATATCTGATCGAGGGCTAGTAGGATGATCAAGGCTCATTTTCATATTTTTTACTGCACTTCCTTACCTGTTTTAGGTTAGTTTCCTGAATTCGTTTTAGGTAGTTTTAGTAAGGTAGCAAACATTGATGTTTTGTGATTAATTTAGATTTGTTTTTTCAATGTGTTTTAGTTAGTTAACTCTTCTTGGTGGTTTGATTAACAACATCACTCGTTTGGAAACAATTCGTTTCACAAGACTTTACTTAACGCATATAAAAAGTTTTTCCCTTTTTTTTTACTTAAAGCCGATGGTAAGATTCATCATTGGTCGTAAATTAAACATTTTTGTCATCCGAGCATAATTTTGATTGCGTAAGATTTTATCACTTTATTATAACACCAATTACCTGACGCCTTCGAAAGGTGTCAACGCTGGGCAAGTGCAGCCGGGGACGAGGCTCAGACGTTCGTCTCATTCCCTCGTCTCGTTTCTCCGATCGCTTGTTTTTAATGCGGAAAGTTTCGTGCGAGATGAATAAAATGGTGGTGCGTATCATCGCATCCCTGATGATGGTTCCGATCGCCTCGGGGTTTCATTTCACACCGGATGTGAGAAGTGTTTATGTGCGTTTGCTGTGCGTGCGTTTACGCATCACACCGTAGATAGGGAGCTCTCATTTATTGGTCGTTCCACTCCCCCAAGGTGGAACGTGGGTGGTTCAGGTGGACGAGAAAAATCGGAACCCTCATCCCCCCCCGCCGCTCTCCCTTACTTTGATGTGGGTGACCGTGTTTCATTGATTTTTAATTTGCACCACTTGGTAGGAAGCAACAAAAAAAAACCCTCGAACAAGCAAGTGAGCAAGGCACGGAATTAATTTGCTTCATCTCGCCGGTATCCTCCCTCGGGTAGTTTGCCCCTGGGCTGTGGAAAAGGTGTGTTATCTATGCTAATGATCGTCTGTTCGATGCAGGAGGATAAATAAAAGATAAAAGTTGTTGGAGCGAATGTGATTGAAATGGTACACCGCTGGAGGGCCAACCGAGCATTGGATTGGTGTTGTGATGGAATTCAATAAGAAATGGCATGTTATTTATTTAATTTTGTGCTGATTGCATTCAGGGAGGAGGTAACTTCCGGTGTTCAAACGAATCTGAGTTTTTTGGGGTAAGCAACGGGACACATTTCTAATGAGATACATCCGTTGAAATATTCGCTTAAAAGAAGCTTAAACAAGTGGCCTTAAGCTAGTAAAGTGAAGCTAATGCTAAAGCGGTTTGGTGTCCAAGCGGTATTTTTTGATGTACCTTTTGTGTCGTTTGTTGTAGAGAAATAAGTATTTATTTTTAAAATTTTGGATAAGAAGAATAACTGCAATATGATGTTTGTAAGACAACAATAAGACGAATCGATAATGTCGACAAATGTCGATAATTGGAGTTATCTTTCAGAGAAAGAAAATATCTAAACTTCTACCATATCATCGAGGAAAATGAAATGTTTGCTACATTTGTCAGTTTGCTACAAAAAATTTAAATTAAGCGTACGATTTCAAACAACACAAATGAATAAAAAAAATTAATTAGATCACTTGACGTAAAACTAAATTGTTGAAAGCCGTTTGTGAGAAATTTAGCAAAAAATTTTGTAATAAAATATTAACCAGATATTTTTTTTAAAATATATATACAGAAATATTTTCGTAGCAAAGTGGAAACATGCTTTTTGTTTTCGGTTCTCTAACCTACACTGTTGCTGTAGTATATATTCAGGGAAAAGATTGTTTTGAAGATACTCACGACTAAAAACATCTCCCGTGTTGGATGTGCCGGAAGCGTTACCGTAAAGAAGTCATTTCATTTAATGGCTCTGCATAAGCATTTTGGTAGTATTTGGCGACAGTTTTACGATTCATGGTAGGAAGCCGTATAGCAAAGAATCTCGGGTAGAAAAAAAGATAAAAAAGGGAAGTTGTATCCATAAAATCTGGTGAACGAAATGAGTGTGTTCACGCTCATTTCAAGATGTCTTTTCTGTATGCATCTTGTCGTCGAATTAAGCAAATGTTATAATCAAGTGCTAATCGTACACTATTTGTTGGAACAAAGCGATAAGTATCGATAATGCAGAAATATGATTTTTTTTCGAAGTATACAAGATTTTTGAATATTTTAAATAAAAATAACGCATAAATATATCTTGTTGTGTTTCTAAACTAAAACTAATTTATTATGATTATGCATCCAATTTAAAACCCTTTTGTAGGAAGGAATTTCACACTCGACTTCATTTGCAGTAATGACGAAAGTAATTTAGTGAAAAATATAGCAAACAGTTAACAATGTGTGTGATTAATCTTTTCGAAGAGAAAGAGAGAAAGCAGTGAAAAGCAACAATACACCAACGACATGAGTCGGGCTGTTAACATGAGCGTTTTGGCAAAAGTGGTCTGATACAAAAAAAAAAACAAGCAAATCAACTGCCAGAAACGATCGTACTAAAATCGTGCCACACAAAAAAAACCCCGAAAATCCATACGGCTTACGGAATCGTTTTTGAATGAGTGCCACCAAAAAAAGGAATCCAACGATAGACAGACGAGAACGAAAAAAAAAAATCACACACTTCCAGGCACCGGTCAAACTTTATCGTAGAGCCGTTTGCCGCGTAAAAGTGAAGCAACAAAACTGCGTTTATTGCCGAATATGCCTAGCTACCGCAAAAAATGAAAGTGGCCATTCGGGAACTCGGGACGGGCAGGATGGGGACAGGATGGTTTTGAAACTCATTTGAAAAATGGAAAACGTTTGCGCTTCGTGGAGTGATTAATACGCGAAACTTTTTACGCTCATCCATCAGCCGCACACAACGCAGTGCGTGTGTGTGGCCGAGGCCGATTTTTGTGTATGTGGCAATCTTTCAGCCAAAAAACAAAACAAAAACATTCCCACACACATACGACCCAAACTCAAACAAAAGCATGCTAACACGCGCGTATCAGTTGGTACCACATCATGTGTCCATCCGGAAATACGGAAACCAGTGATTGTGAAGTTCGTTCTTTTTTGTGTTTGAATGCTTCCAGCAGCATCTCTCACAATGGAATGGTACTTTTGTGTAGCTACTGAAAAGAGCATTCGCACACAGTGCCACAGGAACGTACAAGACGGGTAGAATGGTTGAGAGACAAAAAAAAACTGAAAGGCAACTAGTAAATGTAATAATGACCTTCTGTAAAAAAAACGAAAAAAGAAAAAAAACCCGACACTCACTCGCTGAAAAATGGATCGCAAGGATGGCGGGAATAAACATGGCCGCGTCGGTTATTTGTGGCGTTCATCTTTTTTTATTATTATTATTATTTTCAGTCAATCACAAAAGTCAACCCGAACCCAAAAAACCTTTCACCGTCCACCGTACCCAACGTACAATCCGGGGAATTCACATTACATTCCGGTGTACCGTGCAAATACAGTGAATATACCATTTTTGCTCGCTGCCTTTTTTACTTTCCTTCCTTGCCTGGTGTATATTACAAGCCACCTAAAATGGCTCATGACCCTCCAAAGCCGCGTCGTCTAACGCATTCACGCATTGGTGGAGGTGGTAACGTTAAAATGGTTTTTCATATTATTCCCTTTTTCTTCGCCGCTTTTCCACAAAAAGCCCTGCCGGAGCTACCTTTTTTTCGGGGGCTTTTTTTTTGTTATTCGGTCGGCTCGGTTTTGTGGTGGAAAATCTTTCCACGACCGTACATCGGGACGCCCTATCCATTACACGGTCGCTGCCGGGAACCTTTGCCACACATTTGCTACCGCCGACAGCTGTGTAACAGTGCGCACAGGAAATAAAATCATCATCTGTTGCTGTTTGCTTTTGGTCCGTGACTCCATGGTTGGCGGTGGTTTACCTTCCGTTCGCCACCAGCTTTGGAAGGGAAAATGTCTAATCCTCCGGCCCATCTATAGGTGGGCGGCGCGTGGTAGTGGATGGTAACGCTGTCGGAAAGCACTTGCATATGTGTTTGAATGTGTGAACGTGTGGTAGAATCCACTTTTCTCTGCACGAAAATGTGAACCAGCCAGAAAAGCGTTAACAGCCAGAAACATTCAAAAAGCATTCCACAGTCACGGGGGTACGGCCTTATACAGGCTACGTTGGTACGGTTGGATGCGGTCGGCAAATGGATGGTACGCTTGGGGTACACGCGCGAGATTGTGCGAGAGCTTTAAATTTTGTGTTGTTTTCGCTGTTGTGTGAACTGGTGTTTCAGCTGCTTCATTCCTCTGCCCTTGATATCATCATCAGGCTCACCGTCAGACCACCCGAAGGGGCATGCAACTTTCACAGTGTTGCGCCAGTTTTGCCACTGACTGCCGGATGATTCTATTTTCATTCCAGCAGGGGCAAACATTTTTGTAATGAAGTGAACGCTTGTTTTGTAATTTGTCATGGGAAAACGGTCAGCCATACGGAGCAGCACCGATGTATGCCTCAGGAACCGGACCTTGGCTGGAATGTTGGCTTGCGTGAAACGGTCGCCGTCGTACTGGAGAAAACTAGTTGACATGGTTGCATTTGCCTGCTATGCAAAATCATAAACAGGGCGGTCTGTGTGTCCGTGATGCTGGTTTTTGTTTCGGTACGAACGGGCGCCCCGGATGGGAACTGGCGCGCCGTTTAAACCCGTGTGCCAAGTGCAGCAAGCGAAGATGGTTGCTAGCGGTTGATCGATGGTGAGCCTAGCCAGGACTTACCGTTTTAGGTGTTGGTCGTGTGGTCGTGGCTAAAACCGGGGTCATTTTTCGTGTAAACTACTGGGAATGACGGAAAATGTAGCTTAAGCGCAACGAGCAATCGCTGAACATTTATAAGCGACATAGACGTATAGATGGAACAGGATACTGGAGCAGGAGTAAAATGTATAATGTAGCAATGAGTGTTAGAATGTTTTAGAAATTTAGATAATTAAATAAATATGCTTCTATATCTCGCTTTCTATTCTACTTTTAAATTTTTTTTCACATTCACTAAAAGGTGGTTTTTGTGATCAGGATGATCTGATCGAAGCATCTGCTTATCGCGTCTTGGCTGCAGCGAAAGCAACTATAGCTTTATATACCTAGCAGGATGGCCGAATTCGTTGTTCGTACCGACATTGTTGAAGGAAGTTCAACATGCCAGTAATAAATTCATTACCAATGCAGTAATTATTAGAATGAAAAGAAACTTATTGGAACAAATTCGCATTAAAATATCAAATTTATAAATTTTGCTAAATTTCCCAAAAAAAAAAAGGTAAGGCTATAGCCTTAATTATTTTTTTTTTAATTTATAGTCTTTTTTAATTTTTTTTATTCTTTTTTTAATTTAAAGCATTATTTGAGTGAAAAGAAAGTTATTGCAACAAATTCGCATTGAAAAACATCAATTTATTTTTTTCTCTAAATTTCCCAAAACAAAACAGCTTAAGAGATTTTCAATTCAGATTTTTTTTTAAATTTTTTATAATTTTTTATCCTTATTTTTATTTAAAGCATTAGTTGAGTGAAAAAAAACCTTATTGCGACAAATTCGCATTAAAAAATATCAAATTTATAAATTTTTGCTAAATTGCTCAAAAAAATAGTAAGGCTATAGCCTTAGGAGATTCTCATATTTTTAGAATTTTCTATTTTTTTACCCTTAACCTATCGAATACGTTAATCACCTCGAAATAAATATCGTTTAAAACACTTTTCGTAAGCATCGATACCGTCACCGGATGGTGCTTGCGATAACAATAATTAGAATTTCGTTTAGCATGGATTGGTATTTCACCTTCGTACGTACGTTCGTGGACGTTAAAAATCGATAAGCGAGAAACAAAAACACACCCCAAATGCAATGAATCTCGTCCGACAGGCTATTTCTTTCCGGAGGTTGCTCGTTGTCGTCGTCTCTTGAAGTGAGATAATTAGTGCCGGTGACATCCTGTTTTCTTGATGATGTGTCTCACTTCTTCCTCAGCAACTTTTCCATGCGTTTAGCCCTGTTACTCCTTCCCTGAGCCCCCTCCTTTTTGACATCCCTTTTGCATCTGATGGAATGTTAATTAAAAGCTCGCCCAAATCGTTCATTACGCAAACGATCTTTTCGCTTCTTGCAGTATAGGGGGAACGATGCAAAGGAGAGGAAAAATACTGTAATTGCTTCAAATCCACAGAGAACCGGAGCCAAGAAGATGCTCTGGGTGCAGGGCAGTCTATAGGCCAGGGACATCTTAAGAAGAATTTTGAAATTCTAATGGTGCTAAACTTTTTGTGATGAAACAAAAAAAAAATAATACGAAAACTTCAGTGAAGAGCAACAAACAAAAAAGTGAACAAAAGAAGTTCGTTTTGTTTTTTTTTGTTTTGCACAAGCTATGCGATGGTCAAACTCATTGTCGAGTCAATAAAAAATTATCCTAATAGCCTTTATTGAGTTTTTGAAAGGGTGTGATAGGGTGGCTTTTGAATTTCTGTACGCCGGTATGCTCGGACACTTATTAGGACCCTTTCTGTGCGGCCCTTGGTACAGAGTACGGGGTGTGCGGCAGTACGAGGAGTTTTCAAACGGTGCTCATTTAAAGTTGCTAAAGGCCATAAAATGATGCGAAAAAGCCTTATTATTAGGAAAATTTGTCGGTCGCTGTTCAAAGATGCTTGGCACTCGAACGATAGCAGGCAGTCGGTTCATGGGCAGCTTAGCCCGTACTTAAACTTTCCCGTCCCGATGTGCCCAGAACCGGCGTGCGAGCACCGTATGGTTGGTTGTAAATGTAAGTAAGCTTCTTGCTGCGGTTTTCTTTCGACCGATGCAGCTTCCTGGACGTTTGGAAACTCCTTCCAATATATCACGATATCTTACCCTGGTGCTTACCCGACACACTTACACACGCGGTGGTTCATAAAATAGTACACCCAATTTGGAGGGTGCGCTCTATCCGGACGGACTACGGAAGTTGCTCTTGCCTTACGCATCTCAACGAATGGGAACAATGCGACTGGTTGCTGCACAGAGGTTAGTAAAACCATAGCAAACCGACAAAACAAAGTTGGGCGACGTTTTCGTACAACGCCTAGCATGGGGAATGATGCATGCAATAAAGTAAACTTGATTCGAGTCGCTCTACTTCGCACGATCGATCCACATTTCTGGTCGTTTGCTGATGTTTAATTAAAATGTAGCACTTTGTACGGTTGTGTAGATGTTTTTGGAAACCTGTAAACGTGTTTGCAGGTAGTAGCGTTTGGGGATGAAGTTCTCTATTTGCCTAAGCTTGAGGACGGGCTGTTGCCTAATATTTGATTTAGTAAAAGGCATTTAAATTTATTATGACGTGGATCCAACACCAAATTGGTGAACGTTACGTATTGAGCTATGAAATTATATTAAAAGCAAACCCAAAAGGTTTGAAGAAATTATAACAAATATTAGTTCTACAGTTGTAATTTGAATCCATTTCTCAAGAAAATCCGTATGAAGAAGCTCGTACTAAGAAGGACACACATGTTTACCAAGCACAGGACAAACAAATACCTTGTTCTGCTGTAGTTGTATGAATAAATGCAAACACAATACAGGTAAATCTTATATTTCTTGAAAAAAAAAAGCAATTGGGGTAGAACGAGCAGAAACGGTACGGTGTTAAAATTGACATCGACAATGAAAATGTTTATTTTCTCACCATTAAACCAACCATCGCTGTCGGTGGTGCTCACCTGGCTTAACGGGGAAGCAAACGGATCCCATTTTTACAGCCTGTCATTCAATTTCAGCATAATTTTATGGACGAAGCTTTTTTGGCCGGGGGTTTGTGTGGTCGTTTTGTTTTTTTTCTTCTCGTTATTGTCCTCCGCCTCGAACGAATGTGCTGTGCTTCAGTGGATTGAGCATTTTTTCTTCTCTACTTTCAGTAGAGTAAAAAAAAAAGATAAAAATCCATCTTTTAAAGAAAAAGGAAGCAAACAATTTTGCCCACCGGTCGCGCATCGTTATTTGCGGTAAGATGGAGAACGATTTAAAGGGAGCGATAAAAAAATGCAATTCTCCCTTCGAATAAGCTACCGCACGGCCAAGTGATAAAAGCTTTGTTCGGTTGGAGTGTTTTACGCGTAATCTCGCTCTACTTTTGCGGAATGTGGTTTCTGCACTGGAATCCAAATCGCTTCATTAAGTGATCAGATTGTTCGGCCAGTTTACGAGCAGGTTAAATGGGTTTCGCCTTATCGTTGATGCTACGCGAGATGCTTCAGATTGTTTTGGGATAGTTATAGGAATATTCTTTGTTGAATTAGCTTCCAGCTTCGAAACGACAACATTTCATGACGGTAAATTTAACTTCGGTGGACTTCGTTTTAGAAAACTAATTTATTGTTTGTATCTTTTAATGGTTTATAATTTGACTTCATTCTGTAAAATGGATATTTTATTAGTTACTTGTATATCTTGACGCTTGATATTGGCCAAAAGGAACCAATTTTTATGGCAAAAAATACGTCACTATCTTTGGGTGTCTCCTCAAAGGACTCTCTACTATACTATTGACATTGAGTGCAAATATGTACCGAGCAATCGACTAACGGCAACAGATGTAACCGTCATATCAATGAACGGATGGAGACGTCCTTGAATAGCTGTTTTCTTTGTGCTTGAGGATATATATAGAAATTTGTGTCGATATTTGAATAAAGATATTGTTGTTGAGAAACACCAAAAAATAAATTTATGCATGAATTGTAAATACAATGTACACTCACTTGAATATCTTATTCAATCAGCAAAAATAACTAATCGTGCTTTAAGCCGGTCAAACGTTGAACTGAACATGAATATTTAAATCCTTAAAGGTCATGTACACGCAATAGAAGATGCGAAAGTAGAATTAAATTAAATCATTCCGCCATAATACTTGCTTGAAAGGAATGTAGGCAACAAATAAAATTCTTTATAAAGAAAGAATAATAATATTTTAATGGCTTTCACGTTTATACTAAAATTTGCAAATAATTTTGAAACTGTAGACGAGAGCAAACAATACCCTTAGTGATATTTATAGGATTGTACTCCTTCATCACCTAAGCGTTTTGCATAACATTTGAAACCAACAATCCATTGTTATGATCTATGCTGCTGCTTTCGTAAAAGTTGCTTCCAGTCATATTCACTTTTCTCGCTCAGACGATCGAAAGCGGGCACGTTGTTTTATAATGGCGATAAAGCAGGGTACAGAAAACAAAGGTTTAAGCCTCTTAGTGTCGTACATTGAATTTAGCACTTTTCCATTATTAGTTATTCCATGAATAAACAATAGTCCCGTCCATTCCCATCCGCTCGCAAGTATCTGATCCATTTGCCACAAGATTCGTTACGAGCAACATTCCTGTACATTCTTCTAGCCTTTCTGGCTCGGGCGTTTCGTCGATGCACTGTGTCGCTTTGTAAACATATTGAAGCCATATCATGGTTCACCGATGAAGTCGATCCGGAAGTCGATCTTCTCAAGTAAAACAGCATCAAGCAAAAAGGAGTTGTTTATTTTGTAGCCCATCATATGGCTGCGATAAAGTATACCGAGCTTCAGTTTGTCTTCTCTAAATTAGTTGGGATTTTTCTTTAATGTTTGTTGTTTAGTTCTAGTTTTCACTATTGCTTTTCTGTTTGTATTTGTGTGTGTGTGGTCAAGGGATTAGAGTTTCTTAACAATTCTTTGGGTATCTTTGAGATAGTTAAAACATGAAAGAGAATTCTTGGTTCACAATTTCTTTAATCACTCCACTATGGTAGTAAAGTATTAGGTTATATCAACTATTTTTCATAAATATCATTCAAAAATTGTTTTAAATTTTAACAACAACTATTGAAATATGAAAATTAAATTTGCATAACTAGGTATTACCCTGCGCAACAGTACTTGTAGAATGATCTGAAACTTGAAAGCATTTTATTTTTAAATTCCATGTTACTATGTTGCAGCACTAATACTAGAGTCATATTGTGCATCAAAGTTTGTCGTCACTTCACGTGGGTTGGGTACGTTACTGCTACTGTGGAAAAGATGTTTGTGACAGCAAAAGCTTCCACAGGGTTTATCGACTTGCTTGTCTCAGTGTTCTCATACTGCCACTCGTTACGGAATCACAACGCGCACCGAGGTCCTTAAGAAACCGACATTTCATTCTTCCTACCGAAAGCTTGAAGTTTCTTGAACGATGCTCCGCGTTGTTGTTTGCTTCGGCAAACGCATTTGCCGGTTCTATTTTGTGTGTGCTGTAATCTTGAGGGTTAGTTTTTATTTAGTTTATTTAGTTTCTTTTTTTCTTCCATTGTCGTACCGTACGATGATGTTATGCAAGTACGCGCGTACGTACGGTGTAGTTGTAACACAGCAAGCACGAATGTTTGACTTTTGGCTTGAAGTTATTTCATAATGCATATATTATTTCCGCACTTGACAGTGGAGCAATGTTTTTACGGGTAGACAGGGTAGATTACATCGTCTGCTCTTGAAATGGGTAAGAATTATGTTTAGTGAAATAGGTTTAACAAAACAGATCATTTGCCGTGATTGTTTGGTTAGTGCTAGGTGAAGTTGGTTTTAATTCAAAATGTGAAACGTTAGAACCATTGTTGACTTTAGTATAACAGTTATGGCTTTAAAATAAGCTGCTACAAAGCGCTTCACTAATAAACAAATTGGGAAGGGTTCAACGTAAATTTTCAAGGTCTGGTTCTTGAAATGCGATTCTTGTTGCTTCCTTAGTTTGCTATAATTAGGGCTTGGCAACACTTGTACATCGATTTAAAGTAAACCAATGTATATTTGAAGCAAAAAAATTAAAATTTACCTCCTAAAGAAAGTGTTTTGAATGGATTTTTTTCATTAATTGTAATTTGTATAGTAACAGAAAATCAGTTTGAAATCCGGTCTCAACATCGCACATTAGATTGTGATATTGATTTTTTTAAAATTCACTGTATTAAAGATCAAGTAAAAAATAACATGAAAATCTTTTTCCTCGAAAGCATTGTTATATGCATTGTGAAGTATTTCATCCAGTGATGATAATTTCCGCTAACCGGATCATGCCATCATTTGAACTTTTACGCTCTTATTAACCACTCAATGGTCTATTAACCTATCGCGCTTTTTCGATGCCTGTAACGAAAAAGTAAATTATCCTCAAGCATCAATTAAATTGAAATAGGGTTGGTAGGCAGCAGCAAAATATGACCCCACGAATCGTCCCTCGGTGAAATCAGTACAACCCACTATCACTGGAAGGGTTCACGGGGATATGTTTTATGGGAAGCACAAAAAAAGGAGAAAGAGGTAAAATGGAGAGAGAGCTATGGGAACGCATTTTCGATGCTTTTCATCGGCACCGGCACAATCCTACAATGATAGAGCAATCATTGTTTTCGAAGGAAATAAATTGGTGAATAACAATGGTGCTGCTCCCCCGGTTTACCCCCTTTTCAAGGGGGTGTTTCGTTCGCATCATGAATTTTCCCCTTTCTTTACCGGAACCTGTGTTCGGATGGTTCGTAGGAGTATCACTTTACGCGGATCGTTGTTAAGTTTTGGGCAGCCTCCCGACTGCTAATGGAGAAGGTGGAGCCACGGTTTTCTTTCTTTTTTTTAACCCCCTTTCTACCCCTGTTTCTCGCACCAACAACGTTCCAGTGTGGCGAGAGTCATTTAGGAGTGAAATTATGTGCACCATGGCGATAAAATCACGGACCCATGATACCGACGGGTAGCGTGCCACCGTCAGCCGAATGCTGAATTGTTGAAGCTTTTGAATAATGGAACGAAATTTAATTAATGGAAAACGATTTCCAACACAACCCACCCGGAAGATCCTCCACCTACTTCTCCCTGCTTTGCAGAAGCGCCCAGACCGATCGTCATACTTTATCAGACGAGGATGCAAGGATCAGAGCCGAAAATGATTTTGTTTTTTATTTTCATTTCAAAAATGAAACCATTCGGTTGGTGTGTGTGTGTGTCTGCGTGTTTATGCGCTTGTGTCCGCTTGTGTTCGATTCGTCTCGTCTGTTGCATAATTTTTCTCGCGTGTTGCAAAATTATTCCACGAAATTGTTTGAGCCGTTTCGTGCTATTTCTCTCTCTCTCTCTCTTTCTCTCTGTCTCGCAACATTGGCACAAATTTTATTTTGTCTGTTTGTAAACACATTCGGTACCTCACTTGTGCATTATTCCAGTATCGTTCAAAGCATTCGGCGAAGCGCAACATCACCATTTGTGTTGGTACAGGCATGTAGCAGGGATGGTGGGCGCTGCCTTTTTGGGTGGAAACAACATGCCCCACTCATGAAAGGTGCATCGAAACAGTATAAAACATTATCTTGTTTTATACTTTGATTCATTTTGTTTTGTCATGGGGCTTCTATTTTGGAGGTTTCCGCCACTGCATCCAAGCTGCATTACTGGCCGCGTGTTTCATATCGACCGGAAAAAATAAATGCCACACCGATCCGAACAGGAAATTCTATCGATGCATGATGCATTGCAGTGCACGGTACGCATGAATGCACCGCGTACAGTGCGCAAAACTGCAATTCAATTGTGAGGAACAAAGCGGCACAATGGCCGAGTCATAACGTTTGCCCGTGGCAGATCGATCCCGGTGTGGTGGACACAATTGAAGTTGCTGCAAAAAGGAAGCTTAAATTTATTCATTGTCACCATTTATGATAATGAAAGGACTACTAAATTAAAAAACGCCATGTATTCAAATTCAGCACACCGCGTACGAGGTGTGGCGTGTATGTTAATACCATGGGAAGTTGGAGGTAAGTTTCCTCTTCGTGCAGTGGGCTTTTATCGCTGGCAGTGGGTGTGTGTATTGCTCTAACGGAATGTTTTAGTAGTTAATCGGTAATTGAAATAAAATGTTTAACGATGAAGCTGAGCATGGTACACAGTGAGTAAATTTCAAATTTTCTCTAAAAAAATTTAATATTTTCACATAAAGCTGATCTACGCTTGAGAGGATCATCAGCGACTCGGGGTGGGAAATTTTGAGGGTCATCTTCTAAGAATCATTTCAGATCTTTTCATACGCCGCTGATATGTACATAATTATTTTATGGTTCCCAATTCTTTATTGAGCAGGCTACGGAAACCCTGGTCGCGGTTGGAGATTAACAAGGCTTAAACCAAAATGATAGTGACACCACTGAAGATTCTGAGAAAAATTATGACAGACTATGGCTCTTTTGAAGTCTTCCAATATTTAATCCCTTATGGGTCCTCAGAATTGACAACAACTTTGATGTTGAGATACGCGCTAGGATAATGGTTGCTAACTGGTCGTTATATTAAACGTCTGATTAAACTTCTCCACTCAATACACCTGTTCCAACAGTTGAATCTGGGATTCTAGAAAACTTATATCGTACATGTTGTAGTTGCCTCTGAGACAGCAACCCATTGACAAAAATATTTATGCCCCGTTTGAGACGAAAATACTCCGAATGCTCCGTGTTTGTGGCAATCAATCAATAAGCCGCTACAATGAGGAGCTCAATCAGTAGAAGGATGATCCCATTTTCATGTAAAATATTAGAGTCCACAGGCTCCGGTGGGATATTCACGTGACTAGAAAGACTTGAGAATAAGTAGCGCATTTTATTCTATTTTTAACACCAATAGCTAAGGATAAGATAATGTTTTACAGCGGCATATGCTTCTGGGTCAAAGTTGAACAAAATTAACCCAACAGGAAAATCGTTGCGAAAATTAAGTGTCGGAAAACGATCGTTTTAGTATTAAAATTGTATTTTTATGTGTCCTAGCAGTCGAATAAATATATTTATGGGGTTTGAATCCTGGAACCAGTTCTGATTTTTGACCAAAGTGCAATCGATTGTTTGTAAAACTTTTCAAATTCACATTCCTTCAAAATCTGTTCAAAGATTCTATACCTACCAATTGAAAAGAATCGAAAATTGACTAAAACTTTCTCCACTCTCGATATTCTCTTCATCGCATTGTTTTATCCGCTGTCCTTAATTATAGTTGTCACTTAACCCATATCTGATAAATATTTCAAACTGTACTGTATTTGGCCATTTTGTTAAAGCAAATCTGTTTCTTCCTACCCCCTCGCCCTCCCACCCATACACAAATAGAGCGTTGAAGTCATTTTTCTTAATTAGGCAGCATTAACACCTAACCAAACCTCCCGATACCAACGAGCAACCGGAGCATTCGCATTCACCCTTGGGGCGTTGCTATATAGACGTGGCCAGCTGGTAGCAAAAGGCTTACGGTTAAGTAGCGTACATGCTACGAACATGATGAAATTACTTGGTTCTTCTTCCCGCCCCGTTCCGGTGAGAGATGCCACTAGTTGCCCGACTAAATCCAAAACTTCCAACTGCGGCTGCTGCGTGTTGCTCACGGCAAAACGACTACAAATCCTCCGTAAGCCGTAAGGATCGGGCAAAACTTCCGTTTTGCCGTATCCGGCAACACCATCTCTGCGCTGGCAGGCCGCAAAAACAGCGCTAATATTAGCGCATGAGCTTTTCATAATAAATTATCATTATTGTTCTGAATGATTTATCACTATTTAAATTTCTGTCACACTCCTTCGGGTACAAGGCATCCGGCGGGTATGTATGTGTGTGAATCTTCGCTTTCTACGTCATGCATTTTGAACGTTTTGCTCCAACTGCAGCACAGGGGGACCTAACGAGGATAAAGGGAAAAGTAGAAACGATTCCCGGATCGCTTCCGGGCGGTGGTGATCGTTGGAAAATCGTCTGCCATCGTTCTGTCCGTCAGGTTTCACTTTTTCACTTTCCCGGTTGGAATCTTCACCATTCGCATTCGTGCTTTGCAGTCGAAGCGAATTGGAAGCGAGCGCCTTGCCAGCGGTCATATAGAATGCAAAGTGCAATATTACCAGTTGCGCTGCGCTGAAGGAACTTTACGATTTTGCCAAACTGTCGGAAGTGACTGAAACCACCGGGATCAGCAGCTTGCCCTGGCTATGGGAGGTGAAAAATGGAAGTAAGCGCAATTGTAAAACGGTGAAAGAATTTTTACCACGACGAAGATCCGTCGAAGGATGGGAGAGTAGCAGCAGTAAGTGAAATATTCGCTTCATAGACATGATGAACTTACTTTTTACACTGGCTCACTAGTGCCGTGACCCTTTCGTTTACCCGTTTCTATTTTCATATTCTTATTAATTTTTCTTCCTTCGCTGCTGTCTATCGTTCGTCCTTGCCTCATATGCGTCGGGCACACTCTAATTCAAAACGGTTGTTTCCCGTCCCCTCTCTTTTCTCATGCAAAAAAAAAAAAAACACATAAATATCCGGATGGCGTTTGGAAGAAAGCTAAACGACACGATTCGGAACGGTCGGAAACGAAGTCTTTGAAGGTCGTAAATCATCAAGCTTAAGACAGTGGAAAACCCTTGCCCGGAGTAACGAACACAGCTGGCCGGATGCATTCGCAGTCGGATGCATTCACAGAATGGCAGCAGCAGTTTCTTCGTGTTTTCAGAAGACATGAATTTCTATTATTACGATGCGTTTTTTTTTCGTTGCTTTTTTGCAAAACCTTCCCGTTTGAGGAAATGAGAGAAAAATCTTGTTGCTATGAAAATGAACTGTTTTATCTTATTGCTGCTGGAGTGCGCTGGTACCGTCCCGTAAGGTTGTAGTGGTTGTAGAGTTTTTAGTGCTGTTTTGGTGTGTTTTCATCACATCCTATTTTACCACACTTTGACTCCGTTCCGTTTTGTGTTTGATCTCTCGGTTTTGCTGTGCCAGATGCCCCGAAGCCATGTTGAGCGTGTAGTGCCTCCATTTGACCATACGTTGCCAGAACCGTACCGTAGTGTAGCGGACACTAAACTGTAACACGGAACCATCAATTACTCGCCGGATCGCCTGAAGGATGCCAGCTCGTACGTGTGAGCGTTCCTGCATGAAAGGCAGGAAGCGACGTGTCAAGGAGGCGTGAATGTGACAAGTTTGATCCGGGATTAACAATCTGTGAAGATTTGCACTGCTGGTCGGTATGTCCGTTGTGGGTATGGTGAACGATCCGCTGACGAGGTTAGGTAACAAATGGTAATATTCGCGTGCGAGGAATCGTGTACCGTACAATTGTACCACCGACTACATCTTCTTAAATGGCCAAAAAGGGGAACGGTGTTGACGGTGGCGAGTAAGCGAGAGGAAACGGGATGCATCTAAATAAAGACCGGTTGGATTGCTGTTCGCTGATGCATGCTGTCCGTCAACTTTATGTGTTGTCGCATATTGTCCTGCAGCACAAAACCACAGTTTCATCGTGGATGGGATTCATCGTATCGTACGATGTCTAACTAGAAGAAGTTCTGTGTGTTCGTATTCGTCCCTGTGTGTTGTGTACTAAATTTATACCATTTAGCACGAACATATAACCGGATCGGTTGTTTACCGAAGCAAAAAAAAAGTATAAATATTGAAAAGCTTAAATGCTATAATGAGCTATATGAGCTATAATAAGCTCAATGACAACTCATTCTTGGCCTGCCCATGGTCGAGCACGTCTCGAAGACATGGCCAGGTAACCAATCCGTTTCCAGGAAACTGGCTCCAGGGCTGCAGACCTCCATTCACGGCTGCATCCGATCATCGGCAGGTTCGACTTCACCTGATCTTAATCAAATAATGTAAATAATGTGACGTTCACAACCATTTTACCATGAGGTATAGTGGGTACGTGTTTTATTCAATCATTAAATCACTATAAAAACGTTAATTTATGCTAAAGAAAATTAAATAAATTGAAAAACTCTTCACAAGATTTCTTACACAAGAAATGGGATCGTTGACTCCAATAAGCCCAGTGAAAGGAATGTCTTTTAAATTTCTGTGATCGTCGGGGCGGATAAAAACCGAAGACATCTACCATAATTGAAGTAAAGATACATTACTTTGTGATGGGGAAAGTAAAAACAACAAACAACTTAAAACCTCCACAGTAGTTTTATATGTTTGTACTCAATCGACAGTAAAATGTAGCTAATTTCAAACAAAATATAAGTTTATTTTTAAATTTTTAACGGGTGATTTCGTTCTCAAGAAGTAAAAAAAAACATGTAACGGGTATACATAATTCACGTGGTACATCGTGCAGAGCTTTTTTATATGCTTTTAAACAAAAATCTCACCTTTGATCTTACTACCTACGGAGCAACCCTATCCCCACTGATATCAGTTCCAGTTCTTGGTTGGTTTCGGATGTTCCCGGAATCGCTTTACCAGTACGACAAATGATAATTTCTCAATCACTCGCTGCTCGACTACCATTCGTACGGTGTTTTGTACGGCATGTTGACTTGATCGTTTGCCCCCTTTGCAGAATATCAATATGTTTACCTAACGTAGGCTTACCATTGAATAGAAAACAGTTTGCCATCCCGGAGCGGTGTATCATCGAGCAGATTCAATAACAGCTGTTTGAGCCCTTTCATACAAAATGGCAGTGAGCCCCGTTTTGAAACACCCTCAAGTAAGCAGGCAGGCATTTTTGCTTCATGCTTGTTTTTCCCTCGTAACTTGATACCGTTGACAAGTTGTAAGATGGTCCGCTTTTCTCATTTTCCGAAATGGTGACGTTTTGCAGGTGGCAAGAACAAACACAATCAGTAGCGTGAGTGAGTGAGTGGTTGGGTACGCAGGGGTAAATAAATCTCTTTTCCCATTGCATTGATCCTGTTGATACTCGCGTAATATCTAGTGACTATTCGCTAGCGTTGACGCGCTGAAGATATTCAATCATGCCGCATTGTTGCAGGAAAACATTAACCAAAGAAAAGGGCCAAATTGAAAGGGAATGCTAAGCGTAACCGTCACGTTCTTGATTTTTCGCGCATGTTTCACCCTGTGTTGAGGATTACCTGGCTGCAGTAACACAGGGAAGTGTTGAATGATTTTCTTTTGTGAGCAACCGACCATGTTCTTTTTCATCAAACGATATCAAAAGATCCAAAGAAACAGTATCTTATCTTCTGTTTTGTGTAGGAAAGTTCGGGCGAGCAAAAAAAAAAACATCTCCGCTTAGCCCAGAACGAGAGCTTGCTGAAACTCGGCTCCAAAAGCTACGGAGCATCATTTGCAACAAATTGCTTTGAAGTGATATTTTACATTTCATTTTGTTTGTTTTCACTCTCACTTTCCTGGCGTGGTTTTACCACGGCGAGGATAATGCTAAGCGTTACAGCTTCGTAACACCTTCTGCAAGGAGAAACCTTATCAAAAGTCTTGATGCTTACATTAACTTCATCTTCGTAGGAGAATTATCCGTTGACTGAGCATGGAGATGATGAAAACACTAAGCGTGGCTGTCATAGTTTCTCGAAACGATCCTCCACTTTCGTGCTAGCTGGTAAACATTTGAAACACGAGATTCTCATTCGAAATTCATGTGACGAAGCGAATGTTGATAAGATTTTGGTTCGTCTGTTTTAGTGTTGCATCGAATTACTGACATGATTTTGTGGAAGCATAATTCTTTATTATTTTATCGAGTAAGTAATTCAAAAACGACCAAATTGTTAATTGATTAGTGAAATATAACCGTGAGTGAATTATAGAAGTAACAATCCTTCTCTAAGGATTTTTTAAATTGTTTTAAAGTTATATTTTTGTAATTCAAATTTCATTTCTTCTCTCTTAATAATTTGACCTATATTTACTTGAACACGGGTTGAAAGTGTTTGTCATAGTTGATACTTTAGTAACGGTTTTTGACGTGCTTTAGTAATGTTTGAGAGCTCTCAGAGCTTGCATGTGTGTAAACTTACTAGTGTAAAATATTTTTGCTGCTTGGTTCTCTACTCACTAGTTGTGATGAAGCTTAGACTGTGTTCTAAGACGGTTCGCTGATTGTAATGCTTGAAGGGTGACACGTCACTTAAACATTCATAAGGCTTATCCCTTCCAAAGCTTCGTGTGAAACTGACCGACTGCGAATGCGATAAAGCACAAGCGAAAAGGGTTGCTTCTATCGTGCTCTTGGACCGAAAGAAACCCGTTCGCAGCCAAGCATTTGATAGCCTGAACCCTGGCAGGGATTTTGGTAGAAAGTAATGCTGTAAAAACTACGCAATAATCTCACTTTAAAATACATGCAAAACAAGCAAAGGAAAGAAACAAACCATCTCCCAGATCGGATCGGTACGAAAAAGGGGAAGAAAAAAATGGAAGCATTTTCTTCGCAAACGAGAGAAAAGACGATCATTGCGGGTGGTTTCTAAACGAGCATCCTAAGGGATCGATGCTGGAACCCGTTGTGACACACAAACGAAGCATCACTAAACGTAAGATAAATCCTTTTTATCCCCTTCTGTCCATTTCACAGCTTTGGGGGATACGTGCGTGTCGGTGTGGGTGTGTGCCATTTTTTTCTTCCTTCGACGCTTAGTGCGAAGGAAGGGATGATGTTTTGATTTATTGCCGCGTGACAGTGCGTTAGCGTTACGAAGCGTAAGGATAGCAGTTTAGTTTGTATGGGTATTTTCATTTGTTTTTTTTTGTTGTTGGATGTGTTGCAACCTCGCAAAGCTTTTCCATCCACGTCTGTAGAGTCCCTTTTTCCAACGGTTTATTTTGTGTGTTTTTCATCCTCAGCGTAGTTTTTGCTGCACTCACAATCAGTCTGGCGTGCCGAAAGGTCGTAAAATCAGGAGTGAAAATAAAAATAAAACAAGAAGAATGTGTCCGTTCCGGTGTCCGGAACTAACATTACAATTCTGATAAAGAGCTAAAAAGGGTAAAAAAAAGTAGGCACATAATGGCATGGGAGAGGCAGAAATATATTAGTATTAAATTAAGGCAGCGTTAACGATGAATTTGAATGAGTGCGAAGGAATTTAAGGATTGTTTGCAATTAAAGTGAAGTGGAATGACGGTACGAATAATAATAAATGAACATAAGTACAAAAAACTAATAACTATTAAATATTGATATTAAAGAATTTTTATCTAGATAACCATCCGAATTTGTAATATCAAATATGCATTAATGTCCAAATAAAAAAAATCATAAGGAAGTGAAATTTAATTATTCACTCCTGGTCAGTTGTGTTTCCCTACTAAGGAAAAACATTAAATTGATAAAATGCAAACAATATAATTCAACGCATTTAATGTGCACCTTGCATTTGTTGCTTTGCATCGAAATTACACTAAACAATATGGCGATTTTATTATCAATGAATATAACCTGAATAAGTCAAAATTATTCAAAATTTGTCAAAGCACCCTTACTTGATCGCAAACCCCAAACACGGAAAATCAAAGCTTTTGATTCAGCGCACCATTTCAAACCATGGTGATAACGTAAAAGGGAACTGAATTGCTCTTTGGGTTATTCTTAGCCAACCAAAGTGAGCTCCCACCAGCATTCGGAAAACGGAAAATTTAGGGTAAAACTCGTTTATCGAATGCTCGAGAGGGCCATTAAACTCAATTATATTCCGACCTGACATGGCATTGGATTGAGTGGAGCATAATTTATTCCCACGGTAAAACCTGTAGCCAACGGTGGAAGGGCAACATTTTGGCTTCGAGGTAGCGTGGTCGGCATTGCGTTAAAGTTAGCAGCAGCGGAAGCAAACAAAACTCTGCTGTGCTGCTCTAGCGAAACCTTCCTTTTTGTGTGATCGTCCCGAAAGCATTTTATTTCCTACTCTGCCTATTAAATGCTGGCATTGAGATTCGTCTTTGAAATTCCTTCTCTCTCTCTCTCTCTCTTTCGTCCATTTTCACGTCTGTCGTTCTGCTTGAACATCGAAATGATGATGCTTTCCGTACCGTTTCCGTACAGCCCAACCCTAATTCTTCGATTGCGGTAACGGCTCACAATCACTCCTGAGGGAGTATGACGCTGTTGGCAACGATGGAAACATTTGCAATGATTGAATCTATTAATCGCTTCCTTCCTCGAATGTTTCACCGTACTAAACCGGTCGAACTGTGGCAGGGAACGAATTATGGTATGATTGTGCCTGTACAGCACTTCCTTAAAGTAGAGGAAAATTAGCATTTTCTCCTAATATGCATCAAATTGGTTGTTGAGGTGAGATTTCAGCAATGCTATCGGAAATGTATGAGATTGAAGGAAAGTTGAGCGAAAATAATACTTTAAATAGCTTAAGTATTTATTTGCTTTACTTTAAGAGTCTATCATCAAATTCATATTTAAAGTTTTCTGTTTTTATTGTTTCTTTTGCATTGTGATTAGCAAAAAATGTGTTTTAAATCAAATTTATTATTTTATTATAATTTTTATTTGAATTGTTCCATTTAGTTTCAGTTCAGTTTAGTATTTTTTAATAAGTTGCTTTTAAAATTCTAATAAGTAGATTTTCTATTTCATACTTTACGATTAAAAAATAATTTCTAGCGAGGCTGTTTCTAGTGAACTTATTTAAAACAAAACATAACACAAACACATTTGAAACAATCTTACTTCGTCTTATTCTACCTCTCTTAGAAACAATCCTTTTGTTGACATTTCAACTCCTCAACTCCACCTTTGGTTAAGAAATGCAACAACGTAAGCAAAGGTATGATTGCAACCAGTACACAACTACGCTTAATTCAGTTTGGACCGTCTTGCAAGTTTTATAATATTCTTCAACTTCATTAATATTTATACGCGAGACTCTCTTGCCAAAGCTTCTTGAACTCGTGGTCTATTCAAGTCGTGCGACTGTCCACCGGTAAAAGTCTGGTGGCCGGAACAAAGCCATAAAAAAATCTCCTAAACTAAAAACATTCACCAGCTACATCAACGGGCTAACTTTCAACTTGTTCTTTAACCGCGAAAGGAGGCTCGTTCGTTCGTTCGTTCGAGGTGGGACAAGTTTTGTTTTGTTGACCAGTAAGTGAATGGGGTTCCGTAGCGAAACACGAACCGTGCGGTTAGATGGTTTGCTGCAGATAGTACAAGTAAAACACTTCCTTAACAAGCGAGGCACTAGTCCCCCAACAGTAAAGTGTTGTTGATGAAAAGAAAATAAAAAAATGGGAAAAGAAAAGAAAGGAAATAGAATAAAATCAAATCATACCTTTTGCGAAACACCTGCACCTGCACGACTGGTCTGGTGCTCTTGAGAATCTCGTTTAAATCGAGTAAAATTGGGCACTATATCTTTCGCCTATTTGTCTTGGCTTTATTTTCTTCCGCTTTTAGCATTTTTCTTATGGTGAATGAGATCGTTTAACGACGCCAACGACGAAACGGTGACGTGCAAGATTTGTCCATCGCAATCACGCCATATCGTATCGCGTTTATTGGAACTAAACATGGTTGGAAAGAAAAAAACACCAAAATCACACTTCACTGAATGTTGTACCTTGTTGCATATTGCCAACAGCTGGACAGTGCAACGCGAAACATGCAGAAAACTTTACCGCAAATATGGAACAACAGAAAAAAAACTATCAAAAAACAAAAGAACAAATCGCAAAAGCTGCAAGGTACTCGTGACCCTTAAGCATGTGTTGCACCTTTTCAGAATGGTGTTCCGTGCGCTGATGGGACGCTCCCCCGCACGCTCTTACACCTTGGTAAACAATAAAAGTATAAGCCCTTTTTGATGAAGAATGAGGTGAAGAAAGTTAAATTTAATGTAATGGGTTCCGATCATGCGAAATGCCCTACGGTACGCGCATAGACCAACAGTGAAGTAAAAAGGGATAAGTTCACGAAAGACCAGGCGTCTCCACCAATGCCAGGCAGATATACAGAGACGTTGAAAAATTGCAAACGAATGAAGAAGAAACGCTTTATCCTGCCGGTAGCTTGCACAGACCCGCTCTATAAACTTTCCATTCTGCGTGCGGTAGAAAACAATGAGCTACAGGAATGAACCGTTCGTAGTCTTTCAATCATTCATGTTCATAAATTCCATTTTATACTGTTCTGCTTCACGTTACTAATGTAGCCCGTGGGGTACAGAGTGGCGTGAACATCCGCACGTACCGTAAAGAGTTCATTGCAAAGCGTTTAAAATGAACAAATTAACCTTTCGCTGTAGGTTTGCAACATGAAAGGAAGATTTATGGCAATGTCCCTCACTGTTGGTGTTACGAAAAGATACGACCATGTCGATGTGGCACTTGTTATAATGCTTCCTTTGGTAAAGTCATCCGATTAACTTCGTATCGGATAGCAGTGAAACAATAGCAGTTCAACAAGAATCACAGTATCACACATAGCAGGCAAAACCACGAATAATCATGATGCACTTAGCCCGCCCACAGCGAACAGAACCACAAAACGGTCGGTGCTCTGTGGGATGGATTGTGGGGTGTTTGGAAGCGAAACCCCGTTGCTGAGATGGCGAATTCGGTGCGGTTTGAGTTACGACCACTTTCTTTACCACATATCGTCTACTCCTTCTAGCGATACGCAACCAAAACTAACGCACACACTCGAACCAGCCCGTGGCGCACGTCGAACCCAGTTTCCCGATGCTGTTCCGGGCTTTTACGATCCGACTTCTTCCGATCGACCGTAAACGAGGGTTGATTGAGTTGTTTTATGTGTGTTATAATAACGGCTATTTCGGACCGTTTGGTCACTGCCTTTCTGCTGATGCTTTGGCTTTTCGCTCCTGCGTCTGCCTTACCCTTCGCTTATATCTGTTGGTGGGGGGAAAATTTATGGTGTCGCGTCGTCGCGAGCACCTCCCGAGAATGGTAGTGACCATTGAAACTGGACTGTACCAGCAAGTGCGCGCTGGATTGACGGGTTAGTTTTTGGCCACACAAAGCAAGTCGTGAAATCATATTATGTTAGTGAAAGGACTGGATTTAACCCTCGCACTCACTGTACGGCTTCCAACAAGAGGAACGGTAATGTTTGGATCGATTTTTTCTCTCTCTCTTCACTCCATCCCGAAGCTGTGACTTTCCTGTGCGCTTCAGTTTGTACACCGACTTGTCAATGGCAGTTTCGATATGCTTTGGGGTGACATTTTTATTATTTTTCCTTAATACGATATTTTTGCTTTCTGCGCTCTGCTCTCCCTAAAAACTCACGTGATGATGCAATAAAACGTGCCAATGTGCCATCTTGTGGTGGGTGTGAATGTTGCTTGAGACGGATTCGATTTACTGGGGCCGAGGTGGAGCGGTTTGGCAAATAGTAACAAATGGAGAAAAATCTCCCCCCAAAAACGCCTGCATAGGTGAGGAATGTTTCCACTACTGTTGGCTTCTGTGGGTTTGTTGGTTAGTTCGGAGCTGATATGTGTTCGATCACCCAGCACCTCTCTTCTGCCAGTCTCATAATCATCGTTTTATGTTGCCATTGAGCAATGGCTGCACCTTTTGCGGTACAAAAGAATGCTCCCACGAATGTACGGTGCCCGTGCCTGTGTGTGTGTGAGTGAGGAAAGTTATTTTTCTTTTACGATTTAGTTCGTGTTTTTCACATACCTCGTACCATGCAACCGCATTGTGGTTACGGTGGCAAACCGTACTAGCAATTATTGAAATGCCAATTTTAATTTCAATTGCTTTCCGATGTTGTCATTCCGTTTCACATTTCCCAGCTCCTGGTACGCTCACAAAGAGTGCAAGCTTTGCTCTTTAGCCCTATCTTTCTCCTATTTATCCTTTCTTTTGCTTTCTTTTCTCTACAACTAAAGCTACCCACCTTTTGAAAGGTCAGTGCCGTTCCGAATTGAATAGAATGTTTAAGGGAATGTGTTGCCGTTGGTGGAGGAAAAATGGCAAACACAGCGCAAAAAGATACATTTACCTTTTCGAATTCCGTTTTCCCATATATAGGTGAAAAGGTAGGGCTTGTGGCAGATTCGATAAATGAAGAAGAGCGAGTTGAAAATTTATCAGGAATGTAGCGTTGTTAGAAAGTTTTTGGTTGAATGGTTTTTTTCGTCAATGTATTTTCAAGGAACTTTTAGAAGAATAGTTTTATATTAGTACCTTCAGTAACATTATTGCTCGGTCACTTGTGTTTTGAACATAAATGAATAAGTTTCAGTGATAGGTACAAATGATGTCCTGCAAAGTTGAAAATGATTTTTAAGTACTTTCCATCGAAGTTGAAGCTTAGTTTCAATTTAACTTTTTTTATATTTAGATTGTGATTTTCGAGTAGTTTAAGTAAAACAATTTGATTGTGTAGCATCCATAAAACTTGATAAAAATATCATGAAATAATCAAAATAAAACAACCCCTATTTTTATCTTATTTTGTTCAAAAATTTAATATTAAAACGTTTGCGTGTTGTCAATTGTATTATTATATTATAACCGTATAGTTTTTTTTTCGGACTAAAGTCAGTTAAGTCACTAAAATCTAGGAATCGCATTTTTGAAGTTATTTAAAAAAAACTTTGAGTATCGAACATAACATAAACAAAATAAATAATAAATAAAAATTAATATAAAATCAGTCTTTATTTGTTAATATTTTTTAATACTTTTTCCATTTTATAACTTTGAGCGAATTGCAAAAGTGCTCAGTTCACTGGCATTTCTAATTTCATTTAAACTATTTTCATTGAAAAAACAACTTTTTGCATTGCACTTCCATCGAATCACAACACATTAAAAGGGAGGTAAATACAATCATCTCCAATCGGAAACGAATCAATCTGTAACGCTTTAACAGCTCAACAAATCA
Source organism: Anopheles funestus (assembly GCF_943734845.2). Classification (NCBI taxonomy): domain Eukaryota; kingdom Metazoa; phylum Arthropoda; class Insecta; order Diptera; family Culicidae; genus Anopheles; species Anopheles funestus. The sequence goes on from NC_064598.1 coordinate 25,818,290, forward strand.
ACAGCTGGTTTTCGTTACAGCACATAAATTGATTAGATGTCAGTTTCGATCCACTACCATCCATAACGAACACACTGCTCACCCGTACAAACGGCCCTTAACCTTAACCGATCGCTGATCGAACTGGTGTTTTGTGGTCATGAAACGAAATTATCAACGGAAGTATCAATAAAATAACTCACACGACTGCCCCGTCGGTTCAACCCCACAAGCCCGACCGAACAAATTTCTGTCAATAAATCGCAAACACATTGCCTACCATTTTTGGGTAGGCCCCAGTTAGGCCGGGAAAAAGTGGAAAAGGTTTTCAAATAAAGCAATCGTGCTAAAAAAGAAACGAGTCAAACGAGTAGAAGTGTGTGAATTTGTGTTTTTTTTCCTTTCATACTATCGCCTCCCATTTTCGCCACACACTGTATGGGGCCATGGTTCATGTTATAAGAGATAAAATCACGCAGCATGGTATCCTGTAGGGCCATTCACCATTCAGCGTATGAAGCATGTGGAACAGTACGAAAAAAAGTTGTGGTAACGAACAACCCGAAAAGATAGTAAGATGAGGGAAAGACGAAAAAAAAGAATCAAGAAACCAAAAGGCCATAAAGACAGGATCGGATATACTGGGAAAATCACTTTAACCTCACCAAAGAAAAAAAAATGGGCAAAGGTTACCCTGCATGGGAATTCGTGGTTGATGTATGAATTTGTGTGTGAACCACAACATCCTTTACGGGAGTTTTCCAACAGTGGCTTCGCTACACATGACGAAGACTTTACCACAAAGAAGCGGAAACTCATCGATCATCATCGAATACCACCGGGTTAGATAGATATGGTGGTTTATCGGTGAAGGATTTTCCAAACCCCTATAAATATCGACATGTTGATGCCCACCTTTGGAGGGCTTTGAAGGAGGGCGTGCAATATTCGCCGCAATATTGAGCAGCAAGGAGCATTTCCACTGTTCCGCCAGTATATGACTAAAGATTGCTTTTATTGAACAGCTAAAGCATACGGAGATAATCCTATGATAACGTCTTTAGCACGTTAGTGCTGATACAATTTGCCAGATAAGTGACACCTCACCCATCCGTTGTTGGCAAATTGGAGACCTATAGCGGTGGTATCATCGGGTTACGTTCATACGGAAAGTTCATCCATAATCTTGTTACATGGACAGATTGAGGCTACAATTGATGTTTGGCGATAGTATCGAAGCCAGGGCGCCAGGATACCACCGATAATGGGTGAAAATACAGTTCAAGCTGATAACAAACACAGCATGTTTGTAGAAAGCTTTAAGGTGTTTAGGAATGTTTACTTAATGAATTAAAGTTATTTTGTAGTAAAATGTAAAATACTAAATTTGATCTAAATTTGATCAGTTGTACAAAAATGTAATTCACTACAATGTTTGCATATTAAATGACAAGAGCTATGCACAGCAAAGTACTAGCTATTGTATAGGATCTCGCTGAAAATATTAGTATGAAGCTTGAAATGCTCTCACACTGGCAAGGGAAACATTCGTGATATGCAATCCATCAAAAGACGCTCCACGCTGATCGGTTGATTGAAAACGAAAGCGAAATCAACCAAAGGCTAGAGCAGGTTGGGGAAGCTACACACATCCTGTCGTACCGAAGCTTTGCAACGATTCCGTTTCACACACCTTGATACGACGTGGACGCTTTCCTCAGGTGTCTTCCCACAGCGCTCAGCCACAGTAGGTGCAAGGATGGGTTCGGTTGCGGTTAGCTTCCAACACGTCGCAACCATTGGAATAAGGGAATTCTGTGATGCTTCTCACCCGGAACTCTCAACGGACTTGTTGGCGGGAGTTTCCGGCCATCACGAGGGTTTTCTTCCGTTGGTAGACGATGTAGGAAATTTGTTTCTAGCACTAAGCGCAACGGGTTTTGTGAATGATTTGTGTGTGGAACCAGTACCGGGTGAAAGGTTAGGCGTTTTCCTTTGGGGAAACGCATTTTCATTTTTTAAACAGATTCATACATTGAAGGTTATGTGTAATGGCGATACATCTTTTTTGGGAAACTTCATTTTTTCTTCTTTCTTTAAAGACGCTATGAGAAAATCAGGACGAAGGTTTTGAATTTCATCAGATATTTCAATTTTTTCTCTTTCCATCCGAGCTTGTGATGTATGTAATATTTCTCTTACTCATACTGAGTGTTAAAAAAATACATTATATCCTGACTGTCGTCACATTAAGAAAATTGTTTATAATCTTCAAAATATCAATTGAAAAGTTGAGAAAATGCTTCTTAAAAACATTTTTGTAAAAGTATTTCTATCTTCTTTCCAAAAAACAACATAAATTACAGTAGCTGATCAATTGATTGATTTTTTAAAGGGCTCTGGCTTTATTTGTGATCATACACAAGGGTTAAACATTATTACCAGTAATCGCTTTACGTATTCACTCGAATATCATTTAAATTTTGATGGATATTCTAAAGCAAATTTGGAAAGTTCAGAAGTTCACGATCAAGTGAGCAGCAAAATCCAAGTCGATGATGATGGCTTATTTTTCTTCACTTCCTTATCCAAACTTTGTCCGACGCTTACGGTTTGCCGATGTGGTAAAGGTATACTAACGAGCCGAAAACAAACGAGCCTTTGCCAAAAAACAAGCTGGTGCTTCATCACTGGCGAAGATTAGGAAGTTGAAGCGAATGAAAGATTGCCAGCAAGTCAGTCATGCGGGCTGGTTCCACAGCTCAAAATCAGGATGAGATGTGTATCGGAGTTTGGAACGAAACAAGACTAAACAACAACAAAAAACCCTCCCCCGATAGGATACAGGCTCGTTCGGCACGACTTCACGTTGTTTGATGCGTTGTGATGATGGGTGTCCGCGCTTGGAAAAGCTACTAAAACCCACTCCGCTTTGCTGCTCTGCCGTCTTGCTGTGGCAGGAAGTTCCGAAACAGCGAACCGAAACAATGCATACGGCTATGGTTACTCGAACCGGAAGCGGACTATCGTGAGAACGGAGGGATCGTGTGACTTTCGTGTGACGAAAGGAATTTATCCAAGCAGTGGATGATTTCCCCAAGTACGGTGAAAGCGCAAGGAAGATGGATGGGATCGATGGGAAAAGTAAACGATAATATATAAATAATCGTGGCTCATAGCCAGAGCAGCATGTGGCCGGTGTAATGGTCGGTCCGGCTATGGTGAAACGGAACATTGACCATGGGTTGCTTGGGTGAAAAGAACGGCGAAGCGTATTGAGAGCTTTTGATGGTGATGGTGATACGTGATGTCCGTACGGTACGGGTTTTTTTGATGTACGTGATGTTGCGGTAGATCAGGCACCATGAGCCATCGTGTTGACCGAAACCGAACCACACAAGAACCGGGTGGCAGATAATGGTATTTGGTGTAGCAAATTTTGGCTTTCTTTTTTGCCAGTGAATGTGTGCGCTATTTCTTCATTCTTTATTTGACGTGTATATGTAGAAGAACATGCAATACAATGCGAATAAAATCCGTCAAATTGATGGTTGTTTCTTGTGTTTGTAGATGCTAAGGACCAGATCCATTTTCTTAGAATTTGATTGCAAGTTAGTATTGTGGTCTCGTTAGCCCGAACAGGATGGGTTGGTGCTTCTACGTATTCTAGACTTTCGTGAAATGTGGTGATTCTATGATCCCTTCGAGATAATGTCTTATTATCATGAATAGTGCAGTCCATCATGATGTTATCAAGCAGATTATTTGCCAGAAATGGACAGTAATAAAAAAGTTATTTCCTGGCTACTGGAATACAAGGAACGAAAAGATAGCCGTTGGGAAAAAAATGTCGACAAAGATACGTCGTAAAACATATTGCGAATGAAATGAGATATGTTATGAGTAAATTTCTAAAAGAGCCTTTATAACACACTCGCTGAGTTCAGCAGAGACGAAGTTATTCTATAAATATATCTCATTGGATCTGAGAATTATTTAAATAAATCTATGCATTAAGCAATATAGTCATCATGTGTAGCAACAGAATATGGTTGAACAATGAAAAATAATTAAATGAGTCTACTGGATTTATTGTTAAAATTATACTTAAAAATAAGATTATTTTGTATTGTTTAAAATAGTGATATTTAACTTTAAAGTGTCGACGAGTAACTTTGAAGTACCGAAGATAAATGTATTAAAAATTAGCTAATAAAAACAAAACAACGGTGTAACAATTGGGCGGATAATCTTCAATTATAGAAAAATTTTATACCCACTGTAATCAAACACAAGCATGATATCATTAATCAGCTTAACTTTTACCTTAAATCGCCTCAGTGATACCAATTACCCATTCTTCGTGTTGAACATTGCCCAACAAGCACATCACCCGAAAGAGCGTTGATAGCGGGAAGTGAAGATCGTGCGCATGGTTACTTTGGCCGTGTATCCTTAAAGCGCCCTAATAAATAAAGGTCACACCGGTGTTATCCGCCCGGGTCACAAGGACGCACGCGTCCGAGATACCGTGACCGTTTTGCAGTAATTAATTTGCTCCGTGAACGATACCATCTACCCGAAATGACTAACAGGCCGGAAAAAGTAATCTCGAGTAGGGAAAAAAAGGGATCTCCACTCCTTGACTGGTACAAACATAACGAGGGGTGGGTTTTTCAACGTTTCGAGAGGGCTGAAACAGGGCAAAAACCGTTGGGCCTTTGCGTTGGTGCTGGCGCGTGAAAAGGACGAATTCCATCGAGTAAAAAAAACAAGAAGGAAATGTGCCACTAGAGAGCGAAAGCGAGATAGAGCGATCGAGAGGAATGGCAGTGCAGAATTCGTTTTGATTCAGGTTCGCGAGCTTGAGGAAAGAAATGATCTAAAGTCGAAGGCGATGCTCTTGACCAAACCTGGCATGTTAAAAGGAACACGAAAAAAAAAATTGGCAACGTGTAAAAGTATGCATTTTCCGGAAAAACGAACAAGAATTTGTATGACCTGAAAAGGGCGGGCTGACCAATTCAAACCCGCTGATCGGGAAAGAACGTGGAACCCATGCAACTCACCGGTACGAAGGTCGGCAAAAATATTTTAAATATTTAATCAGGTTGCGGGATCAGCCAACCGTCAAACAAGGGAAAAAAGGTGTACATTAGTGCAGAATGCCAACAGTCAAGAAGAAGGCACGATATTTCTCTCTCGTCAGTTTTTCCTTCCAGTTCAGGCATCATCGCGAACAACACAGTTAAATGAGTGTATGCAAAATAGTTTCCAACGAGGTGGTTTCAAGCAAGAAAATATGAAGGAAAGGGCCTTGCACCTTTTTTTTGGTTTGTGTGTGCTTTGTTCTTACAAATGAGCAAAAACGTGAGAGGAAAAAAAGTGATCTAACATGCTGCAGCGGATCAGATTTTTTCCTCACCGAAAGCTGCCAACCCCGGGGTAAATCCATTCCGCAGCGCTTTCAATTCTCGTTTTTTTTAAGCGGAACGATAAGAAAATTCCATTCTCATCCATTTTTCGGGGTACGCAACCAATTGTGGAACGGAGAAAAAGTAAAACAAAAAGCCATTCCTGAAGAAGATATGATGGTAAAATTATCGCACAAGAAAAGTATGCGATCACACACTTTACATGAGAATGGGCAGAGCAGCGGAAATGGGAAAGGAGGATTGCGGTAGAGAAAAAAATTGAGGAGCAAAATAGGGAGCAAAAAAAACCAACCGAGTCCAGTGTTGCGTCATTTCCTGTAGCAAATTGGAAACGAGTTGCGCCCACGAAAGTGCGAAATGCGATTTGCATATTTTCGGTTGCCGTTGCCGCTACGAACACGTAGTTAAAAGTTTTTCACACCCACACACACCCCTGGTGAGGTTCCTCCTCCCCCCGGGGGCCGGGATGGGGCTGGTGATTTCTTTTCGCAAATTTTACATGAATAAATAATGTCGCATGCACGCTGTAGGGAGTTTGATTGAATTCATCATAAGCCGTGCATGTTGCATATGAAAATTCCCGGCTGCTTGTCGTTAAATTGCAGACCATCAGCAGCTTATCAGATTTAGGGGATGGAAACCGAAACGTATTGATTAAAGGTGTACCCTGATAGTATTGAGTGGCGATAACAGGATCGTATCAATTGCAACAGGGTTTGGGTGGGATTAATATTTTTTATATATATAACCATGAAAACGTTTAAAGGATGAATAACTATTTACTTTTAACTGAATTTAAACTTACTTAATAGATTTATAAAATAAATTTTCATGCATACAAATACGACTCGGTCTCACCAAATTCCCTATTCTTATATTAGTTACACCTCTCAAGTTCATCTTAGTTCGTTGTATTGTCTTCAATTTCTGTTTAACTTTTGGACATGCTATAAACTTATACGTAACGTTTTCTTACGTTTACATAGGTTCAGTAGGTCCAGTATGTGTCACGATTCCGACAGGTACATTTTATTTTTACATTTTATGTAAGGATTAAAGACCTTTTTATTGTGCTTCATCAGAATTCAAACCAATAAGTGAACACCTTATCGATTGAATTTTTTTAAATGTTCAATGTCTACGGAAGCCGCTTCCTCCAGTTGTTCATTTACTGATTTCCTTAGAGTCTTTTGCACTCTATCATCACACTTCAGTTTTGTAGCAGTTGCAACAATCTACAAACACGTTCAGTTCCATGTAGATTAATATTAAAACATTGTTAAATCTTTACTTTAATATTTAATCGATACACTTTTTAAGAACAAATCGTTGGGCTACGATCGATCATCATTTATAAAAAAACAAATAGCAATTTAAAAAAAAAAATTAAGTTTTATATCGGAGCAATTTTTGGATTGTTTTTATCAGAGGTTGGGTCGTTTTAAAATCATGATATGCATGTGAGGACATGCTCTGGTTGAATAAAGGTGAGCAGTCACAAAAAACATGTACCATTTTCCAATTTTAAGAGTAAGAGAGTTACGTAAAACATGAGATAGAAAGGGTTAGTAACAGAGAGTAGAAAGAAAAGGAAAACATGCACAGAGGCTGCATGTGTTGCTTTTAAAGTTTTTGAATCATGCATAAACAAATCATCCGCATCGACACTTTTTCCATTTGCATATTTATGCGGTATGGATGTAGAGCTGCCGCCGCATGCTGAAACGGACGATGCACATGTCAGTCGTGTTTTTTTTTCTTGGTTTTTTACCATCATTCCCGACAATTTAGGCACCTTTGGCAAACATTAGGTCCATATAAGCTACACTGTGAGTAGATTTTGGGACACTCTGTTGAGGATCAATTTAGCTCTGTCATTAATTTGTTTGGTGACCTTACTGTGGTACTTGTTCTAGAAGAAAATATAGTGCTCGTTGACGGTAGTTCATTTAAAAGCAAATGAAATTCTTATTAGAAGATGTTTACTATAATAAAATTTGAAATATTATTGCCGTTATCATTTAGTAAAGTTGGTTTAGTCATGAGACGTAAACGAAATATATCCAAATTTTGCATGAGCGAAATATCATTTCTGGTGAATATGTGTGTATCATTTTATATCAAGCCAAGATTTAATGTTCATGTAAAGTAAATCTAAAAAACAAATGTTTGAAGTCGTTTCTACGAGAAAGTTATTCTGCTTTGCTCAATCATGGGTCGTAAATCGATTTTGGCTCTCGGTGAACCTTGATTGTGGTGGAACTATTTGGCTGTAATTTTATTCCATCACAAACGGCTTTTCCATTCGCTGGTAAAAAAAGGAAAGAAAATCAACCCAAACCAGCGCTTGGTGCGCTGAATGCCGCGCAAAACGAAATCCATGATGAAGGATGTGTACTTGAATTGTTAAGCAAACGTTCGGGGTTGGCCATTGTGGAAAATGTAATCGAAATGTACCAACGGTGTGGAAACGGGTTTTTGTTGAGGTGATGGTGAATACATGATGTGGAATTAGAATGGGGTATAAATCTTTAAGGTGAACGGCGGAATCGATATGGAAATGATAGACTTTTTTTTTGTTTTATTTGCAGTTTTTGGGTACATTTTTTACACGAATTTGTTACATTTTGCATGGAAAATTTTTGTACTTGCCGCGGGGCTCATTGACCATGCATTTTTGTAGGATAAAATTTGCTTTTTGTTTTTTGTTTGCTACAATTCTAGTCGACGAATAAATAAATACTTCAAACGCTTAAGACGTAAAACAGAAAGACTGTTGGAAAAATATTAATCCTTAAAATGATCAGTCTTTTTCAGAAAAAAGGGAAGGAGTCAATTATTGATTAATTCATATTTTTTTGTAAAAAAATTGCTAACTAATATCCATAATATGGTACCGAGCTAAGCATTTTTAAGCTGTTTAGTGACCTTTCTGTATGCATAGTTTACGTAAAATTTCCATCTTACAAATTGTATTTTGAATGATAGACTCTATCAACTTTTACAGCATGTTTTTCTCTCGCATTGCCTTTAAATATCTTGTAAAGTAAGTATTTTTGACTTTTTTTCCACATGTTTCCAGCAATACATTTGCGTACAAAGCTAATTGAATAATTCATTCGTAAATGAGTATGCGTCATCGATGGAGGCGCCTGGTATTTTGTAATGCCATGCTTATGATTATTTTTTTCTAAACTATAAACTGTGATATCAGTGATAAAATAGATTATTTCTAAAGTTTTTTTTAATTGAAAAAAAACGAAGATATTTTCATATATTTTGAAATTACGTAAAAAAAATTAACACGTATTTTAATCAACTGAATTGGTACAAATAGGAATCTCCGTTGCTTTAGCGACTTATGGCTTTGTCAGATACTTAACGTTATCACCAAGATAAGACAGTGATCAGGTGCATCTTTCGAAGCAATTTTAAAAGATGAATTATTCCTTTTCCCTTGATGAAATAGACCATGCTTTCAGTAGAAAAAACAATCCGTTTCAACTTCCATTGCTCAAAGTTCTGACTATCATGTCAGACAAAAACACACACACATACAACTTAAAAAAAACTCAACATCAGCAAAATCCTTACTTGGCAGAAAACATAGTGGCCTGCTATGCGAAGACTCTAGTTCAAGAACCAAGAAAAAAGATACGCGGACAAGAATCGTACCGAACTCGGGCGGTAAAATAGCGAGAACAAACTAGCGTCAAATCAGACGAAATGTAAAAGGTGTTGAAAATGTTTTCTTAAACCAAACGCCCTCATCATCTTCCCACCAATTCGCCTCTGTCCCGTCCGTCCTTTGCATTCTGCTCTGGTTACAGGAAGCAAAGGCTACATCGTATCCGTTTCCAAAAGGCAAGAGTGGCACCGAGTGGCACCGAGTGGAGGAAAGGAATTGACGAACGAATCAATTCAGTACTCGAGTGTACTTGTCTTTTCCGCGGTTCGTAGGCCGACTCTGGTTTTGAAAACCATCGGCAAAAGAATTCGAAATCGAGTTTTCCGCTGGCGAGACTTTTCGAGTCTTTTCTTTTCCAGGTACACCTTAAGTTGCAGTTTGCCAGGCGAGAAGAGAATAAGTTTTCCAGCTCTGTGGCTTTTCTACCCGGCTTGCCATTCGTATCACTTCGCAGCTCGCAGCTTGTCTTTGTTCGGGGGTGGACGGAAGGCCTGCATTCAATCCTTTCAACCCACCCGATACCGTTACGGTTTTTCGTGTTTTCTTCTTAAGTTGGGGTTGCATCTTCGCTGCGATGCTCGTGTTGCCTTTCGCATCAGTACACCCTGGTATGGGGTTGGTAGCATCGGTGCATGCAACCCTGTACTACTTGCCCGTCGGAATCAATTTTCAGTGAGATGTTTTCATTGCGTTCGTTCATTCCGGGGGTCGCTTTGATTTCCACTTTTCTTAGCGGTCGTTTTATGCTTGTGTGTGGAGGGTTTTTCCGGGGTTTTTTTCTCTCTTTGTTGGTCGGTTACATCGCTTATGCTTGATGCTCACCAGCAAAGAGCAGTTTCCACAGCTGTAATGCAATACATTTCCCATCGAATGTGCGGACGAGTTGGGACTGGTTTTAGGAGTTGCATTTTTTATGTTACCACTCGCCCCAAAAACCCCTTCCATAAAAAAAAAATACAGTACTTTCCCATTCTGACCAAGTGAGGTCGAGTGAGTGTCCAACTCTGGGAAACTCTATTTTCAATTGAATAGTCTATAAACTCACTTCCTTGGTTTCTTGCAGGGTGGAACCACTTTTGCCCACTTTCTCACTATTTGGACGATCGGTACCTTACTAGCTCTCTCTCTCTCTCTCTCTCTCTTTCTCTCTCTTTCTCTCTCTCTCTCTGTGACGAGTTTGTGGAGAATGCTTCAGTAACGAACCATTCGAAGGTAGCATTCGTTTGTGTGAAGCTTTCCGCCTGAATAGTACAGTTGTACTGTAATAAAAAAAGAAGGTAAATGCGAACGATTCATGATGCATAGAATGGTTCGCTAGCCTGGGCAGTGGAAGTTGGTACTAATGCTCGTAAATAAGCCACTCGAAAAAGCGTTTGAACTTTTACTTTCTACCACAATCGTATCGCTTGCAGTTGGCCTTTTTTTTTGCAAGTGTGGCAAGTGTGCTCGTGTGCGATTTTGGAGGATGTTACAGTAAAGCCACACATTAAAGCATCGACCGAAGTCGAAAACCCCGATCGTATCGTGTGAGTTCTTTTCCAGCTCGAAATTATCAAACGTAGGACCAATAGACGTGCAATCAGCTTGAAGTGAATCAATTTCGGTTCAAATTAGTTTATGAATCATTTTTTCATGAACTATTTTCAGAATCAACTACTTTGAAAATACTTTTTTCATCAACTACTTCCAGCAAATGAAAGTTAAAACTTGAAATATTGTATTTAAAAAAATATTATATGATATGGTAGTTATGGTGTAGGTACGATATATTTCTGTTTCTTTTATAACCAATTTTAAGGAAAATATAGCCACAGATACTATCTCTGTTTACAGAGCTTACTTACATACTTTGAATCTTTTTTCTCACTACTAAAATCACTCTTCCATTCTTGAACGTTCCTACCCGGAAGTAAATTGAAAAAGTTCTAATAATTTATCGCAACAGCTTTATGGTGCAATAACTTCATCATGTAATGGTAGTTTTGGATACGAAAAAGAAGAAAAAGAAATAGTGCACCCTTGCTGCAGTTTCTGACAATAAAACGTGAACTTTGAAAGCAGTGAACAAGGAACGGAAAGACATACACCTTCCTTATCCTTGCCCGTTGCATACAACAGCGCAATCTTCACGGAGCGCGTCAATTCATCTGGCCAACGAAAGCGAATGGTGGTTGCAAAACTGGCATAAAAATCATTTCTCAAAGTCCTCACGTACAGTTTTGTTCGTAAGGTGCTGGGATTCCTTGGGAACAAAACTTTCTCCACCGAGCGCGTGTGGCGTGTTGCGAGGTTTGCGGGACTGTCTTTCATCCTCGAATTCGTTCGATTCCATTCCAAAGATAATTGAATGTCGAACTTGATGAATCGTTGCAGAATGATGTCGATAACTATCTTAGATAGCGGGGCGTTAAGTGTTTCAAGCTTAGGGGAGAAGTAATAATAATCAGGTGTCAGATCGTGCATCGATCGAGATGTTTGAAGGCGGCAGCTGATAGTTTATTTTTCTCTCCGAATTTCTACAACTACTATTTCGAATGTCTAAACCAAGAGAGTTGTTCGTGACCCGTGTCTAGTTTGAGAAAAACTTTAACAACTTACAATAGTAGAACTGTTACTGTTAAAAGATGCAGTATCTTCACCCATGCCTGACAAACAACTGTCTTTTCCCTTATACCTGACCTACATCGCGCTACTCCAGCATCGTTTGCAACACAAGATTACTAACCCTTTTTAATAATTGATTGCAATTGCTTGCACACCCACACACACACTGGGAATCCAATTTACTCGCAGCCTTCCAGCTGCGGCAGATAATGCTCACGAGTCCCGAGGCAATGATGGTTTGGCGGTGTACCCGTGGAGTTTGCTACAGGTGCGCTACCCAGCACCGGGAGGATTTAGAATGTCAGTCTGATTTTACACTCGACCGCCGTCATAATAATGTTTGACATGCTTTTAGCTCATATATATATCGAACCGCAAACTTTGCCGTAATGAGATTCTGGAAGCTGATAGCCGCGGCAACAGTAACAGCCGTGCTTTTTGGTATGCCTGGCTGAGAATGGAACTCACAACGGCGCGGTTTTATTATTAGATCTAACATTTGTTGTGTGTTTTTTTAACACACAAGCTTAAGTCTGCAACAAACACGACAGCCGCTTTCTCCGGTTTAAAGTCGTACAGTAAATAGAATGCATGGCACTATTCGGTACTTACCCGTTCGGTGTGTCGTAGCGTTCCGACTCGCTCTTAGTGCTTTAGAACATGCACGCAACGATCGTACGGTACGGCTGTCGAATGAGTGAAGCGTGCTGGTCGGTGCAGGTAAGATGCTGCAACTGCACCTGATGGGAACTGTAATTGCATAAATTATTCAACACCACTGTGCGCATCCTCCAACGGTAGGGTCGGTGTAAAACCGCAACGTGCGACAGAATCCCGGCGCTCTATACCGTGGGGTGACAAAGGTGTCGAAAATACGTCGCCACTGACACTTCACTGGAACACGCGTCGAATAGTGTGGTGGACGAAAGTGATCTTATTCTACTCAACTGTTAAACTAGATCAATTCGCGATAGGCAAATTATCTTCATTTTAGAGAAATGCACTGACACACTGTGTATGTTTCCTTTATCACTTTTTTACCTAACTCACTTCAAGATCAGTATCGACCTTTTAGATATCAATTCAATGCTTACTGCATATTTAATACGACGTATGGAATTAGTAAGATAGTGCGAGACATCTGAAAAGTAAGGTGATAATGTGTAGATGTAATACATTTTTTTAAAGAACTAATTAAATTACAAAAATGTTTTAAACACGATGTTCCCAGTAATTAGAAAATATGTAAATAAATAGTTTTTATTCTAATTAAACAATAAAAAAACTCTAATTGTAACCGTAAACATCCATTTCACTCGACATGATTGCAACAGTTCCGACACATGCTCTCTATTCATTGTGTTCGTCGATATAATTACCATTACATTCCACCGGACGCTTGACACCGGACGGAACTATGAATATTAGAATGAAAATGAATTCAAAAGCAAGAAAAAAAACACGAAAACAAAACATAGAATGCAACATCGTTTTGTGTAAATGCTAAACAAGAACTCATTTAGATTTAGTGGCCTCCCGACCCGTCCCTCCACCACCCCGGGTTTAGGTTTTGGATGTTGTCCCTCCCATCTCCCGGACAAACGGATGGAATGCGGTAAGCGTGGAAACCCAAAACCCAGGGATAGAATGACCGCACGATTGGATTTAGCTGCGGTGCTAGATGGCTTTGGCTCGGATTCACATTAATTGAGGCGAGTATTATTTTCATTTAATTTAGCCATTCACACTGAAACCCGTGCAATTGCCGTGGAATTGGAAAAGCAAACGGAACAGTGAATGTGTTGAATGTGCGAGGCTGTGCTGGATTTTACTCCGCTTTTTTTTTGGTTAGTGCTGGAAAGGATTCTAACGGGGGGAGATGCACAACCTTATATACGTATTGTGGTGTTTGGTTTTGCAGCAGGGAAATAATCTGGTTCTGGTGATTTGAGCCAGTGTCGGATAAGCTCGTACACTGATAGTCGCCCAAAAATTTACTGCCACCGCCCCTACGGGCCGGAAACGATGGTTAAACACCAGTGCTGGTGGTGTTGACTTTTTTTTCGTGGTACCTGGGATGAAAACAATGCAATATAAATAAAATGATTTGCTTAAATGACTTTTGCATTAAACAGCGGGCTGGGGTGTGCTTTTACCATTTGTAGCTCCGGTTGAACGTGTTTTTTCGTCGTTGGTTCATGTAAAGTTTTGTTTTTTTTCTTCTTTAAATGAAAATTGTTTTCTATAACATACATCATGAAAAGCGTGTAAAGAGCAAATGGACAAAAATCACCCAGAAGCTCGAAAAAAAATAAAAAGCTCCCTTAGACAATGGTTAGCAATGAACGGTGGATAGAAAATTCCAACAAAACAAAACATCAAATGAAAGCACATCACAGCACGGATGTAGAATGACCGAAAAGGGCACATGTGGCCAGCGGAAGGAAGGTTAAAGTGATAAAATAGTTTGCATTGTTTTGTTTCAGTCCTTTTTTTTTGTTGCTCTTCTCTCCTCTACTGCAATTTGTAGTTTATTCCTGTGAGCTTTTTTTACTGCTTTTCACATTTGTTCAGAAATAATGGTGGCGGGTTTGGTGTATCGGTGTACTACGGTGGCAGGAAAGGTTGCTGCCCAGATAACGATACCGCTGTATCGGGAGGTGAATTATCACCTTCAGCATACAGACAGAACCTCCCGCTCGCCACACTGACAGATGTATTGCGTATTACGGCAGGGTACTAGTGTGAAGAGGTAGCCGGGCGGTGCCAACGGATGCACGGTGCACATGATACACACACCCCCCCGCTCAGCGTTAGACGGCTGAGGATGTTGAAGAGTCTTTTCAACAAAGCAAAACTACCAAACCGTGACATACATGCGAAACAAGCTCGTCCCGTACTACCGGATGTGCTGTCCAGTTCGCTGATCACACGGCCACTGTGTGCATTTCACCTCGCTACAACTCTTTCACATTGTCTCTTTGCGGTTGATGTCGGTGTGTTTGTGCGTTGTATGTACTTCGTGCCGGTAAGGTGTGAACGTGTGGATTTTTTTCTTCTTGTTGTTGATCCTCTTCGTACACACAATAGTTGAGCAAATAAAACATAAAAACCTAGCACCGAAAGTTTTGGGTGGGAAAGTGAGCCAGCTTTTGTGGGATTCCCATTTGGGGCCTGATGGAGAGCGTTGTCATCGCCTCAGGATACAGGAATAAGAGTGGAGGGTGGGAGTTGAGGAAAAAAGGCCATGGAGGGATACAACCAGGTGAGACAGTTGTTACCGCTAACCGAAACTCTATAACCTTGTTAAAGCAGGAAATTAAACCCGAAAGTGAGAGAACAGGATAAAAGTTCGCAAGAGAAAGAGAAGAGCGAGACAGAAATGAAAAGGAAGAAATTTACTTGAATAGTCCTAGTGTCGACCAACATACGCGAAAGGACCATAGCACAATCGGTAAAATAAAATTAAAAACTTAACCAAAAAAAAAAATCGCTCTTGAAGCTCCGTACCTTTCAAGCATCCGACCAGTAGGACCATTCGGGGTGGTGAGCTTTTTTTTTGGTCGCGAAATGTGCACACCTCAAGCACACCCTGAGCACCCTGAGCATCCCTTCGAGCGGCAGCATGTCATTACGTTTCCCGACAGGGCAACAGTAGCAGTGCCGGAAGCACTGTTATCGGCGGTTTGACAACCTCTGCTGAGGTTCTCGGATTCGCTCTATTGTTTCGACAAACGGAACGACCCGTTCGGCAAGACCGTCCGCACACCGGACCGAACAAGGTGTGTTATCGTACGGAGTGTAGATTTAACCTCACTGTTAGCTGTTATGTATGTGTGTGTGTGTGTGAGGAAACTAGGCTACGGCACACCACCACAATGGAGTAGTTCGTTTGAGGGAGGGTTTTTTTTTATCCTTCCACGTCTTGTTCCAAGTTTGCATGAATAGAGACCCCTACCGCATCCGTGGGTGGTTTGATTGTTTTTGTCCTCGTTTTGGCTTTTATTCTTTCTGCTGTTCACAACTTTCATTTCGGTGTTCACCGTTTCGGTAGCGAAACGAAACGTGTACTGTTCGCAATCTGCGCCACATCCGCACGGAATAGAGGGGGTTTTGTTTCGTCAAATGGTTGCATGCATTTAACCCGGTTCACCTATTGGGTGTGCGATTTTTCTGCTATCTCCACCCCTCCATTAAACTGTGTTGAAAGACTCGATTCCAAATCGGGGTTTTTTCTCCCTCCAAAGAATCCAAAGATGTGATGTTGTTTTGGTTCATTCTTTTAAAGATAAAAACTCGTACCAAAAAATATCCAACCTTACAAATACACCCAGCACAAACATGGAGAGCAACACGAGTTTAGGGCCAACTTTAAGGTGATTGTTTGTAGCCTTAATAGCGCGCTTTCCATTTTGCAGGCTTTGCGGCACGCAACAACCGCACGTGTGCACGTGAGGCGACGTGAGATGGAAATGTGCACGTGAGCGTACGGTTCGGTCGTGATCGTATATCCTGCAGCGGGCGCAACCGACACGACACAGAGCTTTACGTATCTTATCTTAAACCCCTATCTACGATGGCCACCAGGAATCCAGTGTGAAGGTGAATGGCCCAAAATAGAGAGTGCAGTAAATAAATAAACATCACAATAGATTGTGGTGATGGCAACAGCAATCCTTTAGGAACGATAAGGGTGCACGAAGGGTCGCTTGCTATGGAGGGAAACAACAGAGAGAGAGAGAGAGAGAGAGAGAGAGAGAGAGAGAGAGAGAGAAACAAAATGCATAAAGTACGAACTAACAGTAGACTCGCAAGAGGATGTTGATGCCTTTCACATACATGCCGGAAGTTACCGTACGGTCGAAAAACAAAAACCAAGATGACCATCGTCGAGCGTGAAGCGTACGGATAACGATGGCTGCCAAAAATAGCCTCCGGCCCCAAAAACAGATGTATGTATGGCACGCGAACCTACCGGCTGTAGGCAGTTTGCCTCCCGTTGCAGCAAAACAGAAGGCTGCACAGAGGCCAAAAGCCACCCGACTACACTGGGCACCGATAAAATGCACTGTTAAAGGAAGTTTTGTGGTGTTGCAAGAAGACATAACGACACCGGTACACACCCCATTCGAGAGCCATCAAATCTGCAACGACCGTCTCCTGGTGCTCGTTTAACACTGACCTCTATCCCTTGCACATCGAGTCTTCTGGTGGCCGAAAGGTTCTTCCCGACCCCCGACCAGAAGGACGTTATAACGGGTGTGAGATATGGAGGAAGGCATTTATCATCTCACGATGTTTTCGGTGGTTAGGGGTGGCTAGTTGACCCTGCTGTCCCGGAAGTGTTTGCTACGGTACTGTTCTGGGGATGGTCGAGTCATCTGCCTAGTCATACGGCAGACGCCTATCGCTGCGGTATTTAGATGGCTACAATTTGTTTCCCGCTACAACCAACTTTCGATCCAACGAGCGAAAACCCCGTTTGGCCCTTAGTACAGGACATGGTGTACTGGGTTTTGCTGAAGTACCGGAAGCAATAATGAGTCCCATTTTCCATTCGGACATCAGCTTACACACTTCCTTCCTGCAGCAGGACAAATTGGTACGGTGTGGTTTCCTGCACGAGACAAGGGGAATATCACGGGATGGGGAGTGGGAGGGAGGTAGGGAGAGAGGAGAGAGGTTAAGATGATCACGAAAATGGTCCTTAGAGGTATTCGGAGCACAAGCAAATCAGCACACATAAACACAGAGCCATGAGTATGCACCATTGTCTCAAGTGTGGCACTAAACGATCTGTTTTATGCTTGTTTGCTGGGTTCCGGACCCGGACCCCGGGAGGGGTGGCAATGCAACATAGTAACAATCCCGTGTTGTATCACTTTGTCACAGTGCGATGCATTCTCATGCTGAATGCACTCGCATTCGGTGCACACGCACGCACCGTGATGGATGGATGTACCTTGTGCTTCACTTTCTGTTCACTTCCAGCAAACTTCCGGGTGAATTCCTTCCGCTACACTTCGGTCCGTCAGTACACACTACGATACGCGATCACGCGAAAAAATGAAATCCCGCACGGTAATCGGGACGCAAATGTGGTCGTGGCCCATCCGTCGAACCGAACGATCATGAACTAACTAACGCGTGGCTGACTCTGGTGAGATGAGGGTCCGCATCATCTCGTCAGATGTTTTTCCTGCTTGTTTGTGCGAAATTCCGACAGCTGGTGGACTGGTCGGCCGAATTCCATTACGCTGCCGAACCATCGTTTTCCACGACTTGTCACGCCGAGTTCCGATATGGTCGCGAACCGGGCACGAGCAGTGCTTCGTTCGGATGGGGGGTTTTTAGCAGTTTCGAACCGAGTTACTTACTTCGGAGCTTGAATGCGCGCGAACTTCCAGTCGTGCCGCGTTCGTGTCAAGCTTTCTGTGCCGACAGGAGGAGGTTAACGAACCGACTGGAAGTGAGTGTTTCTGGTAGATTCGTACCGTGAGTGGGATAGTAAAATTCCGTCACAATTCAATTGTTTGGTTCAGTCGCGTTCGGTCGTAGTAATTGCTTTATTACGCAGGCGAGCATTGTGTCGTTTTGGGGGAAGGTTTGTATTGACGAAACTTTTTCCGGATGGTCAGTAAGGATAATTTTTAGGGTCTGAGTAACTGTTTATGTTTTTTTTATTTATTTCCAATCATCACAAACCATTTATTTAGTTCCAAAAATTATGTTTTTATTTTTTTTTAAATAATCAGTCTAATTTCGAATAATTCAATAATTCCAACGATAGTTATGATTATACTTACATCTATTTTATGTTTTCATCCTTTACTTTCTGACGTTAAAAAAATCAAATATATTCAAAAAGTTTGGAACGTTTAACTTGACGTTTAACTTCAGTTTTATGTTCATATCTCGTACATTTGTTTTAGATTATTTTGTAGTTGCCGTAATTGGAATGCATTAAAACATTTCAAAACGTTTTGGACTTATGTTTCAGAGCATTTTAGTTATAATTTATTTTCAAAAACTATTTTCAATTTTTTCATAATAAATGTCACCTTAGAACAAGGCATGCATTTTCTAATCGAAACACTTATGCAGACTTAACATCCAAGCTTCTACAGCTAATGCTGTTTAAACAAAATCGAATCTAATCAGTAAGTAAAGTCACTCTAGTGCCCTTTTTTGGATTATTTCTCACCTACCTTTTGTAGGTTTTCGGATAGCAAAAAAAGTCAAATTCGATTATCACGTCTGAACGCGTGAATCCGTAGGACCAAACCGTAGAACAGTTGTTCAACCAGGACATTGTTCAAAGGGATGATGAAGTAAAAAAAAAAAACAGAGAAAAAATACTTTTCACACTTTACCCAAAAATTCTTTCACTCTTGTTGGCTTAAGCTTTCCACGGTTTCCGTCCGTTCGGCAGAAGCGTTTCAAGCTGCAAATCCAATTCAAAGCTCACAATTAATTGAATGAGTTATAATACCCTTTTTAGCATGTCGGTATGATTCAATCGGTATGAGCTGCTCTTCAATGTGTGTGCACACGTTTCTATACGTACAGCTGTAGTATGTGTGGGTGTGTCTGTGTATTATTTCTTCGGAAAACCGGATCACCAGCCATCGCCTAAGAGGGTGCCAATTTTTTTTTTGTTCGACGGAAACCTCGCTCTTGTCTGGCCGGAATTCAAAACACACCGTCGAAGGTGTGTTTGCAGCAAAACACGCAGCAAAGGAAGCCGTTCTGCTTCAACACTCATATCGTCTCGCTAACCCCATCTCGTATGTGCCTGTGAGTAAAAGTATTGTCCCGTGAAACTTCACCTCATTTCCGGGACGGGATGGTAAAAACGCGTCAATTGACATTGAGGGGGAGCTTTCACGAATGACGAGAAGCAACAAAAAAAACCCCCACGCGACGTCTGCATCATACACAAACATTATTTCCTTCTTTGTTACTCTGGGCGAGTTTTTCTCTCTCTTTCCCCCTCCCAAATTCTCACACCACCCTTCCTCAGCTTTCTCTTCATTTAGGTTTTTTGAAGCTTGTTTTTCATCGGCAGTCAACACTTAATTTTCTTTTCTTTAGCCTCCGGGGTCCCCGGTCACATAGATTTCGCACAGAAGGGTGCCACCCACACGGCGGTGTAGCGCATCGGATTTCAGCTCACGTATCGCAAATAATCGAGTCACATGAATGGAAAAAAGGTCCCATCGTTAGGTAGCGGTACAAGGGCACCCACACATACACACAGAGACACGTAAACGTGTGCGTTCCACACGACTCTACTTAACCTCCACGTATGGTGAAGGAAAACGGGAACCAATTCCCGGCGTACCCTTCAACCGATGTCACCCTCACTTATAGACTTCGTGCATAAGATTCAGTTTTGGTTGAAAGCAAAGGAAGCGAATAAGCATAAAGGAAGTGAATAGGAAGGAATAGGGGAAGAAATAGGTTTCATGAAAGAATGAAAGAACTGTAAGTTTTCGGCAAGGCATGGCTGTCAAGTTGAGTCAACACTCAATCATCAACCTATAAAGATGTATGCATTTGGTGAACATATTGGTGGAAACAGTAAGCCAAAAAGTTGGAATCGATACATTCACCACACGAGTTTAGTAGGATAAGACTATCTTTCAATTCAAAAACTCTTATAATTCAAAATTTATAATTCAAAAACTCAAAAAAAATATTTCATTCTAATAAGAAATAAAAAGGTGTAACGAAAACAACAATAAAGACATATAAGCAACTCAGTTCGTATTACCTTTCGGATATTCACCTTAGTCTTAATCGCCGGTACGTTGATCGTTAACTCTCTTGGTTCATTTGTGACATATACGAATAATAATAAAAACACCAAACCACGTCTCTAACTCTTCCTTCCGAGACTATCAACTGAAGGTGTTAGTCTCTGTTTGTTGAAAGGAACTACCATGCATAAGCATGGCGGTCACCAAACTCACACACTTACACGGTGCTGAACCGTTGTTGTCTCAATTGACGGTGCATCGTTTAACGACGTCATACGCTAGGGAAATTTTTGATGGCATATGGCGTCGGTTTTGGGGTTATCCCTGACAGGCATTCGGGTTCCTAAAGGTGCATCGCTCTGTTCACTAGCTAGAAGCAACGGTTGATTGGTGTCGCGCACTGTACCTGCACCTGTAAATACCCACTGAACACAAAGCGAAAATAAAGTGAAGGGTTTTGTTTATAAACATTTTCATGTAAATTTTTTGGAGTGAAAATCGTGCAATTTAGTTTACTTTATCGAAATTCTCAATTTGGTTTGAATATCTAATATTTTATTTTATTCCAAATAATTTATCTTAGATTTCAGTATACTGAAGAAGAACAATATATCACACACTTGTGTGACATTGACTGTACCACAAAACTGAACTTCTTCGGTGGCGTTAACAGCCGCAGGAACAGCTTAGAACTGTGCATGCCATATCACGTAGCATACGGTACTGAACCGAAAAACGAATCCCCGAACCATGGAAACATACGCCCCGTGTAAACGTGTCGTCCTTCCAGCCCAATACGTTCAACGGTTCACGACGCGCGTTTGGAACGTTCGCTTGTGCTGGGATGAAACTGTAACATCATTTGGTCGACATTCCTCGTCATCGTTGTCGCGGTCTTTGGCGGTGTGTACCACTTTCACCGGGCCACGTACACCAGGTGGCAACGGTTCCGAGACGTTCCGAGAAGGAAAAGTTTTAATTTCATTCAATCCAGAGCCAACGGAAGCCGTTGATAAGACCACCGAATCGGTGGATTCTCTCTTCTATTTAACCTGCATACCGACCGAAGGTGCTTATTTTTTTGTGTGTAGGTGGTAAATTCTGCCTGCCGTTGAACGATGCACCAATATGGACGAAAAGGGTGTTAAAGGGGCACCTCTACTATGAAGGGGTCAAGAGTGAGGGAAGTGTGTAGTGAAGCGCAAAGTAAACTATTCGCAAAGCATTCGTTGAAATTCACAGCCTTTCGTTCGCACCATTCTTTAACAAGAATGCATTTGGCACCGCATTTTTTTCTTCCTCCTGTGTGGTTATACAGCAGACCTGCATAATCAAATGGATTATGTTTTAATTTTTGCAAAAGTAGTATGCACGCATTCCCTCTTGAGGGAAATGTACCTTCTGCTTAGCTTTGATGGTCGTGTGAAGCGTTATCAAGTATAGGTTCGTTGTGGTTTACTTGATAAAGTAACTAGCATTATTACCATCCTTATCGTAATGAATTTCCTAATGAATACCAAATAAGTGGCAACATAATATGGAAAATTTTGCTACAAAAATTTGTTTTAAAAAGTTTTTAGTATAAACTTTGTATTTTGCTCAGATATTTTTTTAAAAATAAAGCCTTAGTTTTTTTTTGCTATTTAATTATGGTAAAATTATTGTACATGCAATTTACTTTGGTTGGGAGACATTTTTTTATCCCGGTTGTGGCAGTTTTAGTTGCAAATAGATTTCACCGTTAATGGAGACGCATGGTGTTTGATGATGCGGTATTAAATTAGGAGTGTGAATGTAGTTCGTTTACGAGCGTATAAGGGTATAAATACTAGAAATGAAAAAAACGAGAACAGTTGCTGTCCTAAGTTCAAGAAAAGAACAAGTTTGATTATTTGTTTTCCTACATTTATTTCATTCTCTACATTAGTTACTGCTAATGGAGGCGCCTGGTGTTTGATGGTGATACATGAGCAGCACTACACGTTACTAGTGTTTTGATGTTTATTTGTGAATATAAATTCATGTGAATTTGTTTGCAATAAAGTCAACATTAGATTCCATTTTTAACATCAACGTTAAAAAAGTGATATACTTTTGAAGGCAAAAAAATTACTACAGAGAATTGGCAAAACCAATTTACTTAGTTCCAGTATTATTGCATTTCCATACAAGAAAAAATATGACAATGCCGAAAGAACCCCGTTATATAATCTTTTTTCTTTGTATGTATGCGTTATGTCATATTGCTAGTTTTTGCAAAATTCCCTGGAAGGAAGGTGTTGTGAGTAGTCTAGTAAGAGCCGTTTGATGTATTATGGCATCTTGGACGATGTATTACGTTTTACAACACATATTATGTAACACAATCCTTTTGGAATTTGCTTTCAAAAAACATAATAATTTCACATTCTTCTACTACGATAGTAGTTTACACTAGACCAACCAAAATTTAACTAGAAATCATCATCATTGGTTTATTTCCAAATAAAACTAAACCAAACATCAAACCATAAAGGAAAGGTTTCGAATCATATCCAGTAAGTAAAATTCATATTACACACCCCGCCCCGTAATGCACTGGAGTTGATTTAGTACGACAAACGCCTTGGTAGAAAATTCCATGAACAAAACGACGACACTCCGATGACGCTGATAGTAGGTGACAATGTGTTGATGACTGCATGTCAACATGGACCACTACCGAACTTGCGAAATGGGTGCAGTAGAAAACCGGGAACCTAACGAATGGTGGAAACAAAGCGTCACCAGGGTTCGGTTCCAAGCTACAACTGTAAGGGTACCCGACGATGTGCGGGTAGTAGCATATGCAAGTACTGCCAAAGCAATAACCACCGAGTGTCGGGCATAAAACTTCCGGTTTTCGAGATATAATATACACCCATTCACGACCTCCCACAAAGCAAGCATGCAAGCAATCGGTAGCCAGCAAACCTGCCCCTAGTGCTACCCCCGTTCGGGTGGTACGTACCGCTAGAAGATCGTATATCTTACGCCATTCGAAACCATTTCCCATTTGCCCGAGCAAGTGTGCTGTCCTTTCACCTACAATACTCACTCAATCTCACAGTTGACTCACTTTCTAGTCATATCGTCGTTTTCACTCTACCCAGCAGCGGTTCATCACTCACGCATGTTGTCCTCTTCTCGCATGACATTGCGCCCGAACAAGAAGGTTCGGTCTCATCGACCTCTATTACCCAGTGTGTACCCTCTTGTGCAATCTTTCTATGAAGATGATGCTGATGACTCTTCTTAATGCTCTGCTTTATGCTTTCCACTTCCCACCGTTCGTCCCATCCGCATCGTTGCCATTACCTCGGCAACGGCTGCCAGTACCGCTCGTGCACTTTGCATTCGACCCCTTTGCTTCGTACCCGTTTTTTCTCCATCGTGTGTCCCCGTAATACCTCGGATATTTGCATAATAAAATTCTTCCATCCATTGTTATTAAACCGTTCCGGGGATGGGGAGGTGCGGTGGTGGGATGTGTGTTCCGGGTGCGAAAAATTGGTGTCTGTGATGAAGCAAGACAACACATCAAGCGGGTGTGTGTTTGGATTGTTGGCGAATCGACAGCCCTTGGTGCGATATGAATACACGTGGGTAGGTGAATAGGGATGCGCAACGAAGAAAGCATGAAGCACACGAGCAGAAATGAATTTTCTTTTTCCCCTTTCGCTGGTAGCTACACCATTCCGTTGCAGTTGCCGAACATTTTGCAACATCTCTCCTTGATCCTTGAGCGTAACCTTCGTTTGCTGTACACCGAGTACCGTGTTGGGTTTGTGTGCGTAGGTGCATGGATACGTGTATACATGTTTATTGTCAAATTGTCGAATAGTACCAACAACAAGGTACGACACTTAGACATGCTTTCGTTGTTTGCGGGAGACGGCGGAGAGAAAGAAGTTGTGCACCGTGCCTTGTTATGCTGATGGGTAAAAGCATAATCTATGATGCTGTCGGGTAGTTCGTAACAGGTTCGCAAAAAAAAAGGTGTGCAGGGGGTGTAAGGCCGTTGTACGTATATGAGCTACCGGGAATGAGGAATAGATAAAAAAAACCCTGTACATATACCCACCGAACCGAATTGTTGTTGGTGTGGTTTGTGCAAAATACTACCTTCTGCCATCATGCCGGTCGCCTTCTTGCGCACGCTGAAATACTTTAAAGGCTACGTGGGATGATAAAGTGAGTTTTTATGGTGTGACCATTTGAATAAATCTTTTGCCTAATGATTGCACCATGATTGTGCTGCCGTGTGCATCAGCGTTTCCTCCAATTTATGACACCATATGACGCTGATACAAACGTACCGATTGTGTAATAAAAACCGTTTTGTCTATGGGGGAGCTGTCGTAAAGTTGATATTTCGAATGGGAGATAATTAAGTGTAATTCAGTAATGCCGTGCCGTTGGCAGCTGCTGTCTGGCAATGGTTTAATAAAAGATTATCTACCGGAAAAGGAAGTTTTTTGTTCAAAAAGCAAAATTTAATTCCTGGGTCATTCTGAAGATTACGATCACAGTTGGGTTGAAGAAGTTTTCCAGATTTTAATATAAGAAGCAGAACTTAACGTAAACCGGAGCATCCAAAGACTCAAAATAAACAAAACAAATCATAAATGTCATATAGCAATGTCTGCTTACAAAACAACCTCAGTTCCTTTTTATTAAATTAATTTAATATCTATGAACGAAGATTTCGCATATGGTCAAGGAAAGCTAGTAATTTTTTAATTGTTAATTGTTTGTTTATTTAAGAATGTCCACTTGAAGAGGTTTGACAAAAAGACTGAGCTTGGTGAAATGCTGAACTTGGCATTTGATTTTTAGGTTTTAAATTAGAATGATTTTCTACTATTAGTCTAGTTTTATACAGCAATTATTGCACTATTTTCAAAGGCTTATACTGTCTCTTGCCTCTTTGATTTTCAAACCTAAAATTTTCAAACTAGAAACATTTTAGATTTGTGTATACTAGGTACTTCGGTCGATAGTCTGAGCTTTTGATAGAGAAAATCATAACTTTCTTAATATAAACAAAAAAAAAAGAATAATTATGAAAAATTGTGCTGAATTATTTACCATAATTTGTAAGTCGGCCAAACCAATATCTGGAAATCTCATAACCAGGATTAGCTTTCATTCCTTTTTCGTATATGAACATCTAACAATAAACCATGCGGCTACCTAATAATGCACCACTCTGATGTGTCCAACCTCGAAAGAATTTCATATTTCAGCACACAATTTAATCAAATTCTCCTCACCGAATGGATTGCTTTGCATGAGTTATACAAAATTTGCTTCCCAACGTGCGAACAAAGCAAAAGCACGTGGAGTTGCACCTCCATCACAAACATTACTCGATTTTGCTTTCTGAGACGCTCCAATATAGCTGCCCTCCCGCCCGATCGTAAGCTTAGCCGGGTGAAGAATTATTCGTTTTCATATCCGTCTCGGTTTGCATTGCGTGTTAGTATGTAAAGTAGTAGCTAGGAAATTAGATTTGACAATCAGAAGAATTGAGTGCGAATTGGTAAAGGAATGTCTTGACGGTGGTAAGCGTGTGATACTGGCCCTGCACAATGAACACACACACACAAGGTGAAGTACGTTTTCGAGGGGTCAATGAGAAACTTCCTGCTCAATTCGTACCGATAGTGCTGCATAAATGCAACCCAGGACCAAGGGGTGTTTGTGAACCTTTCGCTCAAAAGAAAGAAACGCATTACTACCGGCACGAGATGAAGGATAAGTTTTACCTTGCCGATGGTAAAATAATTCTTCCAATCGTTAGTTTGCGCCTCACGTTCCAACCAGCGACCTTAGTAATGAATGGATGAGTGGAAGTACTGGCTAGAATCCACCTGCCGGAGGTATAGCGCTGTGTGTAGTTAAAGGTAGAATGGGATGTAGTTTCCGGACATAAGACGACTGAGTTTCAAACCCAACCGACCGGCCCAATCCGTTCGATACGATTCGCTCCCCGCGGGCAAATGGGGCTGGGTAGGAGAAGGTTTCGCATCCACTGAAGTAGCACTGTAATTTCCGCCTTTTAACACTGATTTTACCTGATTGGAGCCCGAAAACAATAGCCAAAAGGAAACGCAACCTGAATCACCTCGTAGTATGCTTTCTCCCACACACTCTCTCTCTCCCCTTCTCATCTTTCCCCCTTCCAAAAACCCGGTACGTAGTTGCCTTCTCACGGGAAAAATGCTTCCGGCCGGAAAGTGGTAACACCTCCGGTCGGTTCAGGCCGACCCAAACTAAAACCGGGGCGATGGGGCGAGACGCCCGGTATCAGTAACGGCATCGGCTCGCCCGGCTTACGCTCACTGCCCGAGTGCCTAGGAGTAAATTTCAGGGTTTTAATTAAAATCAAATTCAATTAAACTTCAAATGACCATCTCGAAATGCAGCGGCATTCGAGCGTGCCACGCCGTACCAGTTGTACCGCTGGCTGGTGGAAATGCTGTGCTGTCGTGGTTTTTGTCCGGTGCGGGAAAACTGGTCGATGTTGGCGGAAAAGGTAATTTCATAAAATCTTCGTGCCATGGTGGCCTGCCGGTTTACCACGTACCGCGTGAAGCAACGGTGCGAATCTGGTCTTTTGTAAAGGTGTGCTTGTAAAAGAATATTGAATGCTGTTCTGGAGACTTCTGGTCGAGTTTTGTCGAGTTTCGAACAAGACGAAAGCAATCTGTCAGCTAAAAGTAGTCCTGCTAAGTGCGTCGAAGATGGTGTAACTTGCGAATTGTGTAATCGATCTCGAGGTGGATGGTTGAAGTGTTTTGGATATTAGAGTTATCGTCGGAATTTTAGTCGTTTAAGTAACTGTGATTTGATGCTTATGGATATGGATACCTTTAAGATATTTTTCATATAAAACTAAAAAGAATCTTTTTTATAAACAATTTATACTTTTTTTTAGTATTATTTCGTGTTTGCTTTGCTTTAAAGAAACTTTTATATTATATTATTTTTTGTGTTCCTTCATTTAAATTTTAGTACCAAATCAACGCTTTGTCAGAGGTAAAAATCACTACAACGTCAGTATGCACTTATCAATTACCGTAACTAGTTTTGATCTGTACGAAATCAATAACAACAGTTTATAAAAATGTACCAGAATCAATATATCTACCATCTTGTAGAGCATTATCTTCAATTTAATTTCAATTCCACACATGACACACATGTAAACAATATAATCAAAATTCAAACAACTATACGAGAAATTTGTCGATCACAGCATGATTGTGGTTACTCGTTCAAACAGATATAAAGCATAAATGATAACTTGCCTCGTGAATTCGGACACACACATATACGTACAGACCTAAGAGAGCAACGATTTTCTTCCGTTTCGTGAAACCGTACGAGAAAAACTATGATACATAAAAGAGGACATCCTGACAGTCATGTGGGATGATAACTCAATTAAACTTATGCAAAAGCAGTCCCTGCAGGCGAGCAGAAGAACTTTGTCCTGCATGTGAAGCATCCTCCCCTTCCCTGTGAACTTATCTCTCAACTCTTCCGTATCCTCTGTTTGTACACCGAAATTTGTGGTCCATGACTGCCAATCGTTGTCAAACCGACACACACAAACCTATGGCACCGCACTGTGTTCACTGTGTTGATGTGTTGGAAGGTAGTAAAAAAAAAGAAGAAGAGCTTTGTAGCTATTCCTCAAGACTCGATCTTGCGAGTCATACACACACACAAAACCCTTTCCAAATTCCAACAAGCGACACAATCTCGTCCCTTAAAAGGATGAAATAAAGTTCTTCCCTTTTTCTTCTGGCCTCCGAAAATATACGCAACACCGGGTGGCATCAATCTTTTCTGGTTTGATAGAGATGAGAGCCAAGCCACACGCCAGCCCGCAACAGCATAGGAATGTGTTTGATTAGATCGAGCATTCCAGTTGGGAAAGGTTTCGGCAGAGTTTAAATGCATCCTTTCTTCATCAACATGCGCAAGCAACTGCAACACCTTCACAACTGCAGCGAAGCAATGACCGTTGTCGGGAGCTTCGTTTGTGTGTGTGTGTGTGTTCGTCTGCATTAGGAATGTTGCCCAAACAGTATTCATCAAGCTGTACCAAGCACGGTGCACGACAAAAGGTGCCAATGAGGATGAATGTCTGTCTGCGAGGAAAAATGTAGCACTTTTCCGGTGCTGACGCTTCGGTCCCATTGTTGGCCATGATGCACGTGGGTGGGTGGGATAAATTCTGTAGTCAATTAGGATGATACCTGCTAACGCCGACATTCCACCATGGGACACTTTACCACTCGGGGTGCTCTCGTTTCGCGTCCCCATTGATCCACCCTTGGTCAGCCCTTGGTCCGGTTGTGTTTTCTTGCAAACTGGGGAAAGCTTTCAGCTCCAAAGCTGCCGAAAGGAATGTGCAATGGGGGATGCTTTTGAAGATTCTTCACCATACCGACCATTCCATCACAGGCTCATTTGCTTGAAGCAACCAAAAAAAGAAAAAAAAAGAAGGAATTCCTGAGTCACGATTTGCAAACCCTCAGGAATTCAAATCCAATCTTTCGCTCTTTCTCTCGGTTGGGCTTTTGGTACTGGTTGATTTTGGGTGGGTTGGTAAGAAAACAAGCAAGAAAGCAGAAGGAAGCTTCAAGCCAAACCAGACATCCAGCTAGTCATGCTGGAAGACAATCGCAACGAAACACGAACGACAATTCGGCCCACGGAGGATGACTTGCAATTTGATTTCTTCTTCCAACGAGCAAAAGACGATACATGCCGGGAATGTTTCACTACACCGTGGACACCACCCGGCGGTACGGTGCCATGTTTTGGAGTGTTTGGCCTTCACCATCGTCTTCAGCCGTTGCGACCGGTGTTTGGTAGTGTAGTGTTTTTGTGTTGCTGTTCTGAACTCGTCTTGCATCTAATTTTAAATAGAAAATGCAATTTATTTTCTACCCCGTACTGTTTGCTATACATGACCTATACCCGGATACCCGAAATGGGGGCGAATCAGGCAAATGCCACGAAAAACGAAACCGAACACCCCACCCCGTAAAAGCGTTGGACGCCGTAGTTGCTTGCTAACGATCCTGCCGATGTCTCTTCCTTGCAAAGCTTGCAAAACCGGTCGGGTGTGCTTCGTTTCGGAAAGCATTTCTGCAACCAACTCTAGGCCTGCCTGTTAGGTGTAGCTTAATGTTTTGTACCAAGCCGAAGGAAGCAGTATGTGGCCGTACCTGCTCCTCAGATATGCTGACTTTCATTTGCATTTTCTTCTTTTCCGAACCCCGGTTGGAAGTTGTTGTTTATTTTGCCTCCCTCTCTCAACCAGATATGGTAGCAGCAATCTTCCAGCAGCGTCTGGAGGACTCACTAATAGCTCCACTGCAGCCGCCTTACGGTTATGCAAAGAAAGCTTCCACTAAGCCCATCGTTTTTTGCCTGTCGCCAAGTGCACGATTCTGCTCGGTACCATGGCGGATTCTTCGTCATTTGGTCACATTTCTGATTGGGTTTTCATACCCCCAAAAACCCACCGATGGAAGTGCACCTGAAATGGGTGCTCAACTGGGTGCCGCACGCGACCAACTTGATGACTATGACTGAAAATTTATTTGACTTTCCCTTACCTTCTGTCTTCACCCTCCACAGTCTGTTTGTGTATCTTCACAATCGCAACTCAATTCCCTTGATCCAGACGTTCTTTTCTATCTTTTCCAATCCCGGTATACAACATTCCTTTACAGCGCGATTGTTAATGTCGTTGTTATTGCTGTAGTTATTGGTTCATTCCGTAGCATTCCACAATCCGGCACAATAGCAGCAGCAGCAGCAGCAGCAGCAAGATTTATTGCATTCCTGATCGGGTCGTTGCTATATCGAGCAGGCTCGAAAACGTCTTACGATAGGCTGTCGAATTTGCTGATTCTTTCAAGGAAAAAGAAACAGGCAAATGTCGGTTATCGGGTTTTTTGGCAAACGTTGCAAGCTGAAGCTGCAATTCTTACGATGCATCATTTGTATCGATTTGGTATGCCGATTCACGAATGTTGCTCGTTCGCTGAGCTGGAAAATGAGCTGGTAAACAGTAAACAATCTAAATTGTCGTATTAGATGTATCCTTGTATTTCAATTTTAATGTCTAGCAAATGCTCATCTTTAGCATTTGTAAGAAAATATATAATAGATAGGTATATCACTAACTCGATTGTTTTTAAAAACCAGAACAGGTTTTCAAAAATCAGCTAATTCTTCTATAATAAAGTAAGAACATAAAGATGAAGGAAACAAATTTATTCCCGCTTTAGTAGCTAGCGGATCAACGCCATAACCTCCAACTGAATTTGTCATAACCTCTACTTGAAATGCTTTGCTGGCTGGATTGTCCGGTGTCATTCTAATGAAATGAACAAATAGTCCTCAAAAATCTTGCTCACAATTCCTGTTAATCCTTGCTGAGCATCGCAATCCGTGCTGTATTGTCGAATACGTTGGGAAGGTAGTAGTGGTGTGCGCAGAAACCAAATTGTAATCCTTATTGTAAACCCAATTACAAAGATTTTCGAATAGGCCCTTCAGTATCAATCAATCAATGAATTTTATTAGAGGATTTAGAGTCTAAAATTCCACAAAAGTGCAACGGCAAGAAGCTCATAATCGACAATTTTTTGTAAATTCATCATACTCAGTATCTTCAGTATCTCAGTATTAACATAAGAAAAATGCAACTTGTACTTCAAATATTGTAAATACTTGTGAAACTACATCTGAAACACTCTCACCATTTTCTTCTGAAAATCTAATGATAAACTTTATGATAAAAACAAATGTTATATGCCAACAACATTAGTCTGAGACAAAACCAATCCTCACGCGAAATATAATCATACCATTTTCCACTAATGCCTCACGCTTAAATCTCTTCAAAACAACTCGTTTTCCGGTTTTGTTTTTTGTCAAAGATACTAATGGGAAATCAATGACCAAGTTCTGCTTGTTTCGCTTGAGAGATCTTTACCTCCGCAGTGTAAACGTGGTTCATGCGATCTCGAACCCGTCCATGGTAATTAAATTTCGGTTATTACCCGCCTAGTTAGTGTCCAACAGAACATTATCGTCGTCTTGTCGGTGGTTTGAATACTTCCGTCCATATACGTAAAATGTCACTTAGCAATAATTCTTAAGCAAACTCACACCCCGGCACTAGCCATGTTCAACGTTTTTGTTCCCGTATGTAGCCTCACGCACAAATGGATCAATTCATCAACGCATCAGTGACCAACTGCAAGAACTACGATACGCCTTTTTGTTCCCCCAATGTTTCCGGGATGGCATCGTGATGGGAATGTCATGAAGACATGCACGCATAAACATGCTCTGCAACGGTTCGGCCACTGTACCGTACGGTGCCGTACCGAAAAACATATTGAATTAATAATTGAATCCAATCGAACGGAAGCGGGTAGCTGTGAGTTTTTGTCGCTTGATTAATTGTGCTCGCACAAAGCGCACACTTGTCTTGTCCCGGTTCGCTTGTGGCTGATGGGCCATGGTACTGGAGAACGAACACTACCTCGGAATCGTATTGAACAACCGAGTACCAACCCAACCGCCACGATCAAACCCGTAGTACAATGCAATAGTTTTGTTTTTCTTCCTGGCTGTGGCTGGGGTTTTTGGTGTGTGAGAATGACTTTTTCCTTTTGTTTCTTTGGTGGTTTCAAACACAAAAACTACCACCTCTCTCACACCCGTTGATGGAAAAGCTTTTAACCCTCGTACACATGCAGGAAAAAACCCCTTCGCACCATGGACAATGGCTGCGGCAATGGTATGGTGGGTACACGATTGAAATAAATGCTCGCAAAAACTGCGAAACGGCACCGGTTGACGGCAGGAAGAAGGAAGGTAAAGCATGTTAGAGAATGCAAACTCTCGTACAGCCTTTCGCTTAATTTGATTGGATTTAAGCAAAATCTCTCTTGCTACCGAACACACACACAAAAAACACCGCCGAACACGATTCCGCGCCAAGGCTGGTGGTTGATTTTTGCAGGCCCAGCTCTCCCGGCCACCGTTTCGGTGTGCGGAAAGTGGAAATTGAACACTTTTTAATCTCGCCTCTCGCCTATTATCAAGATGATTCCATCGAACAAGGGGTTCATTTTGGGGTATGTTGGTCCACTTGCCATTTTTTTTTATTCTGTTTTGTTTTGGTTTCACTTTCTTCTTCGTATTACGTATACTGTTGCATTTTGCATGCGAACCTGGCGAGCCATTTGCAATTTACGGCTTCTGATCACATCGCACCATCGCTTATCGCTTACAATGGTTTTTGTTACACTTTTATTCACACTTCAATCTGGTCCGACGTGTTTTCAACGACTTTCAATCAATTTTCTATTTCTGAAAGCAAAAACCAAAAAAAAAAAAAATCGGTTGGCGTAAGGGAGATTTTTTTTCGTATATGAAGTGTTGCAGTTTTGTCTTTTTTTTGCGTATGTGTGCGATAGGTGTACATTGACGTGCTGCAAATCACTGTTAAATATTGTTGTATGTGTTAATTTGAATCCTTTTTATCGCAACGCGAACGTTGGATTACGTTTTGTTGGGTCTTTTTCAGATTGGACAAAATCTTTTCTATTTAATCTAGTTTTATTAATTTCTTGTCATTGAGCTTTACTATTATTTAGTGTAGTTCAGTTTTATTCATATAATCCAATATTCCGAATAATCATAAAAAAATTATTTACTCATTTGAAATAGATATGAAATGGACATGACATCCTTCTCAATTCCAGGAATAAGCATTAAGCTGGCATTGATTGCACATAGCTTTCCCAATTCACATATTTGCTAAGCTCTCCGTGTGTCAGTAGTGCAATTTTTTAAATGAATTAAGTTTAGCTTACAAAAGTTCCAGAAAGTGGAAAGGCTTTTGGAACTACCTATAAATTAAAAAAAAATCTACAAATTGCTGGAATTTCACCATACAAATTTGAAACAAGCAGCTACTTCGAATAAAATTGTAAAAAAATCAAAAAAGCATAAACAAATTGCACCTTTGATAATAAAGTAAAAACATAGTGCAGATATCAGTTTGATCCAATTTTAATTAAAACAAATTATTTATTTTTTTTGCTCGGTTAGAACGGCCTGGTCGTATCAAGAGAAAAAAATATTTATAATTTAAAACAAAATAAAATACTTATTCCGAAACCCTTTGTAGTTTAATTAATACATAATTTTAAATAAGGGTTAAATTATATAGTATAAAACTTATACAGAACACTAGAAGTTTAAAATTATATAAAGGTGCTAAATTTTGTGACGCTAAAATAATCTAAATGTTTTGTCCTACCTTCGTACACGCTATGCACTCACAGTGCAAATGAGACAAACTGCTGCTACCCCAACGAAGAATATTTTTTAGCTTCGCCTGTTGGAAAGCACTTAGATCACACGATGAGCATCCTCCAAGCGATTTGTGGTTTAGAATTTCGGGAGGAGCGAAATGGGGGCCTCACTACACCCCGTGACGAAGAAAACAGACCAAACGTAATGTTCGCGCCGTACACGGGCACCGTAGGCAAATAAAAGTGCATCGCAATCATACTCAAATGCGAAAATACAAATCTGATGGTGTGGAATATTTCGACCAATTGACACGGTTGCATAGGCGAACGCTTCCGGACGCGTGTCACAGTTTCCACACCACACCCGGGATCGACGAAGATTCGCAAAACCACGGGTTCTAAAGTGTCCTGAGGTGTTTGCAGTGCACAAGGGATGCTGTTATGGATGAAATTGTTGGTCTATTGGCATTAGGACTGCCATTCCTGTCTGTTCAGAGGGAGATCGAATGAAAAGTGGGAGACAGAGAGAAGGAAAGAAAACACACAAAAACATGACCAAAAAAAAAAGTACGAAGAAACGGTTCATACTTGAGTTTTCGTTATCGGAGGGTCGGAAAATTGATGAGCGAGAGTTTTGTTCTGCATTCTGCCATTCGGATGGCATTTATGGTGGTCGTGCTTTTGTCTTGTTCTTTCGAAATGTTCCCCAACCATGCACAACCTGGCGGGTGGCATCATCGGAAGACGAAACGCTCCCGCCGTGCTAAAGTTCTCAAAATTGCAATGATTTAGAGTCGATTCATGTGCCGCTTCTATTTGGTACTCGATGCTTCGGTCCACTTCATGCCTCGGGCATAGACCAATTTTGCCGGAGCATTCGCATTGATGTGGTTTTTGCTATGGCGGGCCCACCAAACCCAAAAACCACGACTTGTCGCAACAAGATTTTTGCTCCTCGATAACAATTAGTCGAACGGGAAATGAATTGAGCGAACATTAATATTGAAGCCAGCATACACGTCTACGGACTGGGTAGGATGTTCGGCTCAACTTCCGTTGGGCGGGGCGGTTGTCAGGAAAGGGACGTGGCGGGCACTTGCTTTTAATTGGAGTGTTAAGTGGTGTGGGACTTTTTTCTTTTTCTCTATATTTCCACTATACACAGATTTATCATCAAGATGTGGCTTGAATCGTTTGAGGCAGCTTTTTTTTTGTCGGAATGCAATAAAGAATAAAGAATTTAAAGGTAAGCTAGGTACTAATTAATTTTGTTCATATATTTATTTATTCAATTAATGTTTCTCTAAGAATGATTTAAAATAAAATGCACAAAGGGTGAATGCTTGCGTAGTGATCATGTTAAAAATGTGTTACACAAACAACTGATGATAAGTGTAGTTCACATTATCGGTAAATACTGTTTGTTTCATAATTTTGCATGATTTTAAAATTATTCACCTCATCTTTACACAGCTTCAAATAGCTTCGTTTTCAAAAATAAAAAGATTTAAAGAGAAGTAAGTTTTTTTTGTGAGTTAGTCTCACAAGTTAAGTTTTCTATTTCAGCAATGTGGGTGACAAAATATTAGTTTATTATATTTGATCGCATTCCTCTTCATGACATATTATTGGATACTTTTTGCATTCGGATTTTAAAATTTATTACAACATTTAAATGATTTGCATTGCCTATAATATGATTTTCGTTGACCTTCGATCTTTGATATCTTAAAATAAAATCTCGTACGCAACGAATAATACAAACACCTCCTCAGATTTTATGCATCACTTCAATATACCATACTTCATATGTGTCTTTTTTTATTTACCAACTTTTGTCTTTCGTCAAACAATCTCATTGCACGAAAACACACCAATTATTCTATGGTGGAACGATTTTAAGCAGCTGCGCAAACGTTTAACACATTTTCCAAACGCCGTTTTGGAGTGAAACAAAAACAAAATTAATCCTATTCTGAGATCGCTTAAGCTTCCGGCCGGTCCAAATAACGTTAAGTGACACTTGATTTTGATTCCCGTTGTGTTGTGTGGAATTGTTTCCACGCGTACATTTGTTTAGCCGCATTTGGGGGGTGCAACCGTTTCTTCTTCTGCTTCAACTTTTCATTTGTATCATCTCCCGGCACACAACAAAACGCTTCCGACACAACCAACGTCCGGTGCGGTACGAAACGAACCTTGTCGTCCTTCTGGTTGATGAAGAGTGAAGCGCAAAGTTGTCGTACCTTGTCGCCGGTTTTTGGTCATACTTTTAATTCGGCCAACCGTATGAATTATTAAGCAGGCTTTTCTTTCCACCACATGCCTGTTGGGGGTACGTTGCTGCTGCCAAGTGCCAAAACACAAGCTAAAGTCGACAAAACGGAAATCATCCAAAATAGTACGAGTTCCGGTGAGGTGCCGGATGAATCCTTACGGATGCTGCTGCTGTGTACCGGACGGTGGCGTGGAAAAGGTACACTCAACTTTTTTTTATTGTGGTAGGCTTTACGCGTAGTCACATTTGTCAACATTAATAGCAAATATTATTCTTCTCTCCCCCACCAACGCCATCCTTAGCATGGACGACCCTTTAGCAACATTCCGTTGTTTGTTTTGTGTGTTTTTTTTTCATTCGTCTAACCTCAATACACCGGAAGAACAGTAACATTTACCGAAATAAAGTGTTTTTTGTTTGTGTGTATGGGTACATTTGTCTCAAACAGCAGCCTTCTTGTTGGGTAAAAGTTTTCGACCTCTGTGTTAAATCTCGCCCCATAGTTGCTGTGTCCATTTTGGCCCCATATTACCATGAGCCGGGTCGGTGATCCTGAAAGTTTAACCTCACCGGCATGACAGTTGCTCGGTTTTCTCTAGCACAACTTTTCACGCGCCAGATTATTGCTAGTTGTAGTAGTTCCGATACGCATACAAAATATGCTAATTTCATTCGGAACCCCTGGGCATGTAAGGGCTGTGCAGAACTTCTTGGCTTTCCTTCAACCTCCATCAACGGGCGGGCGTCCCATTTGCAAATGGATGCACATTAAGAATAGCGCACGTCCGGGGTGTCCATAAATTAGTCTGCGGCACTGTGTGAACAGTTTAGATCAATAGATGAAACGGTAGTGGGTGCGTTTAGGAAGGCAAATTATATTTAAGAAT
This sequence comes from Anopheles funestus, assembly GCF_943734845.2. NCBI lineage: Eukaryota > Metazoa > Arthropoda > Insecta > Diptera > Culicidae > Anopheles > Anopheles funestus. Next base: position 25,855,311 of record NC_064598.1, read on the forward strand.
GGTTGCCTACCTGTTTCGTATTAATCATACGCCGCATAGTTGTTATTTGATGTAATATTTTGAGATACAATTTATTTTAATTAAAATGTTTTTGATTTTTATAGCTTGGCTTTAAATGCTATTCACGAAAGCGAATTCAAGATGATGGGCAAAAAGATAGACAAATGAATGAGTAATATATCTAATAAGAGCTTTTCCCTTGTTTAGTCCATTCTACATGTGCCATTGTTTTACATTTTGTGTATCGTTTTTCAAACTTTCCTAAAATTCATACTTATCATACCATTCATTATCATGCAAAGAATTATATTTTCTGTTCCTACGATTCAGCGATCAACGTTGCACTTGATCGTTGCAGAGATCCATTAACAAGTATCGAGTATCATCGTCCTGACCTGTCTCTCTCTCTCCCTCTCTCTCTCTCTCTCTCTCTCTCTCTCTCTCTCTATCTTCTTGGCTTTTAACAACCCTACAGGTCACGCCGGCCATTTCTGGCTTACTCGACTTATTTTACTATGTAGCCGGATAGGCAGTCCTTGCTATGGGGGAACGGTCTGGATGGGATTTCTGGACGGACCACCGGGCCGCCCTCTGACCTGTATTCTTCCTAATAGAGACCTGGACAAATCTGGAAAGTGTCCTAAAGTATCTTATAAATATTTTTTATATTTTCTGACGTGAAGTATCCTGTATGAAATTGTAGAGAAAATTACCAGAAGAAAGGAGTGATATTTACAACTCTTTATAAATATTAAAAACAGTTAATGTCAGCTAAAATATATTCTCTAAAAGAGGAACGTTTCTCTTGTGCTTCTTGTAGCTACATACAAGTAGAGTATCGTTTTATTATTAAATGTTACTTACTATTATTATAGTTAAACATGATTATTAGCTAAATATACAATAAAGAGTACAGCATTTCATAAATCACAAAAAACTGCTCCTCAATTTCATTCGTTCCATTCAGTATGGCCTACTCATATTGCTACTAAACTTCATTGCAAAAGACATGATTCACTCGCCCGATCGTATCCTCTATCAAGCCGTAACTGAAACAAAACCACAACACCATGGTTGGGAGGGAGGGTTATGGACAGCAGAGAGAGAGAGAGAGAGTGAAAAAAAGGGTCAGGAAAATGTTAGCAAACTCAGTCAGCGATGCGAGAAAATTTGCAGTGAAACGTAAGTCAGCTGGAAAGAAGCGAACCGAAAGTTGGCTGGCCTTCTAATTTGCTCGGCTGAACCGCTGAACGCGTCCCCGTAGGCAGTTGTTGCCATGCCCGAACAGTAGTATCGAATACGGGGCAGGCATTCTCCCCAAAAACGCGGCCGTACATTTGCACATAGCCTTGCAAACACATGGGCACGGGGATGGCGTTAATATTTCCGATGCAAACATTTCTCCAGCACCTTCAACATTATCCCGTTTTCTGATTACGAATCAAAGTTGTTGGTGTGTAACGATTGCTGTTGAAGTGTTTTGCCTAAAGCACATTTTAGCACACATTAAAGGGAGTGTTTAATGATATTTTTGTTCTTCTCTCCATTCCATTAACATGGCGAGTGCAACAATTTATAAATGTGTAGACATATTATTAGCTGAGCAGTTTATCAGACGGAAGTTCATCGTGATGTGTTACGGGGTTGGGAAGAGAGCTAATTCTTCATTAATTTAGTGCTTGGTGTATTGGAAAAAATAGAACATTCTTTTCCATTTACTTCTTGCTTCTATATTTATCGGCAAAAAAATTAACTCTTTTCATTAATCACCATCGCACGGCACAGCAGTATCTCAGCGCTAGCAATAGAGATTTAAGTGCGCACTGGTGGGTTGTGCTGTGAATGGGTGGTGGAAAATAAATTAAATTTTTACGCCATCCTCAACAACGGCTCACCTATGATGATTCTTTCCCGTGCTTCACTGTAGCTTGTTGTGGAAAAGACAAAAAAAAAGCTGCAACAAAAAAGGGCTCTGTGGTCGGGAATAGGGAAATAGGTTGAAAACAACAAACCAAACTCCCTTTCGCTTGTGCCTGGGTCAGAATACGCACCCATTCCAGAGGGCCCACACCGAGGCACATCCTTCAGCTATCCATCGCCACGCGGAAACCGGCTCTCTAAAACCATTAATTAAAACACGTAGTTGCCATAAAGTAGATGTCTAGTCTAGGAGTGTGCACTCTCATCGCGAACTTGCGCACCGCTGGATTGTTACAATTTATGCCGGTTAGCATTGCGATTATGGCTCATTCATAATTACAAGTGCTGTACAGTGTTGTAGGCTTTGCGGTGATGAGCCTTGAGGTTTCCGTTGCGAGACGGATGTCGGGTCACAGCGTAGCGGTAATAGTTGTGTGCGGTTTTATTCAAATTATTTGTGTAAAGCGGCACGTGGAATGTAATCTACTTAAGGTAGGGGATGGTGATGGTTAGAATCAAAAGCAAAAGCAAAATAAAAGGTAGCTGAAATGAACGAAATGCCTGTGAGAGATTAAAAAGCAACCCATTATGTGGCAAACGGATCCACCATTCTGGGGCGTCCTCCCCCGGGAGTGAAAGTATTGCAGTGTTTTAATGAGAATATCTCTATGTTTGCGTACGCACATTAACAGACATTGACTGCTGAATAGGAAATAGATTCTGTTGCATTGCGTGGAAATTTTGATGTTCTTTAACTATTGTTTCAATTACCATTAGTTATGTTGACTGAAATGGTATCTCTGGGTACCATTAAATATCTTTACTAGTGTTGAGTATTATGAAAAGAACCATTCGAATGAATCTTTAGTAAAGAGACATTCGACTCAAGAATCGATTCTCAACACATTCATGAACTTTGACAGATTCTTGAATCTCTAAGGAATTACTATTTTACACATGTTTTTATGTGTTTGATTTGAGAAAAATTTCTATTTGGTAACTCGGTGTATAGATATTTGCAGACCAGACTGATATCGACGACCGTGTCGTACTCTTGACCTTCCAGCAACAGGGAAATAAGCTCAAACGAGACCTAAACTGGCAGACTAACTCCTCAAATTGCTCGACAACAAGTATTGCAAGCACTCGATAGTGAAGACCGGAGGTGAATTTTGTTGTCTTCATTTTCACCACAAACCTCACGAGATATTACACTGCCATTTCTGAGTTTTCTTGATTTTATTTAACCATAACAGGGTAATCAGTTCAGAGTCCTGATTTCGAATTATCATTAAACTAGAGATTTGGAGATCACTATTCAAACCCAAAACTTCTATGAACTTTCTTTAAATTTCAACAAATCACTACACTGATCTTTCAATACTTCAATCCGTAGAACATAGTTTCAGAATACAGAAGCTACAGTTTCAAGCAACTTTAGTCAGTTTGTATAGGATACGCTTCAGGATGTATTCACATTCAGTAATAATCACATACTCACTCTCACTCGCCTCATAAACACACTTGCCACGACATTTGCGTTTATGACAGAAGCCCGACAGAAAACCGGTACGGAACAATGCAAAAGATTTTATTAGACTTAATTAAGCTCATGGTGTAATAAATGGACTTGTTTTTATCCTCCCCGCTCAAGTGTTTTCATCCCTTCTTCCCCCCACCCAAGGTGGGGCCCACTAGCTTAGGGCTCGCGTTCGACACTCGTAGTCGTAATCGTCTGGCGTAAGGTTGAGTGAAATGGTTGCTACGCCTTTTTGCCCTCGGAAGTGCTCTCGAGAAGTCGCATTGTAATTCGCACGCAGCCAAAGCAATGGTTGTGTGTGTGTGTGTGTCGGTGTGCAGGAAAGCTTGCTCGAAACAAACGGTACCCTCACCGGATGGGCACCACCGGTGCCTATGTGTTACCGGTGAGCCAATGGACCATTAGACAATAACGAACGGTACAGCATAGACATCAGCATCTTTGCTGTAATGCTTGTCTTCCACTTCATTACTAACGGGTAGACTTGCCGTTGTGTTGCTGCCAGCCTGGAACAGCGTGTTCTTGCTTCAAGAAGCTTCACTTATATGCAACACACTACACACATCCAAAAACAACCGGCACCGATAGGGGGTCCCTCGTACGGGACACACTTTGAAGTGACAATTATTCGCTGTAGCAGTGTTAAAATGGCATTTAAAACGCTCGTTTTGGCATCTTGTTCAGCGAAAGATTGCAAAACAAAAGTGAAACGTCGCGGATAGTGAGCGGGCACACAGTCTGCTTCAGGCTTACGGCATAAGACCACCCTCTGCAAGATGGTTGCTTCCTGCCAAATGCATAAGGATAACAGCTACTACTACAGCGCTTCAAATAAGCGGCAAAGTTTTCCCCGCGCATCATAAAGAAACACGAATCCAGCAAGCAAATGTTTAATTTTGTTATCATGTTTCGGTGTGTTGCTTTTGCACTTTACACTTCATCACCCGACAAACTCGGAGGCAAGAAAACAATTTTGCACGATTTTTGTTTTCAGCAACATTAGCTAGAGCTTCTAGTGGTAAAGTGTTAATTCAACTATCTTCAGGATGTTATTTTTTTGTAGCAAGTTGCAAAAATACTGATTAAAAAAATGAGCAGCTGTTACATGGTACCACATTGACTCTTTTTTCCAAACCATTAACTGAAATGATAGTTCGATTTCAATATATTATTGAGAACGTTCATGTTTTTGAGAATTTGGCATTCAAAAACATCATCATCATCATCATCAGCTATTTTGACTTGTTAGTAGAGTCCTCTCCAACCTCTCCAAGGATAACTCTCAGACGGATCCAACAAACCTGTAAAGTATTTTTTCCACGAATCTGGCTTTGTAGCTTTCGATGATTCCAGCACGAATCCCCACAACAGGTGTTATTACTGGGAACCTTTCTTCAGTAGGTACTTCAGGTGGTACTTGCGTTTATTCCTAACAATTCTGGAGTTGGTGATACTTCAACGATCTTTCATGTGTCATCCCTTCCGCTAGTAAATCCCTTTAGTAATCAGCATATGGCAAGATCTCGCTTTAGAAATCTCCAACCTCTCAGTCCCGATCTCCTCCGCTATTCCCACTCGTCACCCTAATAAACTATTCCTCGAAATAATTCCATATTGAGTACCGCTTTTTTTATAACCGAGAGGAGAACCTTCATAGGGACCCACCTTCCAGAAGGGAAGACCAATATTGAGTACCGCTTCGATGACTTCACTTTACTACTCCCGCACTATTGATGGTCATGTGTTGTTGGTGCTGTACTAATATTTTTTTCTTTCTTTCAAATGTTGAGCATGCTAGCTGAATCATGAATGTCGGTGATAACTTTATTTGCAGAGCAACAAAGCAAAATTTTTAGGATATGTAACTTTTCTAAAGTTAACATTTTTCAACGCGAAAAACAAATAAAATAAAAAATAATTGCTAAAAGCAAATCAGTGATCACCAAATTGCCATATAGGACCTTCCTCATAACTGATAATGGATTAAAAAAAAACATAATTTTTGGAAACAACAAAACCACGCTTAAATATGCGCAAGACATGACAAGTTAACATGCAACGCGATACAAAAATAGCACAATGTGGCATGTGCAAGTGCACTCTCTTGGTCATCATGGTCATTGCATAACCGGACCAAAGGGGAGAAACTTCTTCCGCCTGTTCCATTTCCATTCATATGTCATTAGGAACAACAGAAATCACTTCTCGGAAATCACTGTAAGGGATACATCTTTGCTTCGGTGTTTTCTTTTTTCCCCGCTACTACTTGTAAGCATTGTGAGTGGAGATAGTATTCAACCAGGCCGATTTGTCAAGTACCGGTGCTTGACATGGTCCGCTAACTATTGCCAGAAAGATGTAACCGATTTTGTTTTTGCACAAACTGCACAGAATTCGTTCTCCTTTCGGTACTTCAACTCTGGAATGATAGTGGATAAGTGCACTTCGGCGGAACAAAAGTAACTCAAAAGTTCTGTTGTTATAATGGTTCTGGTCATTGTCAATACTATGGCCACGTGATGCAACCCGTAACAGTGAAATGTAATTCAAATGTTTTCTGGTTTTTTTTTGTTGTTGTTTGCTGATTTTGAATCCCGAAAAGGGATCGGTCTTCGTATCTTGTAGCACTTGTTTAAAATGTTCTGTAATAGATTTAAGACTCACTATTAAATGATATTTTGTAAATATGTGTGTATGATTGAAATAAAAAGCTTACTAATCGAAATTAAATAACTTCGATAGAATAGCTAAACATTGAGTAACAAAAACAATTAGCTGAAGTAGGTAATGCTTATTTTCCATTACAAAGAAATGCAACGAAACGGGTTGCAATGAGCAATCTTCAAAAAGCGCAGCAAAAGCAAGTGCCATTACACATTTGCACAAATCCTTTCTTGCCCATGCGAAAACTCGCTGGAGCGTGGTGCTCAAAATTACACCATCCGGGGCAGAATTTACATCCGGCGTGGAAAATCCACACGTACCCTAGCGCCCCGGCACTGGACACACGAATTTGCAGCGGCAGGCTAATTACGCGATGCGATGCAGAAATCAGTTCCTCCATAATTCACCAACGCCCGGAAGGCTCATGCTACATTACCTCCGATAAGGAAAATGGATGAATGAGCTACCCGGTTCAGCCGAACACAATTTTTCCACCCAGTTCCCCATTACTCGAGTGCCTGGGCGAACGCGCGTTCGCGCTCGTGTCATGTCCGAATGTGCTGCAATTATCAAGGTCGTACCAAACGGCTTACAGCCCGTGTGCACTTCCCACTACGACTGATGGAAAAGGGTAAGGTGGTGGTCCGGGGGGTTTTTGCTAAATTATAGATGTCGAGAGCCGATTGGAATGCAAACATTTTAATCAAATATGAAATATATGATGGGCTTTTGGTGCTTTTCCTGCACGCTCGTGAAGCAGTTCAAAGTGTCAAACCGGAGTGTGGGTCGATTCCTGTTGTGTGAAGCTTTGCGGAGGTAATCGCTTCCCGACAGGTTGGTTCAGGAATGAAATTAATATGCTTCGTGCTACCGGATGGCACACGTTGCTATTTGCAAATGTCTGGGTTGGGTAATGTGTCTATTTCTAGGCACGTACATGGTGTTGTATGAAACTAATGCCCTGTCTCATAAGTGTATGTATGTAAGCAATATACAATCGAGACGACATACGCAACGGGTTTAATAAGTGTAACCTCAAAAATCTCAAACATATTTTTCAATACGCGATTTTCAATGTTTATCACTATTTAAGCACTATTTGGAAATTGGTTCACAAATTTAAACAACATTTTTTTCATTTTCCTATTTCTATTGGAGTTGAAATAATTAAGAACATTTTTAGTTTTTCTGGAAATGCAATTTTGGACATCCTACCGTATCAGACGTTAAGAAATAGTGTAGAAGCAACACGAGTTTTTTTTACTTAAATATTTTGCGAACTTGTTAAAAAAAGTTTCTTTCCACTCAATAATGCTTTAAATAAAAAATAAAAAAAAAATATAAAAAATTAAAATAATTCTATAAATTTGCCACTCTCCTAAGGCTATAGCCTTAGCTTTTTTTTGAGTAAGTTTGCATAATGTAATAAATTGATTTATTTTAATGCCAATTGGTTGCAATAAGTTTCTTTTCACTTAAATAATGCTTTAATTTAAAAAATAAGAATAAAAAATATTCAAAATATTTAAAAATTTGAATATTTCGTCAGGCTATAGCTTTAGCTTTTTTTGAGTAATTTTGCAAAATTTTATAAATTGATTTATTTTAATGCAATTGGTTGATATAAGTTTCTATTCACTCAGATAATGTTTTAAATAAAAAAAAAGGCTATAGCTTAAGCTTTTTGGAAAAGTTAGCAAAATTTTATAAATTGATGTATTTTAATGCGAATTTGTCATGTAAAGTCAGCACTGTGTTGTCCCGGTATATTAGAAAAAAATCGAGCAAATCGTGTTGAAAATGAGTAATCGATATGGAAAGTTACCGTATATCCCCATAACAAAGCAGTAAAAATATTACTTTTTCCAGTTTTTTTTCATTTATTTCGCTAAAAGTAAATAATGCATGCAATGGAATATGTACATCGAAATATTCCTGTTTGAATGCTTTCCACACTTCTCCTGTAGCGCTACTTTAAGCTTCGACAGTGCAGCGATCCAAGACAGATTGCCCGAAACATGCTAAACCACAACTATCCTCCTCAATGTTTTCACCCTTAATTCCACGGTACCCGGTACACATCAGCCGTACCTCAGCTAATCTACTCGGTCGAAAGAAAAATGAATGATCGAACTTACTATCATGCCTGTTTCGATATTAATTGGATGTGGGAATACATTTTATGAATTATAAATTACATTTTCCCTATGCCACCCGACGTACCCGGGGTTTTTTCCCCCACTTGTACATTGAGCCTTACGGGTTTCGCTTTCTCTTTCTCTTTCACTCTTCCACTGCTTGCACTCATTTTGCTACCGGCCAACTGATCCGGTCACTCGGAATGGACTCATCCATCTCATCGGGTGCACGTGTATCTTTTGGCACCGTGCGACCGAGCGATGCTGCTGGGACCTGTGTATCGGGTTTTTCCGTGTTTCCCACAGTATCAAGTTCGCAGTATTCTACCGTTTGCCTATTACCGTCGCTTTCCGGGAAATCGCAGCAGCAAACCAAAACCCGTCGAACATGACCGGTTCGGTTGTTCTTACGATGATGAAAGAAAGCATGCCAGCCCGAGCAAGATGGCACGGCGGGATTTAGATGAAGTTAGATCAATCTCCAAAAAGACGTCGAACGCTCGTCGGCAGTACATAATGCTCATAATGAAACGTTCACTTTCTACCTGATTTATTTATATTCATTCTGATTTGTTCTTTTCTTTGGCAAGTTTTCAATACACTCGGTGGAGATAGAGAGAAAGAGAGAGAGACACAGTGGTTTTTGCGGGGGTTTGATTAGTGCTCTTGAGGGAAATAACATTAATCTACTTATCGATATTTCCCATATTTTGAATTATTTCACCTATAAACTAATGCAAAGGTAAGAGTTCGTTTTCTTTCCGGAATTGGTTTGCTATCCTTTCATCAATCAAACAAAAATAATGTTATTAGTGTGTAGTTATTATAACCGGTATGTTGCTTTCGAATTTGGTTTTGTGATCTTTTTTCCCTACATTTCCATTTCGAGCAGTTCTTAAAAATAAACGCATTTTCATTCTGACACTGTCAGATGAATTTTCAAAAAACCACCTCAAGGGAATCGCAACGAGTAAGCCAAAAACTCGTTTACATAGAAACTCCACCGTGCTACCGTGTTGGTCGCATAACTAAAGAAGCTAAAGGTGACCTACCCTTCCCAAAAAAAAAAAAAAAGGACAAAAAATGTGCATAATTTGTCATTCACGAAATGGGCTAAAAGAAAGGAAACCTTTTTTTTCAAGCAATGGTCACACAAGACGGGGATGAAGAAAACACCCAGCAGGATATGATTAAAAAGATATGACCCATCATGCATATCAAATAATTTTTCGTGGAAAAGTTTAGGCTGGCAAGTGCCGTTTCAACTGAATGTGCGGAATAAAACCAAAACACACAAAAAAAAAGAATAAAAAAGGAACGAACTGTTCTACCTGTGGAAATGTCCTGTGCGATGCATCAACTTGGAGACGTGACATCCAAATTAATACCATCGAGCTATTTGTCTTAGGAAAAAGGTGAAAAATCTTGCACGAAAAGACAACTTTTTATACTTTAGTTTTGTCCCATTTGGTGTCTGTGTGTCGAATACCGATGTCAGCAATTGTCATTAAAATTATTTACAATGTGATTTAATCTTCCTAATAGTGACGCCATTACCATTGCTAAATGACTCTCTGAATCTCTCTTTCCCTTACCGTAACGAATCAATCATATGCAATATGCAATTAAAACCATTCATTGCGTGCATCTCCTGGGAAAGGTTTCAAATATTTACTATAATTATTATAGGAAGGAAATCTCGTTACTAATTAGTCGCGCTTTGAACAGACACAGAAGAGAAGTGTAAAAAAATGGCAGTAAATGAGTGTATTTTGGTTTCCTGTGTTTCGTTTGCGATCCGTTAATTTGCACGGATTCTATTCCCACAAGATTACGGCCTGATAACGATCGCACCATAATGGTATGCACATTCATTATGATGAATTGCAAACGACAAACGTTCGTTGTAACGTTCGCGCCACCACTTGTGTGTGTGTGTGTGTGATTTGCCTTTTGTTTTACTACGCTGACCATACGCAAACGGTAGTGCCACAGTCACAATTAAACTAAATTGCTTTCGTGAGCAACCAATCAATTTCCAACACAGAATGGGGCCAACACAGAATCTGTCGGATTAACTATCGCAATTTAGAGATAGTGAATGATGCGACCATGATCAAATGGCGGCGAGCGGCCCAAGGAAGCGGTGGGCGACATTTTCTTGCCCACAAGCCAACAAAACCCCAGCCAAACGACGACAGGTGGTACGCGATAAATCCTGCCTTTGTCAACGACGTAAACGTTTGTTTACGCATGTTTCGCACCTCTCGATTGGTCGATTGGTTGGAACTGGTGGAATTTTGGTGCCGCGGTAAATTGGATGAGTTACGAGCGACGAAACGCTTGGGGACGATGGGGTAAGTGGAGTTGAAATAAGCAGAGAATAGGAGAATGGAAAAGTTGGGATGCTGTCAGTGGATGCTAATCGTATAATAGTAAGGCAGTGCTCATTTACGAGGATGCTTGCAATACTTCAAATGGCTAACTTAAATTAGCATTCACCGATTTACGGTGTATTGGATAGGGAAGCAATCGGATGAAATGTGATCATTGTGAAACCAATACTAACTAGGAATGATCAGCTTAGGCATGCTTGCTGCAATAGAATGTGCGATTAATATGATGTGATACATTTCAAATCAATTTCAACAGCAAGTCCTTTATAAAAATTCATATTTTATATGTATATACAGTGTGTTACTCTCTTTTCCTCTCTCTCTTTCTCTCTCTCTCTCTCTCTCTCTTGTTGACCTGCTCAAGGTAGAGTACGTCACGAAGACATGGCCAGGTCCTCAATCCATTTCCAACAAACTCGGTTCCGTTGGATATTTATGTTGTCGCCCCTCGAGAAATATCATGTTCGCCATGCCTGGTTACTGCACAAAACCAGGAACGGGTCAGAACGGCCAAAAACAGTGCGAAGATTTTCCACATTATGAAATTCCACATTACGTGGGCAAGCACGTATACGTTGATAGCCGAGAGTAGCGTAGAAAAATCAACGTGGCCATTTATTAGCCCAACCATGAACAATCTCCTGACGTTCAGCAAACACCTCTCGAGGGGCGATAGTCCAGGCATCAAGCATCTGGTCCGATAATCCATTCGGCGATCTCAGAAACTCAGAACGAAGCGCGAAAACTTGCGCAGGATGGACCGTAACCGTGGACGATCCCTCAAAACCTCGAAAGATTTCCTTTTTTTTAAGTTCTTTCACCTTTTCATTGCCTTTTTAAACGATGCATAATGTTGAAATTTCTCGCAAATATCAGAAAATATTGTGTACTTGTACAAATTTACTTTAATCTTTCTGTCAAAAATTGCTCCCCTTTTGTCAATAATGATTTTAGCGCATGGAGCTAATATTCTTACAAATTTATTTTAAATCCAGGAGCAATCTAAACAATCAATTACAAAAACATAAAATCGTGGTCATTTGTTGATTTTTCATTTGTTGACAAAAAATATTTTTAAAATGGGTTAGTAATGGAAAACCTTAATAGCATCTTAAATCATATCAAATTGAAAAGGATAGTTGTATCTTTATGCGGTGTCGATACCGAATTGAATTATAACGCAAAGATTTAAAACATTCTTTAGATTTACAATAATTCTCGAGACATCGCATTGTCTAGAAAGGCAACTACACTTGTACACAACAAAGATTGTACTAACATCTAATTTCTTAACTATGTAAAACAGCTTTCGTTGGTATCCCTACCAACATCAAACAACCGAAGCACAAATAACTATCACACAAATGTAGCATTTGCTGATAAAATATCACTCCCAATTCGTCATTCGAGTTTTGATCCACATGAGGTCACTAATTAGAGCCACAGCCATTCCCGTACACAATGGGCCAAAGGCGGAAACAGACTAAAGCACACAGATATCATGCACAAGTGCTTTCAGCTACAAAAGCTGCCAAATTGCTTTTCCAAAATGCACCGAACCGATTGCAGGATAAGGAAGAAGAAAAACAACTAAATCGAATTAAGTCAAACACAAAGTCCCTCCACATCTGCTCACAAACGTTCCAGCGTCGGCGTCGCTCTCGGTATAATTTAAATAATCGTATCCAAAAGTAAATAGACCTGTTCTTGCACAAGAAATTCAATCCCGGCGCATCAGTCACTGTGGGACAGCTGGAACAAGGGTATAGGGAGGATCAACTAAAAAAAAACACCACCCGCTAACCCCCCTTTCAGCTTTCCTTCCTTCTTTCGTCGCTGTATGAATCGTTTTGGCAGTCATTCTTTCGGGGCCCAGGATAATCACCGGAAGCACTACTAGGACACGTTCGTTGTCATTGCTCGATTCTTTCGTGTCCACCGACACTCCGGGTTTTTTTTCTGCTCTTTTTTTGCATACCTTTTTGATAGCAGTTGCAGTTCCTGTGTTTAGTTCCGCACGTCCATGGTGACCGTTTTGGTTGGGTATTAGTTGCTTAATTCAATGGCGAAATTAAATCTAACGACCAAACCACGATGGGTGCGATGACGAATGCGGCGAAAAACGATGAACGAAAATGGACCATGTTTGGTTGAAAGGTCAAAATGTAAGAATTATTGAAAAAAAGTTTTTGGATTATATACAAGTGTTACAAAAACAAAAACAAAAGAATCAAATTGTGAGTAATTAACACGTGTCCCATAAACAAACATTTTAGACAAACATCTAAATGCTTACATTAACGCTACTAACAAAAATTTCAATCAAAAGTTGTTTTAAAAAACTTACGCAATATGGTAATATTTTTAGAATATTATTCTTGAATAGCTCACCTGCTATGCGCTGCTGTACAACTGTGCATTGTGCCGCCAGTTCTCACCATGGACCGAGTGAAAATATTCAAAAAAAGGTGGTTATTATATTTTCAGCTCTGACGATACGCTGCCAACATTCATCTGTGGCTAGTTTGGCAAAAGTCCCATGTGCTTCATTCGGTGTGCAAATATGCTCGAAAACCCGATTCGGAGCAACTTCTTTGGCGTACACTCCGATCCCGGATGTGTTTGCTTCAAGACCAAGAAGCCTTTACCTTTATGGAATCTGGTACGGAAAGGAATTCAGAGAGTTAAAAAATTATAGATAATGATCGGCTTATGGTTCTCGTTTATGTAATTTGATGATTCGAATTTGCTTAGTGTAAAACTTTGGATTGAGAAATAATTAAGTTAGCTTCTAAATAAACTATAAATAAGGAAATACAAATTTTGTTATAACAATCATAAACTACTTATTTAATACGTTTTTGATAGTGGGAACTACCACGAATTATCAAAATGAAATGAATAAAAATTCATACTTTTAATAAAATTTTCATAATTGTGAATTTTTCAATCAAAACTGTATTCATTGAGGTTGAAGTTAGTTAATATTATATTCATATTCTGTAGTATGTACATTTGTGTCACTATTTGTGTTATTACAAACAATTCAGGGGAATTTATATTTTGCAATCACTGTACATATAAATACTCTGGAATGTATGCGGATTTACAAAGGAAGGTAACGGTTATATTTTTAACCCATTATCATTATCAGAAAACCACTTTATTATAAAGATGGTATCGATGCCACCCAAAACATATCCCGTTGCTGGCTATATTTGCTGCCATTAAGCTTTCGTGTTTGTTAATTACATTACGAAAAGTGCACAGCACAGCAATGGCGATAACATTGTCGTATATAAAATATTAAATTTGATCCTTTTTTGTTATTTACAAATTTTCCAATATCAATATATTTTATTTAAGTAGCGATAAGTAGCCGAACTTTTTTTAAAGATGTTTGTTTTGTTTAAAGATGTTTGACTCTCTACAAAATAATTGACCAGGAACCGCTGTCAAACAAAACGGAAGTTCAAAGTCACAGGAGATTTTCCAGCTATCAAAGTTGCCAGATTCACCTTGTTTTTTTTGCAACTTACTTTACCACCAAGAAGAAGACGAAAATGCTTCCAGCGTTACGTCTTGTTACGGCAATTTTTGCGTTACGTACTATTTGAATCATCCCTAAGTGCTAATTATTATTAATGATACCGTAGAACACATGAACACGTATGAGATTAGAACACTGAGCACACTGGTAAACCTTTCGAAAAACACTGTTTGTCTATTAATGACTACGATCAAAGCGTACACAAAAATTTCCCAGCACCGCTTTAGCTGCAGCTTTGGGCTGAATGGCTGCACAAGAATAGTTAGCCCCATCCTTCATCCCACCAATTGAACTATCGGTAAGACATGGTCGACCGAGACCTTTTTGCTATGGGTAAGGGTTGATATGAAGTAAACTTCGCCACAATTGACCCAGCACACCATCCAACCATGTAATCCCGTGCTTCGATTCTTCCTTAGCGTGTGACAAAATGATGAATTTATGCATCAGCTTGTGGCCACCGTATTATTACTATAACTATCCCCCCCAAAACCCAACCCCAACCTATTTGTGGGGCAAGCCAAAGCAAAGCAGTGGACACTTCCCGGGGATGGTTTCGTGGGAAAAGGCTGATGAATAAATTTGTCCCTATCAGAACGTCCCGGTGCAGAACAGGGATTATGGGCTAGAATGGGGCTGTGGCTTGCGGTTTCTAATTTTCCACACTTTTCACACAATTTTACACTGTTCGTGTTCATGATCGAACTGAACTCGAAGATCATCATCAACGAAAAGCATGTGTGATGGAAATTCAATAGCCTGGTGTATAAGCTTCTTAGCAAACAGTGGTGTTAAATGGGGGGCCACGATAGCCGTGCAATGTGGTGCATGCAATGGATTTAGCACTGTTGATGGTCTGTAACGTTGCATGTTATAAAAATGAAGGTATACATTAAGAATATTGAAATTTTATTCTTTTTGCTTTCGGCTGTGTAAGAGATCTCCCGGTCCAAAGGTTCCGGGTCTCTAGATAGGTAATCCTGTTTGTCAATAACTATATTAAGTTCAAATTTTTGAAACAATTATTCATAAATGTAATAAAGTTGTACGTCAAGCAGAAGTAATAGTTGTTATTACTGAATTTTGGATTTTTTTCTGACAAAAAATTGAACTCATCAACGATTTAAGGATTCTTCTGATTCTAAGCTTTTACTGTCTTGTCGAATTAAATTCTCTGATTGGACATCGTATGAGTATATTTACTTTGTATGTATTTATTTCAAATACAAAGTACAGATTTGGTAGTTTTTTTCCTGAACTTTTAATTTCCTCCAAGTCGATCAGTGTCATGTTGTCTGTCTACGTTAGCAAGAATTCTTTATCGTACAATTCTATCAGCTATTGTTCAGTCTCCTTCATGACAGACCATCTTCCCAGGGTACTAGTTTCCATTTTAAGTATTATTTAGATTTTGTGATCGTAATTCACATTTGAGCGTTGTATCTTATCAGCTTTTTATCAGGCAGACGATAAAGTTCAAGTACATCAACTGAAGCACAGAAGAAACACAGATCTTTATTAATGTTTCAACAAAGCACGAACTCTAACTAGCTATTGAAATGTTCAGCTCACAAGAAGTTTGCAAACTTGTCCTGCACCTTGCATCCCACCCAGCATTTCGTGATAGGATGCAACCAGATAAGGAAAACCCCGGTCATGCCGGAAGTAGGACGCGGTAATTCGATTAAATGAGCTATCTAACCGTAAACTGATAGATATCTGCATGTCGCCTACTTCTAGCACCTACCACACATCCTTGTGCGTACCACTGAAATGTGTGGATGCGCTCCTGGCACCGTGTGGCACCGAGCGGAAACACTGTCCAAGCTCTTTGTGGTTCCGTTTTTCACTGACATATCATCGCCAATAATTGAACGCTGATAAGATAACTAAATTGAACCGTCACAGCTAACAAGCGCTATATTAGATTTATTATTATGCTCATCAGTCGCAACGGGATGGCCCGGCTGCATGACATAGATCGGACAAACGGGTTTATCGTTGAGTAGTATTGCTTGGACAGCAGCTAGTCTTGCTTTGCCGTTGCTTTAATCTTGCATTCTTAAGCATTCTTTCCGTTGTTGATATCTTGTTTTAGTTCAATAAATTAGATACAGTCAAGAACCACAATTTTTTTTAATTAAATAATTTAGCGTTAACTTCATTAGTGGGAATATATAAATCTTTTAATATAAATCTTTTAGAGATCCAAGTTAGGTAACAAACTTGTTGTTATTACAATATCAAAACAAGCAAATGCTACGGAATCGAAATGTAACAAGATGAAAATTTGAAAATAATTTCTTTACTACCCCAATTGCGATGCATCTCAAATGCAACGAACAAATGCAGAACTGTAAAATTCAATTGAAAAGCCAAGAATGGAATAAAACTCCCAAACCAAGTTATCGACAACAAATGGCATTGAAAAATGAAGCAACACAAACAACAAAACAACAAACAGTGCACATCGAGTGACGGAAAGAAAGCACCGAAAAGTGTCATCCTTCGATGAGGTAGCATCCGATTGGCTTATTTAAACTTTCATTTCCACCCGAACGGTATGCAATAAGCGGCTTTAAGGATTGGGTACACGGTCGCGTGGACGGAACTAAGTGCTCGTATCTCGGTACCTTCTCAGATGGTTTCCATTCATACTGGTCCCACGCAAGAAAACATATTGAAAAAAGTGCAAGTATCCTATAGGCAAGACTAGAAAAGGAACGGGAAGATTGAGTGTGTATTTTGAATTCGAAAATATTTATTTCTGAATAATCACACTCTGATGTTTAGGACTTTTAGCATTTTCATTTGTTTCATACACAATTCAATTAATTTTTTTTACAAAATTTGTTGAAAATGTGACTCTTATTTCATGTTTTATACAGATAATATGGCAGTTAATTTCTATTTCAAAATGTCTTTAAATTACTTTCTGGCAAACGCTCAAGGGACTGTGACTTTGTTAAATATACATAATAGAGTATAATTTTTTAAACTAAACTGATATATGGTGCAATCTCGAAACGATTCACAAAACCATTTCCACTTGTTACCTTTTTTTTCAAAATAATGATTTTGGCAGCAGTCCATAGCACAAAGTATCACATTTTGTCCACTTCTCAAGGAGCAGCAGATTTACCTTCAGCAACAGCAGCTGGCATTTAACCGCATCTATTATACTTCTGTGAAGCAAACCACGAACGATTTGTTAATAAGGTAAGCGCGTACCATCCTTGTGTTGCTTAAAAGCCCATTACGATTATTAATATACGTCCTTTCGAGGTACCTTTCAACAGTCAATGAATTACAATCAAGACTGGCGCATGTCATGAAACATTCGGGTCGATGTTTCCACTTTATTTCGGAATAATTGGGGAGCTTTTGAGTGTTTCTTCTTAGCTTGCGATTTTTTCCATTTCCTTTGCCTTGGTGCTTAAAAGCGTGATTATCTTTATGAAATCTTTGGTCTAAATGATTTGAATCTAAATGATTATGAATGGTCAAAACATAGCTCAAGTTACAACGAGATATTGAACGATTCCTTAACAAAGCAGGGGAATGTTCCTTGAGCTGTTCATTGCTATGCACGCTAAAAGCGATATGAACTGGATGGAAACAGATCAGTCGGGGTTAACAAGCTACTGTACTGTAATGCTTTTATTTTTTTTTGACGCGCATATCATTACATTTTTAGAACCAGAATTCAGGTCTGAGATAAGGCATCATTTCAGGAAAGTGATGCTAATCGATTGGATTTTTATTTTCTATAGTAGCTCTTTGTTCCTACTGTACAATCTTTCCATTTGGTAATATCTACGAGGGTGTTTCAGAATATATACCGGGGACCTCAGATCTGATCGAATCTCATCTCCAGGGGCGGACCTATTAGGGTAGGAGATTAACTAAAGTAGGAACCGATAAGAATCTATAGATATTCCTATCATTCATTCAGTCTACGACCAACATGAATTTAGATTATTGATGTTTTGAAAGAAAATTGTTTGATTTCCTTTTTATTGAAATGTTTATTTAAAATCACCTTACGCGCAAAATGCATAATAAATGAGAAACATTAAGAGATTACTTACAGCTTAATTTTACATAGAACAAGTAAGATGCTAGGTACGGCAGCAGTATGCTCCAATAATAAAATCAACGATTTTATGAAAACGATAAGGTATCAATATTTGTCTTGCGCACGCATATCTTATCTGGTGCACTATTAGCAGCAGAAATAAAATAAAACAATTGAGAAGATAATTCAGCAAATACGGCCAAAAATCATAGTAGTGACATTCTTACTTTGCTCGGTATATTCGATTTGATTGCTTAACAAAAACTGATTTTTTTGTTGTAAAGAATGACCTGTCCGTATTCTTGATTTATTATACCACCTATTAGCATATTCTTACCACAACAATAGTATCCTTCGTTATCCTTTAATCTATGTGTTAAATCGTTGTTTTAATATTTTATTCACTCTTGCGTAGAGTATTCTTTAGTATTAAGCTTTATTCGCCACAGATTCAAACAGGTCCATTAGAAAGTTACTACGTACAAACCTAACAGATACTCAACATGATTTTAACACCACTAGTTGAGGCGATTGTATTATTAGCATTTCAAAAGTTCTTGTTTCGTAACTGAAATTCTCAAATTCGTAATAATTCTTTGAAATATTTCAATTCAATGCTGACTTTCACCTGTTGACAGCAGTATTTCGAAAAAAGATTGTTTGACAGTAGAATATGAAGCCAGGAGTACACGAAAGCATATGTTGTAACTTAAAATTGAAAACAGAGCCTTGTAGTCTAGAAATGTAACATTGAATATTGATGATGAATTCAGAAAATACGGTCCATTCCAATTATACGTTCGATATGTTTAAAAAAACGATATATTTTTAATAAACTGTACGATGCTCTGAATGTCAAGCTGGGTGTAGTGTAAACGCGCCATAACATTTCTATGCGTCACGAGATCAGATTTCGTAAACAGTCAGGTGATCAGCAAAAGCGAGTGCAGACAATTTCATTTCTTGATCATTCCCAGCATTATCATCCTTCCAAAACAGCAGTCGCTTTGCTCGGAAAAGATGGCTAATTTAGGGGTATCTGTGGCACTGTTTCTAGTATTTGCCATTTTTGGAAGTGCTTGTGCTTCTTCCAACGTTCCAGTTTTCGTCTGGGGCAAACCATCGTAAGTATTCAAGGTTGGGACAAAAGTATACGACGGATTTGGTTGTTAAATTTTGTTCTGTTTTCCCTCTTCAGTGTTACGTATGTTCCGGCTCTCAGCCGCTATTCAAGCTCGGAGTTTGCAGCGCTGGTGGAAGCTCAAATAGATGAAAACACGTTCACGGTTGTGTTTGCGGAAGAACGACTCTCGGCGGAAGATCTCAGCCAGTGCAAGCTGAAGACGCAAACTTGCTTCAAGAATTTACAGAAGCTGGAACGTAAGTCGTATCTTCCGAGTGTTGAAGAGCCACTCAGCGTGCTGGAGGGTTCAAACGCCCAGAGCGTACAGCTTCTGTCCGATGGATCACTCAGCGAACGGATCGTCCCACAGGCGGGAGGAATTGTGGTGGTAAATCTGTCAGGTGGTGATTTCGCGTCACATGATGCCGTTATCGACGCCTTGTACACGCGTCTACACAATGCGCACCCGAACATTGTGGCCATCTACACTGCGAAAACTCCATCGTTCAGCTATTCCAGCTTGGTACGTAAGACTCGTCAAACCGAAGAACCGGAACCTACCAAGGAGGTACTTAAGACCGATGGATTCCTGATGGTGTACGAAAACTTCCTATTCGGTCAAGCCGACGCTGCCGAACTAACGTCCGCCAAGCTGATGCAAGCTGTCAGGGTCGAAAATACCACCACCGATTCTATGCAAATTCGTCTGACTGGAACAAGTGCACAGGTGGATCTGTTCTTCCTGCTGACCCAAGGCTCGTGGGAAATCACAGGAGTGTGGTTCGACAATCAGGAGTACTACCTGCGCCATCGGGTGCACGTTAACCAACACTTCTCGTACAGCTGCAACCAGTGGGAATACTATTCGTTCGATTTGCAGAAGAAAATTGTCTTCGAAGAAGTGCAAGTGCAACCGTTCTGGCCAAACGCAGAGGGCGGCGAACCAGTGTCGAACGAAAAGTTCGGTGACGCATGGTACTGCGTAGGATTTACTAGCGGTGGCATCCTATCCGGCCTGTTCCTGGTGCTTATTTTCATCATCATTGGTTCGTACGGCATCACCTGGATGATGGATATCCGTACTATGGATCGTTTCGATGATCCGAAGGGTAAAACAATTACCGTGAATACCGCTGAATAAAACAGTTGCGATGGCAATTATACGCGGCCTTCGTAGTAGTACATCCGTTGGGCGGTGGCCTGATTCTGTGCCTACAACGTTTGCACTGGGAATGATACAGAAAAGAAATACATAAGCCATTCCGGTTAGAGCACTTTAATTTGGCTGTTTTATTAACTTACCTGCCGAAAAGTTTTTGACTGCAAATCATGCAATTATACATAAAATTTCACAATTATTTTTAAAACCTGACAAGCTAGTTGAAAGGATATATTGCTTTAAAACATAATCTCATTTGTAAGCAACTTTTCCCCAAGGAATTTGCAAACTTTTATCATAGTAATTATTGTTACAAACATTTTTACGTCTGGTGATTTGATACTTGCAATGAAAAATTCAACTTTTATTTAACAAAAATCATGATTTGCCATAGCTTTATTGATATGTTATGCTTACAATTATAAAATTGCACCATTGAGAATATGCGTACGAATAGCCAATGATTTCCCGGGTTCTTTTGGCACAGATTGTTTTTTCTTCCGCATTGTGTCAGACAGATAAACCATTAACTAATAAGGAATCAAGCAAATATGATCAAGGAAGCATCTTCTCACACGATCCATTAGGGTGATAAGTGGAGATTTTTTTTTTACAGAGACTATAGGAGTCTTCCGCCTTCGTTCGCCTCTTATGATCCGTAACGAATTGCGCCTTTTCTATGTGATGGAAACCATTGCACTGTATTTAATTTGTCGGAATCTTATCGCACCCGAGGTGCAGACAAATCAAAACAAATCAGAAACTCGGAGGCTAAATTTGCCTCCGCTTATGATCGCATACGCACGCTCTCTTCACGCAAAAACTCACACACGCACAAACCTCTACATAAGTCGCACAGAATCGGCAGTTTCGACGGGTGTTAAGCGACGTACATCGAATCGTCGTTGGCGTATATAGTACCCTAGCACCACCAGACATACGACACCGAACACGGAAAAGGTGTACACCAGCACCTGGAATGTGATGTAGAGTGGAGATGATCCTACTACCGGTTGCTGATCAGCGGGCGTAACGTCATCCGCCGACGGCATCACACTAACAGTGTTCATTTTAACCGCAACCGTTGGTTCCTCCACAGTCTCCTCCTTTGCCGGTGTGGTTGTTTTGATCGTCGTGGACGTTTGCAATAATTTCTCCGTTACCGTTTGAATGGGACTTTGGGAAGTGGTGGGATAGAATTCCGCAATTTCCTGTTCGAGTACATCACTAACGTTTTCCGAAGAGTAATCAAAATATTCCAGCGACGTTTTGTTGGATGTAGTCGAACCGGAAGAACATAATTCCAGGTAAAGGGGCGCAAATATGAAGGACCGCGAGATCCCTTGCATGTCCGCCTGTATACCGTAGCGATGCATTTGATGAATCATATTCTCCATGTACGTGGAATTCCAGCCATTGCCACAGATTTCTAGTACTCGCAGGTCGGGCAAGTATTCACGCAGTTCGATAAAGTTGATCTTTTCAATGCGGTTGTAAGCCACGATCAGTGACTCAAGCTCGATCATGGAGGAGAACATTCGGAAATCAAGCTGCGTCAGATTGTTGAAGGACAGATCGAGCAGTACCATCGAGCTAAGATTAGCAAAGGTGCTTTCGGTGATTTGGATGGTTGTGTTGCTCAGCAACAGTTCCTGCAATTTTGGTAGAGATGCAAAGACACTGTCCGCTTGTAGAGGGTTATTGCTGAGGCTGAGCTTGGTCAGGTTCGTCAAGCGCGTAATCGCTCTTATATCCGTGATAGCATTATCGGTCAGTACCAGATCGGTAAGATTGATACCTGTGCCCATTATCGCTTCAATGCGGTTCTGATTCGCTTGCACAAACTTCACATGATCATCAATATAGAGGTTCGTCAGTGTGTTATTGCGTAGGTACAACAGCATCACCTTTAGCTCAGGAAAATAAAACGTTTTCAACCGATTGTTCGATACATCCAGCCGGATAAGATACTCTATGTTGTCGAAGATCCCGACCGGAAGCTCTGTAAGTAAATTGTTGTTTAAGGCAATCGATCGCACCATCGATAGAGAGCTAAACAGCTTCGGTGGTAGTTGAGTGATACGATTTCCCGACAGCGCCAGACGGGCAAGTCTCTTGAGACCATCGAAAGCGTTCGGTCCGATGATGGTCAAGTTGTTCGAGATCAGATCAAGTATCTCTAAAGCGTCCAGCCCCTGGAAGGTATAATCCTCGAGCGTTCCGATATTGTTGCTCCGTATGTCCAGCTTAGTCAGATTCGACAGCTTCTCAAATGCTCCCGGCGTGATGTGCTGAAGCGATCCTTGGAAAATTTCGATCGATTTCAGATTGGTGTACGTTGCGAAAATATCGACCGGAAGCGTCGATTCATTGTAGCGCAACATCAGTATATCTTTGATGTTCATGATGTTCATGGTGCAGTACGCCTCGGGTTTGCTCATTACGGAACTGTTCGCATTGATTATAACGCAGCTGCTTGGATGGCATATGCATAGCGCTGCATCCGCCGTCCCATATGAAACGAGGGCATTCAGGGTTATGCCGACGAGTATACTGTTGCACAAAGCGCGGGGGCAAAAAAGAGACAAGATCACGTTCAAGCACACATCAAAACCCTAGTTGCGTCGCGTTTTCTACTAGTATTGACACTTACCCTGCAAAGCTGAACTTCATCTCTTAAGCAGCTTAATCAACCTCACTGGATTACTGTTCGCGATTGACTGACGAAGATCTCGGGACATGGATCGACATTGAATCGCGTCAGCAAACGGGGGGCCTATTTGGTTGAAGAGTGCGACCGTTATCACTAGGACGTAAACGATTTCACAGCGAACGTACATGGTAGCATCGATTGTCAATTCTGTCTTCGTTCCAGTGGTTTGCGTTTTCTGATAAGAAATCGTTTTCGTTCGCCGAATAGGCTTCAGCCCGTTCGCTGATACAGTTGTATTGTCGCGTTTGTATTGTCGGGGATGCCCACAGCATCCTGTATATGGCTAATGCATTACAAACGCTTCAGTATTTTGATATTGATTGTAATGATCGACATGAACAGTGAGAATTTAGCTTTAGTCCAAGATGGAGTTTATTATTTTTTTTGCATTCATTCTAACACATGAAGTTGGTTTGGAATGCGCTCTATATTACTGCCGTTCTATTTGCCTTGGCGGATCTTTTCGAAGGATGAGCAATGTACGCGCAAATGCAAAGCTTATCAAAAGGTCGTTCCGTAAATAACATCGATAAACAATTGCCTTTTTTTGCAAACCGTTTCCGTCCTTGTTCCTATTCCTATCAAACAATCGATCAGCACGCATTTTTACGTTCACGACTCCTGAGTATGATTAGCTCTGCTTGCTCAAACGGGTATACTTTCAAAACTTTCCCATGACTCACGCACGCCGTAATCCTACAAAAAAAACAAAGCATAGCAGCAACACACCAATTGTTGCCACTTAGACCTGACACTGATAACATGGTTTCTGTTTCAAGCAAGTAGAATATGTAAATTGTTTGTCTTACTGTTATCAGCTTGAGAAAGAGAGAGTGATTCCTAAACTCTTGCAGCAGCATTAACTTTGATTTTCCTGTGCACCAAACACTGCACACCTTTAACATTACTTTCATCACTGTAGCATTAATGCAGCACTACTAACTATGCGGCGTAACAGATATGTGTGTTAACGGATTAGACTAATCACACCACTAGCCCGGATCGACTAGCCATTCAAATCACACGACACCAAACTTTCGTGTGAAACGGATGATCTTCGCTGGATGCGTTCCTTAAAAACTGGAAAGTATCGGCTATCGACGAACAGTTTACCCAACAGTCCACAGACCATGCACAGCAGTAGTGCAATGACGACATACTCGGCCGTCTTATCACCGCCATGACCATGCCCATGTGCATCCCTGGATCGATCGTCATCGCCCAGCTCGTGCTCGGTATCGTTACCGAACGTTGGCGTTACCTTTAGCGGGCATTTCGATTCATCGAACAGATAGTCACTGCGTATGTACGGTTGAATGTCATGCTTCTTCAGGTCATCGATCGCGATCGATAGCGAGGTAGAGTTCCACGGCAGATCGTAGATGCCGAGCGATTTCAGGTTCGGAAAGTTGCGCTTAATCGAACCGATCGAGATGTTAGCGATCGGATTGCCGCTTACCATTAGCCGCTCGAGTAGCCGCTGCGAGGTCAAATTTTCCAGATCGATCTTTTTCAAATTGTTGTACGAAATGTCCAGGAAGCGTAACTTGCGCAAATCGTGCAACGTTTTAAAGTTGAGACTAATGTTGGTGCATTCGATGTTTAGTGCGGTAATTTGCTTGAGGTGCAAAAAGTCCACTCCTTTCTGCTGCAGATTGTACGAAACGTCCAGCGAGCGAAGTGTGTCGGCACAGCGCATCAGAAAATCGAACCCCTGCATACGATTATGGGCCAGGTAAAGTTTCTCCAGACTGCAGTTCCGACCGATCGTAACGGTTTCGATTGCGTTATGGGATGCGTGAAATTCGCTACAGTTCCCGTTCACATGCACGCTGGTGAGATTGTTATACTTCAGGTTCACCTTCCGCACGCTAATATCCGTCCAGGACATATCGACCAGCTGGTTGTAGGACGCATCGAGGTACGTCAGCGAAACGGCACCGTCCGGCGGGAACCAACTATCGAAGCTAAGCAGCAGCAACCGGTTGTGGTTGAGATCGAGCGTCTTGAGCTTGCGCAGCATGTGAAACACACCGCTCGGCAGCCTGGTTAGATTGTTGTACGACAGATTGAGCTCCTCCAGCTCGCCCAGAAACTCGAACGCGTCGTGCTTGATCTCGGCGATACGATTGTGATGAAACAGCAGATACTGAAGTTTCGGCGTTTTGGGAAACATGTGCGAATCGAGCAGCGTGATGTTTGTTCCGGTTATTTCTATATGGTTCAGCTTGTTACAGTCGACGAAACTGTTCGGATCAATTTCACGATAGAACAGGCTGTTCAGTACGATGAAGCTCTCGAGATTTGGCAGCGAGGCAAACATTTTCGTCGGCACACCGATTATCTTCTTGTTGCTAATGCTCATCTTCGTAATGAAGCTCCAGTTAAACTTAATGTCGGTGTTGGACGTTTCAAAGACATCGTCAAAGTCGATGAACTCACAGTGGGCTGGCTTTTCACCTTCGTGTTCGAAGCACACGTCCACGAAATCATTATCCTCGGCAAATGCTAACGATATCACCGCCCAAACTATCGCCAATAACCTGCAATATTTGCAAGCAACGTTCGTAAAACGGCTAAACACTGTTAGGATTCACCAGTTGCTTGCAATAACTTACCAGCACCGTAACATGACGCACTCGGTTTTTGGTACCGTTATCCAAAACGACGTAATATGTACTGATGATGGTGCTCTCTGCTCGGGATAAGCGGTCGTATCGTGTGAGCAGATAGCAGAAAAATTTCTAGCAGGCTTAACAAATCATGCGCGTCCGTAACGCATGCCACACCGTTGCTACCATACGAGCATATGCCGCCCCGTTACGGAATGCATCGACGGCCGGGCATTGTGACCGGTGCGGACACAATATACTTAAACCTTAATTGAAGAAGATTGGTACACCGACGTGCATTTCGGGAGAGTGATCTTCAAGTCGCAGTATCCACGATCGGTTCTAGAGAACCGACACAGCGTCTAACGGGGAAACGTCTCCAGCGAACGTAGTGGCCGTCCGCCTGTAGTAAATCAACCGTTGAGCGAAAGTATGATACGATTTCATGAATGTATACATCTGTGCGGAGGATGAATGTAAAACAGATCGACAAACGATAGGAAGAGGCGCAGTTTATCAACGCTGGAAGATATTTCCGGTACAAGAGTACGAGAGCTGTTTACGCTAGAGCGCCCTTGCTTTGTGTAAAGCGCCTGCAATGTATGCAATCCGGTGTTTTGCTACGGTGGATTAATATGAACCGTATGGTGTGCTGTGTACTTTGAGGGAAAATTTACATTATTTATCAACGTTTGGAAATGAACATTTCACATCGTTAAACTTTTATCTGTTAGCCATCCATTCGTATGTTCTTCAATCAATCACGAAGCGAATCATTTAATCAACCGTATTCAGTATTGTAAGCTGTCCGTCGGGTCTGCTCGGGTCTGGTTCGCTTCTCACGCACCGCTAGATCGTAGGCGAATGATCGTGATGCTGTTGGAATTTCTACTTCCGGTCTGTGAATGAATCTTTGCGTCGGGGGAAAGACAAGAATCGGACGAAGGAGACGAATGCAGATGTGAAGAGCGCGGTTGTCTTGGCCAAGCAAACCGACACCGGCGCATGCTGGCTGCCCGCAGGGAGTTGAATTTATCGATATTTAGTGTCAGATTTATGCGTTCAATCGTGTGGCACCGTGTGTGGCTTCGGATGTCTTGTTTCGATCGTTGGACACTGGAGTGTGGTTGGCAAGCAGTTCAGTCCCTTCTTCCAGCTCGTACCACGGTTGAATACGGGAATCCACGCATCGAATGGAGACGATTGACACAAGCAAAGCAAACTACCGCACTCGACGTGGAGCGAGATTTGAATGCAATCGCATTGATCAATCTTGGACATTAATAAGATGATTTTCGGGTAGCAGAATTATTTTCCAATACGCTATTATGAGCATTTGCAATTTCATTCACTGCAGTATGCATGCAGGCAATGTATTGCTCATAATGTGTGGTCCGCAAGCACCTGTACATGTTTTGAGTCAATTTTTCTACCTCTTTGAATATGACTCTATTAAATGAACATTTAAATCTCATTTTCATGCTGTATAATTTAAAAACACAACGAAATTAATCATTTTACTAAAAATGGTACTAAAAATGAAAGAATACCAAGAGAGAAGAGCGATCAGTTTCGATCAATGGAGCTAAATAGTGGTCTACAATCGGTCCATTTTGAGTTAATTTGGTCCATTCTTATATCCGTGAATGACATTTACCATTAAATTTGAGCGCATTAACGTCGTGCAAAAAATATATGTGCAACCAATATTCTGCAAAGGGTCATGGCGGAGGTCGCATCATGCGCCACACCACGGTGAACCACTTCATTCGCCGAACGATGATTAACAGCAGAAATAACCTTTAAAAAGCGAGGGGGCGGAGGAGGGAGAGCCCATTATTGGCGCCCCATTTCGGTGGACCAAAGTTTTGCTGCTAGCGGGGTACCCTCCTTACCCGAGCTTTGACCCCATGTTCGGTGACAGACGCGCTGTGTGCTGACAGTAGCGCATACCGGGTAGTCTGGCAGCATAACCCCCACCACCAGACCCTGTGTGTTGAGATTAATAAATCAAATAAAACACCGCTTGGCAAGAAGCTGTATAGCGCCACTTCAAGGTATGGCCATTCGCGTCCACATTTATGCGCGGAGTTTAATGGTTGATTTCGTTTCATTTTATTTTTATTCTCTCTCTCTCTCTCTCTCTCGACTACTTTCCATACCTTCGGCTGACGGGTGACGCTCCAAGGCGATAAATTATAGTAATTTAAGCGTTGTTTCAATATTGAGAGTAAATCGTGATACAATTTCATATTCGTGAGCACACCTCCTGTGACGATTGTGCATGCTATTGGCGGCACCAGCAATTGCAGAATTGTTTTCCAACATCCATTGGTGAATTGTTTCTGTGTGCCTTTTTTTTGCATTCGTTATCTTATGATTTGAATCGATTTGCTGTTTTGCGATGTATCTTTCGTTTATTCTAACCTTTAAGTTGTACAATCTAGTGAATTCTATCCACACGTTAGCTTTCTTAGCAAAGGAAGAAGATTTACTTGGAAGACATAACAATAGATGAGAATTGTTCTTTATTTGAAATGGTAAAGCTTTTATTTCGTTTTGAAAAAAAAACATTCATCGATCGAATTATGTCGGCCACTGTCGGGTGCTTATGTTCAAGCACGTTTACAGTTCCAATTTTGCAGTACCGTGATCTATCATTTTTGAACGTTCGCAAAAAAAAACGCACGCCACAAATCCCCGAAACCTTGTCTGGGCACTTTGCAGGCACAAGCTCTCGATCATGCTAAATCCCTTTCCGTATAGGTTGTCTAGCATTGGGTTGGTATGGGGCCGACCAGCTGTAAGTTCCACTGCCGTGTAGATTAATTACGATAAGATCCATTACTATTCACTTTTACCAGATTATTTGACCGGTTTCCCCGCCGGTATGGGTGTGTTATTGGGGGTTGTTTTCTGGGTCTTTAAACACTAGTTTTGCTTTCATTTCTTTCTCGCGTACAACCCTTTTTGTGTGTTGTGGATCGTGAGTTTATAATCTAAACGCGTGCGGCAGTAATCAATCAACGCCGCGGCCAAAACGGGCTCCTGGGGGGGGGGGGGTAGGGGATGGTTGGCGATTAATGCCATCGAATCTGCCATCGACACACCAACACTGTTGGGTGGAATGTGTGATTGAGCTCATAAAATAATTATGATATACTTTTGACACGGCCATTTGCAACCCGACCGGTCACGATCAGTCACTGTTGGGATGTTGAGTAGGAAAACGGTTAGGGGAAAAAACACTGGGATGGAATAAAAACTATTCCATTTTTGGTTCGAAAACGATAAACGCGAAAATAATAAGTGAATTTTTAATTATACGCGTAGACTGACAAATGAATTGTGTCGTTTAAAACAATAGAACATTAAACGACGTACAATTTCATGCATTAAGCATACTTTTAATGACAACAAAAATATATGTAATTGAGTGCAATTACACACCAATGAAGCAGCGTAATTGATCGTTAGATGTAAAACGTATCGACAAATTTGCAGCACACAACAAGTTCCCTTTGTTGCTACATTAACAATGGTTGCTTCTTGAATGGGTGACCATGATGGCATAATTTCGCCACATTGCCGAACATTTCGATACAGCTTATGAATTACCCCCCCTTTACTAAGGATAGTTTTTCTTGATCTTATTAATATAATTGGACCATTTGCAGAACGATCTCGTTAGTAACTGTGTTTTTTTTCTTCTCTTTGTTGTATGGCATTCGGGTTTTTGGTTGTGGTGTGAAAACTAATGTAATTTCAGCAAAAGTAAAGTAACCCAATTATTGTTTTGCATTACCTCAATGGAACTTCGAATGATCAATCGACTAGAAATATTACAGGTCTTTATTCCCTCTTGATGTTGAGCTTGAACAACTTTACTCCTGTTGTTACTGTTCTGATTTGGTGGTTGATAAAATTGAGATGGTTATATTTGTAGTTGGGTATTTTTTTTAAAGGAAGAATTTTTTTTTTTAATTTAATGACATTAGAAGTTCTATAATGATTCTATAAAACGTTCTATTTTCTACATTTTTCTTATAAAATATCTTGCAAATGCTAGGATGGATATGCTACGCACGGTTAACCGTTTCGTTATGGAAAGTTTATCTCACTGTTCAGCAGATAATCATACCTCAATGATCAGTTTGCCAGCGAAGGTTATAATAAAGATGTCATCGTCTGCAATATTTGTCGGCAGCTCAACGGTGCCCAACAGTTGCGCGCTTGTATAAATTCCAATTAGTGGCCTTAATGGCCACCAGCGACAGCGATCGGTACGTTTGGTTTGCCGTATGGTTGGTTTTTTATCTTGCTGCGGGCAATAAGTCACCAGTTAGCATCCGAGAAACGTTTCTTATTCGCTATCAGGCGCATGATAACGGGGAGGAGAGTAGAGATTACTTATGCGACGGGGTAAAATAAATGAAGCCATCATGTTATTTTGAAAAATGGTTTGATAAAATATTAAAATATATTTACAAAATTATAAAACCAAAAACTTCGTATAAATTTCATCAGCAAAGATATATTTTTTTAACTAGTAAAACAGAGAATGAATAAAACATGTTTTGTAAATCGCTAAAGAAAATCCCTTAAAATTTTAAAAAGAAATATCTCATAAGCAAATAATTCGAAAACTTGTCACATTCGTCGTCCAACACATCGTCAAATCTCATTCCACGATTTCGGGAACTGCGCATGAGCGCCAAACGTCAACCGTAACGCAGAGCAACGACATCCTCCACGGCACTCCAACGCTACGCATCCGTCCCAGGACAGGACATTCATTTTTCGTGTAGGCCAGTCAAAACAATAAATACTCGTAACTCGTAACCCGATTTCGTGCTGTTCCAATGTCCGTTTATTACGTTAATGCGTTTGCAGTAGTCTGATGTGCCAATTCTTCATATCAAAGTGAAGTTAAAGTGTGAAGTTTATTGGAGAGCATTCGGCGTGTTACATATCCTTTTGGGGTGCATTCCTGTGCATTTGCATTGGGATATTGTTGGTAGAGAGGGAGAGTACTGCAATAGCGATAGTGTCAATTATTCACACAAAACAAACGATGCGTTGCTCGGTGTGTAATTACTATTCGTGGAGTTACTTCATCGCGTTTGGAGAAATCTTCATCTCGTTTCACATTGCCCGAGCTTTCCTGCACTGTGCCCGTGCGACGACTGTTTCACAGGAGCTAGCCTGCAATGATGGTGCGTACGGAAGGCGCTACTTGAGTGGTTTACTGAATGACTCATCGATGACATTTTGTTTTTGTTACAGTGGAGCCTATCTTCGTGCTACTGGTGCTGTACAACTTACTATCGTTGCTACTTATCATCGGTGTGACAAAGGTATTATTAGCAAAGCAGAATAAATAATGTTTTACACTTGCATAATAACCGTATTGCTCCATTTCCTCACACATTTAAGCGCAATGAAAAGTTACTGCAGATTTATCAAACATGCACAATTACATTGAAAGCGTCAGCCATCGTACGCCGGATAGTACTCAGCGCGACCGAGTACAACGAGAACAATGTAGGGAAAACCATCATTGAGCTTAAAATCATCATTGTCTTCACACGTAAGATTTATCCCCAGCTCATCAACCGCCTCAGCTTACCATTTTGTACATTTTACTCCGGTTTTTTTAGTAATATTCACCCTGGAAGCGCTCGTAGTTGCCGGTGCCTGTCGGAAAATGCGTCGGGAGCAACAGGAACAGCTTTACTACATCGATGTAGTTTAGTAACCATGTGGTCAGAGAGAGAGAGTAACATAGCAGCACACTACTAGACGGTATGCTATCGGACAAAGACAGGTTGCATTTTCCGTCCATCTGTCGCACCGTAGTCATCGCGTTAGGGGGTGAACACCTCTTTTTATTTGCGCCAATGCTGCCAAGAAAGTGTCGCCTCGTCGAAAACGGGACGATTGATGTCGGGACCGTTCCAAGTCATTCCATCCACTACGGGGTTCCGGGTGGACTCGCGCAATTAAACATACCTTACCAACATACATATATTTACATTTTACATTCGCGTTGTACGTGCTTCTTAGAGGATTATACAGCAGAGCAGAGGTGGTAAAACATAAAGCATAAAACTCATAACATAAAGGAAGGATAAGCAGTAGAGAACAAACACTAACCCCGCAATGGATCGCACGTAAAGCGCAAGAACAGTTCGTTACCAGTTGTGATCGGTGCGAATGATGTGACTGTTTTGCCCAATGTGCATCCCTTAATCCAGTGCTTTTTGTAAACTGATTAGGAAAACATGATTAGAAGCAAAACGAAAAAAACAAAACAAAAAATTGTGCGAAACTCCCAAAAAAGATCGATTTAGAGAGGCCTGATGATTTATGTTCGATTTTTCGATGCATTTAGAATAAAACCTATACCAGTTATGTCTTAAAGCAAAACGTGTTTAATTAAATTTTAAAATATTTTGTACTATTTTTTTCTTCTACTAATATTACCGATCGTCTGCTAACTAGTCTGAAAATGATTTGCCCGCTACAAAACTTGTCTTGAACACACCTTACCCCGTCACTACATGCTTAACTGCTTGCTTCAAAACAACGGACCATCATGAAAGCTCGTCTCCGGATGATGCTACAAACTCCTGTGATACAAAAAATGGATGCTACTAACAGTACCGCAGATTTATTCGTTTTGTTGTCTTGTGTGTTTGGCGCTGGAAAATCTAGTCCGGTGGCCAGAACAAATTGTAACAAGATAAATAGTTGAACGAAGATGTTTTTGACCACCGTGTCATACACCGGGCAAAATACAAACGGAATCGAATATTAGAAGTCGGATAGCACCAATTAGAAGCAGCTTCGAGTAGCATAAAAAATAAAAACCGGATTATCGAACTTGGCTTTTTTCTCATTTTATGACCGTCACCGTACCATCAATACTCAGGTAATCATAACTACGATTCCAACATAGCTTCCGAAACAGATCGAACATTTGTATGTGGTGGTCTTTATTTATCTAGCAAGATGGCCAAACGCGTTGTTCATACCGGCATCGTTGAAGCAAGTTTCACAAGACAGTAATAAATTCAATACCAATGCAGTAATTATTTGAGTAAAAAGAATCTTATTGCAACCCACTGGCATTAAAATAAACCAACTTTTAAAATTTTGCAAAATTTCTCAAAAAAAAGGTAAGGCTATATATAGCCTTATGAAATTTTCGTGTTGAAATTTTTTTAATTTTTTTTCTGATTTTTTATTCTTTTTTTAATTTAAAGCATTATTTGAGTGGAAAGAAACTTATTGCAACAAATTTGCATTAAAATACATCAATTTATAAATGAGGAACTGTTATGCTATTTGGGTATTTTTGAAATTGGTAGTTGGGAGCCAAGTATACCTCAGTCGTAAGGACACCTTGGCTTCCTGTAACGTGTGCACAAATACCAATATGAATAAAGCAGAGTGCAAGTATTGAACTTAGTGAAAGGACGTGTTTTTTCTTTACTCCCGAAATTCGTACTTGTGTCCTCTCTTGCAAAAATATACAGTCCACTCGAAGAACAGTTTGGTCCTACGGAACCGGATACGTTGAAAACCAGTGTGCGTTATCTGTGCCTTTTCGCGTAAAATCGGTTTATGGAACATCCACAGTCGGATGTTAGTGGCGTGACACGTGGTGCGTCGCTACCGAGCCAATAGAGTAGCACTATCCGAAAAACAAAGGACCGTAATTCGGAAAGTGTGAGTCGTCGGATGTCAGCCCGAAGGCATTCCGATCGAAAAAAGTGCGTATTCAGTATAGAACCGCGTGCAACTTAGCTTGGCGTGGGTTTTGCCTAAAGCAAATGGCGGAACGGCGCAAGTGAAGTAGTGTGAGTGTGCATACGTAGTGTACAATGCAATCACCGTTTACGCGGTCAAAGAAACTGAAACGAACACCAGAAAAACAATCGACATCTCATTCTCTAGAACCAACACAGCAACAACAGAAAGTAAAGAAAGATTCCAACAAAATGGATGCTCAGTTGAAGGTTTTAGTGAAGCAACGCGAGGCAGTGCGTCGAAAGCTAAGTCGTGTGAGTGCAGCCTTGTGTGATAGCGATGAACAACCCAACACCAACGTAAAAAACGTGCGCTTCCTTCAGCTCCAAGAAAAGGCTTTAGCAAACGTGTACAACGAATGCAATGAAGTGCAGAATAAAATCTACGAACTACCGCTCTCTGAAGCCGATGACGAAGAGCAGAACGATCAGTACATCGAGTTTGAGAAAGTGTTTAACGAAGTTTCGCTGAAGTTGAGCATGTGTTTAGATTCCGTGCCCAAAATGGAGGCAGCAGCTCCAGTTGTGCCATCGATCCTGCCGCAAGCTCAGCCCTACCTTCCACCGTTGAAAGTGCCCTTACCGACGTTCGATGGATCGTATGAGAAGTGGTACTCATTCAAGGCTATGTTTACTACCGTAATGAATCGATACCAGCAGGAAGAACCAGCCCTGAAATTGTTCCATCTCCGGAACAGTCTGGTCGGAAAGGCGGCAGGTATCATCGACGACGAGCTAGTAAACAACAACGATTATGAAGCAGCTTGGAAGATCCTTACGCAACGTTACGAGGATAAACGGGTTGTCGTAGACAAACACATAGAAAACCTCTTCGGTCTAACCAAAGTCAGTCGCGACAATGCAGCAAACTTGCGTAAGGTGATCGACACCTGTACTAAAAACGTCGAGGCATTGAAAAATCATAGTTTTCCGGTAGATGGTCTTGGTGAACAAATGCTGGTAAACCTTATAGCCAACAAGTTGGATAAGAAACTAAGGGTTGCGTGGGAAACTAAACAAAAGAAAAACGTGTTTTCAACTTACGCTACATTGATCGAGTTTTTGGAGGAGCAATGTAGAATTTCAGAGAAGATAGACACCGGCGTGAAACCTTCGACGGAAGCTGCGAAGCCAAGGGCAGTGGCAAAAACGCTAGTTGTCGGTGAATCTCAGCAACAGGAAAAGTGTCCAATATGCAGCGCCATGCATGAACTAAGACACTGTGAGCTTTTCAAGCAGAAGAGTGTCAGTGAAAGGCACGAAATAGTGAAACGGTGTGGCGCTTGCTTCAACTGTTTATCGAATGGTCACCGCATCCGAGCATGTCAGTCTGGTTCTTGCCGTCGATGTGGCAAGAAACATCACAGCTTACTCCACGAAGACAACCCTAGCCATGTTCCCGCTAGTGTAGCGCCAACGTTCGTGCCTGCTGAAGCTCCGACCACCTTGTGTGCAAAAGAAGTGGAACCGGAAAGACAAACCGTGCTCTCGACCGCAGTTGTTTTAGTAGACGGTTTGTGTAGTACGCCATACCCGTGCCGAGCAATTCTGGATTCTGCATCACAACTAAACTTTGTCACCGAACGATTTGCTAACCTTCTCTCGATAAAAATGGAAACCACGGACGTCATCGTAAGTAGTTTAAATGGTAATAAAACACGTTTAAACCGTAGGTTGCGCACGACGATCAGGTCTCGTGCCGGAGACATTGTTGCTGAACTGGATTTTCTAGTGACCCCACGAATCACTGGTGAACTTCCATCGAAGTCTTTTGACATATCACAGTGGCCCATCTCGAGCGAACAGGTGCTGGCCGACCCTACCTTCAACAGAAGAGGACCTGTCGATATGCTGATTGGCGCCGATTGTTTTTGGAATTTGATGCAAGATGGCCGATGCGAACTCGGTCCTAATCGACCTGTGCTGCGATACACGAAGCTAGGTTGGATAGCCGGCGGTGTGATTGCGAGTGATACGACGATCGTTGCGCGCACACTTTGCCATACTGCTGACGATGAGCCGCTCATCGATCTACTGAGGAACTTCTACAAGGTAGAATCCTGCGACGAGCCCCGCTCTTCTCCGAAGGCGGACGAAGAGGTGTGTCTGGAACATTTCCAACGCACTCACGAGCGAACTGCGGAGGGTCGGTATGTGGTTCGACATCCCTTCAACGAACGTAAGGGCGAGTTAGGAGACTCGCGTGAAACAGCGCTGCGACGTTTTCTGGCTCTGGAGAAAAAACTCGACAAGCAGCCGGACCTAAAGGAGCAATACTCGCAGTTCATCCGAGAGTACGAGAAACTCGGACACATGCGCGAGATTGTGGAAGCACCGAACGAGGATCCAGGGTCGGTGTTTTATCTACCTCATCACTGCGTGCTGAGGCCTTCAAGCACGACAACTAAACTCCGAGTCGTGTTTGACGGGTCGGCGAAGACGTCAACAGGTGTTTCGATAAACGACGTCTTGATGACTGGACCAACAGTCCAGAACGACCTCACTGCAATTTTGCTTCGTTTCAGAGGTTTTAGATACGTCTTCACACTCGATATTCCGAAGATGTTTCGTCAGGTGATCGTCCATCCGGAAGACACTAGGTACCAGCGAATCTTTTGGAGATACAATCGGAACGATCCAATTACAGTAAGAGAGCTGCTCACGGTTACGTATGGCTTGGGACCCTCTCCATTCCAAGCAACCATGGCGCTCAAACAAGCTGCAAACGATCATCAGGATGAGTTCCCGAGGGCTGCCGAGGTGGTCAACAGAGGAACATATATGGACGATACACTGACGGGCGCCAATACACTTGCGGAAGCATGCCAACTACAACGAGATGTGACAAAATTGCTAGCGAAAGCTTGTTTCAGCGCTCATAAGTGGTGTGCTAATCATTCCGATATCGTTGCAGGAGTAGCAGAAGATTTACGAGGAAATTCTTTTGAGGTTACCGACAACACCTGCAAGACGACCGTTAAGACGTTAGGCATTACATGGAATCCGTTTGAGGATTGGTTTTCGGTATCCGTTCCTGACTTCGACAACCTAGAAGGAATGACTCGTAGAAGACTTCTGAGTCAGCTGGCCAAGATTTTCGACCCGCTTGGATTCTTTGGGCCAGTAATTACATATGCTAAGCTGATACTACGTGAGGTCGGCGAACTGAAAATCGAATGGGATGACCCAGTCCCAACCGAAGTCAACGAGAAGTGGCAACACTTCCGAACCGAGATGACAGCGCTGAGGGAAGTCCGAGTTCCAAGATGGATTTCCTGGGAGGATGTGCTCAAGTTGGAACTGCAAGGGTTCGCTGACGCATCCGACCAAGCCTATGGTGCATGTTTGTACATACAGGGATCTTTTGCCAACGAGGAGTCCAGGATGCAACTGATTTGCAGTAAGTCCCGAATTCTACCGAAGAAGAGAAATCCGAAGGAGAAGGCCATTACGACCCCTCGAGCTGAACTATTGGCGGCACTGTTACTAGCAAGAATGGTCGTAAAGTTCCTGAATGCTACGGAGCTTCAAATTGAGTCTGTTCACCTATGGAGCGATTCAAAAATCGTCTTGTCTTGGCTTAAGAAACCACCGGAGCTCCTGCAGACGTACGTTTCAAATCGGGTAAGGGAGATTCAACAACTCGACCAATCATTCCACTGGCATTACATTTCCACTTACGAGAATCCAGCCGATTTGATTTCCCGTGGAGTCACGCCTAAGAAATTGATTAGTTCAACGATGTGGTGGCAACCGTGGCCACTGCAACTCATCACCAAGAATGCGGACGAATTGGAAATACCAGACAACGAGCTACCAGAAATGCGATCTGGAGTGACGTTGACCATGACTGTTCCTTTCGAACGTTTCGCGATGTTTGAGAGGTTGAGCAGTTTTACAAAAATGGTTAGGAGTATGGCCTACT
The DNA here is from genome assembly GCF_943734845.2 of Anopheles funestus. Classification (NCBI taxonomy): domain Eukaryota; kingdom Metazoa; phylum Arthropoda; class Insecta; order Diptera; family Culicidae; genus Anopheles; species Anopheles funestus. The sequence continues at coordinate 25,892,943 of NC_064598.1, forward strand.
TGGTGCGTTTTGCTAGGTTCATCAAGTCACGCAAAACGGAGCTGGTAAAGGGTCGACTCACAGCGATAGAGATGCGTACAGCGACGTACGTAATTGTGCGGATGGTTCAACGCGAAGCTTTCCAGCCAGATATCCTCGCGCTGATGGACGGTGCAAACAAAAACCGTCGACTAAATGGACTGAAGGCGTTTTGGGATCCCGACGATGGCATTTTACGAGTAGGGGGTAGAATCAAGCGAGCTCTCATACCATACGATAGTCGTCACCAGATGCTGCTACCAGCTAAGCATCCTGTCACCGAGGCACTTATTCGTGAACTACACAACGACAACTTGCACATCGGACAAAGAGGTTTGCTTGCAGTTGTACGTCAACGGTACTGGCCACTGAATGTGAAGAGCATCATCCGTAAGGTAATACGAAAATGTATCGTATGCTTCAAGGCAAATCCATTGAAGACGACGCAGATAATGGGTGATTTGCCGTCGTATCGTGTTCAGCGAGCACCTGTCTTTGCGAATACAGGTGTGGATTACGCTGGTCCCTTCTTGATTAAGTCTTCCACAACTCGCAAGCCACAAATTACGAAGGCCTACGTCTGCTTGTTCGTATGCTTGCAAACTCGAGCCGTACACGTGGAATTGGTCTCGGACTTGACGACGGATGCCTTCCTTGCAAGCTTGCGACGATTCACCAGCCGTCGCGGATACCCGAAAACTATACGTTCTGACAATGCAACCAACTTTGCAGGGGCCAAAACGGAGTTGCATGAGCTTTGGCGTATGTTCCAGAACGAATGCGCCACGAAGAAGATCACCGATTATTGCACTGACAAGGGTATTGACTGGTCGTTCATACCACCTCGAAGTCCGCACTTTGGTGGTATATGGGAGGCTGGCGTGAAGCAGGTCAAACACCACTTGAAACGAATTGTTGGTGAAAGAAAACTAACCTACGAGGAGCTCTACACGACGCTGACACAGATAGAAGCGGTATTAAACTCTCGACCTTTAATACCGAGCTCTGATGATCCGTCCGATTACACTGCAATCACCCCAGCACATTTCCTGATAGGGAGGGAATTGCAAACTATTCCTGAACCTGACTATTCTATCCTTAAAGAAAACCGTCTCTCACGATGGCAGTTGGTGCAGTCTATGCTGCAACACTTCTGGAGACGGTGGACTGCAGAGTATCTGCCGGAGCTGCAGAATCGTTCGAAATGGTTGAAGCGAAAGGAGATCAAGGTGGGATCTCTTGTGCTGCTGATAGACCAGAATACACCACCTCTGCAGTGGCCTCTTGGAAGAATAGCGGCTGTACACCCCGGAGATGACGGTGCAACGCGCGTCGTTACTGTTAGAATGTCGAATGGAGCGGAGTTCAAACGTGCGGTAACCGAAGTCTGTTTGTTGCCGTTAGACGAAGATGAAGATTGAAATACTATTTCAACGCCGGGGAGGATGTTATGCTATTTGGGTATTTTTGAAATTGGTAGTTGGGAGCCAAGTATACCTCAGTCGTAAGGACACCTTGGCTTCCTGTAACGTGTGCACAAATACCAATATGAATAAAGCAGAGTGCAAGTATTGAACTTAGTGAAAGGACGTGTTTTTTCTTTACACCCGAAATTCGTACTTGTGTCCTCTCTTGCAAAAATATACAGTCCACTCGAAGAACAGGAACAAAATGAGCAAAATGTTACGGTTTCTCAAACAGGGTATGGAACTTGGTTCCTCGAATAACTTCTGGCACAGACATCTGAGGGCATGGCTGCCCATGAACAAAATGTAGCCATTAATGCCATCTACCGACCACAGGTTAAAAATTGGCGATCCGTTGGATACCGACCGAGTTATAGGCAAAATTTGGTGCAAAAATGAGGAAAATTTTCAATTTTTTTGAGTTTTTTGATTTTTTTTATTATTTTTCACTCTTTTTTTTTATTTCAAGCATTATTAAAGTGAAAATAAACTCATTGCAACCCATTGGCATTAAAATAAAACAATTTAATTTTTTTTTGCAAAATTTCCCAAAAAAATCGTAAGGGGTAAGCCTTATGAAATTTTCGAGTGGAAATTTTTTTTGAAATTTTTTTCTGATTTTTTATTCTTTTTTTAATTTAAAGCACTATTTAAGTGAAAAGAAACTTATTGCAACAAATTCCCATCAAAATATATCACATTTAAAATTTTTGCTACATTGCTTAAAAATGAGGAAAATTTTACATTTTCTCAAACAGGGTATGGAAATTGGTTCCTCGAACAACTTCTGGCATAGACATCTGAGGGCATGGCTGTCCAAGAAGAAAATGTAGCCATTAATGCCATCTATCGACCACAGGATAAAGATTGGCGATTCATTGGATACCGACCGAGTTATAGGCAAAATTTGGTGCAAAAATGAGGAAAATTTTACATTTTCTCAAACAGGGTATGGAACTTGGTTCCTCGAACAACTTCTGGCACAGAGATCTGAGGGCATGGCTGTCCATGAACAAAATGTAGCCATTGGTGCCATCTATCGACCACAGGATAAAGATTGGCGATTCATTGGATACCGACCGAGTTATAGGCAAAACTTGGTGTAAAAATGAAGAAAATTTTACATTTTCTCAAACAGGGTATGGAACTTGGTTCCTCGAATAACTTCTGGCACAGACATCTGAGGGCATGGGTGTCCAAGAAGAAAATGTAGCCATTGGTGCCATCTATCGACCACAGGATAAAGATTGGCGATTCATTGGATACCGACCGAGTTATAGGCAAAATTTGGTGCAAAAAAGAGGAAAATTTTCATGTTTTTTTGAATTTTTTGATTTTTTTATTATTTTTCACTCTTTTGTTTATTTCAAGCATTATTAGAGTGAAAAGAAACTCATTGCAACCCATTGGCATTAAAATAAAACAATTTAATTTTTTTTTGCAAAATTTTCCAAAAAAATCGTAAGGGGTAGTAAGCCTTATGAAATTTTCGAGTGGAAAATTTTTTTGAAATTTTTTTCTGATTTTTTATTCTTTTTTTAATTTAAAGCACAATTTAAGTGAAAAGAAACTTATTGCAACAAATTCCCATCAAAATATATCACATTTAAAATTTTTGCTACATTGCTCAAAAATGAGGAAAATTTTACATTTTCTCAAACAGGGTAAGGAACTTGGTTCCTCGAATAACTCTTTTCACAGACATCTAAGGGCATGGCTGTCCATGAACAAAATGTAGCCATTGGTGCCATCTATCGACCACAGGTTAAAGATTGGCGATCCGTTGGATACCGACCGAGTTATAGGAAAAACTTGGTGCAAAAATGAAGAAAATTTTACATTTTCTCAAACAGGGTATGGAACTTGGTTCCTCGAACAACTTCTGGCACAGACATCTGAGGGCATGGCCGTCCATGAACAAAATGTAGCCATTGGTGCCATCTATCGACCACAGGATAAAGATTGGCGATTCATTGGATACCGACCGAGTTATAGGCAAAATTTGGTGCAAAAATGAGGAAAATTTTCATTTTTTTTTGAATTTTTTTATTTTTTTATTATTTTTCACTCTTTTTTTTATTTCAAGCATTATTAAAGTGAAAATAAACTCATTGCAACCCATTGGCATTAAAATAAAACAATTTAATTTTTTTTGCAAAATTTCCCAAAAAAATCGTTAGGGGTAAGCCTTATGAGATTTTCGAGTAAAAAATTTTTTTGAATTTTTTTTCTGATTTTTTATTCTTTTTTTAATTTTAAGCACAATTTAAGTGAAAAGAAACTTATTGCAACAAATTCCCATCAAAATATATCACATTTAAAATTTTTGCTACATTGCTCAAAAATGAGGAAAATTTTACATTTTCTCAAATAGGGTAAGGAACTTGGTTCCTCGAATAACTTCTGGCACAGACATCTAAGTGCATTGCTGTCCATGAACAAAATGTAGCCATTGGTTCCATCTATCGACCACAGGTTAAAGATTGGCGATCCATTGGATACCGACCGAGTTATAGGCAAAACTTGGTGCAAAAATGAGGAAAATTTTTCATTTTCTCAAACAGGGTAGGGAACTTGGTTCCTCGAATAACTTCTGGCACAGACATCTAAGGGCATTGCTGTCCATGAACAAAATGTAGCCATTGGTGCCATCTATCGACTACAGGTTAAAGATTGGCGATCCATTGGATACCGACCGAGTTATAGGAAAAACTTGGTGCAAAAATGAAGAAAATTTTACATTTTCTCAAACAGGGTAAGGAACTTGGTTCCTCGAATAACTTCTGACACAGACATCTGCGGGCTTGGCCGTCTAAGAAGAAAATGTAGCCATTGGTGCCATCTATCGACCACAAGTTAACGATTCGCGATCCGTTGGATACCGACCGACTTATAGGCAAAACTTGGTGCAAAAATGAGGAAAATTTTACATTTTCTCAAACAGGGTATGGAACATGGTTCCTCGAATAACTTCTGGCAGAGACATCTGAGCGCATGGCCGTCCAAGTAGAAAATGTAGCCATTGATGCCATCTATCGACCACAGGTTAAAGATTGACGATTCGTTAGATACCGACCAAGCTACAGGCAAAACTTGGTGCAAAAATGAGCCTTATGAAATTTTCAATTTTATAGATTTTTCACATTTTTTTATTATTTTTTACTCTTTTTTTTTGTTTGAAGCAATATTTGAGTGAAAAGAAACTCATTGCAACCAATTGGCGTTAAAATAAATCAATTTAATTTTTTTTGAAAAATTTCTCAAAAAAATGGCAAGGGGTACCCCTTATGAAATTTTCGAGTTGAAAAATTTTTGAAATTTTTTTTCTCATTTTTTATTCTTTTTTTAATTTAAAGCACTATTTAAGTGAAAAGAAACTTATTGCAACAAATTCCCATCAAAATATATCACATTTAAAATTTTTGCTACATTGCTTAAAAATGAGGAAAATTTTACATTTTCTCAAACAGGGTATGGAAATTGGTTCCTCGAACAACTTCTGGCATAGACATCTGAGGGCATGGCCGTCCATGAACAAAATGTAGCCATTGGTGCCATCTATCGACCACAGGATAAAGATTGGCGATTCATTGGATACCGACCGAGTTATAGGCAAAATTTGGTGCAAAAATGAGGAAAATTTTCATTTTTTTTTTAATTTTTTGATTTTTTTATTATTTTTCTCTCTTTTTTTTATTTCAATCATTATTTGAGTGAAAAAAAACTCATTGCAACCCATTGGCATTAAAATAAAACAATTTAAATTTTTTTGCAAAATTTCCCAAAAAAATCGTTAGGGGTAAGCCTTATGAAATTTTCGAGTGGAAAATTTTTTTGAAATTTTTTTCTGATTTTTTATTCTTTTTTTAATTTAAAGCACTATTTAAGTGAAAAGAAACTTATTGCAACAAGTTCCCATCAAAATATATCACATTTAAAATTTTTCCTACATTGCTCAAAAATGAGGAAAATTTTACATTTTCTTAAACAGGGTAAGGAACTTGGTTCCTCGAATAACTTCTGGCACAGACATCTAAGGGCATGGCTGTCCATGAACAAAATGTAGCCATTGGTGCCATCTATCGACCACAGGTTAAAGATTGGCGATCCGTTGGATACCGACCGAGTTATAGGCAAAACTTGGTGCAAAAAGGAAGAAAATTTTACATTTTCTCAAACAGGGTATGGAACTTGGTTCCTCGAATAACTTCTGGCACAGACATCTAAGGGCATTGCTGTCCATGAACAAAATGTAGCCATTGGTGCCATCTATCGACTACAGGTTAAAGTTTGGCGATCCATTGGATACCGACCGAGTTATAGGAAAAACTTGGTGCAAAAATGAAGAAAATTTTACATTTTCTCAAACAGGGTAAGGAACTTGGTTCCTCGAATAACTTCTGACACAGACATCTGCGGGCTTGGCCGTCTAAGAAGAAAATGTAGCCATTGGTGCCATCTATCGACCACAAGTTAACGATTCGCGATCCGTTGGATACCGACCGACTTATAGGCAAAACTTGGTGCAAAAATGAGGAAAATTTTACATTTTCTCAAACAGGGTATGGAACATGGTTCCTCGAATAACTTCTGGCAGAGACATCTGAGCGCATGGCCGTCCAAGTAGAAAATGTAGCCATTGATGCCATCTATCGACCACAGGTTAAAGATTGACGATTCGATAGATACCGACCAAGCTACAGGCAAAACTTGGTGCAAAAATGAGCCTTATGAAATTTTCAATTTTATAGATTTTTCACATTTTTTTATTATTTTTTACTCTTTTTTTTTGTTTGAAGCAATATTTGAGTGAAAAGAAACTCATTGCAACCAATTGGCGTTAAAATAAATCAATTTAATTTTTTTTGAAAAATTTCTCAAAAAAATGGCAAGGGGTACCCCTTATGAAATTTTCGAGTTGAAAAATTTTTGAAATTTTTTTTCTCATTTTTTATTCTTTTTTTAATTTAAAGCACTATTTAAGTGAAAAGAAACTTATTGCAACAAATTCCCATCAAAATATATCACATTTATAAATTTTGCTACATTGGTGAAAAATGAGGAAAATTTTACATTTTCTCAAACAGGGTAAGGAACTTGGTTCCTCGAATAACTTCTGACACAGACATCTGAGGGCTTGGCCGTCTAAGAAGAAAATGTAGCCATTGGTGCCATCTATCGACCACAGGTTAAAGATTGGCGATCCGTTGGATACCGACCGACTTATAGGCAAAACTTGGTGCAAAAATGAGGAAAATTTTACATTTTCTCAAACAGGGTATGGAACATGATTCCTCGAATATCTTCTGACACAGACATCTGAGGGCTTGGCCGTCCAAGAAGAAAATGTAGCCATTGGTGCCATCTATCGACCACAGGTTAAAGATTGGCGATCCGTTGGATACCAACCGAGTTATAAGCAGAACTTGGTGCAAAAATGAGCCTTATGACATTTTCAATTTTATAGATTTTTCACATTTTTTTATTATTTTTTACTCATTTTTTGTTTGAAGCATTATTTGAGTGAAAAGAAACGCATTGCAATCAATTGGCATTAAAATAAATCAATTTAAATTTTTTTGAAAATTTTTTTTAAAAAAATGGCAAGGGGTACCCCTTATGAAATTTTCGAGTTGAAAATTTTTTGAAATTTTTTTTCTCTTTTTTTATTCTTTTTTTAATTTAAAGCACTATTTAAGTGAAAAGAAACTTATTGCAACAAATTCCCATCAAAATATATCACATTTATAAATTTTGCTACATTGGTGAAAAATGAGGAAAATTTTACATTTTCTCAAACAGGGTAAGGAACTTGGTTCCTCGAATAACTTCTGACACAGACATCTGAGGGCTTGGCCGTCTAAGAAGAAAATGTAGCCATTGGTGCCATCTATCGACCACAAGTTAAAGATTGACGATCCGTTGGATACCGACCGACTTATAGGCAAAACTTGGTGCAAAAATGAGGAAAATTTTACATTTTCTCAAACAGGGTATGGAACATGATTCCTCGAATATCTTCTGACACAGACATCTGAGGGCTTGGCCGTCCAAGAAGAAAATGTAGCCATTGGTGCCATCTATCGACCACAGGTTAAAGATTGGCGATCCGTTGGATACCAACCGAGTTATAAGCAGAACTTGGTGCAAAAATGAGCCTTATGACATTTTCAATTTTATAGATTTTTCACATTTTTTTATTATTTTTTACTCATTTTTTTGTTTGAAGCATTATTTGAGTGAAAAGAAACGCATTGCAAGCAATTGGCATTAAAATAAATCAATTTAAATTTTTTTGAAAAATTTAAAAAAAAAATGGCAAGGGGTACCCCTTATGAAATTTTCGAGTTGAAAATTTTTTGAAATTTTTTTTCTCATTTTTTATTCTTTTTTTAATTTAAAGCACTATTTAAGTGAAAAGAAACTTATTGCAACAAATTCCCATCAAAATATATCACATTTATAAATTTTGCTACATTGGTGAAAAATGAGGAAAATTTTACATTTTCTCAAACAGGGTAAGGAACTTGGTTCCTCGAATAACTTCTGACACAGACATCTGAGGGCTTGGCCGTCTAAGAAGAAAATGTAGCCATTGGTGCCATCTATCGACCACAAGTTAAAGATTGGCGATCCGTTGGATACCGACCGACTTATAGGCAAAACTTGGTGCAAAAATGAGGAAAATTTTACATTTTCTCAAACAGGGTATGGAACATGATTCCTCGAATAACTTCTGACACAGACATCTGAGGGCTTGGCCGTCCAAGAAGAAAATGTAGCCATTGGTGCCATCTATCGACCACAGGTTAAAGATTGGCGATCCGTTGGATACCAACCGAGTTATAAGCAGAACTTGGTGCAAAAATGAGCCTTATGAAATTTTCAATTTTATAGATTTTTCACATTTTTTTATTATTTTTTACTCTTTTTTTTTGTTTGAAGCATTATTTGAGTGAAAAGAAACTCATTGCAACCAATTGGCGTTAAAATAAATCAATTTAAATTTTTTTGAAAAATTTCTCAAAAAAATGGCAAGGGATACCCCTTATGAAATTTTCGAGTTGAAAATTTTTTGAAATTTTTTTTCTCATTTTTTATTCTTTTTTTAATTTAAAGCACTATTTAAGTGAAAAGAAACTTATTGCAACAAATTCCCATCAAAATATATCACATTTATAAATTTTGCTACATTGGTGAAAAATGAGGAAAATTTTACATTTTGTCAAACAGGGTAAGGAACTTGTTTCCTCGAATAACTTCTGACACAGACATCTGAGGGCTTGGCCGTCTAAGAAGAAAATGTAGCCATTGGTGCCATCTATCGACCACAAGTTAAAGATTGGCGATCCGTTGGATACCGACCGACTTATAGGCAAAACTTGGTGCAAAAATGAGGAAAATTTTACATTTTCTCAAACAGGGTATGGAACATGGTTCCTCGAATAACTTCTGGCAGAGACATCTGAGCGCATGGCCGTCCAAGAAGAAAATGTAGCCATTGATGCCATCTATCGACCACAGGTTAAAGATTGACGATTCGACAGATACCGACCAAGCTACAGGCAAAACTTGGTGCAAAAATGAGCCTTATGACATTTTCAATTTTATAGATTTTTCACATTTTTTTATTATTTTTTACTCTTTTTTTTGTTTGAAGCATTATTTGAGTGAAAAGAAACTCATTGCAACCAATTGGCGTTAAAATAAATCAATTTAATTTTTTTTGAAAAATTTCTCAAAAAAATGGCAAGGGGTACCCCTTATGAAATTTTCGAGTTGAAAATTTTTTGAAATTTTTTTTCTCTGTTTTTATTCTTTTTTTAATTTAAAGCACTATTTAAGTGAAAAGAAACTTATTGCAACAAATTCCCATCAAAATATATCACATTTATAAATTTTGCTACATTGGTGAAAAATGAGGAAAATTTTACATTTTCTCAAACAGGGTAAGGAACTTGGTTCCTCGAATAACTTCTGACACAGACATCTGCGGGCTTGGCCGTCTAAGAAGAAAATGTAGCCATTGGTGCCATCTATCGACCACAAGTTAAAGATTGGCGATCCGTTGGATACCGACCGACTTATAGGCAAAACTTGGTGCAAAAATGAGGAAAATTTTACATTTTCTCAAACAGGGTATGGAACATGATTCCTCGAATATCTTCTGACACAGACATCTGAGGGCTTGGCCGTCCAAGAAGAAAATGTAGCCATTGGTGCCATCTATCGACCACAGGTTAAAGATTGGCGATCCGTTGGATACCAACCGAGTTATAAGCAGAACTTGGTGCAAAAATGAGCCTTATGACATTTTCAATTTTATAGATTTTTCACATTTTTTTATTATTTTTTACTCATTTTTTTGTTTGAAGCATTATTTGAGTGAAAAGAAACTCATTGCAACCAATTGGCATTAAAATAAATCAATTTAATTTTTTTTGAAAAATTTCTCAAAAAAATGGCAAGGGGTACCCCTTATGAAATTTTCGAGTTGAAAATTTTTTGAAATTTTTTTCTCATTTTTTATTCTTTTTTTAATTTAAAGCACTATTTAAGTGAAAAGAAACTTATTGCAACAAATTCCCATCAAAATATATCACATTTATAAATTTTGCTACATTGGTGAAAAATGAGGAAAATTTTACATTTTCTCAAACAGGGTAAGGAACTTGGTTCCTCGAATAACTTCTGACACAGACATCTGAGGGCTTGGCCGTCTAAGAAGAAAATGTAGCCATTGGTGCCATCTATCGACCACAGGTTAAAGATTGGCGATCCGTTGGATACCGACCGACTTATAGGCAAAACTTGGTGCAAAAATGAGGAAAATTTTACATTTTCTCAAACAGGGTATGGAACATGATTCCTCGAATAACTTCTGGCAGAGACATCTGAGCGCATGGCCGTCCAAGTAGAAAATGTAGCCATTGATGCCATCTATCGACCACAGGTTAAAGATTGACGATTCGTTAGATACCGACCAAGCTACAGGCAAAACTTGGTGCAAAAATGAGCCTTATGACATTTTCAATTTTATAGATTTTTCACATTTTTTTTATTATTTTTTACTCATTTTTTTGTTTGAAGCATTATTTGAGTGAAAAGAAACTCATTGCAACCAATTGGCGTTAAAATAACTCAATTTAAATTTTTTTGAAAAATTTCTCAAAAAAAATGTAGCCATTGGTGCCATCTATCGACCACAAGTTAAAGATTGGCGATCCGTTGGATACCAACCGAGTTATAAGCAGAACTTGGTGCAAAAATGAGCCTTATGACATTTTCAATTTTATAGATTTTTCACATTTTTTTATTATTTTTTACTCATTTTTTTGTTTGAAGCATTATTTGAGTGAAAAGAAACTCATTGCAACCAATTGGCATTAAAATAAATCAATTTAAATTTTTTTGAAAAATTTCTCAAAAAAATGGCAAGGGGTACCCCTTATGAAATTTTCGAGTTGAAAATTTTTTGAAATTTTTTTCTCATTTTTTATTCTTTTTTTAATTTAAAGCACTATTTAAGTGAAAAGAAACTTATTGCAACAAATTCCCATCAAAATATATCACATTTATAAATTTTGCTACATTGGTGAAAAATGAGGAAAATTTTACATTTTCTCAAACAGGGTAAGGAACTTGGTTCCTCGAATAACTTCTGACACAGACATCTGAGGGCTTGGCCGTCTAAGAAGAAAATGTAGCCATTGGTGCCATCTATCGACCACAGGTTAAAGATTGGCGATCCGTTGGATACCGACCGACTTATAGGCAAAACTTGGTGCAAAAATGAGGAAAATTTTACATTTTCTCAAACAGGGTATGGAACATGATTCCTCGAATATCTTCTGACACAGACATCTGAGGGCTTGGCCGTCCAAGAAGAAAATGTAGCCATTGGTGCCATCTATCGACCACAGGTTAAAGATTGGCGATCCGTTGGATACCAACCGAGTTATAAGCAGAACTTGGTGCAAAAATGAGCCTTATGACATTTTCAATTTTATAGATTTTTCACATTTTTTTATTATTTTTTACTCATTTTTTTGTTTGAAGCATTATTTGAGTGAAAAGAAACTCATTGCAACCAATTGGCATTAAAATAAATCAATTTAAATTTTTTTGAAAAATTTCTCAAAAAAATGGCAAGGGGTACCCCTTATGAAATTTTCGAGTTGAAAATTTTTTGAAATTTTTTTTCTCATTTTTTATTCTTTTTTTAATTTAAAGCACTATTTAAGTGAAAAGGAACTTATTGCAACAAATTCCCATCAAAATATATCACATTTATAAATTTTGCTACATTGGTGAAAAATGAGGAAAATTTTACATTTTGTCAAACAGGGTAAGGAACTTGTTTCCTCGAATAACTTCTGACACAGACATCTGAGGGCTTGGCCGTCTAAGAAGAAAATGTAGCCATTGGTGCCATCTATCGACCACAGGTTAAAGATTGGCGATCCGTTGGATACCGACCGACTTATAGGCAAAACTTGGTGCAAAAATGAGGAAAATTTTACATTTTGTCAAACAGGGTAAGGAACTTGTTTCCTCGAATAACTTCTGACACAGACATCTGAGGGCTTGGCCGTCTAAGAAGAA